>NW_026126469.1:6890000-7490000 GCF_943737965.1 Phodopus roborovskii | reverse complement strand
CAGAGGTATGAAAAGGAAATCCTTTTTCTGTACAGTTATTGATGGCAGGCAGAGGAGCTCCAGCGGGAGATGCAATGACACCTCTCTCTGACTGAATAAAGACCACAGTTTTTAGTGGGGAATAATGCTCTTGTTCATGGCTTGGTGGCGGAAGCTCATCTCTAGGTGGCCTAAGCAGAAGCCGGTGTGCCCCTGATGGAGCAGATGACTTCTGCATATGCAAAGTCCTTCTCAGGTCTGAATTTATTCCTGATGAAACAGAATTAGCTTCATTAGGTATGCATTTGCCAGCTCCAGCACAGTCTTCCCACTTTCCCAGGTACAGATGCTTCGGAATTCTAAGGCTTTCCCTGTATAACTCAGCCATTTTCCCAACAGAAACTGCCACATGGAGTCAAAACCTTTGCCCACAAACTTCTGAAAAGCAATTAAAAACTAACCTACACTATCGCTTCAGTTCAGCAAACTAGGAATTAGGTGAGTCTAGCAGGAGTCTGCTTTCTCAATTGAACTAAAGTAATTTTAATATATAATGCCACCAGTTTATTTACCATTAACAAAAGACATTCTGATAACAAACAAGAAGTACTTCACAAAAGGGGTTAGGCTATATTAAATTTTAAAAGTTAAATATCATCATAGTTGTAAGCGATTTGAAGCTGTCCCATGAAACTGAATATCAGCTATAAAAACTGCAAGAACTGAGGCATGAGACAGAACAATGAAGTAATAGTAAAGGCCTCTGTACCAGTTTTCAATAAAATAATTACAAAGACAGGCAGGACAGGAAGAAATCATAAACTAATACCACAACATTCTACTAAACAATATTTCCTATCTGTTCTCCAGTGTATTTGAAACACTCTAAAACAGATCAGACAGTAAGCCATAAAACAAATCTCACTACAGTTTAAAAGGCAGACATATGATACTGTGCATTTTCT
The DNA here is from genome assembly GCF_943737965.1 of Phodopus roborovskii. NCBI lineage: Eukaryota > Metazoa > Chordata > Mammalia > Rodentia > Cricetidae > Phodopus > Phodopus roborovskii. Next base: position 7,489,056 of record NW_026126469.1, on the reverse strand, counting down.
AATGAAATAAGAAGTCCATATCAGAAGAAATGTGGGAGGGGCCGGTAGCATGGTTCAGTGGCTGAAGTGTCCACTGTGCAAGCATGAAGGCCTGAGCCTGGATCCCCAAGCAACCACAGAAAAGCAAGAATGGCCATGCACACTGTAACCTCAGCATTGCCAGGCAAATCCCCAGAAATGGCTGGCCAACATTACCCCAATCTGACAAACTCCAGGTTCAGGGTAGGGGAGGGCTGGCAAGACAGCTAACTCAGGTGAAAACGCGTGTTGTGTGAGCCTGGTGGCCTGAGTTTGTCCCTGAAACCCAGAGGACTTTATAGTGATGCCCTTTGACCTCCACATGTGCACTGTGGAGCATGCAAGCCCCCAATCAAACAAATCAGTCATAATGTGACAGAAATCTTTTCAAAGGAGAAAAAAGTCATACCTGTAAGAGTTTTTCCTGCATTCAGAGAAGGGGCAATGACTTTGAACAGTTTCTAAATTCAAAAAGAAAAATCACCATCATTTCAAAGCATAATGTTTTTAAAGATAATCAAGAACATTAAAGTTATTAGTCCTTTCTTTGATGGAGTTAGTTATTTGTTGTTGAGCTTAATATGAAACTTACTATGAGCAGAGCTATTTGGAAGAGCCACCCAGGAAACACTGAAGTCACACCCTCGTTTAATAAACACTAGCTACAGAAAGGTCTTGTCGAGATTGTGATTTCTGACATAAAAAGCATCTTAGGCTCTAAAAAGAGCTTTATTATTCAAAAAGACAGTAAGCACATGAAGGAAAACCATCCCACCAAAGTGGTAAAGAAGCCTTCACTCTGTGGATATCACAGTAGCAGCCCCAGGAAAAGCACACGACCTCAAGCACAGACCCAAAGAGACCACTGCCAGGGTCTTCCAGAGGAACTCCTGTCTGGTTTTGGAGATAAGGTTTTATTCTGTAGCTCAGGATGGCCTATAACTCATAGCAATCCTCCTGCCTCAGCTTTGAGTACACGGATTCTAGGCATGAGTTACCATGCCCAGCATTGCTGACTGGAAAGAAACTAACTTCTTAAAAAAGGCTTTCATGAATATTTATTACTTGAGATGCACAGAATAAGTCCCCTGAAGTTGTTTATATCATTCCCTTCATCACACTAGAAAAGGAGTAAAAGCCCGTACGGAATTGCCCCAGTGGCTTCTGAACACCCAACTGCTCCAGCCCCCTTGCTGTATTTGTCACACACAAATGCGTCCCTTCCCCAAACTCCTCCAAGATCCTCCCTTCTTTCCCACCTCCATGCCTTTAGAAACAGGAAAATAAAAACAAACAAACAGATTTTTTTTTAAAGTAAAAGAAAAGAAAAAGTATGATACACACACACACACACACACACACACACACACACACACACACACACAGCTATAAGAACATGAAATGAGAAACCATAATATACAAGCAAAAAAAAAAGTAAGGTTAATAACAAAAAAATGCCCAAACAAAGCAATGTGTGACAATAAATCTCAAAAGCTACCAGTGACTTTGTTTTGGGTTAGCCACCCACTGTTGGGCATGGGGCCTGCCCTTCAGTGTGGTTTGTGTACCCAGTGAGACTCCACTGGACAGACTGTTAGCACCAAGATGTCACATCCATCTGTCCATTAGCATCAAGAAACACACAGACACACACACACACACACACACACACACACACACACACACACACACACACACAATGGAGCAGACACCTGCAGTCCCCGCTAATCCCAGCTACTTGGGTGGGAGAGGTATAGAATGCCTGGATGGGGCTAGCTAATGTGGAGAGATGCTCACATTATTTAAAGGAAAATAGAGCAAAAAGCTCTCTTCTGGAATCCCTAACTCTGCCTACTTCCCTTTTGGTTAAGGCCTTGGGTGTGTCAGCCTTTACGTCTGTCTATTCTAAGATCTAACCATTAGTAACTGGCTAGTTCTAAGAATTAGCCACTATTTAATTCCAACACACATTGGATGGATCCCATCCTTTCTCCCTCTGCACACTGCAGCCCCTCCTCCACTGCCCCCTCTATTCCCTACCACCACTCAGACCTAAATTAGTAGAGGTGAGGACTTTCCTCCTAACACAAGGCACCAGGGAGATTTCACAGTCTTTCATTCTGGAAAACCCAGAAATTTTCAAAAGATGCAAACTGTCCATTAATGTAGACCTGTTCAGTACTGAAACAGCTAAACCTGACACACTGAAAAAAGGGAGCCACTGATGAACCTACAGCATATTGTTCACATCTCCAAACTGCTCAATAACAAATACCAGGCTGCTCCTGCCAAAACCCATCCAAGTTGGAAACTCTCTGAACATGAGAGGCAAGCTCAAGCCGAGTGTTCCCCCTGAAACTTAGAGGTATACACATAAGCCAGACTGTTATGAACAAAAGCATATAAAATGAAATTGTCAAAAGCAACATAAAAATACATCAACCACCAATTTTTTCATTAATTTATTTCTAAGTGACCATTGTGGGCGGGGGTTGTACCACAGGATGTCTGTGCAGGTCAAAAGACAACCTGTGGGAACTGGTGCTCTCCTCCCACTATGCAGGTCCCAGGGATCAAGGTCAGTTGTCCAGAGCCTTTACACACTGAGCCATGTCACCAACCCTACCTTGACAACCATTTCCCTCAGTGTGGAATGAATGCCGCAAATTAGAACTAGTTTTAAGGAATTATTCTGAGGAAACTGCATTCACTCTTCCTAATGGTGGTCTAGAAGTAGGCTGAGAATGTTCTGCATGTGAGGAAGGATGGAGCCTTACTGAGAGAACAGCTGTAAAGCCAAGAACAGATTCATACCGACAGTTGGTTAGAAATTGACAAAAGAGAAAAGGGTGTGACCAAAACCAAAGGTGGAGTGCTCAAACAAATGGCACCTGAAAGAGCACTGACCAAACAACATTAAAGTGAATGTCTGTCTCCTTGGGGTACCCTGTCATTACTGCAATAAGCCGGAACTGAGAAAGTCACGTGTATCTGTAGCCACATCAATCACAGTGACAAGACAGTTGCACTCAAAGCCTGTGCATTTCTAGATTCCCAGTGAGGTACCCTGGGAGACAGCATTATGAATGGTGTAACATCCCTACTCAGCAAAGCAACACAGTGTCTTTTCACAGTGACTCCAGGGAGAAAGCATCAACAGTGAAAGCTGAGCAGGTAACAGTCCTTCCTCAGCAAAGGAACACAGTGTCAGTTCACAGTGACTCCTGACAACTCTCAGGACCTACCCACAGAACACCCAAAACATCATTATCCAACAGCACTTTATTTCTACCATAATCGTACAAATGGCATACACCTTCTAGAAAAGTTACATTAAAAAACAGACTAGAACTTAAAGTCAACAATAGGCATTATTTCTTTTTCTTTATTTTTTTGTTGTTGTTGTTGTTGTTGTTGTTTGTTTGTAGCCCAGACTTGCCTCGAACTCACAGAGATCCACCTGGCTCTGCCTCCTGAATGCTGGGATTTAAAGCTGGCTCCACCAGCTGCATTATTTCTGTGTACTGTTCCCTGATATTTAAATATTTACATATGCAACTAAAGACTACTGAGGCTAAAGGCATTGCTCTGTGATAGAGAATACACAGCATACAGAGGCCCTGAGTTCAATTATCTGCAACAAAAAAAAAAAAAAATTAAAAAAATAAATAACACCTGAAAGTCCCAAGCTAAGGGCCAGGAGTAAAATGGCTCAGTGCTGAAGGTGCCCCAGCCTGAGCTTAATCCCTAGGACCCATGTGGCAAAGGAAAGAATCAAACACACACACACACACACACACACACACACAGAGGTGTCCTTGCCATGCACACACATGCATATCCTATACATAAACATAGACATGTATGCACACACACAAAATAAATAAAGTAGTAAAAAAATTAATTTTTTAGAGACAGGCATGGTGGCTTATGCCTTTAATCCCAGCACTCAGGAGGCAAAGGCAGGAGGATCTCTGTGAGTTTGAAGCCAGCCTGGTCTATAAAGTGAGCTCCAAAACAGATAGAGCTATTACAGAGAAGCCTTGTCTTGGAAAACAAAACAGAAATTAATTTTTTAAAATAATGAATACAGTTCTAATAAACCAATATAAAATTTTAAAATGATCAGATGAAAACAAACCATTCCAAGCATATGGAGAGTAAGGGAACATTAGACAATATTAAATACGTTGAGTTAGAAAGTGTCTTACCTCCATGGGGCTAATGAACTCATTCATGCCCTTGTTATAGACATAGATCATGGCATCATACAGACGATTTTCCCAACACATGAGAACCACCTGTAAAAGGAAAAAGCTCCTGAGTCATGTGACACCACAACACCAAGGATTTTCCTTCAAACTCTGAGAATAAAGATCTTTCTTTTCCCTAAGTTTTCTTCTTAATCCTTCTTCTCTGAAGAAAACTGAAATTTAAATCCTCAAGACCAATGGAAGGGTGTTATTGTAGGTTCAGTATTAGTTCAAACAGTACAAGAGCTACTTTAAAACAGCCCTCAACATCTAATTTTGTTTCTTTGTAATCTTCCCTTTTCAATATTCATTTTACGTTTAATCATTGAAATAGTTCTTTAAAAAATTTACAAAACACCTCTTTACCACTAGAATAAAGTGAGAGGCAAATTCAGCCTGGAGTTCCACCTTCCTAAACTTGCACTCAGCTTGAACACCCATCCAACAAGACAATAATATGTTAAGAGTCATGAAGAGAAACATATGAGAGGGTTTGGAGGGAGGAGAGGGAAGGGGGAAATGATTTAATTATAATCTCAAAAACAGAATAATAAAGACTTGTAGAAGACATTCATTAAACACACACACACACACCATTGTTCACAGTTACAATAAGCATTCTAAAGGAACCTGACTCTGTCTTTAGCATTCAAAGTCATTCGGAACAAACTATGAGCTAGGACCTACAGGACAGCTGACACATAAACCAAAGGAAGAGATGAACATGAGGGGTTGCATGAGCAGAAGATGGTAAAAATGTGGATGAACAGAGAGGAGAGAAAACGTTTCGGGAAAAGAGCAGAGGGCTAGCAGAATAAGGTCCTTGTTTTCTGTTCCCATGAGGGAGGGCTGTGTCATATCAGACACTGGACTGGAGGACAGATGGGCAGAGATGAGGCGAATGGCCAGAGGCATAAGTAGAAAACAAGAGGAATTTGTAGGCTTTACACCCTCTCTCCTGAGTTCCGATTTCCAACTCTAACCTCCCTTCTGCCCTATCCACCTGCTTAATATCTTCACCGAGATGTCTAGCAGCTAGCACAAGTGGCAAGCAAGACTCCTGATAGTGTCTTTCAGACTCGAACTGCTTGTCTTCCAATCACCCTCAGGAGATTACTCTTCACCCTGTCTGCAAAACATCTTTGAATTCCTTCGTTCCCACATCACACATCCTCATACTCAACTCCAAATCAGACCAAACTGACTCTCCATCACACTACTGTCCCTGGCAGCTGACTGATTTTGCTTAAAATAGTCTAATGATTTCTGTACCACACTTAGAACACAATGAACAAATTTTTCCTTGTCCTGTGAACATCAGGCTCCAGATCTGCCTGCCTCTTTCCCTGTCATTTAATCCCCAGGGCAGAATCTCCTCCCCCTTCACACTGGTTTTCTCCTAAAACGATCTTCTCATACAAATACAAGCATTATTGATTTCTTCTTTCTGTGTAACTGAATGTCTTTTTCTTTTCTTTGAAAGAAAGTCTCATGCACCCCAGGCTGGTTGTAGTCTTACTTACTCTGTCTGTAGTCCACAACTTGAACCACTAATCCTCTTGGCTTTGCCTCTACAACCCCAAATCCTGGGATAACAGACACACACGCACCACCACTCTCAGAAAATCAGAAAGATTTCCTATAGTTAGCCAACCCCAGGTAGCCCATCTCTACTATACTGTCCTTTTTGATTTATAATGTAACACTTGTTTTCAAATAATCTCTGATTTGTTTACTATCTTTCTGCTCACTGCCAAACTTCTCTCCTTAAATTTAAGTTTTATGAAGAGACATTGCAGTACCCTCAGACCCTGACATGCAACAGTACTCTGGAAGGAATTAACAAATGCCACAGAGAAAAGAAAATTTATAAGGATTTAAAAGTACCATTAGGGACCTGGAGAGACAGATGTCAGTAAAGTGCTTACCACCCACACTTAAGGACCTGAGTTTGATCCCCAGCATCCATGAGAAGAGCTAGGTATGGTGGTGTACTTACAATCCCAGCACCAGGGAAATGAAGACAGAAGGATCCCTGCAGCTCTAGCCTGCAGCCCTAACTCAGGTCCCAATGAGAAGCCCAAACATAAGCTGGATACTTCCTAAAGAATAGTACCCAAGACTGAACACTGGCCTCCACATCTAAACATACACACCAACACACACACACACACACACACACACACACACACACACACACGGGGGGGGGGGGATGGAGGGAGGGAAGAAGGGAGGGAAGGAGGGAAGGAGGGAAGGAAGAAGAAAGAGACAGTCAGACAGACAGATACAGATCAGAACATATTAACACTGAAATTAGAAAAGTTGAAAATACTGGGAAGAAATAAAAATTTCTCCTAGATGTGACCGTCAGATAAGGACAGAGTGATAATATGTTCTCAAGACATTGGACTATTGTCAGACTGTGTGGTCTATACTATATCACCCACATACCAGAAAGGCATGTGCACAGGGCACCCTGCCTTACATCAAATGCTCACCAACATTAGGGAAGTAATAACAGAGTTTTCAAGCTTTCTTTCTGTGGGATCTGTACCTTCAGAAAGGAACTGATCCTCCTAAGCCATCTGAAAGCCACTCGGCTGGAGGTTTGGACACTTGAGGAGTAACACGTTCATTGTGAGAACTAATATGACTAAAGAATTAAAGTGCTGCTGGGTGGTGGCCCAAACCTTTAATCCCAGCACTCAGGAGGCAGAGGCAGGCAGATCTCTGAGTTCCAGGCCAGCCTGGTCTATAATTCCAGGACAGCCTCCAAAACCACAGAGAAACCCTGTCTTGAAAAAACAAAAAGAAAAAAAAAGAAAAAGAATTAAACTGTCAAATGCTTTGAATAACAAAAATAATCCTCAGGTACAAACTGAGAACTCACTGAACCTCAGATATATCATTTATTACAGCTGCCTGAACCCCAGATACACAACCAGTCACAGCTGCCTGAACCCCAGATACACCATCAGCCACAGCTGCCTGAACCCCAGATACACAACCAGTCACAGCTGTCTGAACCCCAGATACACCATCAGCCACAGCTGCCTGAACCCTACATATACCATCAGCCACAGCTGCCTGAACCCCAGATATACCATCAGCCACAGCTGCCTGAACCCCAGATACACAACCAGTCACAGCTGCCTGAACCCCAGATATACCATCAGCCACAGCTGCCTGAACCCTACATATACCATCAGCCACAGCTGCCTGAACCCCAGATACACCATCAGCCACAGCTGCCTGAACCCCAGATACACCATCAGCCACAGCTGCCTGAACCCCAGATATACCATCAGCCACAGCTGCCTGAACCCCAATATACCATCAGCCACAGCTGCCTGAACCCCAGATACACCATCAGCCACAGCTGCCTGAACCCCAGATATACCATCAGCCACAGCTGCCTGAACCCCAGATATACCATCAGCCACAGCTGCCTGAACCCCAGATACACAACCAGTCACAGCTGCCTGAACCCCAGATATACCATCAGCCACAGCTGCCTGAACCCCAGATATACCATCAGCCACAGCTGTCTGAACCCTACATATACCATCAGCCACAGCTGCCTGAACCCTACATACACCATCAGCCACAGCTGTCTGAACCCCAGATACACCATCAGCCACAGGCTGCTGACTAGTTCTAAAAAGCCCTGTCATTTTAATCTCACACAATCCTCTCCATTTCAAAGCTCAATTTCGCTTCATGTACTAGCTGATGTTTGTTTTGTTTTTCAAGATTGGGTTTCTCTGTAGTTTTGGAGCCTGTCCTGGAACTTGCTCTATAGACCAGGCTGGCCTTGAACTCACAGAGATCCACCTGCCTCTGCCTCCCGAGTGCTGGGATTAAAGGTGAGCGCCACCAATGGTCAGCTGTACTAGCTGACTTTTAAATGATGTCATTCTCTTCAATGTGAAAATGATCCATTATGAATAGGAAGGTATCCATGATTGAAAACAATCTGCCAGACAAAAGCCATGTTAGTGAGCAAACTGAGTAAGGGTCAGACAAAAAACATTCACTGGGAGATTGAAAGAAAAACTACCACAAGCTCTGAGGAACAGCCAAGAAGACAAGACATGCTCTCTGGCTTGGTGGCAGTTGTTAACCTAATTTTTACTTACATGAAGTCCTATTGGTCAGGTAAGTATGGTTAGCGAAGGAACTCGAGTGGGCAGACTGTCAGCTCACCTGCTGAATATCTAGGCTGGTGATGTCCATGTGTACAATGAGGGCTTCCACATTTTCCATTAGTTTTTTGTCTTGGAAATGAACAATCAAGTCTTTCATAACCTGGGGTGTAATTCCCACCAATTTGTCACTTAAAATATATGGCTCGAGGCACTCCAAAAACACTCCTTTTGCCACTGAGTTTTCACTTAATTTGTCATACATCTGGCTAAACAAAAGATCCCTGTAACAGAAAGAGAAAAAAAATAGTAGCTTTAGGAACATTCCAAATACCCATTAAATTTAGTCTAAGTAAGTATGTCACATCTTTTTCAAACTACAATTTGCATCACTTTAATAGAAACATTAACAATGTTTGCATTGAACTTTACACTGCAACACTGCACAAAGCAAACCTTCCCAATAGTTCTTTAGGTGTGAGACACAGTGGTGCATTCCAGTAATCCTAACACCCAGAAAGCTGAGGCAGGACGATTATCAATTCAGAACCACATGGGACTAAAAGCAAAACTGCCTCAAAACAATCAGGGCCAGCAAAAATGATTCATTGTATAAAGGAGCTTGTCACCAAGCTCAGGTCCCACAGGGTAGAAGGAGAGAAATGACTCTACAAGTTTCCCTCTCACCTACACACTTAGCCTGTGGCATGTTCTTCCCACCAAAAATAAATACATAAATAAGTATAAAACATGAAATTGACAAGTTCAGCTACTTGCTGAAAAGCATGATAGAGATATCAGTCAGAATCCAAACCTAGCCCTCTGGCCACTGCGACCTAAAGCCATAGTGCTGACAGGAATGGGTAGGTGAGAGAGAAGAGGAAACGAAGGGGGAGAAAGATCAAAGGGCCATGCCCTTCTCCCCCTCTGGCCCTAAACACCCCTCATGAGCTGCAGGTGAGCTCCCTTCTGCAGGGAAACTACAAGTTCAGCTAACAGCCCAGACATCAACAGACAAGACACTTGTGTGTGAAGAGCAGCGCACAATGCTGGCTAGACTAAGGCAGAGCACTTGCAGAAGGCTGGGATCAAAGAACAAGGAGAACTAGACTCAGTAACTCCTCTCCTTATCACTACCTCAAAATAAAGGAAACAAATTCTACAACGTGATCTGGTTATTCTAGGAGAAAGATGAGAGAAAGGTGCGCACACTTAGTCTTTATTCTCTGGGCTGCTGATGTGTTTCCTGAAGGACTAACTTCAGCCCTGCTGGGCACTATTTCCAGCCTTGCCTCCTATAACAACACAAAGTCCACTACGGATAGATGAGGTTCTAGAGACATCACTTTCCCTAACACTCACATTAATAGATATGTTTTAGAGAGCTTTTTCTTTTGCTGCAAACAGAATAAGGTTAAACTCATCTTATACATTATCAGTTTTATAGCTTTTTAATGTAAAGAACTTAATTGATTATAACTGCAAATTCTGAGAGAAAAAAGAGAAACCGATATTGTCAAGCAATAGACTTGCTGATCTACACTAAGTACACTGAGCCAGAGCGTGTCCATTGGGCTACTGAAATACAGCTGGCTCAGCTTCCCATACAATGGAGTCATTTGAGTTTAATCACTTCAGATACTACTCACACTGATGGAAACTCAATGTGGCCAGCGCCATCATGCTTTACTGAAATACAATCCAAATACTGCACCCATTTTTACACGATTTTTAAATTATGATTGCCTCACACGGGTTCTGGACAACTGCTGACATTAAGTCTGTAAAATGACATTTGCACTGTACACAGTTTGCTCCTACGGGGAATATCAATGGCATGAGTCCTTTTCATATTCGGAGTGAAGAAGGAAGACTAAATGCAGAGCAAGCAGCAAATACTAGTTTACGGAGAAAGATGGGGAAGTCCCACACATATAACAGCAGTCCTCAGCTCAAGCAAACCTAAACTACTGACCACTGTAAGTTGATTATCGATGGCCCCTCTAAAATGTTATAAAACTTCCAGCACTTATTATTGATTCACTTAAGTACTTAATTGAACACTACATGTTCCCATCTAATATTTTAATTTCCATGTTTGAATGGAAGGAACCTAACAGATAGATGGCTTAGGAATAAAGAATTGATGTTGATCAAACAGCTTATTCTATTCTCTCCCTAAGCCCATGACCAGACAGGATCTTAGTTTGACTGAAGAGAAAGCCAGGTGGGAAGAAACTAAATCTAGAAGAGCTCAAATCTAGAACAGAAAGGGGGGGATACAAAGCTTGTACAACCTCAGGCCTTTGCACCATGGTAGTAACACACTGCCCTGGCCCTCCTGTGGTTGCTGGTACGTTTTTAAAAAGCAGGCTAGGACCAGGAGTGAAAGAAAACAAAGACAGGTGGGACCCTCATCAAGCAAAAACTGGACCAACACAATGTAGTTTTGAGACTTGGGAAACAGAGCTGAAAGACAAGGAAACTGTAGTATTTATGTCACAGACAGACAGCGAGGAACAAGTGCACATTAGCAAAAAGGGGAGGAGGGGGAGCGAGGTCCAAAGAGGAGCAGACCCACTGTGACTCACTCTTCCTCTCTGAGATCCCCCATGATGGCACAGCCCAGAAGAAAACATGCTGAGCTATCAGAAAGAAATGAATGGAAAGGGGTTGTTGAACACAACACAAAAGATTCTAATGTGACTAAAAAGGGAGAGTTCTGTCTTCTGCTAGTGTACTCACGTTCAAGGAGAAATCCCTGACCTCAGCCTAGCTGACACACTGGAGCACATTTTCTTTTGAGTGCATACACATAAGAAGTGTTTACCAGCTTAACATTTGGGGGAATATCATAAAATGTTTCTGACAAACATTTCTCTGCCCTATCTTGTCCTTCATTTTACAACTGCTGGGGTCATTTTAACTTTGTGTCCCTGTGTGAGTGCTCAGAAGCCCCGAAAGTGAGAGCCCTGTTCAGTCATAACGTACTGAAGAGTCACTGTGCACCGAGTACCACACTTTCTTAGTATGGAAGCGTGTCCTGCTGTAACTAGAATCCTCTGAATGTGAAGAGTTTAGTGTAGGAAGCCTCTTACTTCCACTACCTGCTATGGAAACAAGGTTAGTATTACCTCTTCAATAGGAGAGTCAAATGAACCAAAATATATAAACCTACAGCTGCTAAGGTTATTTCAAAAATTAAAAACACAACTAGCAAGAAAGTGATAGTGACAATGGGGTAAAAATAACAATCAGTTAAGGATGCAGAGGGCCCAGAGGGCCCACACAAGTGTCATGGCATTCGGCCTTTAAGTTTCTGAGGAAACTTCTCTTTTCAGCACTTACTTATAAGGACGACAATGTACAATACAGCACTATCAACAATATCATTACTGCAGCACAGTGCATGCCATTTGGTGATAGCTAAAACCTTGAGGTCGCTTTAAGCCACAAGTGCACGGGAGCAATAGTTCCCTACAACATAATCAAACTTAGACATGGAAAACAACCATCCCTAATAACCTTCATTTCCGTTTCCATGGTATGATACAACCTTTTAGGAATCCAGTTCCCAAAATACATGCATATGCATACATCAAGTGAGTGCCATCAGGGTCTTACTGTGAATGAATCCCATGCTCAGATCTTTACCTTTAGAAAGAGGTCTTAGCTATTGGCTAGGACAAAGAGCTAGACTCCTATGCTGAGAACCCACCTTTGCCTCAAAAGCACCTGTGTGAAGCTGACAGGTTCCTTGTCACTTGCTGCCTGTGAAACACGGTCTATGAAACAGATGAGCAACGCTTACCCCACCGCTATACATGTTAATAAGGTGCTACAACAATTACAGACACTGATATAAGGGCCTAGAGGTGCTTAGCTATTACAGTGAGTGTCAAAGACTACAAATTGGCACATATTGTAAGGTAATAAAGTTAATACTTAAACCTAAAAACCCTACTCTAGAGTTTTATACTGACTTTAAGTAAAAAAGGCTCTAAAGAAAACTAAAGGTGAATTAGCAAAATGAACCTAGCCTCTTTGGAAAGATATGAAATATTGTGGTGAATGATAGCCCATAAGAGCTGCACCACCCTCCATGATGCCTCTGCCCTCCATTTCTGTTGAAACAAGCACAGACGATAAGCACATGCCTCTGTCTGGGAAAAGTTAATTGTATGAAGGATCTGAAAATGAAGTTTGTGCAAATTAAGAAAAATCCTAGTTCCATTTATAGAATTTCCAAGCAAGACACTGGCTGGGTTGGAAATGACTGTGCTGACAAGCAATGTGTACTCACTTTCGCTGAAGCAGGAGGCAATAGTCCACTATGACAGGCACCGTATCCTGGAAGGGAGAATAAAAGAGCATCAGCTTGCCCGACATGCATCCCACTGGGGAGAGTGAAGGTCAGCTTCAGGTGCTGCGAGACTCCTAGGATGATGCAACTTTGGATAGTGCTGTCCACAAGCAAATCTGCACCCACAATTCAAGGGTGGAGGGCCCTTTATTATTATTATTATTTTTGTTTTATATTTATGGATGTTTTGCTTGTGTGTATACATGTGCACAGCATGCGCACGGCCCACAGAGACCAGAAGAACACATCAGAGTCACTGGAGCTGAAGTTACAGGCAGGGCTGCGCTGCCATGTGAGTTAGAGGAATCAAACCCAGGCCCTCTGAAAGAACAGCCTTAACTGATGAATCATCTCCAGCCTGGAAAAACAATGTTTAAATACATTTCAGATGTTCCATACAGTTATATAACAGAAGGAGAGGGTAGTAATGGGCAAGGGAGAAAAGCAATAAGAAATTGCATTAAATTCAATACAAACATATAGCCAAGTAAAGTCTTCTACTTACAGCTTATCTATAGTACAAGCTTATAGCATTTACAGTGACACTAAACAACAGACATCAAATTGAAATATATTTAGTGCTGACAGTGCTTCACGTGACTTAAAGTTATCTACTTTTTGCTTAATGTTCTAAACTAACTTTATAGTTGATTTAACTTCTCAGTTTCATATTTCAGAGTTCATCATGCATAACCTCACATCAAGTAGGTGGCAACTCATAATTGTGGCCATTTTGAGTCATAGGTCATTATGGCTGGAAACTGACGGCCTGGGTTTGCTATGTACAGGACACCTAGAAACTAGGCAGAGCAGTCCCATCAGATCTAGCGGACCACACAGAACACAAGCCACACATACTGGACAGAGGTCACAACAGGAAAGCCTTCTTGCCAGAGGGAGGATCTAAAGAGAACCCACCACCCTGAAGTGATCACAGGGGTTATCCTTGGCCCATCCCACCTTCTTGTAATTATTCCTGGTTCAAATCCACACAGTGGAATGAGGGACCTGACTCCCAAGGCTGTCACCTGATGTCCACACTTGTGCCACAGTACCTGCATGCCCACACATACATTCACACAGAATAAATAAATACATACTATTTAAAATCAGGAATTAAATTTAAAAATTCACTAAGAATTAGAGCTATATTATATTAGATCTCAACTTTCTGGAAGGAAATGCTACAGGCTAGATAATTGGAGAGTTCCTAGAAATGCTAGGGGACAGGGGATCTAATGATACCATTTAAAATATGCAGATAAGGGCTGAAAATCTCTCAGCAGTTAAGGGCCCAAGTTCAGCCCCCAGGACCCACATTAGGTGGCCTGAAAACTTCCTGTAACTCTAATTCCAAGGGATCCAACTTCCGCCTCCATGTGCGCCTGCACTCATACACACATCCACACTTAAGTATATATAATTAAAAGTAATAACACATCTTACTTAGTAACTTCAAAAGTTACATAAATAAGTAGAGTACACAGCTGGACTCTCACAAAAGAAAGGACAGAGTCTAAAGTGGACAGAGGACTGAGAAGCAAAGCAAGGCTGGAGAGATGGCTCAGCAGTTAAGATCACTGACTGCTGTTCCAGAGGACCTGGGTTCAATTCCCAGCACCCACATGGCAGCTCAGCCATTTAACTCCAATTCCAGGAGACCTGACACCCTCACACGGGCATACATGCAGGCAAAACACCAATGCACATGAACTAAAAGAAATAAATTATAAAAACAAAAACAAACCCCTGCATCCACAACAAAAGGAAATTTGAAGAAAAAACCTATCTCCTGTCATGGTGAGATGATCAGGAAGGCTGTGCCTTATGGCAATGTGAGCCATGTACTCCCGGGGACTGTGTCTAAGACCCTGACAACAGGTGACTGTCACTACCTCCTTCTAGTGGGAACATCCAGGCCAAGAAATTAGCAGTGACTCGAGGAAAAGGCATATATAGGCCACATGAAAAAAACAAATTCCCAAGCTTCCCCAAGGCAGAGTAAATACCACGGATAAAGCCCCCCTTAAAAGGGTGCTCAAAATAAACATCTGAACATGCCTTGAGATAATGCACCATGAGAGTAGTACTAGGGACTGCGATGCCTGCAGTAAACCCTAAAACTTACCAGGCAGAAGCTGTTTTAAAAACTATCAGAGGAAAAAAGAAAAGTAGAACTTCATCTAACGAGTTCTTAGAAAGTAACATTGATTATTTTCCAATGCCTCATCAGTTATAATCAACCAATAAAGATTTTAAAAATAGAAAGGGGACCGCACACTGCTGTTTAACACAGCATTGGGAATTACCCAATGATGCTGCTGGATTCCACGGCTGGGATGTCACTGGAATATCTACTGAGGAACTCGTCTTCCCAGTGGTGGTGAAAGCCAGCCGCAGAGGCTGGAGCTGGGAGTGAAGTGTTTGGGATGAAGGACACACAAGAGGCAGAAAGGGGAAGAGAGCAAGAGGAAGAGAGCAGAAAGGAGAAACAAGAGTACTGGTGTGCGCGTGACTGCAATCCCAAATAAGAATATGAAAGCGCTGGAACACAGCTGGTAGCTCCACAGGGAATTCAATAACGTTTCCTGAAATAAAAGCACTTGCATCTCCATCCTGAAAGAGCACGCCACACATGAGGAGGAAGTGGCCCGAAATGACCCCCGGGGATACAGTGGGTTCTAAAAATAAATAAAAGGCCAGGAAGTGAACCTGTCATCTGGGATAGCAGAACTCTCCTGGGCTAGCCCTGATTTACCCACAGTGACATTCAATGCTTCCTAGACCCTTAATGAAATGACCTTTCCATATAAAACCTGGACACCAGCTGTTCTCGCAAGCCTTCTTGAAAATGCTTTTTTGTTTGTTTTTTTGTTTTCCAAGACAGGGTTTCTCTGTGTAATCCTGGCTGGCCTAGAACTCTCTCTGTAGACCAGGCTGGCCCTGAACTCACAGAGATCTGCCTGCCTCTGCCTCCTGATTGCGGGCACCACCACCGCATGGCCTTAAAAATGCTCTTAAGTTAACACAGTGCTTTCTAAACCTATCTTCCCACTTTTCCATCCCCCCCCCCTTAAATTACTACATGAATATCAATACCTTTGTCTTAAAAGAACTACAAACTACATTCTCCCTAACCAGTACCCTAATGGTGCAGTCTCTGAACTTCAGAGGGGACACAGGTGACAAGTGTCCAGGACAGGTGTTGCTCCGAGCATAAATCCAAGTGGTCAATACACCAGGATGAGTCATGCTTAAGAAAACACAAACAAATAAAAGCCAGTGAGAAAAGAGAACACTAAAAATCAGAAGATATATACATCCAACAGATACTCAAAAAAGAACACACACACAGGAAGGAAGGAAGGAAGGAAGGAAGGAAGGAAGGAAGGAAGGAAGGAAGGAAGGAAGCAGCACCTTCACAGGCTGATAACTTCTCAGTACTAAAAGATGAGATGACTGAAAAGGCCAGAAATAGGGGAATACTAAGCAGATGAATAGAATAGTTATACTATGAAAAAAGTTATAAAATCAACTTAGAACCTAGACAAGAAAGACTCCTACGTAGATAAAAGAATGAGTAACTGGATTGTAGAGATGGCTCAGCAGCTAAGGCCATTAGCTTCTCTTGCAGAAGACCTGGGTCCAATTCTCAGCCCATGTGGCAGTTCACAACTGTCTATAACTCCAGTTCTAAGGGATCTGACACCCTCTTCTGTCCTCTGTGGGCACTTCATACACATGGTACACACACATCCGAGCAGGCAAAATACCCTTGCACATAAAGTAAATATTAAAAGAAGAATCACTAACTTGAAGATAAAATTTGAAACCATAAAGAAAAAAACCACCATGAAAACTGAGATGCTAAAGAACCAAATTAAAGTTTGGGAAATCAAAGAACAAAATACAAAGCAGAACCCCCACAAAAACTTCGGACCCAGCATGGGAACATTTCTGCATGGACAGGGAAGGATTATGAGGTCCCACCTCTGTCTTAGGACCTGCAGGCAGTTAGTGGCTGTAGGACACGGGGGCTCATTTGTCTTTAGAGGCAATAACCACTGGTACACTCCCCACAATCCACTAAACACCCGACACCCAAGCACATGCAAACAACCCCGATTAGATTCAGTGGATTATTCAAAAGTAAACAGGCACCAGGCAGACTAGGAAGAAACGGAGTTGCAGAAGGAGCAGAAAGAAACAGAAGAGGAGATAGAGTATTAACAAAATAAGTTATGCACATGAAATAGTGAAAATGTAAAAGTTATTGTCAGACAAAAATTCTAAATGGGGGCTGGAGAGATGGCTCAGAGGTTAGGAGCACTGGCTACTCTTCCAGAAGTCCTCAGTTCAATGCCCAGTAACTACATGGTGGTTCATAACCACCTGTAATGAGATCTGGTGCCTTCTTCTGGTGTGCAGGAATACATGCAGGTGGATGTAGGTAGAACACAGCATACATAACAGATAAATAAATCTTAAAAAAAAAAAAAAACTGAGTTTTGTAGTTTAACCTTTAACCCTAGCACCCAGGAGGCAGAGGCAGGTCGAACTCTATGAATTCAAGCCTCCTGGTCTATAGAGTAAATCCCAGGCCAGTCAGAACTACATAGTGAGATCATGTCACAAAAACAACAACAAAACAAAACAAAACCAAACAGCAGAAAATACCAGCAGAAACATGATCAAGCCCAAGAATGAATTCCAGCTACAGGGGACAACGTCAAGACAACAGTACACCGAGATGTGTATAAAGATAAGGTAATTAATAGCCACAACCCAGGAGATGGATATAAAGATAAGGCAATTAATAGCCACAACCCAGGAGATGGATATAAAGATAAGGCAATTAATAGCCACAACCCAGGAGATGGATATAAAGATAAGGCAATTAATAATCACAATCCAGGGCTGGAGAGATGGTTCAGAGGTTGAGAGCACTGACTGTTCTTCCAGGTCTTGAGTTCAATTCCAAGCAACAACACTGTGGCTCACAACCATCTATAGTGAGATCTGGTGCCCTCTTCTGATGTGCATCGGCACTCATATACATAAAATAATAAGTAAGTAAAATAAAAAAATAATCACAACCCAAACTTCCAAGAGACCCAACCTACCATGAGGCAGAAGGAGATGAGATAAAGTCTAAAGGCATACACAATGTATTCAATGAAAGTATACTGAAGATTTCCCAGAGCTAGAGAAAGACATCCAAACCCAAAGACATTTAGATGTGACCACAGAGGAACATAGTCACAGCATGTCACAGCAAAACGTCAAAAGTACAAAGCAGAAAATAATACTAGAAGCTATAAGAGAACTTCAAATCACACACAAAAACAGAAACACTGGAATAACATCCGATCTGTCACCAACACTGAAAGTCAGGAAAACATGGCTTCTATAGATTTTAAGCTCTAAAAAAAAACTGTCAACTAAGCTTACTGCATGAAGCCAAGCTCTCTCTTAAAACTGATGGGGAAATAGTACTTCTAGAACAAATTTAAGGCAATTCCTGACAGCTGAGCCAGCACTGTAGAAAAGGAAAATTGTTTCACCCACAAGGACATAGGAGAAAATGCATTTCACAAGGAAGACAGATAACGGAGCACAGCAAAGATGAAATCAACCAGCAAACAAATGAGAAAAAAAAACTAACAATGATTCACCCACACAGAACCACAACAAAACCACAAGAAGCAGCAAAACCCACCTCACCAATAATCTTATAGGCAAAAGGCCTTAACTAACCATTTAAGTCTCAGAGGAAGAAATTAGGTGAAGATACACACACATGTATACATACTTACATACATACATACATACACACACACACACGCACACACACACACACACACACACACACACAAAACAAGACCCAGGGCTGGGGAAATGGTTCAGTGCTTAAGAACACAGGCCATGAAAGCACAAGGCCAGGAGTTCAGATCCTGAAAGCCCACACCATGGACCAATTGTAATTTGAGCACAGTACAAGCCAGGCTAGCCATCTCAGTGAGCTTTAGGCTAGTCATCTCAGTGAGACCCTGCCTCAACGAATAAGACAGAACATGGGAAAACTCCCCACATCAACCATGGGCCTTCACACATACATACACACGTGACCACACACGCACAAGACATACGCACAACATACATATGCACAAGAAGAAAACAGAATATACTGTCTCCAATAAACCCATGCGACTAGCAAAACCAGCCAAAAACTGAGAGTCAAAGGTCAGAAAGCAGAAGACCAAGCGAATGCAAGCAGTAAACAAGCAGGCTTAATGACTTCCATATTTGATAAAGTAGACAGCATATCAAAACTGGCCAGAGGAGACAAAAAGACAAACACACAGAAATAAAGGGAGCAGATAAGGAAGTACACGGAGCTAACGTAAATATGCACCAAAACCTGGGACCCATTAAGTTGTCTTCTGACCTCCATCCGTGTGCTGTGACATGCATGTACATATAGGCCCACCCTGACTCACTCCCCTACATATAACTAAATGTAATTAAAATACACATTTTTTAAAACTGAAACAATTCCTTGTTTCTTATCAGACCACAATGGAAACTAGAAATCAACACCAAGGGAGACCTCAAAAACTTCACAGATATATAAAGACGCAACAATACACTTTTAAATTAACAGTGGTCCCGGAGAGAAAATCTAAAAATCCCTATACTCAAATGAAAATAATGATACAACCTACAGGCCAAGGCTAAAAGGAAGACTTACAGCTCTAAAAGCTCACATTAAAAAAATCATAGAGATTTCAAAGTCAGTAACTGAATGATGCGTCTAGAGGTTCTAGAAAAAAATAAAAAGCTATTAAGACCAAACAAGTAGACAGCAAGAAACAATAAAGATTAGGGAAGAAATTAATAAAACAGAGGCTAAGAGAACAAGACATAAAATCAACCAGCACTAGTTCTTTGAAAATATTAGCAAAGTTTACTATTCCCTAGCCAAATCAACTAAAACCAAGATAGACAAGGCCCAATTTATGAAATTACAGATGAAAGAGAGCTATTACCAATATAATACAGAAGAGCATGAGGGAATATTTTAAAAATGTATATTCTCAAAAGTGGAAACATCTACAGGAATTGTGTTTGTAGTAGAATATTTGTTTACACAGGTGTCACTGTTTAATAAAGAGCTGAAGGGCCAACAGCCAGGTAGGAGAGAATAGGTAGGACTTCTGGGCCAAGAGAGGAACTCTGGTGAATCTAAGCTCAAGAGAAATGTCAGCAAGACACTGAAGAATCTGGACATATGGTACAGAGACGTAACTGAACCACATGGCAGAATGTAGATTAATAAATACAGGTTAATTTAAGTTATAAGAGCTAGTTGGGGAAAAACCAACACTAAGGTCAAGCTTTCATAATTAATAATAAGTCCCTATGTCATTATTTGTGAGGTGATGGCCCAAAGGAAAGTCTGACTACATGTGTTAATGTCTAAATATGTCACAACATGCCCAAGTTAAAGCCAGATGACACCAACAATTTACAGAGACCTGTAACAAGCAATACAGCTGAAGCCGTGGTACAAAGTTCCCACAGGCTCTAGCCAAAGACCAGGTGGCGAAAGTCTGAATCCTACCAAGACTTCTCAAACTTCCGCAAACAGGAAAGGAAGAACACCATGAAAGTCATTCTAAGAAGTGGATATTTCCAACTGCAGAACACAAACAAAACAAAATACAAAACACAACAATTTCCCTGATGAACACAGGTGCAAAAGGGAAGATGTCAGACTGTCCCTATTTGGAAGATGACATACCTAAACAACACATGGATTCTACCAGAAAACAGCTAGATCTGACACTTCCAATAAAGTTGCAAGATACAAAATCAAAATGCAAAATCAGCTTTTATATATACAATCGCAAATTTGCTGAGAAAGAAACTAGGGAAAATACCCCATCCACACTTGAAGAAAAAAGGAGGAAACATAATCAATGAGGTAGGGGTCCCCACAATGTTCAGACACTTAGAAAGGGAATTGAAGAAGACACCGGGCACTGACAACGTCTGCCATGCTCCTGAGTTGGCACAATTAATATTATAGAGATGGCTACATTACCAAAAGTGGTCTACAGATGAAATAGAATGCCTTCAAAATTCCATCAGCTGGCCCTCAGAGGAAGGCATAATTACTCAACAGCATTGAATACTGACTCCAAAAGAAATGTGAGACTGCAGGCAGCAGGCATGAGGCGCCACCTGCTGGCAAATCACAAATTAGCACTATTGACATTTGAACTAGTTGGGTTAGTTCATTTTCCTGTTTCCAATTGGTTGGTTGGTTGATTGATTGATTGATTGATTGATTGATTTTTCCAGACAGGGTTTCTCTGTATTGCTTTGGAGCCTGTCCTGGAACTAGCTCTGTAGACCAGGCTGGCCTCAAACTCACAGAGATCCACCTGCCTCTGCCTCCCAAGTGCTGGGACTAAAGGCTGGCACCACCAACACCTCTAATAGCTTTATTTTTAAAATGTGTTTTTCTTGAGGCAAGGTCTCATTCAGTGACACAGGCTGGTCTTGCACCTATGATTTTCTGCCTCATATTCCTAAGTATGGGGATTAAAGATTAAAGTACAGAAAACCTCCCAAATATTGTCTATAAATGTTTGTTTTCATTTAAATGGACTTTGTAATAAAATAAATTAAAAAATTAAAAAAAAAACAAAAAAAGACAATAAGCGATTAAACATTCCTCCCTTAAAAAAAAAAAGTACAGAAAACCTTCTAGACACTAATTCAAATTATTTCACCCAGCAAAGGAAGTCTATTTAAAAAATACTATTCCTGAGTCCTATGTGTGGATGGAGAAAACTACTCTTGGAACATAAAGCTAGCAGATGAAAATCCCAGGGGTCTGGGTAAATGGCTAAACAAGGAACCGAGTACAATGCCTAGCACCCATCTAAAAGCTGGGCATGGCAACATATGTGTAACCCGAACGCACTGGAGAGCAACAGACAGGAGGATCCCTAGGGACTCAATCTACTCAAATCAGGGATCTCCGAGTTCAATGAGAGACCCTGTGGGTAACAACTAAGGAAGACAACCAGTGTCAGTCTTGGCTTCTACATACACACAGTCACACATGTGCACAAAGAAGGCAGAGCAGAGACAGGCATGGACAGGAAGCAAGGAACCAATGGGCAATTATGGGGATAGGCAGCTTTGTTCTGAGTTGAGGCCTGATCTGCTAGCTCTGCCAGGATTCTTCTAGCATCTAACTTTAGGTAAACGCCTCTCTCCATATCTCTAGATGTTGTGATTTATAAACTGTTAAAGTTTGGATACAAAATGTCATTTACCAGTTCATGTGTTGGGGAGTTGGTCACCAGCATTGTGCTATGTATGAATATATGTTTGTTTGTCTCTGTTCCCTTTTCAATTACTTTCTCCCATCCTTCCCTCATGCTTCTTTTAAACAAAACACACTTTCAGCTAAAGTATGTTCTATCTACATTCCTCTGCATATTTTTTATTACTGTATTGTACATATGTATACAAGATGTAGGGAGGCGCATGTGTGTGCCATAGCTTACAAGTGGCTGTAAGAACCCATGGGATCTGGGGACCAAACTCAGGTCATCAGGGTTCCACTGCCAGTGCTTTCCTCACAGGCCCATAAAACACCAATGCATACACATTATTATTCCTAAGCCATTCTGTTCCCTTTCTTTTTGCCATGTGGTCTCCTCCTCGGGTTACTTATTTCATAACCTGATGTGAACTCATTTATCCTTCTCTACTGACAAATTTACTAAGGCCCAGCCAAGCAGCAATTGGATCTGCACTGAACAGTGGAGCTCAGGAAGCCAAATGCTCTCTGACACCATGCAACTCTTAGCTGCCATATGTATGCTTATACTCTACATTCTGAGCATCAAAGAGATATAAAACTATCAATATCAAAATCCAGTACTCGGGAAACAAAGGCAGACAGAACTCTGTGTGTTCAAGATAAGTCTGGTCTACTCCAGGCCAGCCACAGTTATACAGTGAAACCCTATATTTAATAATAATTAATGATAATAAGTTCCTGCTCTGTAAAAATCTAAAATTCCTAAATTTATTTTGTGTTTCCATTAATATATAATAAAAATATTTCAGCTATACTATAATCTTTAAGAAAGGAAGAATCACATATATTGTACTTATTATAACTTAGAGTTTAATTTATATGAAATCAATGGACATATCTCAAGCCAATGGGCAAAATCCTGACACAACAACGAATGGTTCTCAGCTAGGCCTGGTGGCACATGCCTTTAATACCCACACTTGGAAGACTGAGACAGTCTGGTCTACACAGCAAGTTCCCGCCTAACCAGGGCCACACTGTGAGACCCTGCTTCAAAACAAACATACAAACAAAACAGGTGGGGACCAAAAAGATGACTCACAGGTAAAGGTACCTGCTACCAAGCCTAATGACCTGAGCGGGGAACCACAGGACATACATGGTGGAAAGAGAGAATTCCTAGGAGCTGTCTTCTGAATGCTACACATACTCCATGGCACATACAAAAAACTAGGAAACTTGTATGCAGCTCGGTGGTAGAGTGTGTACTTGGTGTGTGCCAGGCTCTCAGTCTGATTTTCATCAGCAAGATGAGGAAGAGGAAGAGTGACAGAAAACATTTGTGACTTAAGACACCTAAAATTTACCATCTAGCTCTTTTTACAAACGTTTGCTATTCCTGATACCCAAATATTTACCTAAAGAAGACTTAAGACAGGCTATGGAATGTGGTTCAGTGCTAAAGTACTTGCCCGTGAGGCTGGAGAGATGGCTCAGTGGTTAAAAGCACTGGCTGCTCTTACAGAGGACCTGAATTCAATTCCCTGCACAAACATGGTGTCTGGCAACCATCTGTAACTCTGGTTCCCTGGGGAGCCAACACCTTCTTCTGACTTCCATGGGCTTGACACATATATACTTGCATGCAAAACATTCATACTAATAAAATAAATAAATCTTTTAAAAAATATCAAATTATTTGCCCCATATGTGAAAGGCCCTAGATTTTATGGACAAGCACCCGCATGCACACACACATGCACATACACACACATACATACATACATACACACACACACACACACACACACACACACAAAACACAAAATACAGGCAGAGAAGAGAGCTGTTGCTGTAGAGGTTTGTTGTAAACAAATTTACAACAAATATAACGAGTGCACTTCAAACAGAAAAATCAACATAATACATATGCATATCTTTAAGCTGTTCCTTAGCTTGCATTTCCATAAGGCCTAAGATAATCTGAGCATCTGTCATTAGCATATTTTATAGACTATAATATATATACACATGCATATATTTAGTTTATATGTATATCTTGAGTCACAGGGGTTTGGGAAACTAAATTTAAACCTCAGCAGCCCACTCCCTCCTTAACAACCCTAGTTAATATAAATGTGAGCCATTAGCAGTCATCCACAGTAAGGTGTCAAATCACAGGTGTGTCCCTCACACAGCAGTGAGCAGCAGTGAGCTTGTCTCTTCCCATCTATGAGACATCTCTTTAAAATGTAATCTTGTATGATTTCCCTGCAAACACTGAAACAACACTCTCAACACTAAAGGATGCTTAACAGCCAAAATCTGGAACTCATATCTGCAAGGCCGAGGGCACGCGTGAGAGCGTCACATGAGCAAGGCGGAGAGCACGCGTGGGAGCGTCACACCCGCTGGCGGAGGGTGCGCGTGAGAGCGTCTGCAGCTGGCTGTTGTTGGCACACATGAAGAGGCATACCTGAAAGTGCTGCTCCATCACTTGGATTTTTCCCTGGTCTGGGCATTTTTTCAGAGCCCGATCCGCGTAATGGAACAGAATCTCTACCATCTGCAGGAAAAAGCTTTGTGTCAGAATCAAAGGTGTGGCTACACTTGCTCAATATTTAACATACATGGTTAATACTGAATCATGCTTTATCACTGTATTAGAAACACAGTTGGGATTTCAATGCTTTACTTTCTAATTCTCTCGGGTGAAGGGCTAGTATTAATTTGCTAATCTTTCCTAAGAACTGTCTCTGTTCCAGACCTCAGTGATATTATATCACTCAGGAAATGAAAAGCTGGACTTAAGTGCCTCAGTAATCCTCCCTGCAGAGGATGGACAAACCATTTGTGAATCTGGATCCCCAAGTATTCCTTCTCCTCGGTGCTCTGACTGTTTTTCTGATTTACCATCTCCCTGAGGGAGGGTAGTGCTGAGACTTACACAGCACTGCAGATCATACCTGGAATAGACTGACCCATTTCTCTCCCTGAGTACAGCCATTTGCCCAAAGACATCTGCAAATATAAAAAGCAATTCTGCACTGTGACCTCTTGAAGACAACACTGAGACGCTTACCCGATCGGCAACGACAGCCTTCCTCTTACTGACATCCCCCGACAGTCCTTCAGAAAAACAAAGTCCAACAAGAAACAAAAGTTAGTGCTCAGCTCTAGAAGAGAACCTGGGTTCTGGTCTCCCCTCCAGAACCCACGCTAAAGCATACACAATTACAGCAAGCCTCAATATCAAAGGCCGGGTAACTGGAATAGCTCACACCCACTAGCCTCGCAGCTTTTCGGTGTACTTCCTGCTTGTTCTCACAGTACATTCCCCTTATGAAAAGATTCATTACGATGACACTTCCAATTCCACAGCATCTATTTACTTACTTACCCACGACTGCTTTTGCCTTTCCCTCATGAAAAGACCACGCAAGAGCCAAGGCTTCTGTAAGACAATCCTGTTTCAGGAGATGATCCATTCTCTGAAATGAGTAAAGGAGACAAGCCAGAGCATTTTATCTGACAATGACCCATGGGAATTCCTATTCTACCTTTACAGAACTGCTGCTGGGAAGCAAACAGTACTTCGACAACATTACACATTTCAGCATGGGACTTTAACTAAGCAAAGTGCTTCGAAAAGTACTGAGTATCACATGCCTGTGGGCTTGGGTGACAGAGGGCAGGAGAGCCTGCACACAGAAAGGAACCAACAGGACTACCATAGGAGAGGTGGCTGGTTGCTTAGCACAGTAGGCACCTCTCCCCTTCTTAATAACAAGCTCCGAGCTCACTAGAGACAGGAGTACACCAGCTAAACAACTGCTAGGAGTCCCTTGTATCTTTTGGGGGCAATGCAACTAAACTCTGGTTAACAAGTGGAAGTATTACCTGGTATTTCTAAATGTTTATTATCTTTAAACATTGGGGCTGGCCTTTGTTTTCTCTCTCCTCCTTCATAGACCCTAGACATAACAGTTGGAGCCTCTAGTACTATCCTGGATTATAGAATTCAAACACATGGTTGGTGACATGAATAGCATCTCATGACATTAGCTCCCACACTGGCTACAGTCTGCCTGTCTCTAGATCATTCAAATGGGAGTAAACTCTTGATGAAGCCACTGTTATCTTGAGTAGACTCAAACCCAATTCTGTTTTTCACACTTCCTTGTTTTAATAACTTAAAACAACAGAGCACTTGTAAAGGAGGATTTGCTACACAAAGCTATCCCCTTCTAACTTCCATAGATTAAGAAAGCATTCTTCCTCGTGCTACATTCTCTCTGACAGCAGAGCAGTTACAGCTGGCAAAACCAAATTCTGATACAATGGGCTTTAGCATCCTTCTGATATTAAAAAGTCCAAATTATCATCTACAGTGTCAACAAAAGCATGAGGCTGCTGACACTTCAGTTCCCATGCCGGAAATCCCTGTGAACTCACCTCCCTCCAGCCCCTCAGCATCATCACGTAAACAGACTAGAAAAGGGAAGGAAAGGAAGATGACCATTAGCATATTGGCTCTCGGAGACATCCTCCAGCTGCACATCTCATTTCAGATCTCTAAGTAAAACACATTTCACATCTCAGGTGGAAACAGACCCTGGAATTTACTGGAAGGAACTCAAGTTACTCTTACTGAAGAAGGAAGCAAACCCTCCAAGGGAACATGGGCCATCTAGGCTCAAGCTTTGCACCTACCTGGCACTGTTCTGGCTGAATTTTAACAATGAAAAAAACTGTCCATTTTATAATAAGTTATTCTAAGTCAGACACCCCAACGCACTTCACTATATCTTAAGTTGATCTACATTAAAGAGCACTTTAATTGTAGGACAAATACACATACTTAGGTCCTTCCTGCCTGTGTTGTCTACTATCAATGGTCAACGTGACAGACGTGTCTCTAAGCATGTCAGTAAGAGATTCTCTGAATTACATTAACTGTTGTGGGATCCCTGCCCAGGGGACCCTGCACTATGTAAGAGAGAAAAGGAACTGAGCAGCAGTGTGCATTCAGTCACTCTGATTGGGAACACAACATGGCCAGTCGCTTCAAGCTGCAGCTGGCCTGACCTCCCTGCCATGATGTGTACCACGAACTGTGAGCTACAATCAGCCCCTTTTCCCTTATGTTGCTTTTTGCCACAGCATTCATTACAGCAACAGGAAAAGAACCAGTAAATTTGCTGAGGAGCTGATCTTCAGCCTCCCCATCCCCCACCAAATGATAACTAAACAAGGTGATGGATATTTAATTAGCTCATTATGATAATCATTTTACAATGTATATGTTGATCAAAGCAAGACAAAAATTCTAATTAAAAAAAAGAACTAGATACTTGACATTAAAGCAAGTGTTAGGGAAGGCTATAAAAACATATCCCTAAATCAAGCAAATAACTGTCCTATTAGTACCTACACAAAAGTAAAAAAGAAAATGCTAAACAACTAAAAATCTTTGGCTATATAACTATTATAAGACTTGGATTAATACTGATAAGAATTCACTTTGCAATGCACTGCTCCTTATCAGCCACCTCCTTCCTCAGCTGCCCTGATGACATACAAAGCAGAGTGAGAAGAGCTTACCTTTGTCCCCAGATAGAAGATCTGACCACCATAGCTACTGATGGATTGATAGCAAGCCTTCTCTCCAACCAAAGCCTGCCAAATACACAAACAAGGTAAAATTACACATACTGGAAATTCCATTAAGAATGTCAATCATGGGCCTGTGAGGCTCAGTGGGTTAACACTCATGGGAAAGCCTGATGATATGAGTTCCAGCATTAAGGGGCAGAAGAAGAGATCTGACTCCACAGAGTTGTCCTCCAGTCTACATACACACACGTAGGCACACATGTACACATATGCATACAGACACATGCCCACAAGTGCACGCGCACACACACATGATAAATGTAAAAAATTGTAAAAGAATGCTGAATCCAGTGTGGCTGGAGAGATGTCTCAGTGGTTGAGAGCACTGCCTGCTCTTCCAAAGGTCCTGAGTTCAATTCCTAGCAACCACATGGTGACTCACAACCATCTGTAACAAGATCTGGTGCCCTCTTCTGGACTGCAAACATACATGCAGGTATGGCATAACATTGTGTACATAATAAATAAATAAATAAATCTTTAAAAAAAAAAAAAGCATGTTGAATGCAGAGACATTTTAGGTCAATACAATTTTAACCTGTTGCTTGATTGCCAGTGGAAGTAACTAAAAAGACAAAGATCAAGAAATCATTCCCCACTTCTATAAACAACCTTTTTCTTTCTCAGAATAATGTGGGAAAGGAAGGAAATACACTAACGTATAACTGCAAGCTATTGCAGCCTGCTACTCACTGAGTGACAGCTATACCTACCTATGGGCATAATGATGATAGTGATCAGGAAGCAGCTAGGAATATACTGGTGTAGGAAGCGGCAGCAGTAGGCTTTCCTCTGAGATCTGTGCCTTCACCAGCCACGGGTGGCTGACTGATTTCCCTCCCCCTGAGTAGGTCTTAAGTCAAGTCAGACAGCTGTTGGTTGCCACCAGGATTTGAGTGCCACTGCTGTATTTTTAGAAATACCTTGTCCTGCTGGTCACTGTTGTGCTGCAGGTGGGGTTATTGAATGCTTCTCCTCCTTTAACAGCTTGTACAGCCCCCCCCCCCCAGTATTATGGAAGCTAGTCCTCAAGGAGAACAAGAGATTCCCTCCTCCATGATGAACAGAAGACTTCTGATTCACATGCTGCATTCTTGAACTGGGGATAGTTTCTACACCTCATGACACACAACTGTGTTCCTGAGGAAGGAACAGGGCAGCTGTTCACACAGCTGGATGTGGACACACAGCAGTACCACCTGATAGGGGGTGCTGAGCAGAAAGATCTCTTAAGGCTTTTGAACTCCAAAACTGCTGCAAAAGAAGCCAAGTTGTGGGGTTAAGGATTTCACTCAGTGTAGAGCTCTTGCCTACCAAGTAAGTGCAAGGCCTTGGGGTTCAGTCCTCAGCTCCAAGGGACTGGTGTGTGTGGGGGGGAATCAAAAATAAGAAGCTAAAATGCTTTTGGGCCATTTTATGCCTGGTAATCTGCATGACTGGCTTGCTCTGGTTGAGGCCACCAGACCCAGCATCATTATTCTGCACACCTTAGTACTAGTGCCATAAGTCTCTCCAGGAAATCTCATCTTGCATCATTCTATAATCTTGATCCTGCGATCAATCCCTTCCAGAGCTCTACTTTCGTCTCAAGCATGGTAGTATTCACCATCTGATTTGTACCTGTTAAAGTATCTTCCACATCTTCACTTAAATTTTATGAATGCATGGATTATGATTGTACTAATGCATATACAGCACAAGAGACTTGCACATCCCTGTTTGTCGTCACAATATTGACAACAGTCAGGAAATGAAACCCGCCCAGGTGTCCTTCAACAGATTAATGGATAAAAGATGGTCCATAGACACAGGGAGTTTTATGTAACCATAAAGAAAAATGAAATTATGACATTTAGGAAAACGGATGCAAATTAAAATCATTAAGTCAGATAAGCCAGACTGAATGGGATCAGAACTACGTAGTCTCTCTCATATGCAGAACCTAAATTTAAAATTTACATACTTGTGTGTGTGAGTGTGTGTGTGTGTGTGTGTGTGTGTGTGTGTGTAAGAGAACTTAAGGGAGGTGGAAAACAGAGAGTAAAGGAGAACATGGCATAAGAAAGCAGAAGGGGAACAGCTGGAGAGAGAGAGGGGAGGAAAGTGGAAAGATCAAGAAATAAGGACTAAGTATAAGGACATCTATGTATGAGATAACATGATGAAACCATTATTGTTATGCTAACTTTAAAGATTAATACAAAACAAAAGATTAGGGCAAAAGCTGCTGTACCCTTGTCTGCTCATCTAACCCTGTGTCAGTGCTGGGCCAGTCTTGGCTGATTCCCCCTTTCCAGTCTATGCTCCTAGGACACCACGTGAGCTCTAATCAAGGCACACACTGTGAGCTTTACTGGTGGTGCTCAGGAATTTCTATATCGATATTCTTGTGTTTTGTTTGTTCTGCTCCTGGCCTCTGGGGTGTGCTTGCTCGTTATTCTAGGGACTGGACCCAGGGTCTCAGGGGCGCTGAGGAAGCACTGTGCCATCAAGTCGTACCTCCAACCCCGCCCTCCCTGTCTCATCCACTTTTAACATTTGTTAGTGTTTACCAGCTCAGCATGTTCTCTGCTTCAAGGGCAACTACTGAGGTATAATGCCTGAGTACCGTGGCCAGCACGTGTTCTAACTGGTCTAAATAAGCAGAAAGCACAATGTGTGGGTGCCCTGGATGTTATTCCCTTTCAGTCTCTCTCGTGGCTCTTCCCGTCCTTAGGCAGTTTCCTTACACAAGCTGAACAGCAGATGACTTCAGGTCATGCTTGGCCCACAGGGAGTGGCACTATTGGGGGGGTGTGGCCTTGTTGGAGGAAGTGTGTCACTGTGCAGGGCAGGCTTTTGAACTGCAGTTACAGATCAGTTGTTAGATGACAAATCAGAGTTGGGAATTGAACCCATGTCCTAGAGAATGCTCTTAACCCGTGATCATCTCTCCAGCCTATTCCTCAGTATTAAGTAAGAGGAATTACTGTTTGGGGTCACAATCCTGAATCCTTACAACATTCACACCCATCTCAACACACCCAGGCAGAAAAACCTTAGTATTCCTACTTTCAAACACAACAGCAATTAAAGAAAAACAAAAACAAAAACCCACCACAGTGATGAGAGCGATGCTGGATAAGGACAGCACTCACCAGCGCCTGGCTAACGTTCCCTCCAGTGGCCAGTGACTTGAAGTGGCTGCTGTTATAGACCAGCTGGACTTCTGAGATCTCCATTGTCTCTAGTTCCTCCTGTGTCTGCCTGTCAATCACGTGCAGCTTCTCCACGCTGTCTAAAAGCACAATTGTGCGTGAGTTTATCCACTGCAATTCAAGCACATAACAAAGTGAGAGTGAAGACCAGTCCGCACCCTTCCTGACAAAGGGGCTTGGACACTCAGAACATGACACAGAGGACGTGGGGCATTAATAACTTAAATAGCAACAGAGTCACAGTAAGAGCAGCTCTGCAATGGTCCAGAGAAAGCAGTAGTAGATGTCACAGTGTCAGATGACATTCTGCTGGTAAAAGGGAGAGGGCGCTAACACAGTGCAGAGTGTTCAATTTTTTACAGGATTTTTTTTTTTTAGAGACATATTGGCACAAATGACCTTAGTACAATAACAAATGTATTTCAACTTTTAATATTAGTGAAGCAACACAGCGACATAAACCTCACAAACCTAGATGGTCAGAAGACAATTCTTGGCACTGAAATAATGCACATTTTTTAAGAGACCAGCCAAGACATCCAGCCTCATAGACCGAACAACTGGATTCTCAGTCTCTCTGTTAGTAAACAGCCATTGTTGGACTAGCTAAACCTCGGCCTGTAAACCACTCTAATAAATACCCCTTAAATATACATCCATTCTATCAGTTCTGTTCCTCAAGAGCAGTGGTTCTCACCTTACTGCTGCCACCCTTTAATGCAGTTCCTCATGCTGTGGTGACCCCAACCATGAAATTATTTTGTTGCTATTTCATAACTATAATTTTGCTATTGTTATGAGTCATAATGTAAACATCTGATATGGAGGATATCTGATTGTGGTCCCCGGAGGGTCATGACCCATAGGTTGAAAATCACTGCTCTAGAGAACCCTGACTAATCCACACAGCCATTTCACTGCACCTGCCTTTGGATTACAATTCATTACGTGAGGTCAAGTGCGGTTTCCCAATTGTGCTACCATGTTGGTCCTCAAGAAGTCTTAGATTCTGGAGACCTCGGCTTCTGTACTCTGATCAGGAATGGGTGGTGGTTTGAATGACAGCAGCCCTCACAGGCTCACATGTCTGAATCCCCAATGGGTGGGACTGTTTGCGAAGGGTTAGAAGGTGTGGCCTTTGTGGAGGAGGAATGTGTTTAGAGGTTTCAAAATTCTACATCACTCCCACTTAGCTCTCTGCCTCCCACTTGTGGATCAGATGTGAGCTCCCAGCTCTTGCTCCAGCACCACCCCGCCTGCTGCCATGTTCCCCACCATAATGGTCACGGACTCAGCCTCTGAAACTGGAAATGCCCCAATTAAAGGTTGGTCACAGTGCTTTGTCACAGCAGTAGATGACAGGTAACTATGGCAGGATGTTCAATCTGCATTTCTAAATTAGTAGAGTATGAGTGAGTTTACAAGAGCAATGTGGGCCAGGCATGGTGGTGCCCTCTTAGAGCCCCAGCCTGCGGGAAGTTGAAGCAGTTCCAAACCAACTGAAGCAACATAGGAAGACTTGGCTGAAAAATGCAACTAAGTTTGTGCATCATACATTATTTCTTAAAATCTGACTATACCAACTATACCCTAAGAACTTGTGTATTAGTGAATTGAAGGGAAATTTTTTTCAGACATTTTACTAGATAAATGAGCCATTGCATTATAATTAAAGCCAGCTATATTCATGATATATACAATGTTTCACTGGATGTCACTTATTAGATGCTAAAACCAGTAAGCACTGAAACATAAAACACACTAGTCTCAAAATCACCCACTCCTGGAAAAGAAAACATAAAATCTGATTCAGAAAAAAAAAAAAAAAAAGTCTCTTTTTTTAAATCAAGGCACTCTGAGGATTGAGAAGTGAGGTAAAATTTGGCAAAGTTTTAAGTCACAAGAAAAAAACAAGCTAAACCCTTTAAGAGAAGCTCACATGTGCAGACGTATATATACACAAAGCAGTGTAACCACAACCCTGAAAAGAGCTGAGCTCTTCTGAACCCAGACTCCCCTCTGAGATATTAAAGCACTCAAGAAAACCCTACCTTCCCCTGCCAGTGCTCAGCAGGACTTTGTGCAAAAGGCAACCAGGACCTGGCATCACACCAAAGTCAGACTTCAGGCATACCACAGCCCTTCACACTGAGTGTGTGCACTAACGTGCCCTGCCTGACCCGGTGAAACCCTAGAAGCTGTAATACACCTGGACGCGGAATGAGGGCATGAAATACACGGGTCGTGGTTTAAACACTACTCACGGTAAAGTTGATCAGATCGTAGTACAGGTGAAGATGCTTTTGCTTGGTAACGTGAATTGCGCCTGACTCATCCCTTTTGACCTGATGAGGAGAGTGAAGACAGCCTGGATATCAAGTAATTCTTGAAAGAATTTTTTTACAATTTATACTCCACCAAGAATATGATTTTCCCATTCTGTATAGCTAAACCAAAACCACTGACAGAGAAATTACTATAGAAATGAAAACACCTCAGCTGCTGTATGGTCTCCCCTTGAAGAGAAGAACTGAGCACACAGGCCTGCCTGGCACCTGGGGTGCTAGCATCCACTTCCCACAGTAGTGTGTCCAATGTCTTTCTTCTCGTGCCAGTGCCCTTCCTCCTGTCTAGTCCCACCTCTTGGCCAGCTGACCTCAAGTAGTGCCTGCTTCACTGCTAATCAGACATCTCACAAGGACCTGGCAAGCCACTGTGTCCCATGCTCATCTGTCCAGCCTGCCTTCCTTGATCATTCTGTAGCACTTTATTACCTCAGAACTGATCCTGTGCCAGAGCCGTCCCTCAGCCCTTCTCCTCTCCTTCTACATGTCTTTAGAAGAACCTCCTTTCCTGTTGCCTTCTCTTTTTCCTCTGCCTTTCATGAGTGACCAGCAAAATCACACACTGTGGTTTAGTTACATCTCCACCAAAGGTCCATGTGTTAAACACTTGATTACTGGCCTGTGACCCTACCGGGGGTTGAGGGAGGAGGTGGAGTAGTATCTTTAAGACAGTGCTTCCTGGACGGAAGTCAGGTTACTGCAGATGTGCCTGTTCTCTCTCTGTCTCTGTCTTCTCTGTCTGTCTCTCTGTCTCTCTCTAGCTGCCATGAGGTGGGCAGCTTTGCCAACTATACGCACCCACTCTGATGGAGAACCTTCCCCACAGGTCAACTGACCCAAAACCTCTACAATGTGAGCCCAAATGAACCCATCTCCTTACACTGACAACTGCAGTTATTGCGCTACACAGCAGCTGACACATTCTTACCTTCTCTGTCCTGAAAGGTTCATCCGCATTTTGCCTTACTGTCTGCTCACTGGGCATCCAGTGTGTAACCCTCATGAGTCCCACCTGCATTTCCAACTCAGCATGCCCCTCCTACCTTCGAAAAGCTACTGCTTGTCCTACTTCCAGACTGATCCTAAAACTGCACTTCAATTGCATCTTTACCTAGAATCT
The DNA here is from genome assembly GCF_943737965.1 of Phodopus roborovskii. Classification (NCBI taxonomy): domain Eukaryota; kingdom Metazoa; phylum Chordata; class Mammalia; order Rodentia; family Cricetidae; genus Phodopus; species Phodopus roborovskii. The sequence continues at coordinate 7,454,593 of NW_026126469.1, read as the reverse complement.
ACCCATTACCAATCCAAGTCAATCATACCTGCATCAGGGATGCTCCATCAAGGACTGACAAACTCCTCTGTAAAGGGTTGTATGGTAATACTTTAATCTCTGTAGACCATATAGTCTGTCAGACCTACCCAACTCCACCACTGCAGTGAGAAGGCAATCACAGGCAACATGTGTGCTGGGCATGGTGGTGCCCATAATCCTACCACTTGAGAAGTAAAGGCAGGAGAAACCAGCGTCTAAGGTCAACCTTAGTTACAGTGTGAGTTTGAGACCAGCCTGGGCTACACCAGTTTGAGTTTGTCTCAAATAAATAAATAAATAAATAAATAAATAAATAAATAAATAAATAAATAAGAATGAGCATGACTATATTCCACTAAAAATTTACTTACCAGAACAGGTAACTAACCATATTTGGTACAGTAAGTTTCTCCCACTCTGATCTAAATCCACCCTTATATTCAATTTCCAATTTCACATCCTTCCTGACATTAGTTTTATACACATTTACCAGCCACCCTTTACACAGTGCTAGCTGAACAGGAGAGTCAGCTTCTAGCCTCAGTTTTCAACTTAGTAGGGGAGAATTAAGCAAGGATTTTCACTGTTGTGACAGGGAAGGTCTGGAGTGCAGAGCAGGGTCAGGGAGGCAGAGAAGGCAGCAATGACCATGAGCTTGGGCAAGTGGCAGACAGCAAAGAGTTTAGTGGACAGAGGTGTCTACAGGAGTAGAGACTGGCTAGGAAGCCACTGCGGAGTCTAAGGACAAACGCATATGTGGTTTACACTGGGGAAGTGATCAGCCATGATGGGGTCAAAAGGAAGATAGGCAAGACAATAGGGAGGAGAGTCAAGAGGACACTGTGACAGAGCACACTTGAAGGGGGGAGGGGTCCAAAAGGGTTCTGGCTGGAGAAATGAGATGCACAGCAGTGCATCTGCCTCACAGAGCAAGACACCCAATGATATTATACAGACACACGCTTAGCTCTGTGACTGAAGTTCACTGCCTTCCCTTCCAGAATCACAGACCTCTCTCAATGTTCTATGCGCTCTTATTAACAAAGTTTAACTCTCATCAAATAGTCCAGCACTTCAACAGTCCTCTCCAGCAGTAACTCTGGTTTTGCTCTTCTAACACATAAGCTGTGTAAAAGAATGTTTTATACTTCCATCATTGGCTTCTTGTGCAATTGGTGTTTGTTCTCTAACAAATAAATACACAGACATGTATAGACTGTATTACTACAGACATGTTCTCAATCATACATGCACAATTCACACATACAGACAAACCATTAATTATGTATTAGCTAAAAGAAAAGAAACCAAGAATTAAACCATGATGATTAAGGAACCAAGAGAGTTCAAGTTTTTTCCATTTTTAACATCAAAATCTTAAATACAAATTTAGAGATTTAGAGATTTAGAGAGGCTACACACTCTCTCCAAAGACTTATGACAGTGATAATAGATTTTTTTTTTGACACAACATTAAATTACCAGTGAAATCTGGAGGGAAAAAAGTGTGTGTGTGGGTGTGTGTGGGTGTGCACGCGCACATGTGTGTGCGTGTGTGTGCACGCACATGTGTGCATGTATGTGTGTGTGCGGTGTTTATGTGTGTGTATGTGTGTGTATGCATGTGCATGTGTGTGTGTGCATGTGTGTGCACATGCATGTATGTGCATGTGTGTGTATATGTGCATGTGGGTGGTGTGTATATGTGTATGTGTAGTGTGTATGTGTGTATGCATGTGTGTGCATGTGTGTGCATGTGCATGTGTGCATGTATGTATGTGTATATGTGTGTATATGCGTGTACGTGTGTGTGCATGCATGCATGCATACATATGTGTTTATATATCTGAAGCTTTACAACAGACCCACTATCATGTTGTGGCTTACCAAAAGAAAATGAACCACATCTCCTCTGCAGAAAGCAAGCATGGGATTCACACAGTTATTCACTGCCACAAAGTGCCAGGCCAGCAATGGAACGCTGGATGGATCCATCTAAGTCAAAGAAAAGACAGGAAAATATTCATTGCAGTTGACAAACAGAAAGACAAAGTAAGAAATCTGTTTAAGACCTAGTTCCTGACTAACCTCTTTGCTAAACTTTCCCTGGTTTCTCACAAGGTTTCCAGTGAGCAGGAAAGAGACACAGAAGTGTCTGGGTTAATGGTCATGTTTGCCATCTTCCTTGCTCAGGGTTGGGTTACAGAAGTACATGCACCTGCCCAACTTCAACAAATGTACACTCAAGATTTGTGTATTATTGTATAGAAATTTATACCAACAAAACCTAAACAAATATGAAACTCTAACTAATTATATCCATGCTGAACACTGAAAGCAGAAGGTCCTGGTTTTTGTACTTTACCCTGAAATCCATTAAAAAACTAAAATATCTTGGTGGGTACAAAGATGGATAGATGTGCAGATATGTACTAAAGGCAATACAATAAAGTGGTAAAAGTAGCATTTCATTAAAATTCTTTAGATATCCATTTGAAAATGTTCATGAATGAAAACATCAATAAAACATTCAAGCAGATGCAAACATCCCAATGAAAACCTCAGTGAGTCAATGAAGCTATCCTAAGAAATGTTAATGATGTTCTCTACTGGTTAGTCATCTGGAAGGACAGACCTGTTTCTCCTGGTGCCCAAACACAACAGGACACCTGAAAGGAAACAAGAGCCCTCTCCTCCGTGTCTGGGCTGCTGCTATCTAGCCATGCCTCTGTATCACCACCCTCTGCATGGCTGTGCTGTTCAGATGAGAACTGCCCTCCCACCCCAGGTTCACACACTTGAATACTTGGTCTCCACTTGGTAGAACTGTTTGGGAAGGATTAGAAGGTGTGGCCTTATTAGTGTCACTGGAAGAGGGCCTAAGCCCTCTAAAGGTTTCAAAGCCAACACCAGACCCACTCTCTCCTCCTCCCTCCCTCCCTGCCATCCCACCCACCCCCCTTCTTGGGGATCAGATGTAAAGCTCTCAGCTATGGCTCCAGCACTATGCCTACCTTTGGCCACACTTCCCACCATGATGGCCATGGCCTCACTCTCTGAAACCGCAAACAAGCCCCAATTAAATGCTTTCTTTTATAAGTTGTCTTGGTCTTGGTGTCTCTTCACAGCAGTAGCACAGTGACTAAGACAACAGCATCTCATCAACATCCTTCCAAAGAAGACCCCAAATCTCTTACAAACAATATCAAGAACAAAAGGAAAGGGAGAAGGGATGTCCACAGGAAATTTTCCAGACTTACCCCTTATATACAATGGCAAAGTATTTATATATAACCTATGCACATTCTCCCATATACATTAAATCATCTCTAGAATACTTTACAATTCAATTAACTGCTATGTAAACAGGTGCTACACTGCATCATTTAGAAAATGATGACAAGGAAACATGTCTGTCCATATTCAGTATGGGTCTAAATGTTCTTGAAAATGATGTGTGGCTGGTTAAACCCACAGATGCAAAACCAATAAAACCATCTGTACTTCCTGAAAAATTACAACTTCTAAAGTGACACATCAGAGACAAAAACCATGGAAAGCATCCGCAGTACTGATTCATATTGGCTTTATGGTGGAGTATGCTCACCCATGGTGTCAAGGAAGCAGACAGTGAGCATCACCCTGCCTCAGCACAGCCGTCACTCAGAGCAGCTGTCACCCAGCACAGCTGTCACCCAGCGCAGCTGTCACCCTGCACAGCTGTCACCCTGCACAGCTGTCACCCTGCACAGCTGTCACCCTGCACAGCTGTCACCCAGCGCAGCTGTCACCCTGCACAGTTGTCACCCAGTGCAGCTGTCACCCTGCACAGCTGTCACCCTGCACAGCTGTCACCCAGAGCAGCTGTCACTCAGTGTAGCTGTCACCCAGCGCAGCTGTTACCCTGTACAGTTGTCACCCAGCACAGCTGTCAGCCTGCACAGCTGTCACCCAGCACAGCTGTCACTCAGTGCAGCAGTCACTTTGTGCAGCTGTCATCCAGCGCAGCTGTCACCCAGGACAGCTGTCACTCAGAGCAGCTGTCACTCAGTGCAGCTGTCACCCAGCACAGCTATCACTCTATATAGCTGTCACCCAGCACAGCTGTCACTCTGCATAGCTGTCACCCAGAGCAGCTGTCACCCAGTGTTCTTGGACACTGCAACAAAGCTATATTCAATACACCAGCTTGCCCATCAGTATTATACCAATGAGGACTGATCTCAAAAGAGCAGTGAATGAAACTAAGAAAATTAATGCATGAGAGCAAGTGTAACCATGAAGAACTAGGACAGCAACACACAGATACCGTCGAACAAGGTTAGAAACAAGCTGAATATGCTGTTCATGGAAGAAAAGCTTAAGACATTAAAGACAACAAAGTACAAACTAGCTTGATTCCTAATCACCACCTTGCCCTGCTTGGTTTTCTTAAGCCAATGTCTTTGGGAGCTCACTTCCATTCTACAGCTAGATTTTTGGACAATGCATAGACTTCACCCTACAGATCACTCTCTCCACCCTCCTGACTAGTCCTTCCTTTTACCAACAAAACAAGAGTCATGCTCACCCGTCCATAGGGAAAAGTCATCCACACTTTCAGGGATGGTTTCAACCCAATGACCAGTATCTACAGGAGAAAATAAGTATTATTTTCAAAATTGACCTTGCGATTCAAACTGTGTTCAATGTCTCTAAGAGTTAAGGGTTCCGTCTTCTACATGCACCTACCTTAGTTAAAGACGCCATGGCCAATAGTGAAAACTGCGTGATGGGGTGATCCTTCAACTCAGGCTTAGAATGCAGGGGCTCAATGCAGCAGACTTCACCCTTGGAGCCGCTGAACAGACACCTGGACTCACAGGTCCTCACTCCCATCACTCTCCTGAAAGCATGAGACATTCACAATCAATTCAGGGATGACCCGACACTATTACCTCCCGCCTGACTGGCCAGCCACTCCTATCGACACGGTCCCCAAGACAGCATCTCTTCACTTCGCAGGTCAGATCTCCCTGACCTACCTCTGTATGAGAATAAAATCCAAACTCTTTACCCATGTCTCAATTCTGGGGGATCTGCTCTTGCCTTCATTGGTCTCCTACTGCTGGCACTCTGGCAGCCACACCCTAGCCACGCTGGCTCCTGTGCACCCCCATGTTTTGGGGTGTCTGTCCATTTCCACTGCATTTTTCATTCACTGAGTCTCTGATCACTCAGCTTTCTTCTCAACTGTCACCTTCTACCAAAAACTTCCAGAGTTCATCCAAGTGCAAGCCAGCACATTGGTCTGCCTATTCACACCTTTCAAACCTACCAAGTTATGGCATTTCAGCTTGTACAGTCTCCCCATGCTCACCCCAACTATTCTGTAAAGAGTCAGGACTCTGACTGGTTCATAACTCTAACTCTGTGTCTGGACAAATGTCTGCACAGTTTTTACTACTATTTAACAAGTAAAACAGGACAACTCTAGGGCAAGAAAACCCTTTTGTACCTGGCCATTACAGATATAACCCAGTGGGCTTGGAGCCCAAACTAAAATTAGTCCAGCATAGTTTCTATCCTGGGAGCACTGAAGAGTCTCCCGGGGAGTCCAAGTCTTGAATCCAAATTCAGCCTGAGATAAAATCATGGAGACCAGACCTAGATTCCCATGTGTCTTGTTAGCGCCCCAGGTAACAGTAACACAGCCAGAACCTATCTGCAAACACCTGGACTTTCCAGGCCTCCCTCTCCATGTTCAATTTCAAACATTAAACAGCTAATCATCCCACTTTTCAACAAGCATCCATTAGTCCCTTACTTAAATGTTAGTTCAAAAACAGAGCCTCCGCTGTCGTTGCAGATTGCAAGAGTTGGGTCGTCTGTAAACTAAACAGAGAAAGAGTTTACTTTCTTGTAAATTTTAAACAACCTGACAAGATAAGTATTAAGTAGATCATGGTGACAAAATGATAAATTTTGAAAAAAAAATACACATTTAGAACATGAAATAACCCAGATTTGGTTCATCTCTTTAAGCATTCAAAATTGTCCTTATTCCCAATAATATTAGTCAGTATCTTTAAACAAGTGAGGCTTTCAAAAAGCAAAACAGGGTGGTGAGATGGCAAAGGCATCTGTCACCAAGCCTGAAGACATGCATTCCACTCCTAGGACTCACAAGGTGAAGTAGAGAACAGACTCCCACAAGCTGTCCTCTGAGTTCCACAAGCTCAGGACAGCATATGCCCTCCCCACAATATACACACACAATACATAAGGTTTGGTTTGGTTTTGTTTAAAAACAAAAAACAAAAAAAAAGTAAAACAACCTTTCATCAGGATAAAAGAAAAAAAACTAACTTCAGTTGATGAAAACCCCTGATTTCCTGGCTTGGTTATTACATTAACTTTTATAACTTGGTATTAGGTAAGCAGGACCATACACAGGAGTTAATGACTTTTTAGTAAAGACATCCACAGCAAGATTCTTGGAATCTTTGGGACATAAACTTGTTTGAGTAAGTAAGAGACTCTCCCTAAATGGGTAGCCTTTTTTCTTTTTCTTTTGTGGTTTTTTGAGACAGGGTTTCTCTGTGTAGCCCCTGGCTATCCTGGAATTCTCTGTACACCACGCTGGCCTCAAGCTCACAGAGATCCACCTGCCTCTGCCTCCTGAGTGCTGGGATTAAAGGTGTGCTCCACCATTGCCCAGCACTCTCTGACCATTTTTAAGAGTATATTTGAATGACTGTAACCTAACTTGGAAAACTCAGAGCAATGGCTTTCACCATGATGCAGTCCTAAGTTCGGGTGTGTTACAGTAAATGCTACTGGATGCAAAAGGAAATGGTGGAATTCATAACATTTACAGGGACTTGCCTTACACAGCCTGAAGGAGACACTTTTACTCAGAGATAACTGAGATACAAGGGGTGACTGTACAACTCTCCCTCAGACACCGCCCCACACACACACAACAAAGAGGTCTCTATCCTTTCTCTCAGTCTGGATGCCCAGCGTCAAGGGGGGAAAGCACATGATGTCCAACAGGTGCAGGAGAAGGAGAGAACGCATGAGTCTGCTCCACTTTTTCTTTGTGTGTACGAACTTTTCAAGACTGGCCCAGAACATTGGTACATATGTTCTCGTACATATGCTAGGACACAGGATGCAAACCTGGACTATTGCTGACAGTATCAGACTGTCTGGAGAACAATGCGTTACTTACTCAAAGGCAAGTAGACTCCAATTAATACTGAGGTCTGTGCCTTCCTCTCGTGCCAGTGTCTGCAAAACCCCACCTTCAAACCATCCCCAAACAAAACAGCTCTGGGAGCTGTGCCTTAATCTCAGCTGTGCCCTTCTCTTTTCTCTGCCTTTAATTCTTCTGTTTCTTAGCATCTCACCCAATGATTTCTTTTTTCTTTTTTGCTACAAAGAGACTAGTTATTACTTCAAGCAAACATTTATTGAGCAGCTACTATGGGGAAAACACAAAAATAAATGACAAATAGAATCTGATTTCAAAGATCTTACTCTATTAAGAGGCAAAAACATGTACAGACAATGATAACATTAGAAGCTGGCATGCACTGTAGAAAAAGAGGCTGAGATAAATTAGCTCTGTGCACAGAGCGGAAGGACTAACTCGTCTTGGCTGATTTCATCATTGCTAAATGCTTCAATGCTGTTTTATCACAGAAGACTTTCTGTGACTAACCTAGATGCAGATATATAAACTCCAGATGCTTGAGCTTTAAAAAGTATGTGTGCGGATAAGAAAGCCACATAGCTAAGCAACCAACTATGCACATGATTAAATCTAGAGAAGCTGGTTTTAGAATCCCCTTGATAGAGTCCTCTACCTTTTATGCTTCTGAACATGGGCTTGCCAGCATGAAAAGGCAGGCTTCACATGAACTATAAATGAAGCCCGTTACCTAAGTCAGTTTTATGTTTTTCAGGTCTGAGAGTAAAAAAAAGAAAAAACCCAACAGGTTGACCGTAATGCTTTTCCATTAGAGCGCTGAAGGAAAATAAACCAAATGATTTACTTCTAAATATACTCCAAGCCCTGGCTCTTCCACAGTTGCTACCTGGAGCCTCAGGCACCTCCCAACAGTGGGCAGCCATATACCCCTCGGCAATAAAATCCTGGCCAACTGAACAACGTAAAGAGACTGCTTAATCCCAAACCCCTACTACAGGATCAGATCAAGTAAGACTTTTTGCTGCTAGACTTCAGTACAACCTGAAGCTCAGTATCTTCATTCTAGCACATCTCTGGCTTTTAATTTGAGAAAGTATCTTGTTGGGTTCATCAAATAATGTTCAGCTTCATGTTAAATAAATTTCGGGGATATCTGGTTATCAAAATGTTTAATGTGGCTACAGAGGCACAGTAACAAAGTCAGTTAACACAAAAGGAAGAAAAATTGTCACCTTGATGTGCAAGATGGCTGTCCCTGGAGGATGAGCATCTGATATTGACCTGAGAAGTTTCCCGCTGGCCAAATCCCACATGGTGATCTGTAAGATAGGCAAAGGCTTTAAAACAAATGGATTGCTTTGCTGGAGTTTAATATCCTGCCTTTTGGCTGAATTGCCTATTCCTTGTCCATAAACATTGCAAGAAGAAAGCCATCAAGTTAACACAGCTACAGGCTGAGACTCCATTAGAGCTCTGGGCCTTTTTTCACCTGCCCTCCCTCTGCTGGCCCACTTATCACTTAGAGTTTGTAATTACTGATGAGCCAATCTTTTGAACACTGACTAAAACCACATACAAAAGGTATCACAGCAAACCAGCTGTGATGTACAGATCAGAGAATGAGAGAAACCACAATGAAGGAAATGTCAACTATTGTCCAGGAACACACAGGTGGGAACAGTATATTTAAAAATGGCCACAGAAGGTGGGGGAGGCTCAGTTGGTAAAACACTTGCTCTGTAAGCATGAGACCCTGAGTGTGATCCTAGAACTATAAAACCACCAAGTGTTGAAGCAAGAGAGCAGGCGAATAGTGCTGCTTCTCTCACAGAAGATCTGAGTTCATTTCCCAGCGCCCACACAGGCCTGAAACAGCTCACAACAGCCTGAAACTCCAACGCCAGGGAAATTCAATGCCTCCATTCTCAGTGGGTGCCTGTGCTTGTGTGCACATTGCCACACAGAAACATATACATAGTTTAAAATAAAATAAATCACTCGGTGGTGGTGGTGCACACTTTGAATCTTAGCACTCAGGAGGCAGAGGCAGGTGAGTTCGAGGCCAGTCTGATCTACAAAGCTACACAGAAAAACCCTGTCTTGAAAAATTAAAGAAGAAAAAACAAAAAACAAAAAAATAAGACAGACAGATAGATAGACAGATAGACACAAAATTAAATCTTTAAGAAAAGAAGGGGCTAAGTGCTGTGGCATATGGGCTTGTGATTCCAGCCCTGGGAAGTGGAGATAAGCAGATCCCTAGGACTCACTAGTTTAGCATGAGTGAGGCTGTCTTCAGACTCCACACATATGCACACCCCATGGGTGCACATAGACACACACACACACACACACACACACACTCATCAAAAAATAAATAAAAGCAACCACAATTACACACTACTACCATAAGACAATATATTCTATAAAAGCCATCTACTAAGATGAATACCTTTAGAATATGAAAGCTACAAAGTCTAGTTCAGTTAGTAACAATTATTTTAAAAATCTAAGTAAGACAAAGGTCAGACTAGCAGATCCCAGGTTGGCACTAATAGGCATGTTATTCCATAACACATAACATGCATTCTGCTCTTCAAAATAATTACCTAAAAATATTCAGATTTTCCTTTAATGTCACCTTGAAGGTAAATGAAGCTGTCACCTTACCTGTCCTTTAGCAAAGCCACAGAGAAGTCTTGAGCAGTCATTGTTGATGCTGAGGGCAGAGATGGCTCCATACTGACTTCCGACACTCGTGCTGCCAAGGCAGAGCCGCAGAGCTTGATTCTGATCTAATGAAGGCAAGCAAATCAAACCCTGAGATAAAACAGTCTGACATACAGCAAAACATACTTCAAAACTTGCTGGTGACATGTCAGAAATCCATAAGAAAATATATTCTTTTAAACAAACCATCTCCAAGCTGCCTCATCCTACAATTTTTATTGTCATTGTTGAAATTTCTAAGATTCCAGGGTACAGGGAATGCCACCTTCTTTATGTGTGGTGTATGTGGGGTTATGACTGTGCACATGCACATACATGCACGTATGTGATGTGTATGACTGTGTCTATGACTGCAGGTGCAGATGTCTGTAATTCATATGCAGAGGCCACAGCAGGATGTTGGGCATCTTCAATATTGCTCTTCCCCCTGTTTCTTAGATGAACCCTCTCACTGAACCTCAAGTTTGCTGTTCAGCTACACTGGCTGCCCAGAAAGTTGCACCTGTCCCCACCTTCCAACACGGGGTTAGAGGCAGACTCAGCCATGCCAGCTTCTACACAGGTGCTAGGGACTAGCGCTCACATCCTCTTACTCACAAAGTGTATATGTTCTGACCCACTGAGCCATTCCCAGCCCTGAAGAGCACTGTCTGAAAACTTCACAATTCAAAATGTACTAATTTAAAGTTTGGCTCAGTGGTTAAGAGCACCAGTTGCTCTTCCAGAGGACCTGGTTCAGTTCCCAGCTCCCACATGGCAGCTCAGAAGAGTCTGTAACTCCAAGCCCAGGGGATCTGACTCCCTCTTCTGACCTCCACAGGCACTGCACACATGTAGTGCACAGACAGGCATACAGGCAAAAACGCCCATATGCACAAAATATTTTTGTTATGAAAATAGACTTAAAGAGAAAAGAATTTGTTTAAATTTACACTTATGCTATTCATATAGAAAAGGTTGACCAAGAAATGAACTGACTAGTGAAATCAAAAAAAAAGTTAAATTACCTTAGATAAACTGTTTTTAAGTTTTCATAGGAAGTACTAAAATATCTATTTGTTTGTTTGTTTGTTTGTTAAATGTTATTACCTAACAATTAAATGCAATTATCCTAGGTCCTCTCCTAGGCAAAGCTCATTTTGTATAGAGTTCGTGATTATACCAACTTGAAAACAATGAGGTAAGAAAATGGGATGGAGGTCGGCGGGATGGCTCACTGACTGCTCCTGCAGAGGACCCAGGTGTGTCACAGAGCCCAAAGGATAGCTCCCAGCTGGCTATTACTCCAGCTCCAGGGAATATGATGCCCTCTTCCAGCCTCCATAGACACTGCATGCACACTCACACCACAAATACATCCCCAAGGAATTTTAAATGTAAGAAGGTGTGCCTATAAAAGTTAATTGCTTCAAAGAACAAAAAGCAAATGTGTAGGGCTGCCCCACGCTGCTGTGCCTCTGCCACTCCTGGGCATCTGCATGTACCTCCCTCCTCTGTTAGGCGTGAATTCTCTGAGGCCCGAGGTTGTGAGTGAATCAACGCTTCCAGAAGCACCTCACCTGACAGTTATCCCAGTGGCTTTTAGTACAGACCTAGCTCCTCCAAGAGCTACTGCCTTTTACCAAAGGGTCTAGAGGATACTCAAGTAAGAACTCATTCCCATCCAAAATGAACACTGTATGAGTCAGTCTGTGTTCATAAACTGGCTGTGATGGCACACAAGGGGGCCTGAGACATTAATGGCTGCATTGCATCTGGCACACAGAAAATGCTCAGCAGTTTTCAAGTTATTGTAGAGTTCAAACTCCCAAAGTAAAAATTCTGAAAGAATAGTCCTATAAATATACACGGTCTTGTGTGTTTTAAAAATCCCACCTTTACTTCACATCCAGAATTATACAATTTCCACACGCACATTTAAACTAGCCTCCCCCTAATTTTTAATTTTACTTTAATCCCTATTAATAAAACCTTGTATTCTAGAATTTTTTGGCCTCCAATATGGCATTGTTTGTTTTGCTCTACTGATCTACCTTATACATTTAGTAGACTATCCACACACCTGAACCACAAACAGACTATGATTGGGCAATGATATTCTATGTGTATTACTAATCCGAGTCACATGTACAGGCAAGTGAGAAAGTAAAGAGTAAGAGAGAAAGAACTGATACTGAAATTTCATATTAACTCACAAGTCCTAGGTCTGGGCTGCCGACCCCATGGGCACAGAGTGATGGTCACACAGCAGCTGCTGGGACTTTCCACAGCCCTGCTTTGGGATCCACGCTTTGTACCAACATACTTGCAACTTCTCTGGATCTCACAAGCCTCAAGTTAAGTTTGGGGGTTTTGTTGTTGTTTTGGTTTTTCAAGACAGGGTTTCTCTGTGTAGCCCTGGATATACTGGAACCCACTATGTAGACCATGCTGGCCTCAAACTCAGAGATCTGCCTGCCTGTGCCACCAGAGTGCTGGGAGTAAAGGTGTGAACCACCACTGCCCAGCTTAAGTACTCTTATGCGGCAGAGAAAACAGGAAAATGGGGAAATCTGATCAAATAGACAGTATATGACTTAAGTAAAAAAAGAAACTACACGAGTAGCAATGGAAGAAAGAAGGGAAAAAAACTATTCATGGCCAGGTATGATGGTGCATACCTACTACCCCAATGCTTGGAAGCACAGGGAAGGTCAGGAGTTTGAAAACATCCTCAGCTACATAACAAGTTCAAAGCCAATCTGGGCTACATGTGACCCTGTCCAAAGAAAAGCCAGAAATGCCTATGCTTCCCTGCCTACAGCTCCCACATAATAAAAACTAGTTATGAAAGGAAAGAAACTAAATTACCAAACTTGATCACTCCTGCAATATAAACTAACTTTCTCAACTCCCCTCCTCCCCCCAGAAGTGTTTTTAGTTTATTTCTATAATGTCTCTGATAAGGTAGCATGCCGATGAAGCTTTGATTTTAATTTCACTTCTACTAAAGAGTTACAGGCACTATACATATGGGCAATTTTAGGGCTGTTTCTTATTTTCACTTAACCTCCCCATCTTCATCTATGTGATGTAGAGAACAGCCCATCGCCTCGCTGTTCCACTGAAAGAATAATTACTAAAGTGATATGTACAAAGGACCAATTCAATACCCTCCAATATGACTAGGTTTCCACCAAAAACTAACTTTAGATTATAGTTTTACACAATATTCTTAAAGTAGCTAAGATGGTGGCAGGAGACGGACTACATATAAAATATAATCTACTTTGACACCAGGAAGCTATCCTTCAATTTCTGTTCTACATTTATACATCCTATTTTTATGGTATGCTAAGCATGCTATGGGTAACCTTCTAAATTCAGCAGAGGTAGAAATTCCATGCAAAGCAGTGAGTTGCACCTACAGCAGGAGCTAAACATTCTGTAGCTCATATGAATCTGCACAAGTGGGGGAATGGTCGGCTGAAATAACGTAAACCTCTTGTAGACAGTGACAGCTTGCAGTTCCGGGGAAGGGGAAAAAAGCACATACACAGAAGAAAGAGGGAGGGTGAGAGCTCTGCCCAGGCTCCTGTCCAGCCATTAATTATAAAAGAAATTAAATAGTTCTATCTCCCCTGCATTCTGGAGCCTCTTCTGTCTAGCACTGAAAACAAATGTACTAAATTTATAGTAAATTCGTCTACTTTCACATACAAAGCAGCATAAAGTTATGCCTGGTTAACATTGTCGACTTAGTATTTTAAAAGTGTTGACATTATGAAGGAGGTGACCCAGCCAAGAAACATGAAGTGAAACATCACTTTCCCTGCATGCATCACAGAACTTAAAATTTGAACAACAAGATGTCTATGAACAATCTGAGAATTATCAAGTGACACAAATACAAGAAATTAGTATTGACAGCAATAAAATGGTTTCAAAATTAGTTAAGAGGACTCTAGGTCCAGAATAATCACAAAAACACAGAAACTGGGTAAGCTGTAGCACAAATAAATTAAAAACCCAGTTGGGGTTCAACCTGAAGATCAGAGAAGCAAGGCAGTCAAGCTACAGAGAGCCCTCACCTCTAACAGGGCTGGGGTGTTTTTAGTCTCTCAATGTGGCTGGAGAAGGAGTTCCTTTTATCCTCAGTGTGTGTGCCTGGAGAATCAAGGTCTCATACTGAGGACCTTGCTCCTGTCTTATATACCTCTCATAAACCCTGGAATTAAAGGGGTGAGCTATAAGTCTCTTTCAGACTGATTCAATTTTGTGTAGATCTGGTTGGCCTTGGACTCACTGAGATCCATCTACCTCTTAATCCTGAGTCCTACGATTAAAGGTGTGTACCATCACCTCCTAGCTTCTGGCTACTAGGATTAAAGATGTGTGCCTGCCTTCTATGGCTTGAGGCTGATGTTGCTTTCTGAATTCTCAGGCAAGCTTTAATAAATCACAAATAATATATCACTGTAGTGAGGTGACCTATAATCTCAACACCCAATATCGGAAGCACAGGCCAAATTCAAGTCCAACTTAGTCTACTCAGTGAGTCCCAGGGCAACCAGAAATACAAAGTAGTACTTTGTCCTAAGGACAAAAAAAAAAAAAAAAAAAAAAAAAAGGGCTATTAGCCATTGCAGTGAATTCCACTTATTTTTTATTAGTACTTGGATGTGCACCCCTAATCCAAACAACCAAAACCTAAAGTATTGTAAAACTCCAGTCCTTCCTGAGCTTCATCAAACTGACATTGTAATGCTTTAGATTTTTTTTTAGAGATGTTCAACTAGCAAAGTCTAAGCAAACATTCCAAAATGCAACAGACTCAAAATCTGAAGCACTGCAGACACCAAGCATTTGGATAAGGAATGCTCAAAGCACACTTTGCTTAGGGCGGACCTCATGCTAGGCTTAACAGTCATGTGAAAAATAGCAACAAAAGTCACAAACTAAAGGTGCACATACTTCAAGAATTCCACAACAAGCCAAATGTACTTGTAAGCAGGTAAGTCTAACCTTAACCTGCCAGTAGTCACTACTCTCAAGTGCTGTTTTGTTTTGTTTTGTTTTGTTTTGTTTTGTTTTGTTTTTTGCAGGTGGAGGGAGGAGATTGGTTTCTCGAGGCAAGGTTTCTCTGTGAAGCCCTGGCTGTCCTGGAACTCAGAGAGATACAGCTGCCACCACGCCCAGGCTGAGTGTTATTTTCTTATTCTGTATTTATTCACACCATAATAAGCTCTAGGGCCAAGGGAAAATTAACAAGGAGATCTCATTATAAAGCATTTGTCACATTTGATACAAAATAGTAGATGCACTTTTACCTGAACGACATACAGGCAAACCTTACTCCTCGGTGACGCTTCCTAACCAGACAACCTGAATCCCTAGCTGGCTGACTGGCTACCTTCTAGAATGCTGCTTCTACAGAACAGCCAGCGTTCATTCCAACGTACCCATGCCACTATGATGTTAATGAACTTTAACTGACAGACCAGAGCACAAACAGGGAGCTCTGTTGCACCAGGCAGATGATTCAGGAAAGCCTGGAAAAGGAGAGTTACTCTACAAAAGTAACAAGAAACAGGGTATCTACAAGATAATGTTAAATAAAACACCAAAGCAAGTTTCATTAGAATCCAGAATTCTGTACTCATGGATTAACTGAGCGGGTTGAAATTCTTTGTGACTAATTGATAAAGTTTATGACCAAAAAAAAAAAAAAAAAAAAAAAAAAAAAAAATTGCTGCACACCTTCATTGGCAGACACAAACTTCAAAAAGAAGCTCAGGGCTGTATTAAAAGACTGGAGGAGGCAAAACATACTGAAACTACCTGAAGGAATTCCATATTTTCAGCTAAAATAAAGCATTGAAAATATGCATACATTTTAATTTTTCACAATGCCTGTTTTAACCAATTTTAGGTAGCTATTTATTTTTCTTTCATAAGAAGGCATTAAGTGTAATTGACAATACTCTCTTTCAATGCTAAAAAGCTCAAAAGAAAAGGAACTATTCATGCATAGCAAATGTACTATACCTTTTCCTTTTGAATCCATGGAGAAAAGATAGAAAGAGGGAGAAAAAGGAAATCAGTTCAAAAGTTCAGAGAAAAAATGCAGGCAAACTCTGAAGCATCTAAGTGATGAGTTTTGTTTATCTATGGGAGTGACAGACACTGAATTGGATTTGGTGATGTTCCTAGCATTTGTGGTTATAATCAGATACTGGTTCTGGGAAAAGAGAAAACGTGCAACATTCAAATTATAGCACAGTCAGTAAACCCAAGTTTCAGTTAAACATAAACAAAACTCTTTCAAAGAGACACATCACCACAGGACACTGAGGACAGAGTGAAGGGAAGAGTGAGGCTGCAGGAGGGAGGACAGGCGTGAGGTGAGAACCAAGACACGCTGGATGCCACACGCTGGAACTGTACAGTCTTCCTGAAGTGCAGGGCTACGGTTTTAATGACTTAAAAGTGATTCCAAAGAACCTAACAGCACTCAAAGTTGGTCTTTCACTGGGTTTCTTTTGTGATAAACAAAGATATTTTTAAAAGACTAGGTCTAACCCAGACTGCTAGTCTAGACACGTCATGGTGTCTGCCAGTTGTTTCTGGGCTTTTAGCAAATTTTAATGCATTTGTTATAAAGCATTGTCCAAACATCTGTCTCCTACAAGCAAGTGAAATTTAACTGTACTATTAAAACTCAGTCAAAACCAGATACTACGGTTCTTCCACAGAATGTCCTCTCTGGCAGACTTTCTTTCCTGTGAAGCCATAAGAAAAGATTAATGTTTCATCACTGCTCCAGGAAAGCTGCTGAGAATTTTAGAAAGCCAGCAGGCAGGTCCAAGAAGTGAAGGAGACAGCATCGAGGGCGATGCTCTTCCATGTTAACACACTTGTCTGTAGAGCACTTCGTGCATGACTACAAGCAGACATGCACTCCTGGTAAGGAACGGAGACCGTGAGCAGAGCAGAGGAAAACCAACTACTGCTAAACAGGAAGGAAAAATGAACGCATGCATACACTTTGTCCTGTCACCTTTAGGCCTTCTCTTCTCTTCTTAGGGTTCTGCAGTTCTGCCTCATCTTCTCTCAGGGAAAAGAACTACTTAAAATGATGGGGACTGCTGATGTAGGAGCCAATGTTACCTAACTCTGAACTTGACCCTGTGTGTCACTTAAGCCCTGGTTCTCAATCACTTCATACACTTAAAATCAGAGCACTGGGACACAAGACTGTGAGACCCTTCCCCCAACTGATGACATAGCACCCTTAGAGGAAAACAAGCCCTCCACACCTGCTGCACACCATACTCGTACCGTTTTCTGGAATTTAATTAGACAAGAACATGAAAAATCTTTAATGCTCCTATCCCAGCCCAAACAATTTCTCTTGCAGGAATTTGTCCTAAATATTTCCATATGCAAAAAAAAAAAAAAAAAAAAGAAACAAAGTCATGTATGTTTAGACACAGCTTAAATGGTTTCCTTGAGCAAAAGGTTAACTACATTTTCATGGATCCATTTGAAAGGCCACTGTATGTCCACTAAAGTGATTTCCACACCTGCACTCTCAACAGGCTGAGGCAAGACCATGCCGAGGCTATGGTCAATCCAGGCCAAATAAGCAAGTTCTGGGCAAGCCTAAGCTACACAGTCAGACATTTCACATGAACAAAGATGCCACATTCAAACACAGAAAAGCATGGAGAGGTGCCCACCAGAATGAAAAGCAGGCTCTAAATTAGTATGTTCCTCCTTGGGAACATGCATACAGCTATGTACGCATATACAGAAGGGGCTGGGTGGCTTACAGAAATGCTAAAGATTAGTCCTAGTTATTTTATATTTTCAAATTTGCACACATCTGTGTTTTGTACATTTTCTACTATGGATACATATCAATTATACCAAAAAAAAAAAAAAAAAAAAAAAAAAAACCGATTCCATTTAAAGATTCAATTCTGAAGTTCTCTCAGGGAAATTACACTTTTGTTTCTCTCCTTCTGCTCTTCAAAAAATAAAACTGTATTATTTAAATCAACCACATTTGGAAAGATTAGGTAGTATAATTACATGTTAAATAAAGCCTTTTGAATAATGGTGAATTTATAAATGGAAAGTCAAATTGTTCAGTAACAAAGGCAAACAGCTAGCTATTTGTACAGATGGTAAAAACTGTAAGACTCACAGAAACCAAACTACAGTTGTGCTAATAAAGCACCCGCAAGTAACCCTTCCCCAGCATCCCTTGCTACTTCCCAGGTCATAAGGCTCCGAGGCGAGCACCCATACACAGAAAGCTGAGAATGCTATCTAATGGATTTAAAGTTTTAAAAAAGATCAAAACAGTCTGCTTGATTCTGAATTCAAAAAGCAAAAAACTAATGAAACTGATTGCTTAGTCTCAGAGAAAAATGAAAAAATGCAACTAATTTCTACTATATAATTAAACTATTCATGTTCCCTTAACTCAGAAAACAAGGTAATTACAGGCTAACTTTAGTTTAGAAAGATTTACAATGGAAATGACTCAGAAACCTGGGGACCCCTTTCCATGGAGACCTTTTCGAATACCTGTGACTGGAATATGACTCAGAACAAAGTTATTACCACCATCAACCAAAGGGAGACATGTTGACAAGGCGAGGTTCTTTCCAACATTACTCTCCTGTCTACAGAACACCAACAGATGTGCTAGCAGCAACACCTTACATATTCATAAGCAAGGAGAGAAACGTGCAGGGAGTAGTGACATAAAGCCATGATTCAAGTAATTTTTAAACATAAATACCAAATGTTACTTCTTCATGTTTCCCTTGTGTCCTCAAAAATCAAGTCTATCATACAAAATAAAATTAAAGGGACATTATAAAACCTAAAAGGAATCTTGATTTTTAAAATAAGAAAGTACTTAGAAAATTACCAAATATTAAAGCCAATCCATGAGAGGTGCCCACTGCTATCAGACTGGACACTGCCTGGAAACAAAAGGGAAATGGTCAGTGTTGAATTCGCTGGCCTGCCTCTTTCCTCTAGGCATCAGCTGATGCACCAACCACTAAAATACATAATTTCATCCCAAAAGCAAAATGAGAACTCAAACCCAGAGCATTTTTATTTCTAAGAATTCTAAATTTAAGAGAAATGCTATCAAAATATCACCTATTTGGTACTACATATGAACTGCATCATTTGCCTTCCTTTCAAGCAGTGGTTCTCGACCTCTTTAGCAAATGTCTATCTCCAAGAATATTTTTATTACAATTAATAACAGTAGCAAAATTACAGTTATGAAATAGTAACAAAAATAATTTTATGGCTGTGGTCACCACATGAGGAACTGTATTAAAGGGTTGTAACATTAGGAAGGTTGAGAACCACTGCTATAAAGCAACTTTAAAAATTAAAAAAAAAGAAAAAAAACCACCCCTCAGGCTGAAGAGGTACTTTTATATGGCCCACCCAGGACCTCCTAGTAATATGGAGGGATGAGAATACGTTTCTCCAGTTTATCACCAGCAGGCAAGAGACAACAGAATGTTCCACTTGAGCCCACTTCCTCACCAGTGACTAATGAGAAAGCCACAGAGGCAGCTGAAGAAAACCAGAAGACAGGTCCTTAATGCACTTTCAAGCCTCTTCTGGCTTGCCACAACCACTCCAGATACTATCTGCAGACCCGGCCCTGGAGTCCACAGCTGTGGAATGTGTACTGCCAGAGTGAGCTCACTCAATACTATCCCAGTCCTTACAGACAAAGGGACACAGCTCACAGGAGAACTAATGCTGGAAAGGTCTGTTCCTCTATTACCTGCTCTCAAGCAAGAGCCTGAGAGCTAAACAATAAAAGTAGAAAAATCAAAATCTAACATGAGCAAGTTTTAAACTTGATTACTAAGAGTAAAATGACTTAAGAATTTATCATAATGGAACTGAGTATTTTAATAATAAGCCTGAAAACTCAATGAAATGAAAAACCTTACCTCAAGGGGTTAAAAGTATACTTACAATTGCTGTGGGCAAGCCGGCATCTACTTTGTCCTAAAAGAGATTTTGAAAAAGAAGAATTTGAAGAGATACTGGTATTGAAAGTAAGCATGTAGCACCTTTATGCACACTCAGACCTGAACAACTTGGTAGGAAGTACACCCTTCACCTCCCCTCCAGTAAGAGCAAATGACAAAGCTGTAGTCATGAAAATAGATGAGCATGACAGAGAAGACTGATTTATTTTACTAATGGTAACAGACGCTTTGGTGCTGATTAGAAATGGAAATTTAAAGAAGACGAAAGTTTGTTTCCTGTAATGTAAATAGACTACAAGTCTTACAGGACCAAAATGGTAGAATCAAAGATCCAAGAACGGGGGTACTCACTGCAGGCACCCCACCTCTAAGTAGGATGCTGCTCTCCAGAAGATTGACTCCAGTGACTAAATGAAGCCCATCAGGGAACACCAAGTCTGCTCTTGAACAAGCCAAATGCCAAGTACCATTTCAGATCCTGGTCAGTAACTGAGACAGGAATGTCACCTACCGGTTCTGACAGTGATCTCCACACGTCCAGAAAAATAGCAAGTACTGCTCTATTTATCCTAACACACCGTCCTGTGCACCAAGCTAAATGCAAAGAATGCTATACAGGTGTGTCTGTCTGGGGCTTAAACAGCTTTAGAGGTAACAGCCGCCTACGGTGATACAGCACTGTGACAGCATCTTCATCCAGCGTCCTGTTGTGTCAAGGGGGAGCAGAGCTAACACAATGCCTGATATAAATATTTGATATACGACTTCTGTTCTGTTCTGCATAGAGAAAAGCAGGGATGAAAGTGCAGATGAAAAACATAAACTACATTCAAATGGATGTTGAAGCCATCTGACTTCAAAAGGCATAAATGACAGATGTGGAAAACATTTTAGCATCAAAATTGGAATCTTACTGGGGGCGGAGCAGGGAAATGAAAGAGAAGAGTGTAGGGGATGGGTCAACCAAAAGAAAATATTATGGAAATGGCATAAGGAAGCCTGCAATTTTGTATGCTAATTAAAAACTAAAAACACTCGTGAAGCTAAGGTGAACGGAAACACGCAGGAGAAGCGCGGTGGCAGAGCTGAGCAGTGAGCTATAGCAAAGCAAGCGGGTGAGGGCAAGGGAGATGATGAAGGGGAGGAGGGCAGGGACAATTAATTAAGTTATGGAATTGCTGATGATCAGGCAGCACCCTAGGGTAGTTAGAGGCTCAAAGCCACAATGTGATGTCCCCTAGGAGGCTCATTAGAATGCAGCTCCCTATGCTGCTCAATTCAGAAGGTGTGGGTGAGCGCCAACAGTCACCCCAAGACAGTCCAGCATAGTACATGTGTTTTTAAACAATAATAAAACATGCTGAGGTTCACCCTTAAAATGATAAATTCCTTTTTTAATAACCTAATTTGAATTCATTTTAAATATAGTCATATGTCACATTACTTTGAGAAGGATCTCAAAATTAAGCAAAACACTCAAAAAGTTCATGCTTCCTAATTGTTTTTCATGCATGGACACCAAAGTGAAGACCTTGATCAAGGTCCAAGCAGGGCTGATACCATCACTGTCCACAAGGCTGAAGGCACAAGTGAGCAACTACTCAGGAAAAATACCCCAAACAGAACCAGCTCTCCATGTTAACAAACCTGCCATCGAGAGAAGGCAGGAGACTTGAATTGGCTGGTAACCCGGGTTAGGAAAGCACAGCATCCTGTTTAGCGCAGAAGAGCAGTGTTATCTCAACATGCCAAAGCAGCTCTGCCGGAGCAATGCAGAGAGAGCAGAGCGCACACTCTGGCATTTATTAGAATGGCCTCCTCGTCCTCAGGAGGGAGACCCCTTTAAAGAACAGGTTTATCTAATCAGCGCTCAGTTCTATGCTCCAGCTCACTCTCCATTATCCAAAATATTTGTTGAACTGCACAGGTGGGTCAAATGACTGTTCTGGTTCATCTTGATTTTGGAAGGAATGAATTTCATCACCTACATAAGGAATAGATTCAGAAAATGTCATGGAAACATGATCCTCAACAGGTGGTTTCCATTCTGGCAAATATGAGCTACTCTCCACCGAAAGGAGGAAGGGCACTGCCAGCGCCTGGCATCCCTCTAGCTAACGTCACCTCCGATGCTATGTGGGTCCACTGGGTCAGGACTGCCAGCTGCCCGGGAAGAACATTATCCCGTCTGCAAAAGAGCTTTAGAGAACTGAAACACAACTGGATGTCCTGACTCCTACTGCCTCACCTCTCGCTTTCGTTCAAATTAAATGTGTAAAATGCTAAACACCATGGAAAGAACATAAAACAGTATGGAGGCCCCTGCTGTCACCATCATCATCATTATACTGTCACCCTTATCATATACAGAACTACTGAATTCAGAGAACAGACTTGACAGACTAAATGAAAGTATGGGCTGTGAGGTCAAAGGAAGTTGCCTACTGCCCACTGTCTCAAATATTATTTTATAAACACTTTTCCACCATAACCCACGGTTCTAAGACTTTTTGTTTGTTTTTCAGGACAGGGTTTCTCTGTGTAGTTTTGGAGCCTGTCCTGGAACTCACTCTGTAGACCAGGCTGGCCTCTGCCTCTGCTGAGATTAAGGCCACCACCACCTTTTTTAAAAAGACTACAAATATTCCACCACAGCCATTGTACAATGACCCCATTCACCTTTCACAGCCTTTCACAGCAGGGCCTCTCCCCGCTGAGCTGCCTTCGAGTTGCCAAGCAAGGGCACGGCTTTACCTTCTTCCACAAGGGCACATGGAAAAGACTGGTGAATGATTTTTCAATCCTTTGATTGTGATCCTGACCAATCATCTGTCCATATAAAGAGGGCAAAAAAAAAAAGCCACCTCAGCCAAATTCCTAAGATGGCAACTAACCCGGAAAGGGATGAAAGGACAAGGCAGACAGCGGCTCTCTCCACTTTGCCACGATTCTTTCAGGCGCACCACAATGCTCACAGACCTTTACTCTCAAGGCAGCACTAATTCCTATGTCGAGATGTGCAGCCACATCTCACAAGGCAAAAATAATCGGAGAAAAACATAAAACTGTATTTTCCTAAGCTCTGAGCCAAGAGAAGAGCCGGGCTTCGCTGGAGCTCACTCCACTTCAACATGCCACTACAGGCATCAGGCTGTGGAAGGAACAGACACTCACGGCCGCGGACACGATCTGCGCAGATATCCCCTTCAGAAGTGAATGCCGCATAACCGACCCATGCAGTGAGAAGGAGTCAGGCAGCTTCTTCTTCCTAAGAGACAGTGAGGAGGAGATATTTAGCAGAAGGGTTGGTTGGAAAGGTGGGATCCCAAGGCTCTGAAAGAAGAAGATACATTGTAAAAGTAGAAAATAACACTGTGCAGGTATTAATTATTAAGAATTGTATAATTATTATTAACTGTTTTTAAAAGCAGAACAGACAAACTTTCAGATGTGCTCTCACCCTCAAGGCTCTGAGAGACTGAATTAAGAAAATAAACTAACATTCTTCTTCTACTGCTCAAAACGCTCCCTGCCCTCCTGACCCAGGGTCAGCGTCTCCTGCTGTCTGGAGGGCTGCCCAGGCCACTGCTCACTTACTCGCTCACTCCTCCCAAAGAACCTGCAACCCCACTTGCCACACGACCTCTGCCCTCCTTCCTTCCCCAACCTGCGCTTACTGGTCACTCAATCTGTAGTTCCTACTTATGGCTCCTTTCGCTTAAACTTCTCATCACCAAAGAGGAACCCTTAAACCTTTACCAAGCATGAATCGGTGTGTGCCCATTCTGACTAAAAACGTACTCTGCTGAACCAAATCAAGGAAGGCGCAGGTCCAGTTACCAGGATCCCACAGCCTAGTGGGAGGGGCTGATAAACAGCCTGTGAATATGAAAGCATAGAACAGAAATACAAATGTCATGCAAATGGAGAAGGATGTGCCCTGTTTATTGAGGAATACGAGGCACAGCTACCAGAAAAGAGACATCTAATCTGCCTGGGCACAGGGTGGGACAGAGCGAGGACAAAGAGGCATAGACTGGGCGGGCAGGGTGAAAGTGTTCAGACAGGCTCAAAGCAGAAGCAGCACCTGACTGACTGACAGACCAGACAGACACCAAGGACTTCTTACTATCACCTACCAGTCACGAGCAACCCAGGAGAGCTATCAACACAGCTCAACACGAAATCAGCAGCTTATTGAACTGTGTGCATGTGTGTGTGTGTGTGTGTATGTGTGTGATATTTCTTCTTTTTGCTAAATTGCATGGTTCTCAAGTGTGAACCATGTGTGTCAAGTGTGACAGTATTGAAGGCTTGGACACACCTCACAGGCTACAAGAGAACTCCCTCACTTTTAAATAGGGGGAGCAGGTCATCAAAAGCATCCATGTGTTTGTAAGACACCGTGACAAGGAGGTGAGCACACCTATGAGGATCCCTGGCCCAAGACAGCAACCTAAGGAAGACAGCGCTGACACAGGAAACATCTAAAGAGGAAGAGTGCCGGTCCCTTGGTCGGCATTCGGGTCACACGTAGCTTCAGTAATCTATTTTACATCATGCCTCCTTCACTTCTCTTCATGCTCCCCCCAAGAGCATGAAAGTGAAAAGCGATTGAAGTTATTTAGAGTTCCAAGTGCTGTGTGTCTCACCCCTCCCCCACCCCTCCTCTTTTAATGCACTTTTTAATGGAGACACTGACTATTAATAATCAAACTAGACTGTACCACAAAGAAAGTGACTTTAAATAATCATATATTTTAATCATATACAAATATGATCCACAAGCATATTCACCTCTTTAAGTTGGTCCTGTCGCCGCTGTCTGAGCTCGCCACAGATGAGGTGTCATAAGAGTGAGAATCAATGGTGTCGATGTTTAGCAACGTAGGGTCCTCAAGAACAAAGGACTCATCTTCATCATCGGTCTGAGTTGAAAGGAGACAGGGTCATAAACTCCAGACAGCAAACATGCCCTAAGACAGGCGAGGCGGGCACTGCTGGTTTTCCCCTTCTGTCCCATGCATTCTCAGTCCCCAGAGAGGCATGGCAAGGACTCCCAGAATCACTCTTTACAGACTTATTTAAAACCCTCTCTTGTAGCAGGAAAAAGCAGGAACAGTTAGTTGTGCAGGTCATTGTTAGCTGCAGAGTCTTTTGAAATCCCAAGCCTGTACAGATGCTTCACTGGTAAACTAATGAGCAATGGCTAATTAGAAGAAAACAAATGTCTGCCATGAAAATATAACAGGTGCACAGAAGAAAGGCATTCTGAGTGGGAAACGTGCACAAATATTGATTTTGTACCATGGATTTTACTGGGGGGGGGGGGTAAAGAAAGCTGCCATAAGGCAAGAGTATATGAATAGAAGCTGAAGACAGTCTAGGAAGATGAGCCAGGGTCCAGTCTGTAAAAGGCATTGTTTCCCATCAGGTTTGGTGGCAGCAGGGCCTACCCCTGCCTTGTCTGCCACTGTACTTACAGTACCTGCTACAAGGCCTCCATGCAACCGTACTCATTTAATTAACTAGAATACCGTCTATAGCAGCAGCTGGAAGGGTGTGGAGACTTTTAAGAGACAAGATGGGAATTGTGTTTTAGAAAGATAAGTGGGGACACATGCTGAGTGAAGGGGGGAGGGAGGGGCTGTGGTGTGGTGGGGGAGTGTGAAGGACCATCTGAATACCAAGGCAGAAGAAGAGAGTTCAGCCAGGACTGCAGAGGCCAAGAGAGGCCATGAGGGGGGAGACATCGCTAAGCTAAATCAAGTCCCTGGTTATCCTGTAAATGGGGGGGGGGGCTGGAGAGGTAAATGTCAAAGAAGAGTCTAAGGCGTCATCTTGGGGGACTTGCTGCTGGTCACACTCCTGGTCTTCGATCACAGATGGCAGATAAAGGAGGTGAGGAGCTGGCTTGTACGGCTGCCTCTGAACCAAGAACAGCGCCTCCCAGGCAGCCCTCACCTCACATTTCCAGATACTGTTCCAGAGCATGCCATCTATGCCCATTCCCTCCACTTTCCGCTTCACTCTGAGCTGCTGACTACACGGGCCTCTTCCAGATGGCCTCGCCTCCCCTACTGACACTCTCCTTGTGACCGCAGAGGCACCTTTTCCTGTGTATGTGGACTCTTAGGGTCCCATTTTCTAGCTTTTCCTCAGCCCACCATTAAACTCTGTAAATCCTCAGGAATATTTGTACTCTCTTCTCCTGCTCCTCGGACACTCCCTACTGAAGCAAGCTTTTTTATAACCATAGCTTTAAGTGCCAAGTGGTAATGGCTCTGAAATCTGTCTTCAGCTTCAACATTAGTCTATAATTTCACAACATTCCAGAATTCTCCACCACCCCTAAGTCTGCTAAGAGTGAGCTTGTACTTGGCAAGGAGACAGTAACTGTGAAAGACTGTAGCAATTGCTGTAGGAAAAGGAAATAATTTGGAAATAAGAACTGCAAGGCAAAGGTCTGAGGAAGAGAGTTAATCAAAGCCTTATTTGATTTTCTTAAGTAGCCTGGCCACATAATTAAATAAAACAGATCAACTGAGAAAAGCCAGGCTTGCAGGACAGCTGAAAGAAAAAGTGAAGGAAATAAAGAATTGAGGAAGTCAAGAGGAATTTAAAACTACTGCTACATAGGAAAGATAACACATTTCCATGAACTGTGTAAAATCCACACGCTCTTATCAAGTTTAGCAGACTTGTGTGTGCCCCTGAACCTGGTGCGGTGAAACCCCAAAACTGAGACATCGATCTCCACAGCAACAACAGAGCTGGGATACCTCAAGCACTGGGTGTCAAGGCCTATATTTGTTTTATTTACTGACTTCTATTTTAGAGTTATGAGAGCGTGTGTGTGTGGGGGGGGTGTGTGTGTGTATGTGTGTGTCCACTCACATGTGCCCATGCGTGTATCTGCGTGTTTTTTCTGCAAGTCTGTGCAACCTGTGCATGCAGTATCTGCAGAGACAAGAAGGCAGCATCAGATCCACTGGAACTGGAGTTACAGACAGTAGTACACCACCATGTGGGTGCTGGGAATCAAACCTGGGTCCTCTGTAAGTACAGCAAGTGTTCACAACCACTGAACCAACTCCCAGCTCCATACTGTTTTTTTCCAGACAGGGTCTCATGTAGCCTACGCTAGCACTGAGCTCCCATACAGCTGGGAAGGACCTTGAACTCCTGATGACTTTGCTTCCCAAGTCCTTTCCTTTCCCTCCACCCTACCTCCTCCCCTCCTTCCTTCCTTGCTTTCTTTGTGTGTGTGTGTGTGTGTGTGTGTGTGTGTGTGTGTGTGTGTGTGTATGTGTGTGTATGTCTGTATGTCTGCATGTGTGTTACTGGTGATGAATCCCAGGGCCTCACATGCTAGGCATGTGTTCTACCATTGAGTTACATTCCCAGACTCAAAACCTAAAGTCTCCATCCATAGATTGTGATAATGAGATGTTGGGGCAGCCCAGACAAACCAATTAAATCAGATTCCCACAAATATGTGACACCACAACCAAAAATATTCTTTCCAGTAAATGGTATCAGATCATCCTCACATTACTGCAGACAGAAAAAAAAAATACAGATGAGTTACAGATCTAAATATGAAAGGAAAAACAATAAAGATTTTAGAATAAAAAGGATAATAAGATCCTGGCCTCAGAATTGGCAACATTTTCTTAAACACAGGAAACACAAATAACTAATCACAACGGGAAAGTCTAAAAGGCTGAACTATATTAATAACCTCTGGGCATCAAATGAAGTGGTGTAAAAAGATACATAATGAAGGAAGAAATTTCAATAACTCTATCTAAGATAGGTTGCAGGTTGCATGGCATATACAAAGAACTCCTGGGCTTGAGAGATGGCTCAGCGGTTAAGTGTACCAGCTGCTCTTCCAGAGATTTTGAGTTCAACTCCCAGCACCCACATGGTGGCTCACAATTACCTATAACAGAATCGTATGCCTTCTTCTGGCATGCAGATGTTACAGTACTAACATACATAAAATAAATAAATCTTTAAAAGGGAGGGAGGAGGGCTTTTCACAAAAGAGATAACCAAATGGCCAAAACCTACTTGGAGACATCCAATGCCATCAATCTTCAGAGGAATTCAAATTAAAGTCACTATGTAGTTTTCATTAAGTGTGAAAGATCAAAGAAGGACAAAGCAAAACTCAAGAGTGAGGTGTATAAGCAACCAGACATTTCACAACTGATGTCTCAGACAATTCTCCTAAAGGATACATTAAAGCAACCATGGCAGTGTTCACAAAAGCTGAGTTACATGTCCCAATTCTAGGGGCATGCACAAGAAAAATGTGAGGATAGAGTTGTGTGCACACGAGACAAGATAAAAATACCCTCAGCTGTAACTACAGAAATGTCTATCAACAGTAGGATGAGTAGATGAGACATATAAAGAACGACAGAGTAATGGTGATGAATGAACAGTTACAAAATATGGCAGACCCTCAAAACAGAGCGCTAGAGAAAATAAGTCAGAGATACAAGCATGTGTGCTGTGTGCATGTGTACATACACTACCCTGTGTATGTAGGAGCACAAAGCTGCAGCCCAAGAGGAGTTTTGGGGACAGGTTGTGCTCCGCCTCTCTCTGCATTCCGTCGCACAGGCTGTCAGCGGTAAGCTGCCTCCATGCTACACTCTTAACATTCGTTCACACACTGTACACACACCGCAAGTTCACTAGATATCCCTGGCTTCCCAACAGCAGAACTGAAGTGAAGCCTGTCAAGAGACAGGTCATGATGAGGTCAAAGAACAAGTTTAGTGGAAGGAAGGGGCCAGTTACAACAGTTAGAGAAAGTAATTACCAACATAGAAGCTCAGAGGCAGTGATTTCTGGGCCTGGCAATGATATTTCCTATCCTAAGTCTGGATCCAGGGCATCTCAGAAGTTCCTATCTTTCCATTTTAAAAACACCAGGGGTCCATTTTCCCAACCCCCCTTGAGGTTGGTGTAACTGAACATTATAGAATATATACGTACACAGAACTATTCCAGACGAAGAGTTATGCTGCCTTTTGTTTTTTAATCATTTCCTTTAATAACCAGTGATATGTCTTCACAATGATTTTATTACTTTTTTTCTTTCTCTTATCTACCTGCTAGCTCTCAATGCCTGCTCAATTTTGAGTCCCAATCATTTCTCTCTTGAGGACAGAGGCTGCCATATGGTACTACTTGATACCAGCATCTACCATAGAGCTCTAACATGGTGGGCACCAAATCATACCCATGGTGGGAACAATATTACCTTCTTGGTGAGCTACTTCAACAATGACACTCACTGTCCCTCAGGGACAAAATGCTGTGCCAGAATAATTTGCTTTCATGATGAAAACAGTTCCATTCATAGGAAAATTTCTTTTAACTATATTACCTTTACAGATTTATTTTTATTTTATGTGTTT
The DNA here is from genome assembly GCF_943737965.1 of Phodopus roborovskii. Taxonomy (NCBI): domain Eukaryota; kingdom Metazoa; phylum Chordata; class Mammalia; order Rodentia; family Cricetidae; genus Phodopus; species Phodopus roborovskii. Next base: position 7,425,176 of record NW_026126469.1, on the reverse strand, counting down.
GAGTGTATCCCCTCGTGGATATATGCAACCATGTATGTATGTGCCTGGTCCCCAAGGAAGGCCAAAGAGGGCATGAGACCCCTTGGGACTGGAGTTAAGGATGATTGTGAGAATTAAACCTGGGTCCTGTGCTGAGCAACAGTGCTCCTGACTGCTGAGACGTCTCTCTAGCTAACACGAGCCTGAAGAACAAGCAGGAAGTACATTCCTCCATGGTCTCTACTTCGGTTCCTGTTTTCAGGTTCCTGCCTTGAGTTCCTGCCCAGGCTCCCCTCAGTGAGGGACTATAAAGTGTAAGCTGAAATAAACCCTTTCCTCCCAAATGGCTTTTGGTCATAGTGTTTGAAGGGACTCTAGCTTATACGAGCATGTGGCTCCGGCAGGCCTTGCCCTTCTCCCTGAGTCCCTTTGCCTTGCTAAAAACCATTAGATTACATTCCTAAAGCTAGCCCCTTGAGGCTGACTTCCAAGGTCCAGCTATCAAAGTATTGAAGTCCAGCAATCAAAGCCCCCTTTGGCTATTCTAAGTGACATACCCAATTAAAATTCAACACCTCTTTTTACAAATAACACTTACATGAAAAGATTAATTTTCCCTTTTTTTCATTTTACTTTCTTCCTTTTCTTTCTCTTGAATTTTGTTTGGGGAGGGGAGTGCAGGGGCAAAGGGAAGATACAGAGGATCAGGAAATGAATGGGATCAAGATACATGATGTGAAAGACACACAGAATAAATTAAAAAAAAAATTAAACACCTCATCCTAACATGGGGTTTTACCTTTTAGCTTTTTAAACCACCATTTTCCTATATGCCACATCTGTCTCCTCTCTATCCAGAGACAGTCAGTCTTTTTGTCCTCCCTTTGGGACAAACACCTCTTCCCCCTCTCCCTTATTCCCCTCCCTTTCTCTCTCATCCCCCATTTCCTGTCTTTGTCTCTTATTCCCTGCTCTCTCGGGCAAATAAATCTCCTTTGTGCTGAGAATTTGGTCTTGGGGGTCCTGAGCCAATGGTTTCCTTTCTGTGTTTATTAAACAACAGAAACAGAACTAGGACCCACACACACCTTGGTCCCAAGGCTGGATAGAGCAGCAGAAGCCATCCTCACTGGGAGCTCACTAGAAGGTAGGAAGAGGCACAGTGGTCCCATGGCAGTACCCACAGTAGGAGGTGAAATGACTTATACAAAATGGTTATGGATTACAGAGAGTCAAATAAGGTAACTCCCCCATAACACCCATACTATTATATCCAAAATTTCTCTTTTAACACACACAATTGGATCAAACTGCTAAAATTAATGACTGCTGTGGTGTGCTGGCCCAATTCTCAGTATACAGTCATACATATCACCCCTTCCAAAACTCAAATAATACAATGGGTGAGAGGGAAGAAAGCATGCAAGAACCATAGGAGAGGAGTGGAGTGTTGTAGTATAGCTTTCACCTCTGGGGAGATAACCCTGGCTCTGTACTTCTAGTGCAGGAAGCAAGAGGGCCATCAGATCCTCGCCTGGAATCTTAGTTACTTTTCCATTGTGATAAGATAATGTGACCAAGGCAACATACAGAAGAGTTTATTGGGCGTGCTTGTATTTTCAGAGGGTTGGAGTCTGGGACCATCATACTAGGGAGGATGACAGCTTTTGAAGCCTCGAAGTTCACTCCCAGTGATACACCTACCCCAATAGGGTCACACCTCCTAGTCCTTCCTAAACAAGTTCTACCAACTAAGGACCAAGCATTCAAACATAGGTGCCTATGGGGGCCATTCTCATTCAAACCACTATAGCTGGGGTTCTACCCACACTGTCCTCCTGCCTCACACAAAGGTCCCAGAGTACATAGGAGATGGAAAGTCAAATGTGATGGCTGTTCTGGGTTGTCAACTTGACTATATCTGGAATTAACTAAAACACAAATGACTGGGTTTACCTGTGAGTGATTTTTTTTTTATCTTAATTAAATCATTTGAAGTTAGAAGATCCATATTTAATCCAGATCTTTTGAGGTAGAGGAAGATCCACCTTTAACCTGGGCTACACCCCTTAATGGCAGCCTATATAAAGAACATGAACAAAGGAAGTTTTGCTCTTTGCCTGCTTGTTCTTGCTCTTCATGGCAAGTCCGTTCCTTCACTGACATTAGAGCCTACGTCTTTGGGATTCTGGCATATACTGAAGACCAGCTGAGACATCCTACTGGATTCTTGAACCTTCAGTTGGCAGATAGCCATTGTTGGACGAGTTGGACACAGCCATTCTAATAAATTGTGTATGTGTGTTACAGTCTATAAGTTCTGTTTCACTAGAGAACCCTGACTAATGGCCAACTAAAGACAGGACTCCTACTGTAATACAGCTTTCATAAGGGATGCTGGGGTGGGAATTTTGGTGATATAAGCAATTTTGAGTCATGTATTCTCTTAAACTAAGCCAAATAAAGTCACTGGCTCACCAGGGTTGACTTGTGTAGAATCTTTTCTTTGGCCTATCACTGGCAGCTTAGCTCATGTGAATTCACAGTTGTTCATGGACCCCAAGGAAGGTAGCAAAACAGGTGGGCTCAAAGACAAAAGATGAGTAAGATATAGTTTCTACCTTTGAGAAATTCAAAATCTAGACCTATGCTGTCCAACAGAGCTTTCTGCAGTGATGAATATTACTGTGTGTCTATGCTGACCGGACCGCTTTAGTAGCCACTGGAAACACATGACTACTGAGCTCCTGAAATGGGCCTTGGGCAACTGAGAAACTAAAGTATTAGTTAGCTTAATTAACATAAATTTTAAGTTGACACATGTAACTAGTGGCTACCATACTGGACAGTATACATCCAAATACATACACTGTAACTGTTAGGAACTAACAGCCAGCTGACCCCCGCCCCGACGATGGGCGGGACGCTCATGGCTGTGTCATCCCTATGTCAGCTTTACCTGGTGGCCAGAGGACTCAGTTACGCATGCACAAGCCTCTTTTAAAGCAAGCGCGCCAAGTGCTTCTCTCTCTCTGCCTCTCTGCTTCTTTGCTCTCTCTTTGCTCTCTCTGTTCCCTCTCTCTCTTCCTGCTTTCAGTTGGCCACCAGCTACCCCCTCTTTCTCTCCCCTCTCTCAATAAACTCCACGTGGGCGCTGAGTCTCGTGTTTGTGTTTCTTAGGCATTAGCTGCACAGCAAAAGAACAACAGTAACTAACCCAAAAGGTATGAAAAATCAATGCCATAAAGTGGTAGTAATGACTAATATTTACCTACCTCATTAAGTATGCTTTCCAGAGTTGGAGGGGTATCCACTTGAGGAATATCAAACTCCTTGTCATCAATCTAAATAAAGAAATTAAAGTTTACAAGGCTTTTCCTCCTGTATATGTGAGATAATTTAAATAACTAAAACCACTGTCATAGGACAAGCTTACCACTGCCTGGATCATGAATTTACCTCAGTAATCCCCATCCATACATTCAGCGACTCTCAAGGACAAGGAATGGCCTGACTATGCCACTCTGACAGTCCTAGAACTTTCTGGAAAGTTCAAGGATTTTTGTACCTCCTTTCTTAGGATGACAAAACACTACATCTCATGCTAGGCCCTAAATGACATGCCAACGCATGGAAGAATTTCCTGGTTCCTTCATGGTGAGGGACCACTGGCTTTTTTAAAAGTTGTCATTAAATACGCTCACAGTCACAAAAACCATTAATATTCAATCAAGAAGGAAAGCGAATAAAGGGTAAGGTGAGAATTTTAACACACCCTTCAGCTCTGTGACCGAGAAGGCACTCAGCACAGCTGCACACCTGTGTCTCTATCTGTAAAGTGAAGTTCAAGGACAACACCAGAGGGCTCCATAAACAGTACCAGACCACACAAGTAAGAGTGGCTGGACCCCAGAGCATTTGGGTCACACAGCACACTAACCCAAATTTTGTTCAAAAGTTAAATGTTTACCAGATCATTTTTGAACTCCAGCTCCTTATCCAGATCTATACAAGAGAATTTTGAGAGAGAAGCTTCTAGACTAAAAGACTTGTTCAACTCTTCCTCAGTAGTCCTGGCACACAGGTTGTGTTCCAAATTCTCCTGCTCTGGTTCACTTTCCATATTTGCTTCCAGCAACTGTATTCAACCAATCCAAGCAATTATGTTTCTTGCTTTTGGCCTCGGATTGCAGTGATCCAAATGATGACCTCTTTGGTAGGGAGGTAGGTGTTGTCTAGATAGTCTCTTCTCAGCTGGACATTTCAGGGATAACCTTGGTGAGGTTCCACTCAGCCATCTGTTTGCAGGCAAAAAGAAGAAATGGGATGGAGGAAGCACACGGGTGGAGGGGCTCCTATGAGAATACAAAGGGGAAACTTAGCTCAGCCTTGGAGAAGTATGAGACTGGAGTCTCCACCCACCCAAGTCATCAGACAAGTAAACATGCATGAAACGTGGTGGGTCCTAGTACCAAAGCAGATTAATATAGCTATAGCCAGAGGGAAAACTGGTGTCAAAGCTTCCAAATAATCATGTCCTTCTACTCTGGGACCTCAGGGTAGTTCTCCAGTTCCCCTGGTGACAGCACAGACACTGGCTTAGCTGCCATCACTTTGGACCAGCTGAGCATACATATTCAGAATAGACAGTTATTTAATACCACCTTAGCAAACCTAAGAGCTGACCGATTTAAAGGAGTCAACAGTGACCCTAAGACAAAACAATTACACAAAGCCAGAAGCACAGAAAACATGGCTATCTTTAAGAATAAAATACTGAAGAAATCTAGGAATACATACAGATGCACTGTGTCTGTGTGCTGTGCAGAGACCAGAAGAGCACATCAAGTTTCCCATCTACTACCTACTCTCTCTGTTCCTCTGAGGCAGGGTCTCTTCCCCAGCCCAAGGTTTGTGTTTCCCAGTTAGGCTGGAAGCCAGCAAACCCCGTGATGTTCCTGTCTCCACTCTCCTCAAAGGAAACATAACTGCTATGTTACAGGCATGTGCAGTATGCCTGGATGGTTATGTGGGTGCTGAGAGCTGAACTCCAGTCTTTATGATTGTACTCTTAACCACTGAGCCATCTCTCCAGCCTTAGAAAACTGAACTTTTTAAAATTAACTTTAATAGATTCAGGATACCATTTGCTACTGGTAAGATTATTTGCCCAGTATGTCCAAGATCTTCTCTTTTACACACACACACACACACACCAATAAAATGCAACACAAGTAAGCTTAGTTACCTTAGAACAACATGCCAAAACTCACTGACAATTTTATCATTTTTTTAGTGCCCATGATTGGAGTATTAAAACATGTACAGCTGATAAACTGACATGTGGAGTTGTGAAAACTAGCTTTTCACAAGCTGAAACTGACTCTTCTATCCCATCTGGACTAATTTCTTTCAAAGAGACTCTAATGTTCTATCTACAAAACATGTGCTATCAAAACATTCCTAGAACATGGCTGAGGACATTCTCCCTGGCAAAGTCTGAACACATCAAGTCCGGCACTCAGTGCATTGCTCCTTGTCACACAGACACATGCAGTGGCGGCAATAATGCTGCCACACACCTTCCTCCAAAGACTCGGGGCAGTTACTTCTCTATAGTCTTTCACTGTCTGTACCACCAAGCAAAAATGGCCACAATTATTCAAATACTCCCCAACATATGTGTTATTCTCCCGCAGTTTTTTATTTTTTGAGAATTCCATGCATGAGGACTTTATTTACATAATTTTCCCTCTCCCACCTCCAACTCCTCCCATCATCCCCTGCACCCACTCTGGCACTCTGGAATCCATGACCTCTTCTTCTGCTCTTATCACATACACACACACAAAGTCATTTAGTGTTTCTTATATGTACATGCGTTTAGGATGAAACCTATCCAGGGCTCGTGCCTGGAGAAAACTGACTGCCCACAGTCCTTTATTTAGCTAGGGGTGGGCAGCACCTTGTGGATTCCCCCCATCCCCACTGGCATATCCACTGGTGTAGTCATTACTTGGGTCTTGTCTAGACAACCATACTGTTAATATTTCAAGAGTACATCAGCCCCTATCATGTTATAAGGTACAATTTCACAGCAGGCATCCTGGTCATTTAGAATTTACAAAGATTTTCTAAAGATGTATTTATTTCTATTTTATGCATATGTTTTGCCTACATGTATGTCTGTGCACCATGCACATGCAATTCCCTCACAAGCCAGAAGAGGGTTTTGAACTCCTGGAACTGAAATTGCATATAGTTGTGAACCCCCATGATGGATGCTAGGAACACAACCAAGTTCTCTGCAAGAGCAGCAAGTACTTTTAGCCAAGGAGCCATCTCTCCAGGCCCTGGTTCCCACGATCTTAGGCCTCTTCTGTGATGTTCCCTGAACCTGAGGTTTAGGGGTTGTGTTACAGATATACCAATTGGAGCTGGGTACTTCTGCAGCTTTTTAAACAGTGGGAAGGATCACACAGGAGGAAGGAGGCGGCAGGAGGATATAAACATGGTTTGGCAGCTCAATGGCTGACCATCTCAGCCCATAAAAGCACTGCCACATAAGTCAGATGACCTGAGTTCACTTTCCAGAACAATGGTGGAGCCACAGACTCCCACACATGTGCGCACATGCATGCCCCAACCATAAATGTAAAGCCAGATATGGTGGTCCTCATCTGCAATCTCCAAACTCATATAGTGAGATGAGAAGGGACAGAATCAACTAGAAGCTCCCAGGCCAGCTAGCCTCAGAGGACTTGGCAGCAGAGACCCCGACTCAACAAGGCAGAAGACAAGGCCAACTCCTCAAAGGTTGGGAACTGATCACTCTTGACACTCACCCTTCCTCCCGCTCTCCCTCCCTCCCCTTCTCACCCTCTCTCATTCTCCACACTGACTAAGTAAATAAATAGATAAAATCTTCTTTAAAAACAAAGAGCCTGAGGAGGGGTAGCTGAGATAGTTGTTCTCTGGCCTCCACACATACACATGATCACACGTACACACACAGCAGGTTTCAATCTGGACTTTACCAGTTCTCTCTGAGACTCTGGGCAATCTGGTTCCGCTGAAGCCCTTTGATTTCTATGTCTGTGTGAAGAACAGTGTGAGCATATGTGTTGTTTGCACTGCTTTCCCAGAGCAGCACCTCTTGTTCTGGAAAGAGTCCTTCCAGTGGTGCTTTCTGTGGGGGTGGCCAAACATCAAGGGGACTGGGGGAGAAGAGGCCCAAGTAACCTGTTATACAGAAGAGTTCTACAACAGTTGTCCCCTCTGTTATACAGAAAAGTTCTACAATAGTTGTCAACTAAAACACCAGACCAGCTACATGTGTGTTACTGGCAACCTGCCTCTACTAACAGGGCTTTTATTCTAAGTCCATACTCCCCAGCAGGAATTAAAACAATCTTCTAAAGAGTGTAGATGGGGGAGAGAGAAGCCAAGTTCTAGTTTTCTAAGTCAGCTCTGCCCACGGCTTCTGGAGTTCAGCTATACAGACCAATATATCCCTCCTTCACATCTTCCCTACCTCTCTCCCTCCTTCCCTTCCTCCCTCCCTCCCTCCCTTTCTTCCCCTCTTGGAGCTCCTGGGACTCCTAGGAGTTCTGACAGAAGAATGCAATTCCTTTCTCCAGGGGACACCATGATAATAAAGGACACACTAACTGCAAAGCACAGAGTGACGCCTAGACACAGTAATTTTCAAGAAATATATTATCATTTATAGGTTCCTCAAGATTTCCAAAATCTTCAAAGTTAAAGGCTCTAAATAGAGATTAGTTTTGTAACTATCACAGTGTCTTCTGACATATCCACACTTCGGTCAAGTGGTGAATGTCAACAGCTTGTCTGAGACTAGCACAGACCCCAGCACAGCTATCAGACACCCTCAGGACCTTGAGTGATTACACTGAGGATTTGCTTACACTACCTCATTCTGCCATCATGCTTGGCCCTATTTCACTTAACACTGATGAAGTGAACTATTTCCTTCTCTTCGCCTGTCACTTACTCTTGTTATAACTTTTTTTTTCTGTGTTAGCAAATATTCTCACTGAAGTAGATATGGATGATTCAAAAGTTACTGTGCTGATTTGTCAAAGGTGGCTAGAGGCTGGGGTGATAGCTCTGTCAGCAAAATGCTTGCTTTGAAAATCTGGAGACCTGAGTCTGGATCCCCAGCACCCGAATGAAAATCTGAGTACAGTGGCACACACCTGTGATCCCAACCTGTGGCACAGGAGTTGAGGGGGAGGCAGCAGGAGGGTCCCTAAGCTTCCAGAACAGCTGGTCTAGCTGAACTGATGAGCTCCAGGTTCAGGGAGAGACCTTGTCTCAAAACTAAGCTGGAGAGTGACTGAGGAAGACATGGAACATTGACCTTTGACCCACACACACATATGAACACATCTAGATTACACACACACATACGCAGATATACACATCATGGTGAGCACCTGTAATCTCAGTACTGGGGAAGCAGAGAAGATCACAGTCTAGTCTATTTGGCAAGCCCCAGGCCAGTGAGACCGCCTCATAAAAACAAGGTAGACAGCTCATGAAGAACACGTAACATCTTTCGCCAACACACACACACACATACACACACACACACACACACACACGAGCATGCACAAATACAAACATGCATATGGCAAAGGGAACTTGGTTGATGTAACTAAATAAGGACCTAAGTCAAGTGGTGGTACACACCATCAATCCCAGAATTCTGGAGGCAGAGGCAGGAGGATCTCTGTGAGTGGGAGGATAGAGAGATGGCCCAGTGGTTAACTACTCTTCCCGAAGTGGTGTGGCTTTCTTCACTCTCCATTACTGAGCAGAGGTATCATGGTTAAGCTACACTTTTCCTTTTCTTTTCAACCAACTCCCTCTTCTCCTAGCCTCTGAGGAGCCTGCTACTAACATTAATAATCCACCCTACCCCCTACCAGACTCCCTTGTTAACCAAAAAGTATGGGACACTTCATCTCCCTCGGTGGCCTCACATCATACCCCCATTAAGATCCTACTCCAGGATCCTACACCTCCAATTCCTGTCACTCTTAATACCATATTCCTTTAAAACATGGACAGGGCTTAAACCATCATACAGCACCTTCTTGACAAAGGTAGTCTCAAGTGCACTCACTCGCGCTGTAACATCCCTTTCCTGTACTGCCAGGCCTGTACTGAAGCCTGGCAGTTCTTACCACCTAGTCTGGGACCTTGGGATTATTAATGCAGCTGCCATTCCTACACACCCAGCAGGTGTATGTCACTCCCTAACCCCTATGCATTACTCTCCAGGTTCCCTCCTCTACCTCTCATTTTACTGTCCTAGACATAAGCACACTCTCTCCTTGGATTCACACCATTTCCCTGCTTACACTTGGGAGGACCCTGACACTGGCACAGCATCCAGCTTACTTGGATTGTCCTTCTCCAGGGGTTCCGAGATAGCCCCCATCTTTTTTTTTTCTGTCCAGGCTCTGCCCACTGACCTCCTCTCCCTAGACCTGTCACCCAGCCACTTAATCCACTATGTAGACAATCTTCTACTCTGCAGCCCCTCTTGCTGTCATAGCAATAAAATGCCCAGCTTCTTAACTTTTTAGGAAACAAAGGATATAGAATCTGCCCTTGAACTTCCTGTCTCTCAAGTCAAGTACCTAGGCTCTCTGCTATCTCCTAGCAGTCATGAACTCACCCTCAATCGCAGGCAGTACCAGCAGTCCCTCATACCATCAATCACCAAGGAAAAGATTCTCTCCTTCCCTGGCCTGGCAGGGTACCTTAGAAACTAGAATCCTAACTTTGCTCTTCTTGCTTGCCCTCTCTATGAAGCAGCTAAGGGACCCCCAACTGATCTTGTAGATTCTACTAAGCCTGTCATGTCTGCGCTCTCTCTCTCTCTCTCTCTCTCTCTCTCTCTCTCTCTCTCTCTCTCTCTCTCTCTCTCTCTCTCTCCGTGTGTGTGTGTGTGTGTGTGTGTGTGTGTGTGCCTTTCTCTCTTTCTCTCTCTCTCCTCTAGATGCGCTCCTACAGGCCCCTTGCCCTGGCTCTCCCTGACCTTGACCAATCCTTTATCCTCTACACTACTGAAATTTGGGGAATGGCTCTAAGAGTTTGGGACAGAAGACAGAATCCACCTTTGCCCCTGTTGTCTACATTTCCAAACAGCTGGATACAACAGTTAGGAGATGGCTTACAGGCACTAGCAGCAGCCTTCCTACTAGCCCAGCAGGGTTCTATCTCACTTTTGGTGGCCTTCTCTCTGTCCTCTCAACACACCAGCTCAAGGATCTCCTATCACACAGAGTCTCCCCACTCTGTCCCCTTCTAAGCTTTGACACATCACCTTCTCGGGAAATCCTGGTATCTCACTTGGTTCCTGCCCTCCATCAAACCCTGTCACACCCCTTTCCAAGGCCACCACCTTCAGCCACTCCTACATAGAGTCACTTGAAACCCTTAGCTACAGAAACCCACAACTTCCCATCTCCCCTCTGACATGCCCTGACTATTCTTGGTTTATAGATGGAAGCTGCCTCTCGGCCACAATGGCTCCACCGAGCGGGCTATGCCACAGCCTCCTCTGAACGGGTGGTAGAATCTACCGCTCTACCGCCAGGCACTCCTTCTCCGAAGGCAGAGCTCATAGCCTCACTGGCGCTCTCCCCTAAGGTCTCACAGGACAAAAGCATCACTATACACTCAGATTCTAAGTATGCTTTCCACATTCTAGGCCACCATGCTTCCATTCGACAGAAGTTTTCTCACCACCAGAGGCGTATCCCTTACCAATGGGCCTCTGATCCTCAAGCTGTTAGATGTCTCAGTTATTCACTGCTGGGGTCCTCAGGCCCCTACTAATGATACAGCCCGGGGAAATTCTTTTGAAAACCAACATTCCAAGCTATGGAAGCTGCCATGTGCCCTCAAGGTTTGTTCCTCCTATGGGACAGGGCCTGTCTCCCTGACTCTACCCCAGCCTTCCACAGCCCTTAACTATCTATCACCCAGGAATGTTCCACATGCACTAGCACCTCCCCACAGTGAGCCTTGAGGCCCTTCCTTCCTTTAACCCACACCAGTTTCAGAGTAGTTTCCCAGGGGATGACTGGCAGATAGATATCACATACATGCCTGCTAACAAAAACTACACACGTCTTCTTACTATGGTAGACACTTTCTCAGGGTGGATAGAGGCTTTTCCTGCTACAGCTGAGACTGCAGGACTATCTGTTCCCACCTCGTGATATCTAACCCAGATTTGGTTTCACCCTGACTCGTATCAGGGCCTCACCCAAGCCCCCTCCTTCCTCAGCCCTTTTGAGTTAATGTACAACTGTCCCTTTCTTCTATGAACCAACCTCACTCTGTCTATTTACCCTCTCACTCTCTTGAGACCCCTTTCTCCAGGAACACACTGATAGTATTCTCTCTTGGTCTTCTACTGAGCCTATCACCCAAATCATATTACCAGGAGATTTAGCTTATTTGAAACCTGTTGCCCACAGGCCTTCAACCCATGCTGGACTGGTCCATGTCCTTACCACACCAAACATATAGCTAAACTTCAAGGAGTTACAACTTGGATCCACCTGTCACAGCTCAAACTGGCTCCTGCGCTCTTATCTGGTAAGTATGGCTGCCAGTCTAGTCTTAAGCTGTCCCACCTACCACCCTGAAAATACCCCCCTTTCTCACCCTTCTGCTGGGAGCTCCCTTTTGTTCCCCACCTCCCACAGGAGCACCTGACAAGCCTGGAAGTTCTGGATATATGCCATACAGACCAAAAGATTCCTTGGTCTGCCTTCTGCCCAGACTCTGGCTGCCTCTCAGAGATCTAACTTTCCACACCCAAGCAGCCTTTTTCCCCAACTGCGGAAAGAACAGCTCCACTTCCTGTCAACCCCGAGACCCTATGTTTTCTCCAAGACCAAACAAACCCAGCCTGCACTGAGGATCCCTCCAGGGCCAGGGCCATAGGTACCATTACTCTGGACCAGGATGGGACATACAGCCTCAACAACTCCACCATGGTCCATGCCAAGTATGGTCATCTTCACCATGCAGGACCCCTTGGATAAAAAGTAGCTCCAAGGGACTGTGGGGCAGATCTACACCTATATAGGGAGGACTAGCTCCTCTCACAGAAGGGGAGTGGTAATTTTTAGATCTCTGGAGGAAGTGCCTGCCACCCTCGTAGATGACATGGTAGAAGCTATTCAATGGTCTAAGTCCAGGCTGTGTGACCTCTCTTAACCCTGTGTCTCAGCATTCATGGCAGTAACAGTGGGAGTGCACTGTGTACACACACACACACACACACACACACACACACACACACACACACACCTCACTTCTCCCATCACAATGGCTAAAATGTCTACAGAATAGTGGGATAAAGCTAAGAGTCACCAAACTACTCCAAATGCTGGAAGACAGAAAGCACTTGCGGCTGCCAACAGTCCAGTTACAAAGGAAACATAAAGAAAATAATCAGCATCTCATTCTGTTGGAGGTCTGTAAGGAATTTTCTCACATAGCTCAGTCACTTCAACCATACAAAACCTAACAGTTCAAACAAAACTGCTCCATTTATCTTTATTGTGTATTCTACAAGCCAGGTCAGCTATTGCCAGATGATTCAATACTTTTCTGCTTAAATGTCAACATGAGCAAACCCATGACTTAAACACATGTGGTCTCCCATCCTCTTCTAGATTGGAAGCACTTCAAACACATAAGTGTAACACAAACCCACACACCACGACGTGTAATTTTCTCCCAGAGACACCTGGAATAGTTAGCAGCACAAGGCAACATCTGTGCTTAGGTTACTTGGCGCTTGGGGTGGGGAGGGGGCGGAGGATGGTGAGAGGTGCAGAAGAGTAGGCAGTTCAGTCATAGCAACCCGGGCAAACACAGCCCCGCCTCCGTAGGGAAGGCTCTGTAGCCACTCGGGATAACCCAGGACAAGCCTACTTTCTTTGAAACACTCTCATTTAGCACACCCAAACTCTGGATCGCTGCGTCCTCTGTCCCCGAACGTCACGCCTGCACAACTAGACACGGTATAGGGATGCCCCCAACTTTCACCTTGCGGCCCTCAGGCCGGGGCACACTTGGCAGGAGGCGAGGAGGAACCGGCCCCGCAGGCTGCGCCGTCAGTCCTGCGGGATGAGCGCCTCCATCCCGCGCGGCGCGAGAAGGACGGCACCCACCTCCGGGCCGCAGCCCCAGCGTGGGTGCGCCTGTCCCACAGCCTGGCAGGAGTGCGGACCCGGGTGGAAACTGCTAACCCGGTCCAAGGCCAATCCCAGGTGACCGCAGGGTCTCCGAGAGCCACCAGAGCAAAAGTCCGTGTGCGCACCCCTGCTGCGCTGCCCCGCACCCGCCGCCCCGCCTCTCCCCTCCTTTCCCCTCCCCTCCCGGATCCGGGACACGCGTTACCTGAGCCTGCGTCCGCCTTTTCGGGACCCCGGCCCACGTGACCCCGCGAGGCCAACCCACGCACGCGCAGTCTGTGCAGCTATCGGGCGCACTTCCGCTCTCTTCCCGATCGGCGCCGGGCGCTGGGCGGAGCGAGGCTTTGCGCCACGCCCTCTTTAAAGGGAGTCTGTCCTGCCACCAGGGAGTGTCAGAAGGGAAAGGAATGTCCCTTTCAGTCCTAAGCAGTGAGTTCACCTGACCTCCCAGAAACTGACCCCAAAGCCAGCTGTCTTGGCTTTTGCCTGCCGTCCTAGGACGCAGGAGCCTAAGGCAGAAGAATCGTAGTGTGAGTTCAAGATAGCCCGGGATACAGAGTGGATGGATGGATGGATGGATGGATGGATGGATGGATGGATGGATGGATGGATGGATGGATGGATGGATGGATGGATGGATGGATGGATGGATGGATGGATGGATGGATGGATGGATGGATGGATGGATGGATGGATGGATGGATGGATGGATGGATGGATGGATGGATGGAGCATGGGGGTGGGAGTGAAGTTAGAACTGATTTTGCTGAATTTGGTAGTATCTAATTTATTTTTTAAATGGTATATCATAATTAACCCCAGGAGGCGGCACTATACGTGATGGACCTGTCTGTGGTCCAGAATAGGAGGATGAATTGAAGGTGCTTTGCGGGGAGTTACATGGCTGACATCAATCAGGCTCACTATACTTCTGGCTGGGGACAGAGTCACAAGTGAAGAGCCTGTCCTGTGGGTACTTTGGAGATAAGAACTTGGGCTGATTGCAGTGATAAAAAGAAATTATAGGACTGTTCAGGATCATGGGTGAAGGGAAATAATCAACTTACCTAGAAAGTGGGACTACTGTAGGCAGGAGCCTGAGAGACTGTCTAACTGAGGGAGGTGCAATCAGTACAGTCCAAGGTGAGTTTAGGGACCAGTGCTGGCCTGATGTGGCCAGGGTGTAGGCAGTAGCTTTCAAACACCTTTAATTGTCACCCACAGAAACACATTTCAGCCATGACTAAGCATGTGTATGACAGGAGGCTGTCTAAAGCAGGGTAGAGTTTAGTGACACCAGAGCCCTGAGTGACAGAACTCGGGCAGTTCCAGGCAGAGAAACTCCACAGACACATGAGGAGCAGGTTATAGGTTCTTAGTGGACCTTTTCAAACTATTTCTGTGGCAGTCGTGAAACTTATGTTTCTGTGGCAGTCATGCACTTATTCTGGACAACTCCAGAAAGCAAACCTAAGACTTGTGGGTGGATGTCATAGAAGAGCGGATTTCAACTCAAGCTACCTCTGGAATCCCTTCGGTGTAACAGCCTTTCGTATACCCTCATTCACAGTGTGGAACAGTTGGAATAGTATCACATGCTTGCCTGTCCAGTGCTACTTAACTAAAAATAAAAATAGTATATGCTTACTATAGAAAGCTTGGAAAACTCAGGAAATATTTAAAAATAAAAACTACCCATTTTCCTCTTTGGGGCCTACTTTCGTTAATTCTTTTCCTTTGAATAATTTTTATCATTTTTTTGTTTTGGTTTCGAGGAGAGTTAGCAGTAAAATTTTTATTCTTTTTTTTTTTTTTTTTTTTGTGCTTTGACATGTGTAGAATACATTCTGCTTCCCTCCAACCCCAACCATCCCCCCACCAGTCCCTTTCCCAGATTCATGACTTCTTCTGAAATAGTTTTAAATTTTATTTCATGCATATGAATGTTTGCCTGTATCTATGTATGTGTACCATGTGCATGCCTGATGCCCTTGGAGACCAGTCAGATGGTGAACCACCATGTAGATGCTGGGCACAGAACCTGGGTCCTCTGAGAGAGCAGCAAATGCTTGTAACCACAGGCCATCCTTCCAGCCTACTGGGTCTCTCTCTCTCTCTCTCTCTCTCTCTCTCTCTCTCTCTCTCTCTCTCTCTCTCTCTCTTCCTCTCTGTCTTTGAGACAGGGTTTCTCTGTGTGATAGCCCTGGCTTTCCTGGAACTCATTTTGTAGACCAGGCAGGCCTCAAACTCAGATCCACCTGCCTCTCCCCAGGGTGGCCTTGAACTCACAGTAATCTTCCTGATCTAGCCTCCCAACTATTGCGATTAAGCATTAAGCCCCTATGCCAGGAAAGTCTTAACATTTAAGAAATCTTAAGCTTGGTAGCCTGCTCAATGGGTAAAAGCACTGACCACCAAACATGGCAACCTGAGCTTGATCCCAATGACCCGCATAGTAGAAAGAATTGTCCTCTGACTTCCACCTGTATACATATGCATCACAAGTACACAAATAATAATGTAACTTTAAAAACCTGTATAAATAGTATGAAATTTATTCGGTGGAGTTGAAGGTGTAGCATAGTGGTATGGTACTTGCCTAGTTTGGAGTTTGAGCCCCAATAGTGACAAACAAGGCCATACATTTTTGTTGGTTTGTTTGGTTTTGTGTTTTGATTTTCAACAATGGGTTTCTCTGTGTAGCAGTAGCTGTCCTAGAACTCACTCTGTAGACCAAGCTGTCCTCAAATTCACAGCCTGCCTCTGCCACCTGAGTACTAGAATTAAAGGCATGTGCCACCACATCCAGCTATAAGGCCAAACATTTTATAAATCAAAAGCTACCATAAATTTTGAGTCTTCTGATAGATTTGTGCAGAGTAAATTGAAAAGTGTCAAGAAAAGCTAGTTACTGTACATGCCATTAAGAGCATTTGTGATTCATCAGAGGAGGTCACAATACCAACTTTACCAGACATTTAGAAGTTAATAAATACCATTGTAAGGTTCAAGACTTCAGGGAAGAAGTAACCACAGGTATGGTTGAGACAGCCTAAGAAGTAAAGTTTGAAGAGGTGGCTGAATCGATATCATAACAAAACCTCAACAATTGAGGAATTGCTAACCATGATGAGTAGAATCCAGTTCCTTGAGATGGAATCTACTTCCAGTGAAGGGTTTGTGAACACAGAATCTGGAATATAAATGTAAAAGCAGGGTTTGAGAAAGTAGGTTCCAATTTTGAAAGCATTTCTGCTGTAAAATGTTATAAAATAACATCCATGAATAGAGAAATCTCCCGTCAGTGCAGAGCATTGGCTTTGGCTAGGCAGGATCAGGACTACTGACAGCAACTGTCAGACTCCAGGGTGGCTCAACTCTTAGCCTGGTAGGCCTTAATTTCCTACAAATACACATTTGTCAAACCCATAGGACACCAAGAGTGAGCCCTGTTAGCTATGAACTTGGGTGATACTGATGTGTCAATTCAGATTCAGCTGTTTTTAGCAAGTGTGCCACTCTTGCAAGGGATGTTGACATAAGGGGGGGGGGTGAGTATATGGGACAGAGGCAGGAAATGCATGGCCTAGCTCTGAAACCTCCTCTCAACCTCACTGTGAACCTGAAACTGATTTTTAAGAAATTCTATTTAAAAAGAAGGGCTGGAGAGATAGCTCAGAGGTTAAGAGCTCTTCCAGAGGTCCTGAGTTCAATTCCCAGCAACCACATGGTGGCTCACAACCACCTATGATGAGATCTCGTGCCCTCTTCTGGCCTACAGGCATATGTGCAGGCAGAATACTGTATGCATAATAAATAAATAAATCTTTAAAATAAATAAATACAAGTTTAAAAAAAATAAGTTGAGTACACAGGTTCTTAATTGATTCAAGCATCCAAGTGGGCCTGGCAAGTAAAACTGGTTGTCAGTAAAGTAGCCAGAGTTCTCTGCCTGCAACATTCTTGCTCACTTCCAACCAGCTCAGGACTTTGTTCAGGTGTCTTTGCAACTGTCTGGGCAGTAAATACAAGAAAAATGAGGACAGCTGCCTTCCTCCATCCAGGTCTCTGGGACTCAGAGATCATTCCATCTGGTGACAGTCTCAGAACACAGGGCCTTGGAGTTCTCCAAGGAGGAAGAAAATGAGAAGAAAGCCCACGAGCTATGAATTGCTTTGGACTGTAAGACAAACATGCTTGTTCTGTTTAGTCTGTTGGCCAACACCAGCCACCTGGCCCTGCTTCACTGCAGAGGAGGCCAAGGAACATAGAACAGAATAGAGCAGACTCCACTCACTGATGGAGGCATCACCAGCATCTAGGACAACCTGGTATGTGGTAGGAATTCCAGACATTTTTATGGAACCAATGAGCAAATTCTGCAGTGACCGTCTGTATTCCATGGGGAGAGGGGGCATATCAATACCTAAGAGTGTGTCCTAAAGTAGGTTTAAAACAATGAAGAGTCTTCTCTACCCAACAGTTTGTTGAATGCTTATTATATACAAGACACCATATTTGATGACAGGAAACGTATGAATAAGAAGTAGTCCCTGATACCTAGCCAAGAATACAACACTAAAATATGCAGTGTTTACCCAGATCCATAATAGAAATAAGCCATGGGAGCTCAAAAGGCCCAATTCTCCTGCATTTTAGTAAGAATGAGATTTTATATCTGCACATTGCTGGCATAATGAGCAAAGTCACTCAGAAAGAATGGCTTCCATCAGTCATGGAGGGAGGGCTACATCTAGGGTTGTGTCCTTGGTATCAAGCTGCCTTTGGGCTTCTCTTTCTCCCATTATTCTAGTGCATCCCTCCCCTCTTCCACTCGGTGGAGAGTAGGCTGCAGCCCTCAGTACTGAAACTCAGGTTGCTGGAGTATTTCAAGAAGTCTTCTGGGTTTCTCCGGGCTCCACCCATCACCCCGCCTACACCCCTGCAACGAAAAGGCAGACTTCTTGAACTCTGCCAGAACTAGGTGACAGAAAGAGGCTGGAATACGGAGCTCAGGCCATGGCTCTGGGTTATTGAAGCTCCAAGGCAGGGGTAGTAGAGGATTGGGAATTAGACAAAAAAAAAAAAAAAAAAAGCCAAGAAAAAGGCAAAGGTGATGCACAATGTGGACATCAAAGGTAAACTTGACCTGCCTCACTATTCTCTGTGGAGACAGCTTTGCTTGCACAAAAACACATGAAAAATTACAATCAGCTAAGAATGCAAAGAAGTTCAAAGTGATAGCAATGCTCCCTGGGGTTGGGCCCACTCCCAGAGCTAACCCTCCTTCCACGTGGGGCCTTCTTAATCAATTTCGTAGGTCAAGTTGTCTATTCCAACCATTTGTCTATTTTTCAACTGGCTAGAGCAAAGTGTATTACCAGCTCACGTGTGGCCAGTCAAATCTAGAGGCTTACAACCCTCATATGTGTGATCTTGCAATTCCTTTAGATCGGGTCCAGGCACGGTGTAACCAGACCCTCTGACTCAGGCTCTCTCCTAAGATAGCAACCAAGGTGTCAGCCCAGCTGCTCAAGGTGGGGAGGATCTGCTTCCAGGACACCCGGTTTCTAGTGAGACACTGATCTGTAAGCTGTCAGACTGAGGGCCTCTGGTCCTCACTCATCACCGGCCAAAGGCACCCTCCGATCCTTGTGGCATGGGTGTTTCCATAAAGCAACTCACCACATGGTAGCTTCATACAAGCAAGCAGAAAGCACCAGCAAGGGTGGGAGTGAGACCAGCCAAAGCCTTTTGAAAGCTGGTCTTGGAAGTGACTCCCCGTCATCATCTCATGCTACATCTGTTCATTAAAAACACTAGCTCGGCCCACACTCAAGGTTAGGTCAAACATGACTGATGTCCAGGAAGTGGAGTCTCTGGAGTGGTCTTATTTAGCTTTTGTTTATTTCGTTTGTATGTTAGTGGAAGTGTGTGTGAATGCAGGTGCACAGAGGCTGTGACTGTCAGAGAATTGGTCTTCGGCCCTCTCGAGAGGCGGGGGTTGGAGGGGACAACTCAGGCTGTCAGTCTGCACACAAAACACCTCTACTCCACAAACCATCTTGCCTGCTCTCAAGAAACCATTCCAGAAGCTGTTAGCAAAGCAAAGAAAGGCCTGCCTAGTCCTTTCTAAGACTTCCTAAAATTATACATACCAAGTCTGCTTGCTTAATATTGGCCCCCATTTGGCTTCAATGTAGGCTAGAAAATAGAGTGTTCTGTTTGTCAGTGGGCCCATCTTATATTGGAAGCTTGAGCCAAGGAGATGGCTAAGTCAGCAAAGTGCTCATCTTTCAAGCATAAGGGCTTGAATTCAATCCCAGAATCCACTTTTTTTAAAGCTACACACATGGCAGTTTGTGCTTGCAATTCCAGTTTGAGGCTCCCTGTCCAGCTATCCTGTCCTATTGGGTGAGCTCAAGATTGAGAAACCCTATCTCAAAAATAAGGTAGTCATTGTTTCTGAGGAATGATATCCATTGACCTCTGTGATACATCTGGAATGCAGTAGGGCCAATATCTATCAAGAACCCAAAGAGACTGCTCAGTGGATAAGGTACTTTCCTGAGTTCAGATCTCTGTCATCCACGTAAAACCTGGGTGGGGTATAATCCCTCAGGAGGCAGATACAGGGGATCCTCAGGGTAAAGTGGCTAGATAAACTTGCTGAAATGGCCAGCCTCAGGTTCAGTGAGAGACCTTACCTGACAGCCAACGTCAATCTTGGACTTCCACATACACGCACTCCACACACTCCTGCAAATGGCTATTAAGCTGGGCTATCACAGCCAATGAGTTGCTGTGTGCCTCCATGCCATTCAGCTAACCCCTCTGAAAACTAACTTCCTGTCAGCTTGCTCTACTTACCTTGTTGGGTTACAAAAAGAATGTGAATGTTTCAAGGATTTTTTATATATATACACACACTAGGCAAACTTTGTGGCACTAATGTCCACCAGGTGGCAATGGGGAGCAACAGGCTTGGGTTGTAGCCCGTGGCCACCAGATGGTGCTGGTATTCAGTAGATGGCACCTGGCTCTTGGAAACTTTTCAAGGAGCCCTGGAAAGGTACTTGATAGCTGGTGTCACACCTCAGCCAACAAGATAGGGGCATGATACCAGGGTGGGTGGGGACATAGGCGTTCACGAGGCGTGCCTGGCTGTGCCTTGGCTCCCTGAAGCTCAGGCTAGTGGCACTTACCCATACACTGTGAGGGTGCTTTCACATTCTAAGTTTACACTGGAGCACAACTGAGTCTACTGTCTTCATAGTTACCAAATCTGAGAATCCTGAGAAATGCGCACAAACAGCAGCTGTCTGTCTGACTGTGTGGAATAACAAGGGCATGGCTTTAGAATCAAGGGAAACCTCCATTTCTATCTGTAATATAGGCTGCAAAGTTGGCATATGAACTTTACCTTGGGCCTGGACAGATGGCTCAATGGTTAGGACCACCAACTGCTCTTGCAGAGGACCCAGGTTCAATTGCCAGCACCCACATGGCAGCTTACAACTGTCTGTAACTCCAAGATCTGACAGGCTCATATATGCAGGCAGAACACCAATGCACATAAAATAAGAATAAATAAATTATTATTAAAAAAGAATTTTGCCTCATGAACTTGTAGAGATTAAATCAAATGAGATTCATTATGTGATTAGAGTATATAACAACAAAAGTACTACACACATCTAAGCAGTTTACATGTACTTAATTCTCTTAATTCTCACCACTACCTCATGTATCTGTTGTTATTAGTAAGCCCATTCTGCAGAGGAAAAAACCGACATACAGAGAGATGCTCACTTACCCCACTTGCAGCTAGTAAGTGGAAGAGGCAGAATTTGAACTGTCTTCAGAGCTGGTATCTTTAGAGCACAGCCATGCTAAATGCCCAATCAGTGACAGATATGGGTCCACAGAGCAAGCTGGGGACCTCAGCTTTGGGGACAAGATTTGGAATGAGAAAGTTAGCCACACTACCCTACTCTTCCACAGCAGTGAGAGTAACACGTATGAAGGAAAATGCTGAGCTCTCAAATTAACTAGGATGGACACAAGTTTTTAAAAAAGAAAGCAGAAAGCAGCCACAACAAAACCACAGACAGACTTTCGGACCAGAGACCAATGCACGAGTTTGTTGCTGCGGCTTGCTGGCTCTAGGGCGTTGGCAGGTTTGTCTAACACAGAGGTGTATTGTGTTCCTCGTCTGAAAGTGGAAACCAGTGATCTGCCTTTCAGAGTTACTGTGCAGGCTGGAGAACTGTGTGATTAAAAGGCCTTCGCACCAAGGGGCAGAGGCTTAATTTTTACTATTCCTGCTATCCTACAAATATACACACAACATATATTGCTTCACAATAGTCAGAGAGACTGTCCTTTCATCTATGTGCAAGCCGGCAAACACACAGACTAAAATGGCTGCATGGAACCGCCATCAAATACAAAAACTCGTCATACACAGAAACCAATCAACCATTGGTAGAAAGGGATTGGGATTCAAAGACATTATGCTAGTGTGCTTTCCTGCAAGACATTTGCAAAGCAGAGGTGATGGGTGCATGCACATTTAACGTGTGACAGGAGAGATGAAGTCTACAGTGCACATTAGAAAGCACTTGGTACAAAACGACAAAACTGGTGAATACAATACATTAAAATTAGACTTGGAGAATGAAAAAAGATTCAAGACACATTCCAGAAACCATCAAAGGCAAGGGGACCAAAACACGTAGGGCTCATTGGAGAATAGCAAGCAGTCCAGATTGGCAATTGTAGAGGCAAGAAGTGAGTTGCAAGTAAGGTGGTGGTGGCAGCACACACTTCTAATCCCAGCACTCAGGAGGCAGAGGCAAGGGGATTTCTGTGAGTTCTAAGCCAGCCAAGGCTACACAGAAAAGACCCTGTCTCAAAAAAAAAAAAAAAAATTGCTGTCTGAGCTCAGCAGGTTACACATGTACTTAACTGTGTCCCTAAAATGACAGCAAGGTAGTATAACACAAACACACAAAGACTGTAAACATGAGAAGAGATGGCGGCTAATGGAAATGTCAAACAATTTGGGGGAAGGATAGTAGTTGGATAGTAGTTGAAGAGAAGAAAGAGCTACCTGCCAGGCAGGTGGGGTTCAAAGATGCTTTCAGACAAGAGCTGCTTTGTTATGAAAAGCAAAACTAAGATAATAATAACCACAAATGTGGGAAATGGGTACCCTGACACCTCTGACGCTAACGGGATGGGGTGGGGCTGAGAGCATAAGGATGAAATGAAGGTCTGCCCTGCACTCCTGAGCCTTGCTAGCCTGCTATTCAGATGGCTTCTTCCATTCCTCTCAGCAAAATAAAAACAAGGGTTCAGAGAGACTGAAAGTGAGATGCTCTGTGCTTGAAGACACCAAGGATAGCAGACAGATAGATATAAGGTATCCTACTGAGAGCAGGCAGATTCAGCAAAAGCGTCCATCCCTCCTAAGAAAAAGGGGTCAGGGAAGCCCCTGCTATATAACTGATCTAGAAGAAAGACCTAAAGGTAGCACCATAGATGGGAAGTCTCCAGTGAACAATGGCTTCCTACCTGATAGCGCTAAGTGATGGCTTACCACTCAGACAACTCTTCACACATACCACTCACACAGATCTACACACACACACACACACACACCCCTCACACAGATCTACACACACACACACCACTCAACAGATCTACACACACACACAGATCTACATACACACACAGATACACACACACACACACACACACACACATACAGATCTACACACACACAGATATAAACACACACACAGGTATTTATACACAAAGTGGGTACTTTCAGTGAGCACTTTAGGATTCATTAAAAATTATCTGAAATGAATAGTGAGGAAAGGAAGAAAATCTAAAAAACAAAGACCCATGGAGAGAGGGAGAGAAAGTTAGGAAGCAGAAACAATTCAGAAAATTAAACAGCATAATTAATACCTTGGAAAGTTAGGGAGCCATTGTACCCATGAAACAAGATATGGAAGGCTACAAAAAAGAAAAAAATCAGAGCATAAAGAAGGTTCTCAGGATAGCTAAAGTATGAATATGTATATGAATATGTATATGCTTAGAAGAAAATGAATGAAGACATCTCCTGAAAGTAAAACCATCAAAACACATGTTTAGAGAACTTGTATGACTATTATTCCAGAGAGCTAATTAATGTCATCATAACAGGATTCCAGAAGCAAGAGGTGGGGGGGCGGGGGCTGGAGCAATATTTTCAAAGACAGAATTTAACTTTTTTTCTAAGACAATAAAAGAAACAATATCACATTAACTTATATTATTGTTATATTTCAGACAAAAAGCAGATACTTAGACCGTTTAGGAAGAAAAAATGGGTCACCTACAAAGAATTAGGGTTCAGAATACATTAGAAAAATGATGGCAGAATCATATGGGTTCTAACTGGGTGGGAAAAATGTTCTAAAAACTGGTTTGTGGTGATTATTATTTAGTAAAAAGTCATTACATTTGAAATTAGTGAGTTTTATAAATCCAAAATTATACTTCAATAACATTGTAAAATACAGAATTCATAAGATAAAAATATTGGGACCTAAACACATAAAACATTTAAATATGACATGTACATTTCATATTTAAAATAGTAAATAATACATATGCAATAGTAAATAAACATCATTAAAATAAATTACCATAAAAAGTAAAACAAGCTGGTTGTCATGGTGCACACGTAGGGTTTGTTGAAGGAGACAGAAGCAGGCGAATCATGAATTTGAGGCCAGCCTGGTCTATAAGGTAAGTTCCAGGACCAGGGCTACACAGAGAAACCCTGTCTCAAAAAGTACCCCCCCTCCCAAAAAAAATAAAAACAAAAACAAAAAAAACAAAACCAGAAGGAATTCTGGTACTGGTGGGATGGTTTAGTAGGTAAAGGTGCTTGCTACCAAGCTTAGCAATCCAAGTTTGATGTCAAGACACACGTGGTAGGAGATTACCAACTCTCACAGGTTGTCCTCTGACCGCTACACACATGCATACGTGCACACACACACACACACACACACACACACACACACACACACACACACACAGAGAGAGAGAGAGGCAAACACA
This sequence comes from Phodopus roborovskii, assembly GCF_943737965.1. Classification (NCBI taxonomy): domain Eukaryota; kingdom Metazoa; phylum Chordata; class Mammalia; order Rodentia; family Cricetidae; genus Phodopus; species Phodopus roborovskii. The sequence goes on along the minus strand of NW_026126469.1, from coordinate 7,400,811 downwards.
CACATATATAAAATAAATGTGAAAAGGAATACTAAGAGATAACAGAACATTTTCTTCTAAGTTCTGAAAGATATTACTTTGTACCTGGGACTCTCTAGTTATCAGATTCTCTACACTGCCCACAAAACAAGAATGATGTTTTCAGACTTGCCAGGTTTCAAAAAGTTTGTCTGCTATACCCACTCGTATAAAGCTATGAAGAAACAAACCAAATGAGCCAGGCAGCCGTGACACACGCCTTTACTCCCAGTGCTCAGGAGGCAGAGGCAGGCAGAGCTCTGTGAGTTCAGGCCAGCCTGGTCTACAAAGCTACACAGAGAAACCCTGTCTCGAAAAACAAAAACAAAAACAAATGAGACCTAGGAGAAAGAAAAACAATACAGGACAGAGACAAAAGAACTTTCTAGAATGAAGGGACCTTCATTCTAGATGACAGCTGTGTGAAGAACCAGGAGAGCAGCCAGTCCTGCTGGAGCAGGAAGACCATAGACTTCATTCAGTCTGAGTGCTGTTTGTAAGGAAATAGAGACAGTGTCTCCTTTTGCATTATTTTCATCTCTAGAGGGAAATGTAGGTACTTATGGTAATGCGTGCTTATACTCCCATCTACTTGGGAGCAGGCAAGAGGATCAGTTGAGTCCAGGAGTCTGATGCCAACCTGGACAACAGAGCAACACCCTGTCTTGAAAATAAATAAAATGGAAATGTAATCAGACTTTATTATGTTGTTTAAATAAGAGGAATATTAACACAGTCATAATAATGTAAATTCTAAATATTGATTTAGCTAAAACCATGCACCAATGTAATAGGTGTTCTGTCCCCTAATAATAGGTTTCTCTGCCAACACAGTAAGCCAGGTCCAGTCAAATTGAAAAAAGTATAAGAACAGGCTAATTTAAGCAAAGCAACTCCTGGGCTGGTTTTCTAGTCCCAGAGATGGAGGCTGGAGAAGCCACACTCCTGAACTAAAGCAGGGAGGTTATATAGCTTGTAGACAAGGTGTGATGGTGGGTCCACCACAAGCTGGGTTTGTGCCCAAGTACGGTGAAAAGCTGAGCGCTTAGGTGGGGACTTGGGCAGTTGGCAGCTTCAGGGGAGGAGCTGCCATAGCCGCCAGGACTGAGAACTGGGCTTTTTGGCTCCTTCCCTTTATTCAGAGACTCTGAGTGGGTGGGGTTTAGAGAGACAGGAATGGGCTTTCAGGATCATGCAGGGGTGAGCTGCAGGTTCCCACCAAACACAATGATATGGAGAGAATGTGGTGCTGTATATAAGTGTTTGTAAAACTTAGTTTTCCCAGCAGCAGACCCTAGACAAGGAACTGTTCAAGTTATTTACCCTGATGAGAATGCAGCGGACACTTAGAAAATTGAGAAAGCATTAGAGGGACAGTACATAGGTGATTAAAACACAAAATGTAGCTGGGTGGTGGTGTTGCAGGTCTTTAATCCTAGCACTCTGGAGGCAGGTTGGTCTACAGAGCTACACAAAGAAACCCTGTCTCGAAAAACAAAAATAACAACAAAAAAACAAAAACAAGAAAAAAACACAAAAAGTGTGGTTAAGGCAAAGGCTGTGGCTGCGGAAGTTAATCTGCAGGGGCAGCAATGAGAGATGGGGTAAAGCACACACTGGTGGTGGAATGTTTATGGGCCAACTCCTGAGTGCAGGGTGTGAGGGAGGTGACATTAACTTCCAGTCCTCATCTATCTCCTCATCTGTGTAAGAAGGCAGAACTCCAAAGCCAAAAATTTCAGTTATAGAAATGAATACCTTGGCCATTGGAAGTGAGGACTAATGCTACATGAAATATATGGAGAATTCAGGTGAAGTATAAACAAAATCATCATGAGAAGACATAGACCATGTCTGTAATGGAACAATATAACAAAGCAGCCATGGGGGTAGATACCTGAAGAGGGAGAAGATGGATGGATGGATGGAAGGATGGATGGATAGAAGGAAGGATGGATGGATAATGGATGGGTGATGGATGGATGATGGATGGATGGAAGGAAGGATGGATGGATGAATGGATGGATGAACAATGGATGGATGGATGGATGGATATATACATGTTTTATATATAACACACACATATACACATTTGATATTTGTTAGGCCCCTGAAATGGCTAAGCAGGTAAAGGTGCTTGCCAACCAAGCCTGACAAACTGAATTCAGTCACCGGGAGCCACATGGTTGAAGCAGAGACCTGACTTCCAAACCTGGACTTTGCACCAGGCAGTCGGTCTGTCTAGGAACTTGTGAATGGTAGCTCTCTAGTAAGCGAGAAAGAGCTGTTTTGGGAGGATGTGTGATTGCTTTGGGGCACAGCACAGTGAGGCAACAGGCCAGACATCTGGAGAAAGTCAAAGACCTCAGGAGTAGCTGGAAAACATTCCCAGTTGGGCAACAGGAGACAGTGTGGGAATCCTTAGAGTGAAGACACACATGAAAACGTCAAAGCCAGGGATTTAGAGACAGGATCTGGACACATTCGGGAAGTGAGATGGGAATACTGAGCAGATAAGAGACCTAAAGACAGAAATGTGAAAAAGATGAGGCCAGTTTCCAGTTCTGAGGAGAGAGCCATTGACACAGTCCCTGCCTTGCTCAAGGAGCCCAGATTCTGAAGTCCGGTCCTCTTCTCATCCCTCTGCTGACCCCAGTCTGCACATCAGCATCACTGAACTGATTATCAGTCCACTGTGAGCCTCAGAAGCAGAACTGCATCCAAACCTCTCGGTAAATAGCCATTCCCTGGTCCTTACAGGTGATGTCCCAGCCCCTGCCTGCCTTCAGCTGTCCCTGTGTCCCTGATCTCTCCACAGCAGCCCTGCCCCCCAACAGCCCTGCCCCCATCAGACCTTCCTGCAGTAATGGAGGGAGGAGGCTTCTGGGGCCTCTCTAGGGTCCGTATCTATTCCAGTTGGTTGAGCTTACGATATAGCGGCTGTTCAATATTTTGACTGTCACTCCTGCTAATAATACCTTCTCGGCCTACGTGACAGCAACCTGGTTAGGATCAAATGGAACAGCAGACATAAAACGGCCTCTGCAAAGGCTCCAAGTGCTGCCATGTAGTGGGCAAAATATTGTTTTAACATCAAAATGCAAAGGTATTGCCGGAGAAAGATGTGGTCACAAAGGGCATGAACACAGAGCCATGATGAATTGCAGGCTGGGAGCAGTGAGGGGAGGGGACAGGAGGGGGGAGCAGAAAGAGAGGGGGAGAGGAGTGGGGAGAGGAAAGGCTGTAGCCAGGCCTGTGAGGTCACTGTGGCGCTGTGTGCAGGAAGAAGGGATTGTGTTCCCTGTGTCCCAACCTAAACCCAGAAGCCATCAGTCAGACCCCATGCTGGGCCACTGCCCTGAAGCACATGGACTCATGGGTTTCTCCATCACCACCACCACCCACTTTCTCCTCTTTCTCTCTTTCCCTCCCACCCACCTCCTCCCTCCACCCTCCCTGCTCCCTTCTGTCTTTGAAGGTTGGCCTGGAAAAGCAGGCAATCTAAGTCCTTATGCAGCTTGATATGTTTTGTGTCACTGGTAAAAAAAAAGTCCCAGGATAGCAGACGCCACAGCTACCTTGAAATTTGTGCCACCTTTATGCCTGATGCTCTCTGAGCCAAGCTCCTCATGTGGGTTTTCCCTAGACTATTAGTTCCAATAATTGTCCTCTCTCCCAGGGCCCTCCCCTGATAAACATGCGGAAACATTTTCTTCCTTCCTCTTTTACAGCTGGAAAAAGCAAGGCTCAAATTCACTTGCCAGAGACACACAGGGGATAAAAGGGATGCTGGGACTCAGATACAGGTCTGTGTGTTTTCTTCTTTAGCAGCAGACCAGACAGAACATACTGGAAGAGGTTAAGTCTTCTCTTTCAATTCAAACCCATTAAGTGCAAGCCCAGGGCCTATTTCAGAGACATCTGCACTAGAGGAATTGCTCGCAACTCAGTGGTCTAGCACGGTTCTCCCGTGTTTGTCCTTCTTGTCTTTTATTCATATCCCATTATATAACATTTAACATTCATCAAAGATTCCTGGCCTCCTTCAGGATGAGAGTTCAAGTCCTTGGCATGCACCCTTGGCCCTTTGAAACTGAGTTGCAAACTCCAAGACCCAGAAGAGCATGGTAGGTTAAGTAAAAGACTGCCACAGGCAAGTGTCGGTGAGCGATGGGAATGGAGTCACAGCCAGCGTGTGTCCAGAGAAGGTGGCCATGTAGGACACAACCCTTGACTTAGGATTGTCTTCTGGAAAAGCCAAAGGTCTAGAGCTTTTCATGAGTCTGTCACTTTTAAGTGGGTATGTGACAAGATTTATCTGGTAGGGAACTTGAGAGAGATCTGAGAGGGAGTGAGGTTTGCCCTCCTCTTCCCGCTCTTCTCCTGGCGCCAGTCAGCCCGCCTTCAGGTCCTATACAAGCCGGTGCCCAGCACTGGGGACACAGGGGTATTGTGCTTTACTTTCCACCTGGTTCCCTAGTGAAGGAGGACTCTCCTGAGACAACACCATGCAAGGTGCAGAGTGGGGTCTGCAGTCAGACTGCTGAAAGATTTGAACGAGTTGTTCAGTCCCAGTTCTGACTTCCGCAAATTGTGTTGCCACGGTGTTCAGGATCTGTTCCAGGGCCAGCAGCACATCCACAGGTAATTGCTTCAGTTGAAATTGGGGACTGAATGCTCCGCCTTGTTTTCTTCCATTCTATAACTTTGGTCAGAAACCCCAGAGTCACCCTTTCCTCTGCCCACACTTCCGACACTCCACCATCTCTGTTGACCTTGAGCTCACTCTCCCAAGCCTGGCCACATCTCACATCCACTGCCTCCTCCCTGCTCTGAGCTGCTGTTGCGTTTTCATGGTCATTTCTTCCTCTGCTTCCCACATTTCCCTCCCATACTGCATTTCTAATCCAGTAGGAGTTCATTAAACATTAACTGAAATCATGTCACTCCTCCAAACAAAATCTTCCAAAGGCCTCTCGTCCCCTTGGGAGTGTAAGTCTGTCTTTGTGATGTTCCCTGAGGCCCACAGTTGCCTCTCCCTGTGCCAGCCACTCTGGCCTCCTTGCTGTCCCTCAAATGCAATGGGCATACTCTTGTCTTAACCCTTGGCACTGATTGTCCTGCCTGGGAATCTGCCCTCAGGTTGCCATACGGCCGGCTTGCTTACTTAGCCCTTCTGAGTCTTTGTTCAAATGCCATTCTCTTACCCAGGTCTCCTCTGGCCACCCTGTTTCTAATTGCATTTCCCCCCCCCCGTGTCACCTGTCTCCCTTATCCTGTCTCAACTGGACAAAGGGCCACCATGGAAGCTTCGAAGGAGGGATGCTTGACTAGGCAAGAGTAGGCCCCAAGTCTACTTGCAAAACCATACACCGGACAAAGGGTGCCTCAGCCCTCAGAGGTTCCCCTTTTACGAGGTGCATGGAGCTGATATATAAGCTAACAGATACCGGGAGAGGAGGTGTTTTCTTTCTTTTGTTTGCTTGTCACATTTTCAAGCTTTCGTCAGGAATAAGAACCTCAGGGACAGGAGGGCTTTTTGGTCACTGCTGTATTCCCAGGCAGTATAAAGGCTCTAAGCACACAGTATGTGTTTAACAAATCAGTGAAAAAAAATAACTACTTGAAAATTGTTATTGTGTCGAGTTGAAGGTTGGCACTAAAAATAAAAATTAGCTGTTCCTTTATTGACTTTTCATCTCCTTGGATCACTTAAAATCCCCCACCTCCCGGTGTTTGGAGCTTCTAAACATCCATTACCACCTTTGTGCCATCCTCTTTGATCTCTTTCTGCCGGGCCTAACAGTCTGGGGTTACTGCCATCCGATACCAACTTCATGTCTCCTGCATTAGTCACACTCTGCCTTGCCATTGTGCTCCCAGTGACGGGCTGTCTGCAGAGCAGGCTAGAGGAGATGGACCTGTGGCCAACAGCCTGTCTGGATCTGCACACCCAGGGCTGCTGCTCTCTGTGGACCTGGAGCCTCTCAGCATGTCCAAAAATGTACTTCCAGGTTGTTTACCTAAACCCGGAAGAAACATCCCCTTTCCACATCATTGCAGCTCCAGGCTGGCTCTGAGGACCCAATGTGGTCACCCCCATTCCTTCATCTCCACACTTCCCCCGATTCTTCAAAGATTCCCTCCCTGCACCACCTAGGTGCTGTTTTGTGTTGCCTCACTGTGCACTGCAGAGTGGCCTTCTAACAGGCCTCTTTTGCTCAATACCCCATCACTCCTGCAGTTAGAGTAACCTTTAAATTGTATCTGAGCTGGGCAGAGGTGGAACACGCCTTTAGTCCCAGTACTCAGGAAGCAGAGGCAGGTGGATATCTGTGAGTTTGAAACCACCCTGGTTTACAGAGCATGTTCTAGGACAGCCAGGGCTACACAGAAATTCTGTCTCAAAAAAACCAAAACAAACACAAAAAAGTGAATCTGAGCATCTCTATTAAAATTGGTGTCCATGTCAAGAGCATGAAGTTCTGAGCCCCACGTAGACTGGAACCTCTGCCTACTTCTCCAAGCTCAGCCTCCATGCTATCTGGCTTCTATGAAATTGAGGTGTCGTTGTTCCCAAAACTGCTATGGGGTCTCACACTCTGCTCTACCTCCTGCCTCATCTTCCCAGGAGATGTTCCTTTGTCATTTCCCAAGACAAACAGAATACAGTGGCACCCAGCTTTCCTAGCTATGTAAGTTGGAGTTGCATTTCTAAACCTCCAAGCCCCTATTTGCTTGTCTGTAAAATGGGACTAACAGGACTTGAGGTCAGAGAAAAAAAACAGAGGAATTACGAGGTTGAGAGGAGGGAGAAGAGCCCATCATCCCAGTGTCTCTCCAGCTAAGAAGCAAGAACTCCTGCACAGTTGGCAACATTTGCTGTGAAGGCTGCCTACATAGTGTTACATACACACACACACACACACACACACACACACACTATCAAAACAGCAGTGCCTCTCAGGCTTAAGGCCCATGGGTGTAGGCATCATTCCATTTCCCCAGACAAACTGCTTAAAGATATCCCACCTTCTCATCCCACTGTGGGCTAGATTTCACCATCTTGCTTGTCATTCTGTGAGGCGACCCTCAGGAACTACCCCATGATAGGACAGTCAGTTCAAACACCACCAAAGTCCCAGACCCGACAGAAAAATGAGGCACTCTCTGTGCCGCTCCTGTGTAGTTCATGACTGCGCTGGGTGTGACTTATTTCTGAGAGCCTCTCTTCCTCCCAGTATTGTCTTAAGCCTGTATTAAAGCATCTTTAGTGAAATCTGTTCTGCCTCTTAAACTGGCTGCACCCAAACTTCTTTTCAGCCATGCATGCTGGGTTGGTCTGAATCTCAGCGAGCTTCTCAGGCTGCAGAAAGGGACAATGGGTAGTGGTGCTTCCTTTACTTGTACCCCAAACACTGACAAATCTACCTGCTAAGGTGTTTCTAACAGGGGAATGGAGATGGAGAACCTTAACCCTGCAGCCCATGTGCACATGCTGCCCACTGTCATCACCCAAGTCCCCTCACACAGCCACTCCCATAGCTATTCCCACACCTGTAGCTGCACTTAAAACAAGATGGTGGGTGCCCTTGTCAGTGCCACACACTGGATAACTGGACCCGAAGGCCAGCCTTTACATGACAGTGGGTAAACATGGGTTCCATTGAAATAAACCTGCAGTTGGGTAAGACGTTCAGGCCGATGAGCTGGCTAAGTGAGAGGAGACCAAGGCTACCAAGCCTAACAACCTGCCTACCTGCCTGCTCTGCCTCCTGGGATCCTCACAGCGGGAGGCGATAACTGTCCTTCACCCATGCACCATGGAGCAACAGCAGCCACACACAGAAGTAATAAATTGCATGCACTTTTCTTACGCTATCAACAGCACCCCGCTTGCACCATCCTTTCACGGTGGCCTAGGAGCTGCTCCACCTCCAGACTACTGGGCCTGCAGGACTGCTTTGCCAAGCATTGTCCAGGCAGGGGGCCTGCCTTCCCTTCCATACTGGTGGTGGACAGGCAACATTCCGGAGCCTGTGCTGACTGACATTCGGGAAAATGCTGATGAGATCACTCAAGAAGCCAGGAGCAGGACTGTGGTGGGTCCACGTGTGGCAACGTAGACAGCTAAGCCTTCTTGAGTTCTCAGCAACTTCGGCTTGGCTGGAGCTCCATGCCTCAGCTCTGTTTGTCTGCTGGCCTCTGGAAACACACTGAGTTTCTGCCTCAGTCATTCACAGTGTTTGTCTCCTGTATTTGTTCCATACTATCATTACACATCAACACTTCTTGTGTCGATGGGCAAAATCCATGTGCCTTTTTCCTCCAGCCACCAAGAGACGTGAGAGAGCCCCTCCTTCTTTATATGACATAGTACGGATGCTCCATTGCCTCCTCTTTTTAAAATCCGGAATCCCCCAAGGTCATTGCTGAATATCCATAAGAAACTTGCTTCTGAACAAGTTTTTGCAGTGTGAAATTCCTGCCAGTCTGTTTTTAAAAAATGAGTCCCCTGTTGTGCCTAGCTGTGCCTCTGTGCCAGCCTCAAACCACAGAAATGATGTCTGGCCAGAGTCACCGTCAGACCTCAGTGGGCATGCTGAATGTGCTACCCAAGCACTGAAACCCCATTGTAAAGCACAAAGAGCCCACCACTTGGTTAGCATTTTGCAGACCCTGATAGTCCCCATCTGACTCAAATTTTCAATTAGCCCTAAGAATTGAGGTAGAGGGCAGGGTGCACCTAGAATAATAACCCCAGTGGGGAGAGAAGGAAGCAGCTTGGGTTCACCAAGTCCTACAAACAGTAATATAGTAAAAAGCTCTGTGTGTGTGTGTGTGTGTGTGTGTGTGTGTGTGTGTGCATGCGCGCGTGCACGTGTGTGGTACATGAGTGGTGAGTGGTATGGGGTGTGTGCACACTTCTGTGCAGAGCTGTGAATGGCATGAGAGAGAGTGAGAGAGAGAGAGAGAATGTAAAGCTCAGCCTCCTCTTGGCTTGGCTCATCTCTGGGCAGGCCCTCTGCCTCCCACACTTTTACCTAGCTCTGTGTTTCTGGCTGCTTTTGCTACTGAGAGGCTGATCCTCTTCCCTACCAGCTGTGGTCTGTCCAGCTTATCTTCCTCCTCAGATCCTTTCTCCAGAGACCCTGCCTCCCCTCTGGCTGAGCTCTTTCATTCTCCATCTCCTGCTGGCTCTCCGTCCCTTCCTTCTGTGCTTCTCCCTGTCACCACTCAGTCCTGCCTCAGTTTACTCTTCCTTTGTCTGAGTTTCTGAGTGTCAGAGCCTGTGGGATGCCCCTCTCCTCAGGAACCTACTCTGAGATCCATACCCTTCTGGGGGTCAGTGCCTGGTAAAGAAGAGCGGAAATCCAGCTATTGTTCTGGGGGGAACTAACTGCCATGGACTGGGGCCATTGAAAGGCTGCCCAAGAGTGGGAGGCTCTCTTGGCTACAAAAGCCTCATTCATTGTAATCCATTTTGCAGACATCCCGGAGGGCTGTGGGCATCTCTGCACAGACATCCTGGTCCATGGAAGAGAGAAGCCCCAGCCAGTTCTAAATCGTGGATCTAATCCCCTGGGGTCACCACTAATCGCAAATGTCTCACAGACAGACTGACTTCCTGTAGCCTCTGCGCAGAGCTGACCTCCTTCCCTGAAGACTGGAAGGGGTGAGCTTGAGAGATCAGCTCACCTTTCTGCTGCGCCTAATACCCTGGCCCCTTTCTTTCTAATCATGTTTGTGTGAAGGCAAGAATATGGGAAATATCAGAATATCATGAAATGAATGTATGGTCTAATTTACCTTTGCAGAAGATAAAATCGGGCCCTGAAATACCAATTAAGTCAGATGTTGAGAACGGTTAAACAAGAGGAATAAGAAGAGGATCTACATGTAAAACACAGCTGAAGAGGCCTGGTGCCGCTTACTACACTGAACAAAGTGAATAATTTATCTCATTTCACCCTGCATTAAGAACCGGGAGGATTAATCCTCAGTTTATTTCAGAACACATCAACTGCTCCCTGCCTCAGTCTACCATTTCCTGGGGGGGGGGGAGGGGATCCTGGAAACCTCTCTACTGCTTGTGCTAGACAGTAGTAACTAGCCTAACCCACTAGTCCCTTTCCAGGAATCCACAAGGGATACAGAGCCTATGTATGGGGCACCCCCTCCCCTGTAACCTCCAAACTTTCCCAGACGTGAGCTGGCTCCCTCCTACTGCCCAGTCCTTCCTATCTCTTATTCATCGTTTTAATGCTAAGCCAGATGCACAGCCCAAACTCCTGCCCCTCACACTAGGCTCATCACCAGAGCCCCTTCTTTACCTGACCCCTGAACTCTGACTTCGCCATTCTTCCTTGATGTGGGAGAACATAGCCTTCTTTGTCTGAACAACCAGGCTGCCCCCGGCCCAGCACCACCTCTCCACATCTACCCTCACCTTCCTGCTTTACCCCACGTCTCCTTCCACACCGTCCAGATCGCCCCGCAGCCACCCCCATTTCCCCTTTCATCTTTGCCCTCCTCTCCGGCAGAGATGTCTGTCACTTTGTGAGCTTGTGACCACACTAGCTAACCACCAGCAGCACAGAGTTCTCAAGTGGGGGACTAGGATGTCTGTCTAGCAGAGATGTGGGCACGGTAACCTGGTTGGAAGCTGGGCCTTGGGGACACCCCCAAACTGTGATGGGAACCCAACTGGGACGTTACAGAGCAATGAAAAGAAAAGAGCAAGCTTCTCTGACAAGCATGTGCTCACACTTTCCGTACGATTAAGAAGGCATTGATTGCCTGGGGCAGAACCATGCTTTTTAACCTAGGCTTTTGGGAGGAGGTTTATGAGGGGTAGGCGGACTTTCCAAGCCACTCCTTCACATTGCTGCTGCCCTCGTCCCATTAAAGGAGGTGTAAAAGATGCTGAGACAAGTCCTTTGTCTGTAAAAGTGAGGGGCAGCAACGAGGGGCTCAATGAATGCACGTTTTTGGACCATTTCTGTGCTTCGGATCCTGCCATTCTAGTTGGTACTCTAGGCTTTTTAGAATATCCTCTCGTGCCTGGTACAGCAGCCACTGAGACTGGACAGCAAGGCCGTGAGAAACGTGCAGCCCTATCCACCCCTCCTTCTCCAGATGTCCACCACCTCCACCCTGGAAGGTGTGTTCTCCCTCTTTCTCCTCGTGGGTGAGTCTCCTAGCTTTCTACTGACTTTCTCCACTTAGGACCACCCCAGACCTTATCTTTTACTTTATAATCTCAAAAAAAAACTTTCCCTTTGTCCATTTCCCAGCTGTGTCTCTTGCCTTAAATCCCTTTCAGAATGAGGCAGGACAGGAAGGAGCAACCAAATAATGTCTCTCTCCCTCCCCATCCTTCCCTCTCTTCTGTGTCGCCTTATCTGTATGATAATATCAGAATTGTCCCGTAGGCCTGCACGTACATTGTCCTGTGACAGCCCTTATCAGAAGGGTGATGTAGACTGCTTGGGGGAGGCAGCCAGCTGTAAGTGGGTCACTCTTTCTTAGAGACTTTCAAGAATCCCGTGTCTCTGATTAAGCTTCTCACAGCAAATGACCTTGTCCGGTACTGACCTACATGCCCATCGGAAGGACAAAGTGGGGACAGGTTTGTCATCCCAAACAGAATGGATGACAATTTTCAAGTCATTCCTCTATGTGCTAAGTAGTTCAGCCTTCTGCCAAGACCATGTCAGAGAGCTGCCACCTCATTGATGTCCCAGTTATGGGGTCACTCCCTTTGGCCCCCTGTTAGACTCATCCCCAGCTGTGGATTCTGCCCACAAGTCCAGCAGACATCTGGGAAACAACTGTAGGTGACCCACATGGTTTGTGGTCAGGCCCCGCCTGCAAAAGGTAATGCATAAAATCAAAGACAGTCCCTGGGGACCCATCAGCTGGTTGGGGGTGGGGTGGGGGGGTCAGTTAGGTGGCCTGTGCCCCACGGCTGCAGCCCAGTCTCAGAGGCTCTGCTCTGGGGCTGCAGGGGTCAGATGGACACAGGGACCATCACCTCTACAGCAATGCCTTGATGTGCACATGGACAGATCTGGTCCTCTGCTCCAGTCTGCATCTGAACGAGCATCCTACACAGACTACGATGATTCAGCATGGAGGGAGCAGATGTGCAGGAATCTGGGTATCTTAATGAATTCTCAGCACTGGAAAAGAGGATTGGCATCTAAGTGAGGAAGAAGGCTGACAAGAGGGGGACCCTCAAGTATGACAAGAGAAGCAGTAATTATTAAAATAGCAGATTGCGATTCCGGAGGGTGGGGGAAGGCTGGAAGGAGGCAGGTCAGTGTGAAGACCAGGGGACACCCAGGGAAGTGTCTGAGAGGAATGATTCCCAGGGATGTTCTGGGGAGAAAAATCCATCTGGAAACAAGAATTTGCTGCATTATTTAGAGCGTTCTGGGGGAGGGGGGCTACTCAGGAGAGAGGAGGTTAAAAGAGAAGAGAATGAAATTGCTTTACCAACAGGGATTAAAGGAATCATAAGGGCTTTTTAAAATGACTCAAGCAAAGAAAAAAGGGGGGTGCAAATAATGTAAGCTGTGAAATTAATGGCGGCCAAGATTCTCGGTTCATTCCTGAAATCTGCTTAACAGGAAAAATGAAGGAGGGCATTGGCATGCTGGGGAGTACTGGGTTCCTTGAAAATGCAGTTCCAGAGATCATGGGCAGTGCTGAATGTCAGGTAGGGAGTGTGTCCTGGGCTGGGCAGAGCTAGCCACAAACCTGGCCCCATAGTAGCCAGCTGCAACCTGCTTACATCAGAATGCCTGCTTCCTCTCCTTTGGGTTTTGGCTTCCTGAATACTTCACTCTCTCACAGGGGACTCCACATCATGTCCAGAGTCAGCAAAGTCAAAAGATGCCCTTGTAAGACACCATGCTGGCATTAGGAGGCCCGTTTGTGGGTGCTATTGCTTCCTGGCTTTGTGACCTTGGGCTGTTTCAGAACCTCCCTGAGGGTTGTCTGCAGTGAAATGAAGTAGGATTAAGTCAGAACAAGTGGCTATCAGCACTGGACTGTGCAGGCTGTGAATGAAAGCTCTACCTGCCCCGCCTCTTGCCTGTGTGTTTGCTCTAAAGGAACTCCTGTCCTTGGACATACCCTTGCCTGGGATGTCTATTGTAAAATTGACTTAGAGAATACTTAATCCTAACACCCCAGGAGTGGTAAAAGCCAGCAAAGCATCAACACACTCTCTCACCTGAATGTCCTTCCACCAAGCCTCTGTACACAGCCATCTAGTAACACTCCAGCCCCGCCCACAAAGATGTCTGTGGGGCCAGCCTTCCCCAAGAGCCCCCTAGTGCCAGGGAAGCACTGGTAGGATGAGTGGCATGCCAAGGGTTATGGCAGGGTGTGAAGAAGACAGGGAAGGGACCGACCATCTAGAAATAGCTGGATTCCTGAGCAGAGCAGCAGGATCCCTGAGGTAACCTGGGGAGGAATCTGCGGGGCTCCATTGGAACCAACTCTAGGGCAGAAGGACAGGAAGAAGCCTACATGGTCCCATCCCTCTTTGGCTCCTTTGTATCTGTGAGGCTGACAGTGGTGGATGATTTCCAGACTTGGACTCTACTGCGAGTCATTTACATTTGCCTGTTTCTAAATAACTGCACTAGATCCCACCCACCCACTCCCCAAATAAAAAACAGGGTTTCTCTGTGTAGCCTTGGCTGTATGGAACTTGCTCTGCAGATCAGGCTGGTCTTGAACCCAGAGATGCCCCTACTGTTGCCTTCCTCAAGCTAGGGTTAAAGGTATGCACCATTACTACCCAGCTTCACCAGATTTTTCATTCCTCTTTAACAAGGGGACCTCTAACTTGTACTTGACAGTGAAGATGATATAGAAGATGAGGCCAGTGCCTCCCAAACCCCAAAGCTCTTCACCTTTGCCCAGGTTTTCCAGTGTTTGCCATGTGCTCCAACCTCTCATCTACCCATGTACCCAACAGTGGCCAGGAAGACACTCAGCACTCCATCCTGTCACTCCAGGCTGTGATGAGAAGTGTCATAGCCACCAAGCCAAGGACCCTGTACTTATATGTGCCTGTATCAGACTCCCCAGGCATCACTGTATAATTTCAGAAGAGAACTCTGCTCCCTGGAGGTTGGGAGAGAGCCACATTATGGCCCAGTCCCCCAATTCACCGACTATTTTGTGGCAGAAGGGATTGACTCCCACCTGTAACCCTAGCCTAGTATGCCCGCCTCCCAGAAGGCCATCTGGCCCAAATGGGATCTGTAGTCAGTAGATGGGAGCCTATTACCAAACTGCAACTTGGAGCAAGTCATTTGGGTTCTCAGACCCTCTGTCTGCTCATCTCTAAGATGGAGACAATTATAGACAGCTCATGGAACTTTAAAACGGTAAGCTAGGAAGTGTAAATAAAATGTTTTGTAAATACAAATCTTAGACAAAGGCTGGTAAGTGTTGTTTGACTATACATGAAGCAAATCAACCTATACCTCTTATAAAAAAAATTTTTTTTCCTTGGTTTTTCAAGATAGGGTTTCCCTGTGTAACAGCTCTAGCTGACCTGGAATTTGATTTGTAGACCAGGCTGGTCTCAAACTCACAGATATTCCTTGACTCCTAAGTGCTGGGATTGAAGGCATGTTGGATTTTTGTTTTTAAATGAGGTCTTATGATATTGCTCAGGTTGATTTATTCCGCCGGCCTCGGCCTTCTGTGTAGCTGGACTATAATGTATACTCTACCATGCCCAATTCAAGGAATTATTTTTAGATACTATACCTAGAAGCTGGAATGTAACCTCACTCCTTTTTTCTTTTAGCTTCTATTATACCCTGGGCTAACTTCTGCCATAGCACTTACCAACCTGTTTTGTAATTGCTGCTTGACATATTATATCCTCAGTCCCCTGCTGACCTATTCTTGGGTATGGTATATGGTTCATCCACTTAACAAGGGGGAATCTCCACTCCCCACCTCCCCAGTACACAGCAGGGGGCCCTAATATGTATTTGATAAATGGCTTGACTGAGGCACTGGGTGAAAGGGGTGGAGCTGGAGTTGGAGATGTGAGACATGGCCACCAGGGGGCGGTCGAGTTCTTCTAAGCAGGACCACTTGAGTCATTGCAGAGTCCCTTCTCAGGCAGAGAGGGCTCTGCAAAAATTACTCTGGCTAATACAGGCCAGAGTCTACAGCCTGAGTTCTTTCTTTGTGTCTGGCCTATCTACCATGATGTCCTGAGCCCTGCTTTCTGCCTGTCCCCTGAGTGTCCAACAATCCGGAAGTGTAAACCAAGCTGCTCCCAGTGGAGAGAACTGATGTTCTCTGATGGCAGGATCTAAGGGCCAGTGTACACATGGTGCATACATGTGAGTCCGTGAGTGGCATGTCTACTGGAATTCTCAGACCTCTTCGTGCAGATCTGGCCATTCACGACTGTTACAACGGAGTTCAGCACCAAACAAGTGGAGGTCCCATGCAGGTCTAGCCCACCCACTGACTCGATTGTGGCCTGGGCGAGTAGCTTCCTACCTCCGAGCCTCACTTCCCTCGCTTATAAAGTGAGGGCTTTAGGGGCTGGAGAGATAGCTTAGTGGCTAAGAACAATGGCCATTTTTCCAGAGAACAGGGGTTTGATTCCTAGCACCCACACAGTGGCTCAGTCATCTCTAATTCTAGTTCCAGTGGATCCAACGCCCTCTTCTGGCCTTCACAGGCACTGCATGTATGTGATGCAACAAACATACAGGCAAAACACCCATACACAAAAAATTGAGACAGGAGTTGGGGGCGGTGAGGGTGGGGGAGTGGGGGGGTGGGGTGAGGGTGAGGGTGAGGGGGTGGGATGTTGGGTGTGAAGGGGTGGGGAGTGGGGGGTGATGTGGACTTTAGGCTAAATGGCTAATGGCCTTTCAGGCTTTATGTGGATACTTTGTTAATGTCAAAGCATATACCAAAGCTGAAGGCAAGGACATATTTTTTGATTCTTTATCCAGAAGCTAGAATGATGCCATCCCTCTTCCTTTCCTTTTTAGCATCCATCTTATCCTAAGCCGACCTGTGCAGCAACACTAATCAACCTGTTTTGTAATTGTTGCTTTGCATACTAACCTACTACTGACCTCTTCTCCAGGCTTCTGTGACCTCTTCCTGTCTCCAAGGTACAGACTAATTCAAGCCCTAGGCCTCCAGGGGCTGTTGTGGCTCCTCGGCCTAGACTGGAACTTGAACCCTTAGGAGGGGCCTCTGCTAGCCCTGGCTTTTTACCTGACAAAACCCAGCCTCACTTGGCTGGACACTGACAAATGTTGCTGGGTGAAGCCTCTCAGTGGTTCTGGGGAGGCTGTCACTCAGCCCTCTCTCTGTGTGAATGTTTACCAGGTGGAACTGCGCCCACATGTCTCTCCTTGACCTCAGTTTCCCAGGCCCTTCCCTTCCTCAAACCATCAAGGGTCCCTTCTGGCCATCTACCTTGCCCAGGAAAAGGACCTGGGTCAGAGCCACTGGTCTGGGTTTCTCTCAGCAAGTCGGAACCTCTGGCTCCCCAGGCTTCTTGGGATTCATGCCAGCCCCTCTTTTCACCTCCAGGAGGGGCTGGCCAGATGACAACCCACCAAGCACAAGCTGCTGTTGAAATGAGGGGAGAGATGTTTCTTTATAATTTCCCCCCTTGAAATAAACCCAGACTTAAGAACAACAGAAACACGCAAAATGTGTTTTTAGTGGAACCCAGATGGAGGGCTAAAAGCCCAGCGGGCTGTCTCCTTAGAGGATTCTTGTCTCTGGAATTTTGCCCTCTCCTCCCCACCCCCTCAGGCACATCCCCTCCCAACCTCTGAGCTTTCTGTTCTGGGGTAACCTCCCCCATGCCATCTTACTGGTGGTGTTTCAGGCAGGCATGTGATGGGAGAGGGGGACATGGTCACCTCTGGACACAGCTCAGCCTGGTGAGATCTATGGTTTCAGAGATTTGGGGAGACAGGAGTGGGGATGGGGACCAACTCCATCCAAACACCTGGCTCTGTCGAAATACAACAAAGAGTAAATTAAGACATCTGAAAAAAATACTCCAAGGGATTCCACTCACCCACATGGGCCACTGCTTCTCATTACAGTTATAGTTTTCCATATTAACATATGCAAATCCAGCCCAGTGCTGAAGAGTTAGGATACAAAGGCCTTTCCCCTTCCCCCAGTTTGGTCCAAGGGTTTCCCTGTGGGGTAAAGAACTCTCACCAGTTCCATTTGGAGCCCACTAAAACAGAAATGTTGGTGCAGCCCTTGATGAGAGCTCTTTCGGGGAGGAAATAGGGAATCTGCCCTTGTGGAAGGTGCTGCTCCTGTAAGCGAACAGTTATTTTGCAACAAATACTCCTGAGTGGCCACCATACACCAGGGGCTGATGTGTGAAGCAGAGACTAAGGCCAAAATCATCGGTGCTGGCCGACTGTTCATGGTCTTCTAGAGGAGAAGAAGAAGAAAATCAGAGATGATAACTAACCAGCTTGTGGAAGGGCTGGGTTTGGTCAAGGATGAGTTACCTCAAGATGGAGACAGTTTAACAGAGAGTCAGACACCGTTGGTGAGGTTTGGGTGAGACATGTAGAGAAAGCCAAGTTATCTGAAGAAAATCTTGCAGGGCAGAGAGCCATGTTTCAGGGAGTGAGTATCTCATTGAGGGAACAAAGTGTGTGTGTGTGTGTGTGTGTGTGTGTGTGTGTGTGTGTGTGTGTTGGGGGGACCATGAAGAGTCAGATGAGCAAGGTCACAAAAGTACAAGGAGGAGGGAGACAGCATTGAGGCCAGTGGGAGGTGCTGGGAGAGGGACAGTCCAGAGGGCCAGGAATAGCACAGGAGGACATGTTCTTCTGAAGCTTAATCAGGAGACCACCTGGGCTCCTGACCAGCAGGATGGGGGAAGGAAGTTAATTGGAAATCCGAAGGAGAGCAGCCAGGACCAAGATATACCCTGCAAGCTGAGGCCGTGTGACTGTTGCTGAAGACAGGAGTGCCTCTCAGTCCCACACTCCAGGAAAGTCAAAGGCCATCTTGGGTAAGAAAATGGTGAGAGGAGGTGTGACCTTCTGGTCACTGAGTGCATGCTATGGAGTGGACTCAGTAGCAGATGCCAAGGATGGAATAGAGCAAGACGGCCCTGGGGTCCTCCATGAGCAGGACTGCCATTCTGAAGGCTGCCCCTGGGGCTGTACTCTCTGCAGACCCTTCCAGTCCTAGACTTTTGACCTGGCATCTTTGGGGGGTTTCTTCTGTGGACTGAAGGACCTTGACTCAGGCAGCATCCCTGGGGTGGGGGAGGACCTGTGTTCAGAGATGACTCTCAAAGACAAAAAGCATCAGAATGCCAAGAGGATTCAGAGAGGGCAGGGCAGGTTTTGTTTGTTTGTTTGTTTGTTTGTTTTTAGCAGAAGGGAAGAGGTATCATTTGGGCTCCCCAGACCATTCCGAATCTGTTTTTCTATTTCACAGCCTCTTACATGGAGGTCATCCCTGCCTTTATTCCCAACCTAAACTGCCCTCCTATTTCTTACTCCCCACCTCTCTCCTTTGCCCACTTGACAGTCACCTTCTGGAGGACAATAAAAGCGGAGCAACAGCGGAGAGAGGTGCTCTGAGGACAGGGGGTGTGCCTGACTCTTTGCCTGGCACACAGTTGGTTCTCATGCAAAGAAGGGAGAAAGCAGACAGACCCTATTTTCTCCTCCCTCAAGGCCTTTGGGGAAAGCCTAGCTGCCATGAACTGGAAGGCGGGCCCACAAAGAAGGTACACAGTGCCTCTGCCAAGGCCCAGCAGTGGGCAAAAAAGCCACATCCGGGTGTGAGCTGCCAGGTCTCCTGCTCTCAGCCATGACACTGGTGTGAGTGTAGCCCCTGTGCTATCCCCTGGGATCAGCATACATGAGCCCTGATGCATATGCATGGAGGAGTGGAAGGAAGTGCCTGGACACTTTTAAACCTCACTGGTGGGCCTATGGGAAGGTTTAACCATCCTCCTGACAGGTCTTGGAACACATCACCCTAGCAGCTCTGAGAAACTGACACATTGCAGCCGCTCTTCCCCCAGGGTGGCTGAGTCCAATAGGGACAGAAAGCAAATGACCTGGATTTCAGAGGCTCTGATTTCAGAGGCTACAGATGAGAGGCTGCACTCAATGGAGGCTGTGGAAAGGGCAGCAGAGAAAAGGCCCGAGGCCACACCCCCAGTCTGGGAAGATGGTCCCTTAAGGATCTGTCTCCGGGTGAAATTCTGTTAACCCGGAGGGAGAAATTCGTTCTCTCTCAATGGAAAGCTCTGAGTGCCATGTTGCATATGTCTTTTATTAATAAAAAATGAGAAAATTGAATCATTATTACTACATAATTGTAGTTCATTTGCAAGGCCAACTCTTTCAAAGCCTGGGTGTGGAGCTCAGGCACCAGGAGATGAAAGGGAACTTCGTATGAACTGCTTGGGAAGCACCTGTGTAGGATGCACCTCAAGCAGCTGCAAAGGGAGCCTTGCCTTTGGAGAACCTCAGAGCTTCCTGACTGCACCATAGCCCTGGCGCCAGCTCCAGAGGTCAGGTGATCTTAAAGAAAAGCCATGTGCTCCTGTAAGAGCTGGGTTTTTCTTTCTTTTCTTTTCTTTGCAGGAAGTTAGAGCTCATATCTCATATTCCTGTGCTGTTGACTTACACTGTTGTTCTGAGAATCAAATGGCAGCCCCCATGAACTGTTTTTCCTTCATCCACAACCACTTACCCAGGTATACCATGTGACAGGCACTGTGCTAGGTGACAGGAATGCCAAAAAAAAAAAAAGTGTAGAATTAAACCTTGCCTTCAAGAATCTCACAAACTAGTGAAGGCACCCAGAGGTTTCTAGGATGACAACACAATGTACACAGGGTGATGGGAGATGCCATTATGTATATGTTTCTCATACTGGTTAATAATAAAGCACTGTTGGCCAATAGGAAAGGAAGATAGGAGGGACTAGGAGACAAGGAGGAAATAGGAAGCAGGAAAGAGAGCCAAGATGGAGAGTCTGGAGAAAGCAGTATGCCGCCGGCTCCCCGGTAAGAGAAATACATAGATCAGCAGAAATGGGTTAATAATTAAGGCAGAGCTAGCCGATAAGAAACAAGTAACAGGGCCAACAGCATTGTATCTAATACAGAGTCTCTGTGTAGTATTTGGGGCTGGTGGCATGGCGGCGGGACAAGACCAGCGGCGGCAGGCGGAAAAACCATACTCGTTAAAGATGGCGCCCAACGTGGCTAATAAGAACTTACACTTAAAATTTAACAAAAGCTTAAGAAAGGGTTTTACAAACAAAAGAACAGAGACAAGCAAGGTTTCTTGGTAACAGCATTTTTCTCAGTTGAACTCTGCTTTGCTAGAGACAAGCAGATATTCGCTTGGCTCCTTAAGGGAAGATTCCTGACTCAGCATATGCGGCAAAAAACCGCAAGGCTTTCAAGAAACTCTGCTAACAATTTTTTGGTGTGTATGAGAGATGGCAATGGCAGTGACCACATCTCCAAGCCGGCAGCATGCTTTCTGGGTGGCAGCGCAGACCAAGGTGGTGAGCACAGCTTTCCATGCTGGCGCTAAAAGTACCCGCCACCATCTTTGGTAAACCGCGGCTGACACAGCTATGACTTTCATTTTAGCAATGTTGTTGTTTATCAGATAAAAGACTTGTGGCCAGACGAAGATAAAGATTTACAGTGAAGACAGATTCATATTAAGAAAAATCTCTAAAGGTTTACAGTGTGTTTTAAAATATACGTAGACATGAAAAAAGATGGTTTTAAAGAGACAAAGAGGAACTGGGTGTTGTAGCACACGCCTTTAATCCCAGCACCCGGGAGACAGAGGCAAGCAGATCTCTGTGATTGCAAAGTAAACCTGGTATGCAGAGTAAATTCCAGGACAGATAAGAGTTACACAGTGAAACCCTATGTCAAAAAATAAAAAAAAAAAAAAATAAAAGTAAAATAAACAGAGTAATAAAGGCACGTAAAGATGAAAAGCTCAGAGAGAATCTGGTTATTGTATGCTATTGTGTTGTCTCTACATTGTTTGACTGCTGAGGAAACAACAACAGTTAAAACAAATGCTGCTGAATTAATTCAATGTATATATTTTGAAAATGCTTTGACTCCAAAATTTAAGTTCAAGGACAAGTTACTGGGGAAAAGGATTTCTATTTTTGTTTACACAGAAAATGAAAAGCTGTGGAGTCCTTGCAGACTAATGTGGTTTGAGCAAGCCAGACCCCCTGAAACAGAGTTCCTGATGATCCAACATTCAAAACAGCTTGAACAAGGCAGACTTGCAGACTACAGCCAAGATTTCTGCAACTTCTTAGGATCCCCATAACAGCGCCCTCTATCAGCAGGAAGTAGTTTGGAAAGAACGATGCCCAAATTCCCAAATATTTATAAATGTTTGTTTTCATTTAAATGGACTTGGGTATAAATGGTTAATGATCACAGCTAGTTCTTTTTAAAGGTAAAAAGGGAATTATGATATAGATATGCATAGTTTGTTTTGGAATGGATTTTCATTTATTGATACAATTTAAGGTCAATTTTGTCATATGTATATTTCTCCTCTTGTTTAGGTATTGTGTTTATTGAGCTCAGTTAGAAATGTAATGTATAATGTAGTATAGATTATAGATAGTTACCTATGATAGTTAGAACTTATAGTTAAGTTAGTTAGTATTTCTAGATATACAGACATATATTTGAGATAGATAGATATTCTTCAAATCTTTCAAAGACCTACAGAATATGGCATTTAAAATGGTTTAGGGTTTTTCTTGACAATGAGACATAATTGTTCCTGGCAACACCACCTGCGTCAGAAAGGAAGATGAAGATGGACATTGAAGAAACTCATTATGGAGTTTACTTCCAATATGGCAAGACTAGCCATTTGGACAAGATACTGCTCTTGTCTGGACTGTATGACTTTATGCTGTAGAAACTGGACATGCAGGACCCAACGAAAAGTGACTGCTGATTCAAGATGGACATTGCTACAGAGATCCTGCTTCATGGAAGAGTCTGCGAGACAGCATGCAGGACACAGACAAAAGTGACTGACAAACTGCCAATACAAGAAGACAGTTTAAAGTTTCCTGCGTTGCTGAAGAGTCTGCCAGACACACTATGGCCTATGGGCTGAAGATGGAAGATTACAAAAGAACTTCGGGTGACCAGGCAGTGAGTTGTCTCTGTCATTTCTAGAGTTTATATACTATCCTTCTGTGGTCTTTGAAGGAGTTGAAGACAGATAGTAATGGTTATAGTTTTCATTAGTTAGGATTAAAGATAAGTTACTTAGACTTTAGACACACAAAGATAGAATAGATGATGAAATATTTTCTTCAAATCTTGCTAAATGTTAATGGACTAAATGTTGTTAACTGTGATTGTTACTTGATAACTGTTGTATAATATATTTTGCTATGTTAAGGTTAAAACCCTTCTTTTTATTTAAACAGAAAAGAGGAGATGATGGGAGATGCCATTATGTATATGTTTCTCATACTGGTTAATAATAAAGCACTGTTGGCCAATAGGAAAGGAAGATAGGAGGGACTAGGAGACAAGGAGGAAATAGGAAGCAGGAAAGAGAGCCAAGATGGAGAGTCTGGAGAAAGCAGTATGCCGCCGGCTCCCCGGTAAGAGAAATACATAGATCAGCAGAAATGGGTTAATAATTAAGGCAGAGCTAGCCGATAAGAAACAAGTAACAGGGCCAACAGCATTGTATCTAATACAGAGTCTCTGTGTAGTATTTGGGGCTGGTGGCATGGCGGCGGGACAAGACCAGCGGCGGCAGGCGGAAAAACCATACTCCTTAAAACAGGGAGCCCTCGAATACCAACTGTGCTTGAGAGACCTTGTGGAAAGTGGAGGAAACCCACATCCCCCATGTAGCTATGACTGTGTGTGAGACCCTGATAACGGACTTTGACTGTGAGCTGAGTGAAGTTATTGTTGGATACATGTGATGGCTGTGGCTGCCCAGGACAAGCATAAAGGGAGGGCTGAGGGCAGGGGACTTTGGTCGGACTGCTTCATTCCATGTGGCATTAGTATCCCATGGGCCTCCTTGAGCCTTGTACACTGCCCTAAGTCCATTGTGGGTACACAGCATCCTTTAACTCTACCTGGGGTACACAGAAGGCCCCCAGTGAGTGGTTACAATGAGAGCTCTTAGTTTTGTGAGAGGAGAGCTCAGGATTAAGAGACTGACCAGTGGGCATTAAGATGGTGCCACACAGGGCTGGAGAGATGGCTCAGTGGTTAAGAGCACTGACTACTCTTCCAGAGGTCCTGGGTTCAGTTCCCAGCACCCACACGGCAGCTCACAACTGTCTGTAACTCCAGTTCCAGGGCTTCTGACACCTTCACACAGATATAACATGCAGGCAAAACATCAAGGATCATAAAATTTAAAAAATACATACATATACATACATACATACATACATACATACATACATACATACATACATATATATGGGGCCACACATGGAACAGGGGGAGCCAAACCAAATGCTTCGGGCCTTTAAAGCAAGGACCGGACTGTGTTTAAAGCAAGGCACCTCTGCTTGGAGACATGTCTGTCCCTCTGCTTGCAATGTTTTCTCTTCGTTGGGGACCTCCTTTGGATTTGATGAGGTTGTTCTTAAGATGTCAATCTGTTCCAGCCCTAGGAAATTGGACCATAATTTCAAAGGAGTGGGCTCACACACTTGGGAAACAGTAACAGAATTAACGAGGAAGACAGTTCACAGGAGGCCAAGGTCAGGCCACATCAGCTGACTGAGATCAAGATGGTCTGCTGTGCCCAAATTCTGAAATCCCAAATCACGAAGAGACGCATAAGCAGAGTCTTTAATAAAGTAACAAGCTAACTGTATTAACTCAGGACCTCCCTCTGTCCAACATGGTTGGTAGAGGAGAAGGACCTGGAGGGATGATGGGGCAGGGGATTTATTGGGGTAAAGCAAGGGGAGTGTCTGGGGTCTGCAACAGTCTCAGGATTGGTGCACATCTGGGCTTGGGTGACCTGTCTTGTGTTAATTGGTCAACTGGTGGCTATGGCCTTTAGGTCCTCCCAGGGCGGTTGCTATGCTCTGTACACCACTGTTACTGTAAAGCACATCCAGAGCCCACCAGCTAACTTCTGATTGGTTCCTTGCCACATGGAGGTATCTGGCTTCCTAGTGACTAGGAATTTGGGCAAGGTCAGGCCTACATCTTGCCTGTCATGGCTGCTAAAGCAGAGGGCTGAGTGAGGGCCTGGTCCTTCACTGTCCTTCCACTATTCTTGGTCTGAAACTTGGGAAACTGTCTGCTTTTGTGTGTCTTTTTCATGAGCAAGTCATTTTTCTTGCACCATCTACATGGAAGACCCAAAACCAATCAGAGAGAATCTCCCTCCTCCAGTCAAGTGGGCTGCCATTCACAGGCAGGCTCTTCATCACTTCCTGTTCTACTGGGTCCTGCTGGTGTCACTACTAATGTGGTAAGAGGGACCAGCTCCAGCCAGAGCTGTCTGCAAGACTGGATCTGTTCCCCTGCAGAACTAGGGAGAAATGTTTATTCCTCACCTCTAGGTCCCTAATGAATTCTGATTCAAACCACACAGGCCTAGGGATCAATAGTTTTAATCATTTCAAAAACTAGCCCCACTCTGGGTAAAATTACAATGTGCGAGACACTCAATGGAGCTTAAAGGCCACAACCTCATTATCATTTCATTAGATTCACATTTCAGTAAGATGGAAAGAAATGTTCTCACACGCCACCCACCCCCTGGCCCTGGCCCTCCCTCAGCCCTGTAGAATAACTCTGGAAGACAGCGGTGGTTTACAATAGTTGTCAGCCTCCAGAGCCACTGGCCCACTCCCAGCATGCACTCTGCCTGAAGAGGAAGGTTGCTGAAGTCACTGGGGACCTCAGTGCAAATCAGCACAAATGTCTCCCAAATCAAGTTTGCAATCCTGGGAAGTTTAGTGAAAACAACCCTGCTGTCAAGGTTTGGCCTCTCACAGCTGTGGGGGTTAAGTTATCAACACAGTATAAACCCAGGCCGGTGGAACCCTGTCCTGCCCCAGGCCCTGGACGCCCTCTGGGATACAGAGGATTTGAAAATGTCTTAAAACTTTTCCAGTTTGTTTATTTTCTGATGTTTAATGATATTGTCCATGCTAGGAGCAGACCCCAGCTCTTGCTAACAATTAAAGTTTTCTAATTTAGGAGACATGATTTACAAAAAAGAAATCAAGCATTCACACAGGAAGCAAAGCCAATATCCACGCCAGCGGCACTCGTGTTGGGACCATGTGAACGAAGAAGCTGTTGGTGAATGTTCAGAGGGGAGCTGTTTGGTAGGGCAGTACCAACCTGGAGCCAACTTCAGAAAAGACCTCACTACACTGCCACTCCCGTCACCAGTGCCATGACTGGGTATGCATGGATCTGTGTGAGTGGGAGGCTCCCTGGGGACCCACACCTGCTTGTGAGCAGACAGCATTGAGAAAGGGTGTTATGTCCTACCAAAGTATGCACTACCCCCCCACATCCCGTTCTTGTGTGCCAAGCTGCCCACAGCCACTCTAGAGTAGGTTCCAGCACTGGTATGTCCAATGGCAATGGGGCTTGCTACATGTAGACTCTCCCTGACAGCCACAGCTAGGGCTCTGGAAAAATCCAAGAGCCTCAATGCATCCTGGTATGTTTCTCTGCCCCTTTTGTCACCTGGATGCCCAACAGTGATGGGAGATGTCATTCTGTAAATATGTTTCTCATATTGGTTAATGAATAAATCACTGTTGGCCAATAGGTAAGCAAGATAGGCGGGACTAGGAGACAAGGAGGAGAGAAGAAGAAGTTGGGAGGGGTCAACATGTAGAGACTTGAGAGAACAGAGGTCCAGGCCCTCTCTCTGGTAAGATAAGACCTCATGGAAATACTTAGATTAATAGAAATGGGTTAATATTAAGACTAGCTAATAAGAAATGCGAGTAACTGGCCAACAGACTTATATCTAACACAGCGTCTGTGTATGTTATTTGGGGCTGGCACGGCAGTGGGCCCAGGCCAGCGGGAAAACCTGCTCATAACAAAATGGCACTGGCAACGTGGCCACTAAGAATTTCCACTTAAAACTTAACAAAAGCTTAAGAAAGGGTTTTAGAAACAAAAGAACAGAGACAAACAAGGTTTCTTGGTAACAGCATTTTTCTCAGTTGGACTCTGTTTTGCTAGAGACAGGCAGAGACTTGCACAGCTCCTTTAAGTGAGATTTCCTGACTCAGCATAAGCAGCAAAAAACCGCACAGCTTTTAAAGCATTCTGCTACTTTAAACTGAATGGTGTGTATGAGAGCTGGCAATGGCAGTGACCACATCTTGAAGGCCGCAGCATGCTGAAGGATGGCAGCGTAGACCAAGGCAGTGAGCACAACTCTCAGTTCTGGCGGTAAAAGTACCTGCCACCATCTTGGATAGACCGAGGCTAATACAGCTATGGTTTTCGTTTTAGCAATGTTGTTTAGCAGATAAAGACTTATGGCCAGAAAAAGATAAAGATTTACAGTAAAGACAGATTCAGATTAAGAAAAACTGCTAAAGGTTTACAGTGTGTTTTAAAATATATGTAGGCTTGTGAGAGAACAAAAAAGCAGGATAAAATGGTTTTAAAAAGAATAATAAAAAGAAAGAAAGTAGCTGGGTATGGTAGCACATGCCTTTAATTCCAGCACTCAGGAGGCAGAGGCAAGCAGAGCTCTGTGATTTCAAAGCAGAACCTGACATACAGAGTTAATTCCAGGACAGATAAAAGTTACACAGAGAAACCCTGCCTCAAAAAATGAAAAAAAAATAGAAGTAGAAGAAATAGAGTAATAAAAAGCCATGTAAAGATGGAAACCACAAAAAGAGTCTGGATACTGTATGATATCGTATTGTCTTTAAATTGTTTGACTACTGAGGAAATAACAACAACTGTTAAAAAAATACTGCTGAATTAATTCAATTTATATATTTTAAAAATGTTCTGACTCCAAAGTTTAAGTCCAAGGACAGGTTACTGGGGGAAAGGATTTCTATTTTTTGTTTCCATAGAAAATGAAAAGCTGTGGATTCCTTCCACACTAATATGATTTGATCAAGCCAGACCACCTGAAACAGCGTCCCAGGTGATCCAACATTCAAAACAGCTGGGACAAGGCAGACTTGAACACTATAGCTAGGACTTCTTTGTCTTCTCAGGATCCCCATGACAGCGCCCCCTATCAGCAGGAAGTAGTTTGGAAAGAACGATGCCCAAGTTTCCAAATTTTGTCTATAAATATTTGCCCAAGTTTCCAAATTTTGTCTATAAATATTTGTTTTCATTTAAATGGGGTTGGTTATAAATGGTTAATGATCGCAACCAACCTCTTTAAAGATAAAAAGGGGATTATGGTATAGATATGAATACTTTGCTTTGGAATGGATTTTCATTTATTGATACAAATTTAAGGTCGATTTTATGATATGTTTATTTCTCCTCTTGTTTAGGTATTGTGTTTATATAGCTCATATAAAACTGTAATGTATAATTTAGTACAGATTATAGATAGCTACCTATAATAGTCAAAACTTATAGTTAGGTGAGTTAGTTTTTCTAAATATACAAAGATGTATTTGAGATAAATATACATTCTTCAAACATTTCAAAGACCTACAGAATATGGCATTTAAAATGGTTTAGGGTTTTTCTTGACAATGAGACATAACTGCTTCTGGCAACACCACCTGTGTCAGAAAGGAAGATAGGCATTGAAGAAACTCGTATGGAATTTACTTCCAATATGGCAAGACTAGACATTTGGGCAAGAAACTGCTCTTGTCTGGACTTTTTAACTTTATGCTGTATAAACTGGACATGCAGGGCCCTACCCTGCCCACTGTCCCGCAGCTCTGGTAGAGCACTGGGACAGAGGGTGGAGCCAACAGTCCATACTACTTCGGGGGACTTCTCGGAGCAACTCTGAACACAGGAGACCTGCCTAGCCACGCGGGACCACCCGTAATTTCCACCTGCTTGGTCTCTGACCCCCATCTCCAGTCCTCTGCTGGAGTCCTGGGCCCCTCCCAGAGACCCGCCTATCTCTGCGGGACCACTCTGTGTTCCTGCCAGCATCTTATACTGGATCCTCATCGCTGACCCCATCCCCAGGCCCCTGTCTGCGGAGAGACCTCCTAGGGAGCTTGGACCACCCAGAGCTATAGATATTGAACCTCTGACCCACATAAGCCCACAGGGGAAGTACCATAGAGAGAGGGAGAGACCCTACCAACACCTACTGGAAGAAGCTATGGGAAGACGGCAATACAAGAAACACCTAACAACAGAAAGACAAGCATGACACCACCGGAATCTAGGGAATCTACGCCAACTAGAACAGGACACAACAACAAAGCAGAGGAAGCAGAAGGGAACGACTTAAAAAATACTGTCATAAAAATGATAGAGGCCTTCAAAGAAGATGTGAGAAAATCCCTTAAAGAAATGGAAGAAAAAACAAACAACAAAGTAGAAGAAATGAACAAATTTCTTAAGGAAAGTAAAGAAAGTACAGAAGCCAAGAAAAAACAATTAAGCAGGTGAAGGAAATGGTTCAAGACTTGAAAACTGAAATAGAGAAAATAAAGGCAACACAAACCCGAGGAATGCTGGAAATAGAAAAACTGGGCAAAAAAATAGGGAACTACAGATGCAAGCATAACCAACAGAATTCAAGAGATGGAAGAGAGAATCTCAGGCGCAGAAGATAAACGGGAAGAAATAGATTCATCGACCAAAGAAAATCATAAATCCAACAAATCCTTAACACAAAACATCCAGGAAATGTGGGGTACCATGAAAAGGCCAAACCTAAGAATAATAGACATAGAGGAAGGTGAGGAACCCCAGCTCAAAGGTGCCAAAAACATATTCAACAAAATCATCGAGGAAAACTTTCCCAATCTGAAGAAGGATATGCCCATGAAAGTACAAGAAACATACCAAACACCAAATAGGCTGGACCAAAGAAAAAAGACCCCTCGACATAAAATAATCAAAACACCTAGCATACAGAATAAAGAAAGAATATTAAGAGCAGCAAAGGAAAAAGGACAGGTAACATATAAAGGCAGACCTATCAAAATTACACCTGACTTTTCCATGGAAACCCTCAAGGCCAGAACGTTCGGGATAGATGTTCTACAAGTATTAAGAGAACACGGATGCCAACCCAGGCTAGTATACCCAGCAAAACTCTCAGTCATTATAGATGGAGAAAACAAGATATTTAATGACAACACCAGATTTCCCCAATATGTATCTACAAATCCAGCCCTACAGAAAGTATTGGAAGGAAAACTCCAATCTAAGGAAGGTAACTACGCCCACAAAAATGTAGGCAACAGATAATCTAACTACAGAACAAATATATTCACAGTAGCACTGCCAACAACAAACCTAAAACAAACAAGCATCAACAATCAATGGTCCTTACTCACCCTCAACATTAATGGTCTTAACTCATCTATAAAAAGACACAGGCTAACAGAATGGATACGAAGACAGAATCCATCCTTCTGCTGCATACAAGAAACACGTCTAAGCTTCAAAGATAGACATTACCTCAGGGTAAAGGGTTGGGAAAAGATCTTCCAATCAAATGGAACCAAGAAGCAAGCAGGCATGGCTATCCTAATATCTAACAAGCTAGACTTCAAACAAAAATTAATCAAAAGAGATGAAGAAGGTCATTTCGTATTCATCTCAGCAGAAATCCATCAACACAAAGTCTCAGTTCTGAACATCTATGCCCCAAATACAAAGGCACCCGCATTCGTAAAAGAAACACTACTAAAGCTCAAAGCTCATATAAAACCTCACACACTTATAGTGAGAGACTTCAATACACCACTCTCAACACTAAACAGGACCACCAATCAGAAACTTAACAAAGAAACAAAAGAACTGACAGAAGTTATGTCTCAACTGGGTTTAACAGACATCTATAGAATATTCCATCCAAACACAAAAGAATATGCCTTTTTCTCTGCTCCACATGGAACCTTCTCTAAAATCAACCACATACTAGGTGGCATAACAAACCTCAACAGATACAAGAAAATAGGAATAGTCCCCTGTACTTTATCAGACCACCATGCTTTAAAATTGGAATTCAACAACAACCCAAATAGCATGAAACCTGCAAACTCATGGAAACTGAACCATGTGCAATTGCACACCTGGGTCAAAGAAGAAATAAAGAAAGAAATTAAGGACTTTCTAATATTCAACAAGAATGAGGACACTACATACCCAAACTTATGGGACACCTTGAAAGCAGTGCTATGAGGGAAGTTCATTGCACTAAGTGACCATATGAAGAAAACAGAGGATAGTCACATAAGAGAATTAACAGCACAACTGAAAGCCTTAGAACAGAGAGAAACAAACTCACCTCGTAGGAGACACCAGGAAATAATCAACTTGAGGTCTGAAATCAACAAAATAGAAACCAGGAAAACAATATAAAAAATCAATGCAACAAAGAGTTGGTTTTTTGAGAAAATCAACAAGATAGACAAACCTTTATCCAAACTAACGAAAAAGCAGAGAGAGAACATGCAAATTAACAAAATCAGAAATGAAAAGGGGAACATAACAACGGACACAGAGGAAATCCAGATAATTTTCAGGTCATACTTTGATAACCTGTATTCCACAAAAATTGAAAATTCAAAGGAAATGAACAAATTTCTGGATAACTATCACTTACCAAAATTAAATCAAGAACAGACAAACAACTTAAATAGACCTATATATAACCCGCAATGAAATAGAAGCAGTCATTGAAAGCCTTCCAACCAAAAAAAAGTCCAGGGCCAGATGGATTCAGTGCAGAATTCTACCAGACATCAAGGAAGAACTAATACCAATACTCCTCAAACTGTTCCACAAGATAGAAACAGAAGGTTCATTGCCAAACTCTTTTTATGAGGCCACAATAACCTTGTACCCAAGCCTCACAAAGACAAAACTAAGAAAGAAAACTACAGACCAATATCCCTGATGAACATCGATGCAAAAATACTCAATAAAATACTGGCAAACCGAATTCAAGAATACATCAGAGAAATCATCCACCATGACCAAGTAGGCTTCAGCCTGGATTGCAGGGATGGTTTAACATATGAAAATCTATCAATGTGATCCACCATATAAACAAACTGAAAAAGAAAAACCATATGATTATCTCCCTAGATGCTGAAAAAGCCTTCGACAAAATTCAACACCCTTTCATGATAAAGGTCTTGGAGAGATCAGGGATAACAGGAACATACCTAAACATAGTAAGAACAATGTACAGCAAACCAACTGCCAACATCAAACTGAATGGAGGGAAGCTTAAGGTGATTCCTCTAAAATCAGGAACAAGACAAGGCTGCCCTCTCTCTCCATATCTCTTCAATATCATACTTGAAGTTCTAGCTAAAGCTATAAGACAACAAAAGGAGATCAAGGGGATCCATATTGGAAAGGAAGAAGTCAAACTGTCTCTATTTGCAGATGATATGATAGTTTACATAAGCGACCCAATAAACTCTACCAGGGAACTCCTATAGCTGACAAACACCTTCAGCAAACTAGCAGGATACAAGATAAACTCAAAAAAATCAGTAGCCCTATTTTTTTCAGACGACAAAAAGACAGAGATAGAAATCAGAGAAACATCACCCTTTACAATAGCCACAAGCAACATAAAGTATCTTGGGGTAACGCTTACCAAACAAGTAAAAGACCTATATAATAAGAACTTTGTGGCTCTAAAGAAAGAAATTAAAGAAGATACCAGAAAATGGAAAGATCTCCCATGCTCTTAGATAGGTAGGATAAACATAGTAAAAATGGCAATCTTTCCAAAAGCAATCTACAGATTCAATGCAATTCCCATTAAAATCCCACCACAATTCTTCACTGCCCTTGAAAACATAATAATCAACTTTATATGGAAAAACAAAAGACCCAGGATAGCCAAAACAACCCTATACAATAAAAGAACTTCAGGAGGCATCACCATTCCTGACTTTAAGCTCTACTACAGAGCTATAGTTCTGAAAACAGCCTGGTATTGGCACAAAAATAGACAGGTAGACCAATGGAATCGAATTGAAAATCCTGATATTGACCCACACACCTATGAACACCTGATTTTCTACAAAACAGCTAAAATTATACAATGGGGCGAGGACAGCATCTTCAACAAATGGTGCTGGCACAATTGGATGAGGGTGTGTAGAAGACTGCAGATAGACCCATGTCTGTCGCCATGCACAAAACTCAAGTCCAAATGGATCGAAGACTTCAACATCAATCCAGCCATATTGAACCTCTTAGAAGAGAAAGTAGGAGGTACCCTTGAACAAATTGGTATAGGAGACTGCTTCCTGAACATAATTCCAGGGGCACAGACACTGAGAGCAGCAATTAATAAATGGCACCTCTTCAAACTTAGAAGCTTCTGTAAGGCAAAGGACACAGTGAACAAGACCAAATGGCAACCCACAGACCGGAAAAAGATTTTCACCAATCCTATATCCGACAAAGGGCTGATCTCCAAAATATACAAAGAACTCAAGAAACTAGTCAACAAAACACCAAACAACCCTATTTAAAAAATGGGGTACAGAACTGAAGAAAGAATTCTCAATAGAGGAAATCAAAAAGGCTGAAAAACACTTAAGAAAGTGCTCCACACGCCTAGCTATCAGGGAAATGCAAATCAAAACAACTTTGAGATACCATCTTACTCCTGCCAGAATGGCTAAAATTAGAAACACCAAGACAACTCATGCTGGAGAGGATGTGGAGAAAGGGGAACACTCCTCCACTGCTGGTGGGAGTGCAAATTCGTACAGCCATTTTGGAGATCAGTATGGCGGTTCCTCAGGAAAATGGGAATTAGTTTACCACAGGACCCGGCAATCCCCCTCTTAGGCATATACCCAAATGATCCACATCCATGCAACAGAGACATCTGTTCAACTATGCTCATAGCAGCATTATTTGTAATAGCAAGAACCTGGAAGCAACCTAGATGACCCTCAATTGAAGAATGGATAATGAAGATGTGGCACATCTACACAATGGAATACTACTCTGCAGAAAAAAATAATAGTATCTTGAAATTCACAGACAAGTGGATGGCACTTGAACCATCCTGAATGAGGTAACCCAGTCACAAAAAGAGGAACATAGTATATACTCACTCATATATGGATTTTAGACTAGAGCAAAGGATCACCAGCCTATAGTTCATACCACCAGAGGAACTAGGATACAAGGTGTATTCTAAGAGATTCATATAAAGTCCCTCACAGAAGCGGGAAGGGACAAGTCCCCCAGAGCACAGGGGAAGTGGGGGGGGGGGCAGCGAATGGAGAGAGAAGTAGGAGAAAGAGAGGGGGAGGAGAGGAAAACACGTGCGACTAGGAAGATTGAGTTTGGGTAGGAATAGAAGGCAGGAGAGAGAGACAGAGAGACAGAGACACACACAGAGAGAGAGAGCATAAAAAGGGAGCCAATATTGGTTTGAAGAGAAAATTGAAACCAAAGAAAGGTCTAGAGAACTACAAGACTGCCGCCAACTAACAATTTGAGCTTCTGTGGAAAGGACCATAAATGCCCTTCCCGGAGAGTGAGATAAACAACTAACTTATCCATGGGGCCCTCATCTAATACCTGTTGGAAACAGAAGCAAACACCTATACATAAACACTGAGTCGAACTGGAACCCAGATGCAGATGGAGAGGACAAGACCATGGGGCAGAAACACATACAGACAGCTGACCTGAACAAGGAGGAGCTAACGGCCCCCAGACTGATAGCTGGGAAGCCAGCATGGGACTGACTCAGGCCCCCCTGAATATGGGTCTCAGCCAGAAGGACTGAGCAGTCTAAGAGACCTCAGACAGTGGAGCTAGGATGTATCCCTGGTGCACAAAAGGACCTTGCAAACACAACCCTGCGGAGGGATAACTGTCCTAACCTAGAGACAGGAAAGAAGCCCTAGTCCCTACTTCACATGACCTGACAGATCTACATGACCCCAACAGGATGGCATTTTCCTACATATGGCATTAGGGTGGGGGATGGGAGGGCAGGGTGGTTAGGGTGCATGTGAGAGGGCAGAGAAGGTAAAAGTGAGGGAGGAAGGAAGGGAGGGAAGGAGGGAAAGGGAACTTGGATCGATATGTAAAATAATAATAATAAAAAAAAACTGGACATGCAGGACCCACCGAAAAGTGACTGCTGATTCAAGATGGACATTGCTACAGAGTTCCTGCTTCATGGAAGAGTCTGCCAGACAGTCGGCAGGACACAGAGAAAAGTGACTGACAAACTGCCAACACAGGTGGGACAGTTTAAAGTTTCCTGCTTTGCTGAGGAGTCTGCCAGACACACTATGGCCTATGGGCTGAAGATGGAACATTACAGAAGAACTTTGGGTGACTGACCAGGTGAGTTGTCTCTGTCATTTCTAGAGTTTATATATTATCCTTCTGTGGTCTTTGATGGAGTTGAAGACAGATAGTTATAGTTATAGTTTTCCTTAGTTAGGATTAAAGATAAGTTACACATAGGACTTTATACTCTCAAAAATAGGGTAGATAATAAAATATTTTCTTTAAATCTTGCTAAATGTTACTGGACTAAATATTGTTAACTGTGATTCTTATTTGATAACTGTTTTTGTTACATATTTTGCTATGTTAAGGTTAAAACCCTTCTTTTTATTTAGACAGAAAAGAGGAGAAGATGGGAGATGTCATTCTGTAAATATGTTTCTTGATTTGGTTAACGAATAAAGCACTGTTGGCCAATAGGAAAGCAAGATAGGCGGGACTAGGAGACAAGGAGGAGAGAGGAAGTAGTAGGGAGGAGATTCAACATGGAGGATGGAGAGAGTAGAATGCCAGGCCCTCTCTCAGGTAAGATGAGACCACGTGGAAATACTTAGATTAATAGAAATGGGTTAATATTTAAGACAGAGCTAGCTAATAAGAAATGCTAGTAACAGGATAACAGCTTTATAACTAATACAGAGTCTCAGTGTATTATTTGGAGCTGGCGTGGTGGTGGGACCAGGCCAGCCGAAAATCTACTCACAACGCAACAGGACTGGCATCTTTGACTCTCACAGTCCTGTACTCCTCACCCCCCCTTTATTCCTCCACCTCTAAAAGATGTGGGTGCCCTGTACTTCTCCAAATCTGATGTATCTGAACCCCAGCTGTCAGATGGTTGAGGATTACAATGGACTTCCTCCTCATCCAGATACTTCTCAATCTTGGCTCCCTGACAGAATCACCACAGAGCTTGCTCAAGCCACATCCCAAACCAAAACATCAGAATATTTGGGCGTCTGTAACATTCCAGCCTCCCCGGGCAGTTCCTGTGTGTAGCCTAGGCTGGGCACTACTGCCTTAGATGTGGTACAGGAACGGGCAGAAGACGAAGGATGTGAGTGGGAAAGAGGGACTGATGTAGGATAGACCCTGTGCCACACCTGGGTATACACCAAGAGTAGCCAGGCTGCCAGTGACTCGTGCTCCTGCTGTCAGTGTCTTTCAGCTGAATCACACGGGGAGGGTCCAGTGACATAGGTGCAGCAAAAACTCAGAGCTGATGACTTTCCAGCTCAGACTTGGTGGTACGGAGATCCCTGAAGGGAGGAGGCTAGTCAATGGCACGGGTAGAAATCCTGTAATTGCCAGGACTTTGGGGCCGCCTCTGATCTAACCCTGTGGAAGTTTCCAAAGGACCCAGGGCAGCTGGCCATCTGTTCCAAACAGGTGTGACCAGGAACTGACCTATGTTAGCTAGGTGCACAGGGTTTACTACGCATTTACTCTTCATTCATCTCTGTCCACTCACAATTCTCAGAGTGGTATGGGGGAGCCCAGATGTGTAAATGTAGCCCCACATTTCTTGAGCCTCGTTTTTTTGACTCAGAAATACTGGACCTCTGTGAAACAGCCCATGGGCTTAAGCAAATATGAGGAGAACCACTCTAGCTGAGGCAGCTGTGAGGCCAGGCCCCACCTGCTCATAGAGGACAATACCAGGTTCTCCTGTTTCCAGAAGAAGCCGAGGCTGGAGATCTCTCACTTGTAAGGGAAGATGTGGAGTAGGGTGGTTGGTCCTTACCACAGACACAGAGTCCACATTGTGGATGTGACTGGCTAGTTGTGGGTGAATACAGAGCTTGCTAAGACTGGTTTCACAGCAGTCCCCCCTACTTGTGTGCTGAGGCAAAACCCCATTTAACCAGGAGACCTGGCTGTCTCAGTTTGGCTTCCCTACAAAAGCCCTGGCTAGGATGCTTTCTCAGAACATGAGGAACTTTAGCCGTGTCTTCAGGCTCCAGGTCTACTGGCCAGCTGGGGTGGATCCCTTTGGGATCTTTGGTGTTCACCTGTTTGTTTGCTTATTTGTCTGTCTGTTTTCAATATTTTTAGTATCACACTTCAACTCTCCATCCAGGTTTTCAACATGTAACAGACACATCAGTGGTGAAGACTCTAGACCCAGCTTCTCATTGCTTCTATTCTAGGCCACATCTGTCTGAGAGCTTCCAGAACAAGGAAGATCATTCCTTGCATGTCTAATCCAAAGCAGGATGTTTTCCCATTCATATCCAAGGATGTTCCTTAGCCCATAGTGAAAAACTTCACCTCTAAGATATATTAAAAGATTTAAAGCCACATTGTCTCGGGGAGAATCCTGTGGGCTTTAGAGTCAAGGCAGGCCAGGTGACATGCTCGGAAGGCAGGTGGTCCTTTGACCTGCAGAACAGCGTGGATGCCATCTCTTCTAGGAGATGCTCTTGGATGAAGGCAGGCACCCTTCCCAGGGACACACAGCTACAATCCATTGCCTTTAAGGGGGTCCTCTTTAAAAGGTCACCAAGCTTTAGTGCATTCCTTAGGAACAGCTGGCCCCTTGGCTGGCTGGCAGCAGTTTCTCTGTGAGTAACACCCACAGGTCTCCCTCTCAACCTGCCCTCATCTATTCTCACCCACGAAACGGAAGCAATGAGTCCTGCCTTTCGGTGCTTTTCTGAGGGTGACATGAAAGCGTCACTCAAAGGAAACAATTGACACACTTTAAATCTAGGAAATGACCAATTCCTTTCTGGTATACTGTCATTCAACCCCTCCCCACAACATACACCACACTCGTGCACACACACACACACACACACACACACACACACACACACACTCATACTCATGCACAGGCATGCACATGCACATAAACAACGTAGAATTCTGTGGTCTTTGTAGCTCTGCAGATAGCTGGTGCATTATACATTGCCACAAGACAGGGCCTGTGTACACAGTGGCCTAGGTAGGTACCAGGTGCTCTGCAGCATCCTAGGAAGGGGAGTGTTTCCTGGAACCCAGAAGGGGTTCAGAAGGGACACTGGCTACAGCTTTAAAATATGGACAGGAACTGAGCAGGTAGGGAGCATGAGGGTGGCTGTCCTGGTCAAGGGATGCTAGAGCAGTAAGCTGTGGAGTTGAAAAACAGGAGGCATGTCTGGGCCAGTCCTCCAGGCTGGCTGAAGATTTCATGAGAAGGTGAGGGGTGGAGCCAAGGGTGGGAAGAATGTCAGGGCCTGGCTGGGTGAGGCCCTGAGTGTTTAAGAGAGGCTCCTGAGATTCTGCTGGGATGCTGAGAAATAGAGGAGAGCTCCCAGAAGGTCAGCCATGGGGAAAGAACTGAGTCAGGGAGGGCACCAGGAAGAGGTTGCAACAACAGCAGGCTAGCAAGGACCACACCCTTGTTGGGGGATTGGTAGACCATAATCTCAGGACAGGAATGCTGATCTCTTTTGAATAAGGCTCTTACTGCAACCTACCCCTGTGCAAAAACTCTGAGCTGGTGATCTTATAATGGGTAACAAGTGAGCTCACTCCCCAGCAATTGTTTGGGGAAGTGAAAGAGGAAACTG
The DNA here is from genome assembly GCF_943737965.1 of Phodopus roborovskii. Taxonomy (NCBI): domain Eukaryota; kingdom Metazoa; phylum Chordata; class Mammalia; order Rodentia; family Cricetidae; genus Phodopus; species Phodopus roborovskii. The sequence goes on along the minus strand of NW_026126469.1, from coordinate 7,362,675 downwards.
ACCTCAAAATAAAGATGCCTGACTCACTGTCTCTGAGTGACCTTGTGCTTGAACATACTCTGAGTCTACTGCCAGACACCTCCTCTCTCCACACCTTAGCTCACAGGAATGTAGACACCCTAGAGGAGTCCTACGTCCATCCGGAACACCTACAGATCTCAAGAGCAGAGCAGACTAAGACCCACTTCCTCATTCCGTGCTGGAGGGCCTTCCGCAAATCACTTGCATTTTTCTAGGCCTTGATTTTCAAATATATAAAATGGTAATAATAGCCATCACCACCCATTTGTGGGACTTTTACGAAGTCCAATAACCTAATAAACTTGAATGTGCTTGGAAGTGGGTGCTACAGAAATTCCATCTGTAATTGTTGCTATTGTTGTGTACTTGGGCATCAATATTGCCCCCCCACCAACCGCTGCAGAATTTCCTATCTCTGCTGAGAGATCAAGTGCTGTTCACCATGTTTGAGTAATTCTCTTGTTTAGACATGGCCCAGACCCCAGAAGGATCCACAGATACTGACTACCTGAAAAACGGGCCTTGCGTCAAATCTTAGGAAAAGCCAAGGGCCTGGTGAAGAGCACCCAGGAGAGGTGAGTCAACCCTGCTCAGCAGGGAAGGTGCCAGGGTACAAGGCAGGGAAAAAAGCATGTGACTCGGGGTGGGGCTTTCGGGGTGCAGAGGAACTGTGATCACTCATTCCTTCAGTGCCTCCAAATACTGGGCTGCATCCATCCGAATCATGCCCCCTCCCGATCCTCCTCCCTAGAAATCTAACACTGTAGTCAAGTGACTCACCAACCATGTGACTGAACAACACCAAGCCAGTCCCCTTCGGCTCACCTGGGAAATGGGTCTAATAGCCCAGACCTGCCTGCTATTCAGGGCTGAGGCTGGGGATGGTCCGTGGGTTGAGGCTGCCCAGTCACCTAAGCTGTTGCACCAATATAAAGAATTGGTTTAAGACCTGACTGCCTTGAGATGATGTCATGCCTGGGGTTGAGTGGTGGTGGCTGGAAGATGCTCTTCTGTAACCATGACAAAAGATGTAGGGTACTTGAGGAAACAGGTCCCCAAAGTTTGAAAGTTGAACAGAAAGTATTTCTGGGACATAGCTTTGAAATATCGCTTAGCACTAAAGAGACAAAACTACCCCCCTAAAAAATTAAATAAATAAAAACAAAAACCAATTTAGGAGACTAGTACAATGTGTGGATTGAAGTTTCTGTCCTGCTTGGTCCCACAGCCATTTAGTCTCAAACACACAGAGGCTTATATTAATTATAAACTGGCTGATAGCTCAGGCTTCTTATTGGCTAGCTCTCTCTTTAATTATTAACACACACACATATATACATATATATGTATGTATGTGTACATACCCCCACACACACATTCATAAATATGTATGTATATATCCTTGTGGTTTTGGCTTACCAGAGAATGCTGGGGCATCCTACCTTCTCAGTAGCTACATGGTATCTCCCTGACTACCTCCTACCTTTCTCTATTCCTGTTTTGAGTTCCTGGCTGGCTAAATCATGCCTGTCCATTGGCCAAAACAACTTTATTCATCAACCAATAAGAGAAACATATATTTACAGCATACAGAAGGATATCCCCAATCAACAATGTGTGGTAGTTTTACTCTTCCCAAATGTCCCTGAACTTTCTGGAAGGTTGGCTGTAGCATGGCACCCCAGGACTACCAAAAATGCATGCATGAGAGAAGGAAGCCACCCCAAAGGAGTGGCTCCCATTCCAAAGAGGCCTGGATGGAGAAAGAGAGGAGGCCAGAGACCACCACTCAACAGGCCTGCCCTGACCACAAGGCAGCAGGCAGTCAGCAGAAATAACACCAGGCCAGGGGAGGCCCTGAAGGTTGATGTGGGTCTGTATGCTCTGTGCAATGCACCATGAAAGAGAAACAGATATGAGCTGTCCAGAAGAAGCCTGGGAGATACTTTGGGGGACACTGGGACAGAGTAGATTGGTTGGTGAACCTCAAGACCCCTGAAATTAAGAGAGATTATTCATGGACTTCACATAAAGTGTTCCCCAGCCTTAAATGATGTGTAGTGTGTAGTGTCTGTGTGTGGTGTGGGTAGGAGAATGTGTGTGTATGTGTGTGTGTGTAGTGTGTATGTGTGTGATGTGAATGTATATGTGTGGTGTCTGTGGGGGATGTGTATGTATGTGTGTAGTGTCTGTGTGTGGTGTGGGTGGGTGGCTTGTGTATATATGTGGTATGTGTATATGGTGTGTGGATGTGTATGATGTGTGTGGTGTGTTTGTGTGTATGTGTGTGGTGTGAGTGTGGTATGTATGTATGTGTATGTGATATGTGTATGTGTGGTGTATATGTATGGTATGTGTGGTGTGGTATGATGTCTGTATGTATGTGTAGTGTGTGTGATGTGTGTATGTGTGGTGTGTGTGTGTATGGTGTGTATATGCGTATGTGTGGTGTGTGTGTTGTGAGTTCTGTGTGTTGTGTGTGTGTGTGGTGTGTGGTGTGTATATGGTCTGTGTGTAAGTGTGGCGTGTATATGGTCTGTGTGTGTATGTGTGGTGTATATATGATGTGTGATGTGTATGTGGTGTGTATATGGTGTTGTGTGTATGTGTGGTGTGTATATGGTGTGTTGTGTGTGTGGTGTGTATATGGTGTGTGTGTATGTGTGGTGTGTATATAGTGTGTGTGTGTGTGTGTGTGTGTGTGTGTGTGTGTGTGGTGGGATTAAGTCTTTTCTTTCACTTGACCCCTCACATCCTCAATCACATCTAGGTACCAGCCTAGGCTGACTCCATCCACCTCTCTCTGCATGTTAGGGGACTTCCATTACCACATTGTCCCTTGCTGATACCCTGGCCATGAGCACAAACTCACCCAGGTTGATTACCAGCCAGCCATGTACCTTCAGGCAGGTCATCTAACATTTCTATATTTGTGGGTCACAGGGACACATGCTACACAGTTCTTTGAAGAAATCCGTGTATTGATGTTTGACAATCCCATGGCTGGAAAACCCTTCCCCTTGAAGAGGGCTGCAGGGCTGCCTGAAGAGGCCACCCTGGTTGCTCTGGGTTCCCATTGTTTTACTGCACAGGAGGACTGTCTGCCAGGATAAAGACAGAACAAGGTGCCACAGTGAATGTCTACGCAGGACAGTGATGGCGCACAGTAGGTGCTCAGTGGCTGCATCTTTTCTGTCCCCACAACTTGTTCTAATAGCACTTCCTGCTCTCTGTGCTCCAGCTCCTAACATCAGCACCAGTCAGTTGGTGGTCTCCTGTTTGTCCATGGATACTTATCGTTTGTTGGTTATTCTTTCATCCATTTGACGATTACTGGACATTTACTACCTGTCCTAGGCTGCACTAGGAAGGGTTTTGGCAGAATTCTTGCCCTGAGTGGTTCATAGGAAATTGAGTGGTCACTTGTGTAAATAATCAAGATGTGCATAAGGTATTTTTGGACTTTTGTTTTCAGTAACTTAGGATCTTCATTTAACTCAGTGAGCCATGGCTGAGCCACACTGTGTCCCAGGCACTGGACTAGGCACTGGGCACTCGGGATGATGGTACCTTCATCCTCAAGCAGTGCAGGGGCCAAATGTGGAAGATAGACAGTAGGTCTAAGGGTTACACCATGTAGACAACATCCCAGACCACAGGTCAGTGAAGTATGAGGGCCAAGGAGTACTGCATGAAGGAGGCAGTACCCGGGACTTGAAGGATAGATTGGCTAAACAATGGAGAGGCTCAGCCTATGCAGCTTGTGGGAGGGAGACCAAGCATGTGGCTCAGGACACCACAAGTCCTGGACAGTTTGATACATAGGCAAAATACTCAGAACTTCCAGAAAATTCTTGTCTTTCTCCTCCTAGCACCACCTCCCAGTCAAACCCCTTAGTCCCAGCTCCAGAGTCCCCCTTTGCCCAAGCCTGAAGAAGCTGAAGCTTCTGTGATGACAAGCCCTGTCTCAGTGGAGCCATGCAGTCAAGTCACTTTCCAAGAGACAGAGAAAGATGGAAACTGGGGTGGAGCTTAGGCTGGGCTGGAAGAGGAAACATTTGTGACTCCCAGTGACCACCCTCCCCCACCCCCAGGTGCTGTCAGATACTAATCCAGGCTCAGGTTAGCCCTGTGCTATGTATGGTTCCTCAAACTAGCAGTAACAGCTGGCAACATCAGGGAGCCTGCTTCCTCCCAGGGGCCCCTCACCCTCACCTCTTACCCACTTTGGGTTGCCTCAGGTCCCTGATCTGCTGAATCAGTTCCCACTAATTTGATCAGGGTGATTGGTCAAGGTGCCTTCCTGGAGCTTTCCATCACCACCAGCAGGTTGCAATATGCCCAGCAACCTCTCATCTCACATGAGAGACAGACGGGTTCAGTTACGGTGCTCATGTGTGTACACATGAACACAAATACACACACCCCCTTCTCCACTGGATAGAGACAGACTCCACTCACCCAGTGTCTGCTCTGAGACTCACACCCGGATGCCACAGGGCCAGCTTACCTCAGTTTCCTTTGGAATGTTCTGGACCTCCAGCTCAGGGACAACAAAGCCCATGCCAGAAAGCCCCTGTATCTTTCATTGAGAGAGCACCAAAGGGTTAAGAGAGAGCCTTTCCAGGGAGCCTGCCTCTTAATCAACACAGTTAATTCTTTTCCTTTTACAAACATAAATTCTTGGCAGTCAGTAACCAAAAAAGAAAGGGGTAAGAAAAAAAACTTAACCCAGCATTAGTCAAATCTTTGCCTCTTCCTATTTTTTTTTCCAAGTTAAGACCCAGGGGAATTCAAAGCAATGAGAGAAATCCCAGCCCAGATGGAATGTTTTTGCTAATATATGTCTGCAAGTTATTTAAGTGTGTGTGTGTGTGTGTGTGTGTGTGTGTGTGTGTGTGTGTGTGCACGCACACATGTGTGACCAGAACACACAGCACTGAAGAGCCATCGCCACCCTCTCTGCCAAAGTCCCAGCTGTCCTCCAGCCCCAGATCTCCAGTCTAGACTTGAAGAAGACAAAGCCATTATCCAGGACATCTTTGTCTTTCAGCCCAGGTCTTTGCCACTGAGGCTCAAGGACAACCTGTGACTGGCCTCTTGCTCCCCTGTAGAGCTCAACATCTGACTCCTGCAGTGTTTCTCCTTGGCCCTACAGAGCACCCCTAAGTGACAGACCTGGGCTTCACAGAACCTCTGCAGCCCCCACCTGCCCCGCCCCCCTCTGCTCCCTGAGAACCTCTGCAGCCCCCACCTCCCCTAACCCCCCCAGTCTGCTCCCTGAGAACCTCTTCAGCCCTCACCTGCCCCTGCCCCCCCCGTCTGCTCCCTGAGAACCTCTGCAACCCCTACCTGCCCCTGCCCCCCCCCCCCGTCTGCTCCCTGAGAACCTCTGCAGCCCCCACCTGACCCTGCCCCCTTCTGCTCCCTGAGAACCTCTGCAGCCCCCACCTGACCCTGCCCCCTTCTGCTCCCTGAGAACCTCTGCAGCCCCCACCTGCCCCTGCCCCCCCCAGACCCTCTGCAGCCCTCACCTGCTCCAACCCCATTGTCTGCTCCCTGCTGAACTGACTTTAATTCTTTTCATCTTTCCTCCTAAGTCCCTCCTCTGGCCCTGTAATCAGCTGTGTGGGTTCCAACTTCTGATTTCCAGGGAGAGATTAAACAGTTTTCCATCCAAAGGCACTTGGAGACCTGGGCCACCCCAGGGCTAGCTCAATCCTTCTCTAGCCCGGGTAGGGAGGGGAGGGTGCAGCTCTCACTCTACTGAGCCTTGGCCTGAGTCCTGGGCCTTCCTTGTGAACCTTCCCATGCTCTACCCTGCCCTGGCTCTCCAGAGTCCAACCTCCCATCACTTCCCCTCCACACAGAGGCCTCCAATGTCTCCAGCTGGGCCCAGGGTGGGGAGGGTGGGGAGCCTGGCTTTCTGTACCACCAGCTTCAGGGAACAGCAAACAGGGTTGACTCTGGAGAGCCCTGAGTTGGAAGCTCCTCTGCCTTACTACATCTCTCCTCAGGCCCTTTGCCCCTCCCTCTCACTCTTGCCCTCACAGTTTTTGGAGAAATGGGACCACTCACAGTGTCCTCTAACTGAGTAGGGGCTGGGATTTTCCAGCCATCTGCTCTCAGAGTCTACTGTATGTACATTTCTGCTGGTATCACCTTAGGTCTGGGTCTCAGCTCAGCCCAGCTAACAGCACAGGTTGAGCCAGGCTTGGGGACTGAGAACAATGCCATTGAGGAGGGCTCAGAGACAAGCTCCCAAGAGATGCCTGAAAGGAGTTTGGGGCAAGGTGTCATTGGATGTGAAGCTAGGCTCTGCATCTTAGCAACAAGTTCCAACCAGAAAGGAAGACTTGCCTAGAAAGAAACCATTGAGACAGGAAGAGGGAAAGAGGGCCTCCCGTGTGTGGAAAGTGTCCTGGAATGGCCCACTGAGGTGGGTGTGGCTCTGGCCCTCCACACATGGACATTGGCTTCTGAAAGCCTGAAGATTCCAGAAAGATAATTCACTCTGTCTTGGATTAAGGAATTCAGGGAGTCCACGAGTTTTCCAACACTGTAAGCAAAAATTCTTGCAAGGGAGATTCTGTGGCCATCCTCGGTTTTCACAAGAGTCATTCCAGAAGGGGGAAAAAAAAAAAAGCTGAGCTAAAAGTTAACACAAAGGGGACCCTTGGTGCTGGCCAGTGTGGAGTGAGTAGCCGCTACCTGAAACCAGGAGGCTGTAGGACATGTGTTTGTGCATAAGAGGTGACCTGGTGTTTGGAGATGGCATCCTAAAGCAGGTCACTAGCACAGCTGTTATCTGCTGGGCACTGGCACTCACGTCACTCCCCAGAGACAGGTAGCAGCAAAGGCCTTGTGAGTGGAGATGTGGGCACAATGGGCCAGTGCCTGCATCTTTCCCAATGGACACATGGTTCATTAGTGGCACAGTGAAAACTTGACCCACTTTCAACAGGATGAGCTTGTGCCCAGCTCCTACATGGGTACCTCAAGGGAGTTCTGGAAACATCACCAATACCAGGGGGTGATTGGGAGCAGGGCAGAGCAGCTTGGCAACCAAGGCATCACCATTCTCTGTCCTGGATTCCCTTTGGTACTAGAAGACCCAGAGGGCTTGGGGTGGGGGGGCTTCAGTGCTGTTATCTTAGGTTTTAAGAAACACCCTTCACGTCATCTCTCCAGAGTTCATTTTGTGGGGGTATAATGTGAACATCTCAGAGCTTGGGAGCTTCCCCAGACGTCTCAGCTATTTTCCAAGACCACCCACCCAGAACTTGGAGTGGGTTCCTCCCTCCCCAAAGTCAATTTCCCAGAGACCAAGCTATGTAACAGGAAAGGTCCTCTCTGATTGGTGGTTTGCTTGCCTAACTAGATATCTCCATTCCTGTGGGGCAAAAAGTGGACAGCCAGACCCATTGAGATGTGGAGGAGCATCCTGGCTCTGAGGAGAAGCACGCTGAGCTGTGCACTCCTCTGGATCCTCTGAGGCGGAGACAGACACTGAAGTGTAGACAATCCATAGGTCTGCTCTCAGGGCTGGAGAGATCTAGAATGCTTTCTTCTACCCACCATGTTCCTGTGTGGTGTGTACACGTGCAAGGAGGTACAGTAGATTGCACAAGTGTAGATAGATGGATACACGAATGGTGCATGAGGTAGACAGCCATGCTACCGGCCAGCCGCCAAGTCCCACTGTCCTCCCCTGGTGGGTAGCTTGGCTATCTCTCTAAGCTGATTTGGTTTGTCCCTTCCTCCAGTAACTCCTTCCCAACTCCCCAGCGTCAAGCTGTCGTCCTCACCAGCTCCTCCCTACAGCCAGGCTGTTGCTATATCCTCACTCTTCCTCCGCAGCGCATCGACTCTGAAATCTGTTCCTTTCTTGGTCTCCACCCCCTCTATCAGCACCCCCCCCCCCATGTCCCATCTCTTTCCATGTGCCCCTGTCTCCTGATCTCTGCTTTTCTTTGCTTTTCTCTTTTCCGGCTCTGCGCCTTGCCTGTCTCACTGTTCTACTTGTGCACTGATCGCTGCAAGTCTCTCCCACGGGTGCATTTACGTCTCTCGTCTCCATGCCCTCTGCAAGTAACCGCACCAGGAAGTTTCTTTGGAGAGGGAGAATGCCTAACCCATTTCCATCCCAGCTGTGTACTCATAGGCCTGGGCTCTGGGCCCAAGCTGGAGACATCACAGGGTTGAAAAGGTCCCCAAGGCCTGCTGGCTGAGCTGAGAACGCTGGGCCTTGGGAGGAACAGCTAGGCAGGGGAACCAGTGAAGCAGCCCTGCCTGTTTCTAAAACAAGTGTTGGGACTGGCTCATTTGCATGTTGGGTCTCTTTTACATAAATCTGCATGTCAAGCTGGAGGCCCTGGAGCCAGGTAAAAGGATGCAGAATAAATTAATCAGCCTGCCCTACCGCAGGTGTCAGCCAGCCCTGCCTTCCCACTGACAGACAATCTAGCCAGCTAGAGGCCCTCGGGGTGGGGATGGTACAGGGCAGGGAGCTGGCTTGCTGCTGGCAGGAGGCAGATGTGCTTTAAGCTGTGGCTGGCCCAAAGGGCAGCCTGCTACCAAGTCAGGCCAAGAGAAGGCTAAAGACATGGTCTAGAAGGGGCTAAGGAACCTAATGCTCTGTAGGGTGCAGGAAGTGCCAGGAGCTTTCCAAGGGCACCCAGTTCTTAGCAAGGCTGCTTTCCTGTTCCTCAGCTGCCTGAGTGGCTGGGTACCACTGCTCCATCTGAGGATCTCTGGGAAAACAACCTGTCCATCTTCACCCCAGCCCTCAGTGAACACTGCCTCTCCTCCTGATGTATTGGGGTGTTCTCCAGCCCTTCCTTACCCAGACACCAAATCTGGCTTCCCTTCTGGAAAACACTAGGGTGATATAGATAGTGGGCATTTCTACTTCAGGAAACTGTGACTCTTTTGCTCCCCTGGGATTGGAAAATGGCTCTGGGAGCCCCAAGACTACAGAGAGGATGGAGCAGGTCACTAGTACCAGAGCTGAGACCTGGCTCCACTTCCGAGGCAAAGGTGACAAGCCACAGCCTCCCAGCCTCTCCAGATCCCTGAGGGGATCCCCAGGCATACACGTGCAGCCAGCTGTGGCTGCTCCATTCTCCTCTGGGCAGGAGGGCAGCTGTGCTGCTGGTGGGCCTGACCCTGAGATGTGGGCCCGCCACCTTGGGGGGTGGGAGGGGGTGGTGGCAGAGCAACATTGAGTAAAACAGGAACTAGAATCCCGAAACACCTCTGCCTAGATCCTAGGCTAGCTACCACTGCCAGCCCTGTGACCCAGAACATAACACTTGACCTCTCTGAGCCTTGTTTGCTCATCTATAGAAGGGTTCCTTCTTATAGTGCTCTTAAGAGAGATGCAGCAGGCCAGCATCCCACAGCACACCTAGTGCAGATGGGCATCTCTCACAGACCCAGGGATGGCTACTAGGTGGGCCTGGGTCTGAGGAAGACTGGGCAGGAAGGGGTGGTCTCTCCTGCCACCTTCCCCTCTTTGTACTGCTTGCTGCCATCCATTCTCTACACATGCTGGATCCAGGGAACATTTTAAAGCACAAAGAGTATCAGGCCACACCCCCCTGCTCACACCTTACTGGCTGACCTTCTTGACAGGGCTTTCCCAGGCTTTCTGAGATCTGGCTCCTGCCAGTCTCCATAGTCTCCCATCCCATCTTGTCCTCTCATCCAGCCAGCTTGTCACTGCACTGCCTATAGCTAAGAGCTCCACGCACCTCTGGATCCTGCACAGAACTTCCTGATCTCAGTTGCTCTCTCCCCTCAGTGGTGCAGAAATAGCTTCCAGGGCCTCTGCCTTCTTACAAATCCTGAGGGGGGGGGGGAGTCTTGAGGGCCTCACATCTCAGGAGACTGCTTGAGAAGTAAGAGGATGCCCAGAGAACCTAGGGTGACCCTCCCCAGGCTCCTCCAGACTCTGCTTAAATGTGAAAGGAGCCACCACCAACTCACCTTTGCCAGCGAGTGTCTCATATTGGCATTAATCACCTCTCCAAAGGAGTACTGAGGACTGACTTTCAAGCCAGACAAAATCACCTCCTACCATGCAAGCACTTGGGGGCAAGGTGTCTTGTAACACTACCCTTCTCCACTTACTGGCTCACTTTGTAAGGCACTGGCCTGTTGCACCTTTTAGAACTGCAGGACTTGAGTCTAGAAGACTGGACATCCCAGCAGGGAGCTGCATATTGAAGAAACAGTCTGGTAAAATCTTGTAAAGGTCACCACCAGCCAATGGAAAGCACACACACTGGAACCTGGAGACTTCAGCTTAAGGGCCTCTTTCTAGCCAAACAAACTTAGCCTCTTTGAACATCAGTCTTCAACAAACTTCAGGCAAACACAGGCTTTGGGAGGTGATAGGTGTGAAGTGCCTGCTAACCCAGTCAGCATGAAAATGTGAGCACTTGGGGCTTTGCTGTTGCTGTTTTGAGACTGGGTCTCACATAGACCAGACTGGCCTTGATCTCCGTATTACTCTGAAGTTCTGCTCCTCCAGCACACACAAGCAGACCTGGTTTTATGCAGTGTTGGGATAGAACCCAGAGTTGTCAACCATATTAGGCAATCACCTGATCTGTACCCCAGCTGCAAACTGATTTTTGTTCTGTTTTTGGTGGGCACTGGGGTACCCCTCCCACTCACTAGGCAAGTGCTCTAACACCAAACAATATTGCTAGCTCTAATTTTATATTTTGAGGCATGGTCTCACTAAGCTGCCCAAGTTGGCCTTGAACTCACTCTAGTCAGGCAGACCTCAACCTTGTGATCCTTCTGCCTTAGGTTCTGAGTAGCAGGGTTGAACCTCCAAGCCAAGCTGCACCTGTTCCTTATGAGGTGGGCGGGTCCAGTGGATTGTTCCTCCCACCTCTGGCCCTGCTCACACTCTGTGTTTGATCTGTTGTGCACTGAAAGGTGGCAGGCTTACAAATATTTGTTCCTTATGGCCCGTCCTTCATGAGTTCTATCAAGCTGGCCGATAAGATATCCTGCCCTGCTGGCTGGTACTGGCACCTGGTCTTTTGCGTGCGGGTCACCTTGTGAGCCACACTCTTTAATACCCAGAAGTCAATACAGAAGTTCTCAGTTACGGGTGGCAGGGGCACAGCCAGGGGGGCTCTGAAATTCGTTGTCTTTGTTCTGACTGTGATGTCTAGAAGTGGCCCAAGATTCCAAGTTAGCACTTTTCATGCCAGGTGGTGACTGGCTGTGCACTCGGCCCACGGAGCACTGAACCAAATGGTTTTGAAAAGACTTGAAGTGACAGTCTCCTTTAATTATGCACAAAGTCTCCAGATCTATTTCAGCCTTTGAAAAGTGAAACCCAGGAAGGCAGGTTCCCCGGTAGAGGGGAGAGGTCCGTGCCATGAAGTTCCCACCTCCCTTTCTCCTGTGTAATTTAATGAGTTGAGAAGGCTTATCAGCTAGGCTGTGCTGGCTCCAGACATGCTGCACCTTCAGTCAGTAAAGGTCACATTAGAAAGGCTGGCTGGTCAGCCAGCCACTGGCAAGGTGAGCCGGGTCCAGGTGAAAAGCCAGGATCCTGTCTCCTTGCTCAGTCACCCTCTTTCTTCCCTTGTTCGGGCCAGACCAACACAGAGTCCTCCACCCCCTGAACTGTGCCTGCCCTCCTGGCTTTGAGTCTGGGGCTCAATGCCTGCCACCTCTGATAGCCCCAGACACTCATACTCTCTTGTCTTCCTCCTTTGGCAGTGTCTCCCATGTCCCAGGCTAGACTGGATTGTACCCTGGAACAACTGAAGTGGCTTTGAACTTCTGACTCTCCCGTACCTTAGAGAAGAAAGCTCACTGCCTAGACTAGCTGGCTCCCCGGTGATCTCTGAAGACTCTCCCCCAGCCAGGGACCAACCCCCAAAAGCATATTCAGGGAATCTGACTCACAAACAATTTAGTGAGCCCCGCTTGAGGCCTGAGAGAGTGCTTCTTGAGGTGTTTGCCTTTCTCGCTGTCTATCAAGCCTCATATCTGGAAGATGTACTTGGTAGAAACAGTGCGCCCTATTAAATAGATTTTCCCAGTAGTCACAGGATTCTAGAACAGAACAAAATTGCAGGGTCAAGTAACCCAAACCCCTTTCAAATTAAAAGAAAAAAAAAAGGTTTCAAACAGAGTCATTATGTAGCTGACCTTAAAAGCATGCCTTTTCTGTCCTCTTACCTTCCTGAATGCTGAAGTTACAGGCACACAGCTACCACACCAGCCCTAACTTTTAATTTTGGAGGTGGTGGTGGTGTAGAACAGGGGCTCGTGTAACACGGGCTGGCCTCAAGCTCACTTTATAGCCAAGAGCGACCTTGCGTTTCTTTAAATCTTCCTTCCTCTCCCTAGTGCTACAATTACATGGATGCACCACCACACTTGGTTTATTCAACCCAGGGCACCTGTATACTAAGCAAGCATTCTACCTGTCCCTTTGCAAAATTTTAACAGCTTCATTCCATCCACTCTGATTTGTTGTTGTTGTTGTTTGTTTGTTTGTTTTTGTTTTTCAAGACAGGGTTTCTCTGTGTAGCTTTGAAGCCTGTTCTGGAATTTGCTCTGTAGACCAGGCTGACCTCAAACTTACTGTCTGCCTCTGTCTCTGCCTCTGCCTCTCAAGAACTGGGACTGAAGGTGTGTACCACCATCGTCTCTGCCTCTTGAGAACTGGGATTGAAGGCATGCACCACCATCACCCGACTTCCATCCACTCCTTTGTAAGTGGCTAGACATCCAGGGGACTTCAGGACTAGCCATGGTAACATCAGTTGAAACAGCTAAAACCCCGATGAGGATATGCAAAGAGAAGAATAGGGGACAGAACCTTCAGGAAGGGAGGGGAGGGAGAGAGGGAGGGAGGGAGGGAAAGAAGGAAGGAGGGAGGGATGGCACATGACAAGCAGGATGGAGATACAGTTCTCTGGAACATAGCCATGCCCAAGAATCCCTATCAACATCTGACCAGGCCCTGCTCCTGTCAAAGGGAAAGGATGTGCAACTGGACATTACATCAGTTAGGAGTGGGGCCCCTGAGTCTGCCTGAGTTCAAATGCAGTGTGGGAGAGCCAACCACAGTGCTCTGCCTTCTCTGTGCCTCGGTCTCTTCAGCTATAGAATGGACACAATAGCAGGCCGGAAACAGATTGTGCTTGCAACCTGCCTGGCAGTTGTCACCCTAGGCTATCCGTTCTCAACCTTCCTAATGCTGCAACCCTTCAATATAGTTCTTGTTGTGGTGACTCCCCCACCCCCCCACAACCTTAAAATTATTTTATTGCTATTTCATAACTAATTTTGCTACTGTTATGAGCTGTAATGTAAATATCTGATATGCAATCTCTGCCAGGGTCTGGAACCCTTGAGAACTGCTGCCCTAAATTTTAGGGCCTAGAGCATAAACTCCACAAAGTCAAGGGCTGCACTTCACTTCCTGCTGGATCGTGAGGGCTCCAGTCAACACAGACAACTTCTGTTTGTGTTTATCATTACCTGCCCCCAGGCATTACTCTTCATACGGCCTGGGTTTTCTTGCTCTCTCTCCATCACCTCCCCTGACTGCTTTTGGTCATGGCCAGTTTGGCCTAACTCCCTGTCTGCAGCAGTGTGCTCCTGCACTCTGCAGGCTCAGCTGCTGGGCTTCCACCTTTCCCACCTGCAGGGGGAGTGGGAGCATCACCCAGCCTGCCCAGCCCTGGCCTCGCTGCCCAGCCCCCTCCCACCACTGTCCAACGTGCCATTCCCTTTCCGATATTTTGAAATCCTGGCCGTCTTCCCCTGACTCACTGGGCTCTGCCTAATAAGTCAGGAGTGGCAAGGAAAGAAGGAATCTACATCGCTTTTCCCTAAGAAAGGTTGTCCACTTATTTTTGTTTTGTCTGATTCAGAACTGCCTGATGTAATTCCCTTCTGCTCTGACAAATGGGACCTTCAGCAAAGAAGGAAACAGAGCCAAAGCAAGAAGGGAAGGGGCCAGAGGCTTTCTGGAGGGTTATGAGGTTCCCACCAGAGTGCAGGCAGCTGGACAGTTCTCTTCTGTCTGGGGGCCTTCAATTTCAGGAAGACAAGACGCCTTCTTCTGTTCGAGTGCTTCTGGCAGGGCTGGCTTGACTGCTCTCTTCCTATCTGCCTCCCTTCCTGAGGCAGCACAGGGAAGGCACTGGCTGCCTCCTCCCACCATAGAGGAGGCAATGGCTACTTCCTTCCACCTGAGGGTCCAGGATGGAGAGGGCACCTGCAGTCCACCCCAATTGGAGACAGTCCCTTGATCATCTCAGACACCCGCTCACCTTGGATTTTTCTCAGCGACTAAGGATTTGCCTTCACTTTGACTTAGTGAAAATTAGTAGGATTTAGGAAAATGTAAGTAATTCAACTCTGCAAATTAACATGAAGGCTGGGAGTAGTGGTTGGTACCCTTCTATAACCTCAGCATTCAGGAGGCCAAGTAGGAGGACTGCCACAAGTTTGAGACCAGCTTGCTCTATTTAAGCATTTTCTTATATTGTTCTATTGCTGATTAAAAACTTGGGAATCAGATATTGTGGTAAAAACCTGATAAATCCTCTTCATGCTTCCCACCTGAAAGGCCTGCAAATCTCTCTGAGCTCCTCCCTATATCTTCCTGTGTACCACCCCCTACCCCTACCCCATCTGGCTCCTCCAAAATCTTTATGGCTAATCACTGACTCCACCTCCTAAGTCAAGGTAAACTTTATTAGCAGTCTTGGAGTGTCAGTGCAAACAAATATCCTGCAATATTGTATGTAGCAAGTTTCAAGTCTACCAGAACAGCAACAAGATCCTGACTCAAAAAAGTAGAATAAAAATAGCTAACATGTGCCCACAGGCCCGGACCTGAGCGGATCAGATGATGCCGAGTAATAAATCGCTGAAGGAAGGAAACACTAGCTGGGTACAGTGGGACCCAGAGTAGTTCAAGGTCATTCTCAGCTACATAGAGGGTTGAAGCCTGGACTGCATGATACCCTGCGTCAAACAAACAAACAGATGCACAAACAGGCAGAATAGAAGCTAATAATTAAAACAAGAGCTACAGCCTTTGCCATTGAGCCAAGGGCTGCCAGAGGTTAGACTTCTGCCACCTATAAGGGAGCTGCAAAGTAAAATTCTCAGTAGCGGGCGTCTGCTGTTGCTCTATGTGCTCCTTTAATACAAACAACTGAAAAAAGAAAAAAAAAAAATCCCGATTCCGTTTACTTTCATGTCTGCGGTAGCTTGAATGAGACTGGCCCCCACAAGCTCATATATGTGAGTGCTTGGTCACCAGGGAGTGACACTGTTTGAAAGGCTTAGAAGGATTAGGAGGTGTGGCCTTGGAGGAAGTATGTCTCTGGGGAGCAGGCTTAGAGGTTTCAAAAGGCCAAACCAGCCTCTCTCTCTCCCTCTCTCCCTCCCTCCCTGTCCCTGCCTCCCCCCCTCCCCCCCCTGCCCACAGGCTAGGACAGAGTTCTCAGCTGCTGCTCTAATGCCTGCCTGCCGCCATGATTTCCGCCATCATGGTCATGGACTAACCCTCTGATAGTGTAGCCCAGCCCCAATCAAAAAAAAAAATTTTTTTTAATGAGTTGCTTTGATCATGTTGTCTCTTCACAGCAATAGAACAGTGATTGAGACAATCCCTTTGTAATGACAGTCAAACAAGAGTTCAATGAACTAAATAAACAAGAATGTTAGGTCTGTGCAATGATTTTAAATTGTGTTATTATTTGGAGGGAAATGGGTGGGCACATGCATCACAGCACACACACAGAGGTCAGAGAATAACTTCAGTCAGTCTCTTTCCTTTTACCTCTACAGAGACTCCGAGGGAAGAGTTCTGCTCATAGGTATGCAGGGTCAGCCTCTCTCCTTTACCTCTACAGACACTCTGAAGGAGGAGCTCTGCTCGCACTTTCATCTGCTGCCATCTTATAAAAGGTTCTGAACCACCGTGTGGTTGCTGGGAATTGAACTCAGGACCTTTGGAAGAACAGCTTGTGTCCCTAACCTCTGAGCCATCTCTCCAGCCCCCTGCTGAAGTCTTCTGACTGGGCCCAGGTAAGTGTTAACGTTGGTCTCCTGCTTGTCTGAGTGCAAATCTTCTCACCAGCACCCTGAAGTCCAGCAGGTGGCAAAGGGTCTCTGATTCCAGCCACAGAACCTTTGTGGGAAGAGAGGTCTTATGTTCAGTCTAGAAGAGGAAGAGACAGGTCTTGGTGTGACAGACCTGAGGGCCTCTCTGAGGTGCACAGCTCAAGGCTAGGGTGTGAAGCTACTGGGTCCTAGAGCTGGAACCATGTCCATAGGCAGAGCCCAGAACAGCTCAGGGGAGCTGGTGTATAATAACAGCTAGTGCCCATGGCTCCAGGGCTTCCAGGCTCCATGCATGGCTACCACTTTGTCTCAGGCCCTCTACCTCATCTTTACTTGATGTGGTGTCTGCTGTCAGCCTGTTTCACAACTATCGAAGAACACCCCCCTTCTCTGGGCACCCAAATCACCTCAGTTTCTGTAGCTGGATCCTGCCCAGGGCCTCAGGTACTCACTCCAGCACCCGACCTGGGGAATGGCTGGGAGAGGCATATGAAGAGAAGGAGGAGAGTTTGGATGATCTTAGATAAAACCGCCTTGGTGACATCATCGAGATTGAGACTCCCCACTGGTAATGATTTATTGACCCTGTGAGATAAACCAAGACCACCAGTTGTGAGCCTCGTGACCCCTGCCTCAGCTTGGTTCTTTTGACTTTCAGATGCCTGTGGCCTCTGAGGAGTGAGAGCAGGGAAGGTGGCTCTAGAAGAAAAGGCATTTTCAAACTTCCAGCAGCACAGCTGACCCAGGCAGCCCTGGCTTTGCTCCCCTCCCTGACTCCCAGGGGCCTATTTCTTGCTTCTGGGAGGCTCAAGGCTCCGTGATCAGCCGGCCATGCTCTGGCCCGGGAGTCCTGATACCTTATCACAATGGGCATTGCTGCTTTCTGTGATATTCTCTGTTCCATCCTGGGTCATTGTCACAGGGGCTGCACAGAAAACAATTGGTTTTGGTGACCTGAACACTATCAGTATTTGCCTTTCCGCCTCAGGCCACAGGCTCTGACACACGCACTATGTTATGTGTGTCTTCACCTGGTTACCCAGCCACCTGCATCCCAGAAAGCCTAGCCCTTGCCTGCTTTTATCCATCCCAACAGAAAGTTCCTTTGGGAGTACATTTATCTGTACCCCATCTTTCTGGCAAACTCCACTACAGAAAAGCTGCCAAGCTTTTAAAAACAACTGATAATCTACAAGGGTACACAAATGGCACCATCATCAAACTCCAGGCACTATGGGCTGGAGTGGAGGCCGTACATGAGACTAGGTCACATCTCTAGCATGTCAAAATAAAGTAAATGAAGATTTTGAATGATAATTCCTTTAATCCATGCATTCAGAAGGCAGAGGCAGGCAGATCTCTGTGAGTTCAAGGCCACCATGATCTACAGAACAAGTGCCAGGAAAGTCAGGGCTATGTGGAGAAACCCTATCTTGAACATAAACAAACAAACAAATAAACTATTTGTAGAGAATCCCTAAGTAGGGTCAGAGAGTAAGGTTTCAAGTCATCCTTAGGTTGAAACAAGGAACTGAAATCAAATTTACTGGCAGCAAATAGGAACTCAGGGAATTCAAACGCTAACTATACAGCTGGGTGGTTTCAGTATTTGGGCTGTAATCTGTGTGTGCCAGGAATGCAGCACACACTCAGCAATCACAGGGGAGTGAGGCTGGTCATGTGAAGTTCCCACAAAACAGGTAAATAGACAGTGTCCTTAGCATCGCTGACCCAACACGGTGACATCCACATGACCAGACAGTGCACGAGAGAGTGAAGCAGGAGCATGTGGGAGTCTAGAATTCTGACAGATGCTGGCCGTGAAAGAACCAAGCAGGTTTAAGACCAAATTTAAAAACAAAGAAAATATTTAAAGGGAACACTATTTTTAGTGCTGGAAGGGTTGGCCTGTACAGGAGATAAAGCAGCCCGACTCCAAAGGACAAAGTAGGCCCATGGGACCATGGGAGTAGAGGAAGGGCTCTGGCAGCTCAGGCGAGGCACCAGGGGGTTGGCACAGAGACAGCACTCACACTCGCAGAGAACTCAGCACTGATCCAGGGTGTCTATCACAACTGGTTCATCCCTACATGCACGCGCCCATCACTCTGCCGCTGGACTTTGGCAGTGTTTCTCAGCTGTTTTTAGACAAAGTTTTAAGATTTCAGATAGAGGGCTGGGGAGATGGCCCAGTAGGTAAAATGCTTGCCATGCAAGCCTGCAGACCTGAGTTTCATGCCCAGCACACATATGTTAATAATAAAAAAGATTTAATTAAAGAGAAAAATTCTAGGCACAATAGTGAGGAGGAAGACACTGGATCCCTGGGGCTCAAGGGCCAGCTGGCCTAGCCATATCATTAAATTCTGGTTTCCAAGAGAAGTTCTGTCTCACAAAAAAAAAAAAAAAAAAAAAACTAACAACAACAACAAAACAAGGTAGAGAGTGGTTAATGAAAATGAAAACATTGGATGGCAACCTTTGACCTCTACACGCAAATATACACATGTGCATACAATAGTACATACACTCAAACATGAACACATACAAAAATAAAACAAAATTTCAAATAAAAGACACAGCTCCTGGGTCCAAATCTTGACTTTGTTAACTTTTTAGTTGTGTGACCTTGAGCAAATCACCTAACCTCTCTGGTCTCCATTTTGCTAGTTGACATGGTAGGGATAATTATAGAGCTGTTAGGAGGATTAAATAAATTAGCCTTTGGGAAGCAGTTGGAACACTGTGGGCGCATCACATTGTAAATGTGCTTGTTACATCCAATAGGCATATCTAAATGGCTGAAGACATATGGTACAAGGTCTTCACTCTTTACCAGCTCTGCGGCAGCATCTCTAGCTGTAAAGTCAAGAGCCCAGGGGCAGCAAACAAACAAACAGAACTACAGCAATCACAGGCACAGAGTCTGTTTGACCCAGACATGAAGTGACCCTCCCTGCTGTCAGGGTGGCCTACCCCTCCTTCCTCTGGAGCTCCAAGCAGTCTGAGTGCACCAGAGGGCAACCTGTGTTTGTTCCAGGGAGACACGGGGTCTGTGCCTCTCCTTGCTTGTAACTGCCCTCTTGGCTTCTCCACGTATTAGCCCAAATTAGTAAAAGGACTCGTAAAAGCATTTACTAGGCTCAGACAGCAGAGCCACTTTCTCTGGCTGCAGGGCTTGGCAGCCACAGCTGCTGGTGCTAAGGACTGAAGGAGGTGCCCATTGCACCCTGAACCCAGCCAGGCCCCAGCCAGCCAGCCATCTCACCCAAAGGACCATCGCTGGGGAGGCTCTGCCATAGCACATTGTGGCATGTCAGGTGGAACTCTCATCCACTGCAGGCTGCACAAAAGGAAAAGTCCCGTAGTCGGACTTGATATTCAGGTAGGCCTGAATATCTGACACAGGATCTCCCTGTGTGTGAGCCAGGCATCGAACTCCTAATCTTCCTCCATCTGCCAGCTTTTCATCTTCAGGATGTCTAGCCCATTTTGCAAAGAGTAGAAAGGCAGCATAGAGGATTGGAGCTCACTCACGTAGATGATATAGGGCACACTGTCTGGAACTGACCAGAAGCCCGCATTACCCCCATCTAATCCCACAGGATTTGGGTATAAAAAGAATGGGTGAGGCCATCCCCATGGGGCGGGCAAGAGCGTGATCATTGCCATCACGTCTCTAAATTATTATTGTTGTTATTATAATAACTAGTGGGTTGAGTTGAGTGGGTGGTGGATGCCAGATAATTACTAAGACCCCCAAATTAAAGTGTGGAGTCTTGACTTTTCCACGGCTGCTCAAAGAGGAAAATGAAAGCTGGCCTCGGGGAGCTGGGGAGGAGCCCTAATCAGGAGGCAGAGAGCTAGGCTGGAACAGCTATGAAGAAGGCCAGGCTAAGGATGAGAAAGCTGGAGTGAGACCTTAGGATCCTGGGCTACAGAGCATCCTGCATGCCCTGGGATCCCAGACTGCAGAGGCTCTGCCCTAGGAGCACTGAGAAGATGGTCACACTGAGCACTGAGAAGATGGTCACACTGAGCACTGAGAAGATGGTCACACTGAGCACTGAGAAGATGGTCACACTGAGCACTGAGAAGATGGTCACACTGAGCACTGAGAAGATGGTCACACTGAGCACTGAGAAGATGGTCACACTGAGCACTGAGAAGATGGTCACACCGCCCAGGGCCTGCCCTGCATTTGTACTCCCTCATTACTGGGACCTTAGATTCCTCGGTCATGAAGTGGAAAGAGTAGTCACACCTGCCTTGAAGGGCTATGGCCAGCAAGGTAAGGGCTGGAGGAGGACTCTGAGAAGTCAAGAAAGGTGGGTCTTTGTCCCCCTCAACTTTGCTCAGGACCACAGACTCCCTTGACATCTGGGTGACATTAGGAGGTAAGGCCCTGCTCTCTACTGAGTTCAGTAGAAATGCTAGACTTAGTTTCCTCCTGCTGAAGACAAAGCGACAAAATCTCTGCCTCTGGCCCCTCCCTGGCCCTGAGGACTGTGAGATGGACAGAGATATTGTCCTGGGAGGCAGGGTGGGAGCTAATGACAGTGGGCTCTGTTATTATTGTCATTACTGCTCTGTCCAGCAGGCAGCAGGAGGTGATTCACAGTCTGCATTCTGAAGCCTGTCAGGACCTGCCTGCCAGGATCCCAGTCGTTCCCAGATCTCTGGCAGCTTAGGGGCCCTCCGCTAAAGAGTACAAGGAGGTGTCAGATTGGCAGTCAGGGTGTCCAGCTCTGAGTCAGGAGCAGCAGCAATAGCAGGACTCAGGCAAGAGGTGGCAGGAGCAGGCTACTAGGGGCTGTGACTGTAGCTCCTGGGGAGATGGTGGCTCCTTCCAAAGAGTCAGGGAGGGAGCAAGAGCATGGGCCTGTTGGGCTCCTCTCTATGGGGAGCCCATTCGAGGGCCCAAGGAGCCTCTAGAACAGTGTTTCTCAACCTTCCTAATGCTGAGACCCTTTAATGCAGTTCCTCAAGTTGTGGTGACCTCCAACCATAAAATTATTTCATTGCTAACTCATAACTATAATTTTGCAACTGTTATGAGTAGTAATGTAAATATCTGATATGGAGGTTATCAGATATGGGACCCCCAGAGGGGTTGAGAACCCAGCACTGCTCCCTCAGCTCCTAAAATCCTCTCTGTTGCAGGAGTGGCTCCCCGCTCCCACCACCTGAACACTAGCTGCCCCTGCAGACACAGCAGAGGTCAGGGCTCCTCCTGGCTGGGGCTTAGGGAGGAAAGGAGATTGCAGTGTAAGCATCCAGACCACAGGGTGGGTCACAACATAGGAGCTCTGTCCCCTGAGGCGGCATTCAGGCGAGGGTCACACCTCTCCCTCCCAGGCCTTGCTGTGGTCCCTCAGCTGTCAGAGAAAGTGACTTGAGTTTGATTTTAACTGGATTCGGGAGGGATCAAATGTGACTCACATCTGTACATAGGAAAAATGAAGGCTGGAGACTCCATGACGGAATGCAGGCCCCAATGCAGACCCTGGGGTCTTCCCGGGTACCTCTGTCCGTTTTGACTCAGAGAAATAATAATTGTGTCTGCTAATGAAGTGGGGGGGGATATGGAGGCTCTGGCCTCTCCCTCCAGGCTGAGGCACGTTTCCACACAGCCTTTCACAGTCATGACTGTTTGGGCAGCACTTGTGTTATCCATTTGTCTGGCACTTTGTGTTGTTTTTTTTTTTTTTTTTTTTTTTTTTTTTCTGTGTAGCTCTGGCTATCCTAGAACTCTGTAGCCCAGGCTGGCCTCAAACTCATAGAGATCTGCCTGCCTCTGCCTCCTGAGTTCTGTCTGGCTTGATCTGGTACTTAATGCTGAGATTTTCATTAGGTCCCAGGAATCCAGAGACAGAATATGGCTGGATCCTTGTTGGTTCCCTAGATTAATGGTATGCTAGAGTTATAGACTAGTGATCAGGGATACAGAAGGGTTGGGGGGAAGCTCCCAGGAAATAGGGAAGGGTTCCAGATACAGAGGCATTTCAATGGGTTTTGAAGGGTAAATAGGAGTTTGCTAGAGCAGGGCTGAAAATAAAAGACCTGCAGTAAATGCAGAGAAAATGTGCATGGAAGAGCTGGTGCAAAGAGTTCTGTGTATGCAGGGATAATAAATAGTTGGGCAGGCTGGAAGACAACCCCACAGTTAAACACACTTGCTGTACTCCGAGGGGACCCAGGTTTGGTTCCCAGCACCCATGTTAGTGGCTCAAATCTCCCAGCTCCAGGGACTCCAATACCATCATCTGAACTCTGTGGGCACCAGATCACATGTGGTGCATGCAACAGGGTCAGACTCTGAAGTTGGAGCACAGTGCTACAACAATCCCTGCCCTCCCGTTTCCTGATCTGACCCAGCTCTGTTCAACCTAACCCCCAGCTGGCACTCCAGAGTGTCTTTAATCTCCCTCCCAGGGCGGCAAGCCTCCAGCTTTCTGACTGGTGGGTCTCGCAACCCCTGCTCTGGGAGCCTGGAGTATGATGGCAATCTTCCTTTTGCCTAACTAGGAAAAGAGGACTCTCTGGCAGAGGACAGAGATGCATTTTGGGAGTGACAAGCTTGAAGTGGGACTGAGTGATGTCTGACTGACCACTTCTCCTATCTAGAATATTCTCACCCACAAAATGAGGACCTCAGGCCTCTCTGTGCAGGAGTTCAAAGGGATCACATATGCCAACCAAGGCAGGGCAAGATGGGTGAGAGATGCAAGCAGAAACACATTTTACTGCTTTTTCTGAGACTTAGCTTCCAGAGCAACTCCAATGAAGCTCTACACTGTGTGGCCATGACTCAGGAGCATGGCAGGAGGGGATGGTGCCCCCCATCCCCATGGGCCGGTGGAGCCTCCACAGAGGAAGGAGAAGCACTTCCTATTCCGGAAGGAAAGACTGCAATGTGGGCTGTCCCTGAAAGCCTCAGACAGGTGACTCTTCCTGACCTGGGCCAGGCCGACCAGGTTGCAGACTCACTCGCTGCCCAGCCTGCAGGGTGGCTGTGGAGCTGGTTGGTGGAGTTGGCTCAGAGAAGACTATTTTGTATCTGGCTTCTGGAATGACTAATGAATGAGCTGTCTCCACTGCGGGAGAATTATGCCACTTAAGCAAAACCTGGTTGGCCGGGAGCTGGGTGGCTCAGAGATAGCGAATAGGAAACGCCTGTCAGCCTGATGCTTCAAAGCCAAATATACTCTCTGCGTAGCTCTCTCTGTTTGCTAAGTTTACTTTATGCAAAATATAACTCAGCTGAAAATATGTAGATGGCAATGAGCTGGCTCCCTCCCCCAGAGAAGCCGGAAGGCAGGGAGAAGAGCCATCTTCAGGCAGACTGCAGGCCTCAGGGAGGAGCAGCCAGGCCTTTCTCCAGAACCAAAGACAGGGTCTGTTCGATGGAGCACAAGTACTATGGGAGAGTAAGGGAGCTAAAAATAAGGAACTGGACTAGGTCACATCTTGCAGCACCCAGGACACAATGGAGGCAGGGGTGGCTATATGTTGCTGAGAGACCTGGGCATAAGGATAAGATAATCTTGAAAAAAGACAACATGGATTTCTCAGTCCATGGTGCAGAGGATATTCTGGGGCACAGAGCAAGGAATACATGCAGGTCCCTGGGGAAGAGTCTGGAACCAGTGATCCATAACCCTGGTGGTGGCTTATACCCTTTCCCACTTCCCCCAAGGTTTATCCTTGGGAAGGAGCTGGGATAAAGTGACCGGCTCCTGAGAAGGTGTGGAGGTGGGGACAGGACTAAGTGCTCCTAAGAGGGTATATAGAGTACAGCCAAGGAAACTAGTCTAAAACAGCGACAGTGATTGCCAGTCTTAATGGAACAGAAGTGACATGTGGCATGCTTACCTCAGTACCTGGCACACTTCATCCCTCTGCTAAAGGGGGCAGCTATATCTTTATTTCCAGGCCTTACAGATGAGTTCTTAACAGGATAGGCACCCGGTAAGCTGAAGCTAGGTACAGCCCTTCAACCATTTCATTTGCTCTTTAGGCAGCTCCCCCCTGTGTGTCCCCATGCTATATAAAGTTCATAAGGAAGGGTTAGAGAGATAGCTCAGGCAGTATAGTACTTAATATGCAAACATGAAGAGCTGACTTCAGACTTCCAGAATCAATGATTTAAAAGAACTACATTGGGAAGCCCTGCCTTCTCTGCAACAGGTTTCAGTGAGCTCAGGGAACTCTGAGGGGAAGGAGGCCTGCTGTAGAACAAAGAATCACACACAAGCCTGGTGGTGGTGATCTACACCTTTAATCCCAACTGGGAGGCAGAGGCAGGCAGATCTCTGTGAGTTTGAGGACAGCCTGGTCTATAGAGCGAGTCTCAGAACAGCCAGAGCTGTTAGATAGAGAAACCTTGTCTCAAAACAAACAAGCAAACAAGCAAACAAACAAAAACCCAACAACAACAACAACAAAACACAGAAAATGACAAGCTAAGCAGGCACAAGAGTGATTGGTGGTGGTCAGTCTGGATACAGAGGGTAGTGGGCTCAGCCCCTGTGCAGATCTTGTATGTGGAGCCCCAGTACCTGGAGCTGCCTCAACTGTAGTAGAGTCCTGCTTCAAGAGATGTTTGCAGGGAAGGCAGGAGTGTGTCCCCTAAGAGAGGGGAAGGGCTAGGTAGGGCTTAGCGCTTGTAAGCCGGGTTGAGACTTAGGGGTTCATTCTGTACAAAGGTCAGAGCAAGCAAGCAAAAAATTGCAGGATTTAGGAAGGTCAGAAAAAGGCTGGATCCTCGAGGCAAAAGAGGTAAGACTCGGCCCCAGATTGGGACTAGCTGGGAAGGTGGGCCCAGCCATATAGATAAGGCTTCTTACTCATTACTGCCACAGCCCTGTGAAGCCTCAGGAAGCCAGGCAGAGGAACTGAAACATACTGGGTCGTCTGAGAAAACCCAGTGTAGTATAGGACAAATCGGTGGCAAGAGGACAGCAGTGTAGCTGTAGGCAGCTGGATCAGGAGTGCAGTGGGGTGGGGGCTGCAGATTCAGCTCTCTGGTAGAAGGCATTTGGACTCGGATGAGCTTGACTCCTATCTCCAACCACAGCATGACATCTCTCCATTTTCCTCTCTGAAAAGTGAACATAGTGATAGCACTTTCCTAAAGATGCAGACAGAATGAGGCCACTGTGGAGCTTCTGAGGTATTCATGTCCATATGGCCAGACCTATTCTAACCATGGCAATTCACCCCTGGGTGGGCTTCAGAAGCATCCCAGGAAGCATATGGCTGAAGCCTGGTCCATGTAAGAAAGGGGAAAATCACAATGGTTGTGACAACATAGAAACCCTATTCAAATCCCCCCCACTCCAACTGCCTGTGAGTCCTTCAAACTTCAGCATCCTCACCTGTCCAGGGGAGGTATTGACAGCAGCCTTGCAGTGAGATTCAGTGAGAGAGAGGGCTTGTGCAGAGTCCATCCAGGCAGTGCCTAAGCAATTGCTACACCATGGCCTTGGTGGAACCATGAGGGACCAGAGAATAATGGAGCCCAGGGCTCACCTCCTCCTCTCCTGACTGAAGAGCTCCAGCAATGTAACATTTCTTTGCCCTTGCAGAAGTAACAGCAGCCAAGCCAGGGGTACACAGAAGGTTCTGGTAGGCTGTCCCAATGCTCTGACAGACCCCTCCTGCATGCAGAGGGTTGACTCAACCAGGTGAGCCTTGTGGTGAAAAGTAGCAATGACTCTAGCTGGGAGGGCCTGAGAAGACAGGACTGAGGACAGAGCCGGGAGAAGATGCTTACATGGGCTCAGTAAGCAAACAAGTGCTTGTCTTAGTCAAGGTTCCTACTGCTGTGATAAAAACACCATGACCAAAAGCAACTTGGGGAGGAAAGGGTTTATTAAGCTTACACTTCCACATCATGGTCCATCATTAGAGGAAGCCAGGACAGGAACTCAAGCATGGTAGGACCCTGGAGGCAGGAGATGATGCAGAGGCCATGGAGGAATGCTGCTTACTGGCTTGCTCCCCATGGCTTGCTCAGCCTGCTTTTTTATAGAACCCAGGACCATCAGCCCAGGGATGACCACACCCACAATGGTCTGGGCCTTCCCATATCAATCAGTAGTTTTTAAAAATGCCCAAAGGCTTCCCTACAGCCCAATCTTAAGGAGGCATTTTTCTCTGTTGAGTCTCCCTTTTCTCCGATGACTTTAGCTTGTGTTAACATACAACTGGCTAGCACAGCTGCCATGTGCACTTCTATATAAGAGACTCAATAGACAACAGGAGGAAGCAAATAGTTATGACCTCTGCATCTTCAATACAGGTTAGTGGGGCAGTAAAGAAAGCTGTGGGGAGGCCATCCCAAGGCCAGGTGCTGGCTGGAAGGAAGCAGGAAGGAAGTCAGGAAGAGGC
This sequence comes from Phodopus roborovskii, assembly GCF_943737965.1. Taxonomy (NCBI): domain Eukaryota; kingdom Metazoa; phylum Chordata; class Mammalia; order Rodentia; family Cricetidae; genus Phodopus; species Phodopus roborovskii. The sequence continues at coordinate 7,336,128 of NW_026126469.1, read as the reverse complement.
CTGTGTGAGGGGAATGAAGGCAGGGTGCTGGCTGCCAGGAGGAGCCTGCGTCCTGGGATGAAACAGCTCTGCTCAGCTCAGCAAGAAAATGTTAGGGTCTCTATAAGATGAAATTAATGGTGTGTGCCATGCAGGGCTGTCGGTGACTATTAGGTGATACATGGGAATTTGTCCTCTCAACAAATGTCTTACACATGGTAACTATCATTAGTAAGAACATTCATTGCAGAGAGTTGGAAGGAATGACAGGATTTGGGAAAATCGGAGATGACATGTGGGTACCATTAGCAAGGTTGAGCGTCTTCTAAAAGTCTTAGCTATGGGCTGGAGTGTGAGGTGGGGGAGTCAGCTCCTGCAGAAGAGGAGCCCTATATCACCTGAGCAAGGGATGCAGATCAGTAGATCAGTTGAGGGGTATTTAGGCTAAGTGTTTTCACCTTATTTTCTCATTTCTTCCCAGACAGATGCTGTATGGGCTCCTAGAAATCCACAATTGGAGCCAGGGACAGCTTGCTCTGGCCCTTGACATGCTGAGGCCCCGTGGAAACACACACACACACACACACACACACACACACACACACACACACACACACACACACACACACGTCATTATCACCAGTTCTCTTGATAGAAAAGAGCTGAAAGTCTCAAGAAGCTTCACAGGATGGAGGAAATGCAGTGTGCCGTGACCAGCCCGAGAATAGTGTTCCCCCAAACCTGTGCCCACTACATTTTAATGAGGCAAACTCCAAAGCCACTTTCTCTGTAATCTGACAGTGGAGAGGAGATGATGCTAAGAAGCCCTCACTCCACCCTGTGGGTTGCCATGACTACCCAACTTCTTAAAACAAGCAGGAACTACCTCAGCATCTCCTTATAATACAAAATAAAATTATTGCAGGTCTATAAGCAGACAGCCCCAAGGAAGGGAACTGTTACTACAGCTGACTCTTCAGAGTGGCTGGAGATGAAATCTGAGCCTGGATGGATGGGCCTTCTGCTCTCCCCAACCCACGGAGCCCTGCTCTGCCATCTTGCTGGCACTCTCTCCTCAGCTGGACTTCATTTGCTTGTGAAATGAGCACTAAAAGAACTACATACCCAGTCCACGTGAGAGGATAAGGGACCCAGGTCCCATGATGCAGTAGACCCCAAAAGGAAGCAGACGCAGGGTTCATGGGAACCCTGCTGGAGCCAGAGATCCATGAGGCACACTGTTGCTTCCCTTTGTGATTGTGTTAAGAGCTGGTGTTTCCAGAGCAGGGACTCAGCTAGGTCACAGAGAAAGCCAAGAGGAAGCCTGCAATCTAGGAGCATGTCCACCTGCAGTGCCCAGGCCCGTGCAGGAACCAGGCCCGTGCCATTGAGCACGAGGTCAGAAGGAGAGGGGCGTGTTGCTTCCTTTTTCAAGATCTTCCTCCACTCCCTGGGGAGGAGTGGCTACCTTCCCTTAACTAGGGGGAGACAGTGGACAGGCTTCACCTTGAGTTTCAACCCTAGTGAATACACTCATTTATGGAAACAAATTACTGAAACTCCGGGATTTATTGCAAAGGGCCCAGCACTGCTTCCCTCAGCACCACACATCTAGATTTTTGGGGGCTGCTCTCTGCAGAGAATGCCTTTTTGATATACTCTAATAAAAATCTTTCCAAAAGGAAATGGTTATTTCCCTCTTTCCAAGCTGTGTTCCCTATGAACCCCGTAGGAGGCCTCCAACAGAAAGGCCCTGAGGCACCTGAGCAAGTCTTGAGAGATGGACATATAGGTGTCTTATTTAGGTTTCTATTGATGTGATAGAACACCATGATCAAAAGCAACTTGGGAGAAAGGGTTTTATCTTGTTTATACTTCCATATCACAGTCATCACTGAAGGAAGTCAGGGCAGGAACTGAGGCAGAGGCCATGGAGGAGCCCTGCTTGCAGTCACAGCTTGCTCAGCCTGAGCCCGGCCCTCCTACAACAATCATCAATCAAGAAAACTCACCACAGGGACAATCTGCTGAAGGCATTTTCGCCACTGAGGCTTTCTCTCCCCAAATGACTCTGGCTTGTGTCAAGCTGGCATAAAATTATCCGTACAATAGGCATATTGGAAAGTGGGAAACAGTCACAAGCCAGTGTGAGGGGAGGGTCCTAGAGTACCAGCTTCACTTCCTTCTAGCTGTGGAAGCTCAAGCAAGTTACCACACCATTGAGGCTCAGTTTCCTCCTTTAAAAATGGTGGTAAGCAATAGGACCAGCTGTAAAAAATGAATGAAACAAAATCTTCTCCAAGAGGTCACCCAGGGAAGTGTGCCCCAGCCATGTGCGGCCAGTGAGCCCTTTATACAAAACCCTTCATAAGACCATCTTTACTATTCAGAAATGAAATATGTAGATACCATAATATATGCTTTAAAAATCAATATAGTACCACAACTGGAGACAGCTAACAAGGAAACAGCAGAGTGAAACAATACACAAATACATTGCCAGCAGCAAGTGAGCATGATTCTACCATCAACGCAGCCAGGTCAGAATGCCACACCTTCCTACAATCAATATATTTGAATTAAAGAATGAAGCAATATTTGTTGCATGAGTCTTTTTACTTGATGCTCTGAAATAAGATTAAATGAGCACCATATATTTGTAAAGATAGTTAACTCACCACTCACCTACGGACATAGAGGTATATAGGTGTGTTGTTTGGGTAATTCAAATACTGTGGAGATTTTGCTATTGGTAATGTTGTTTTCTAAAATGGTGAACAAACCCTGGTAAAGACAAAATACAGTGCTCTCTGGATTTCTAAGACAGTTGCAGTCACAAAAATTATGTACTATGAAAAGTATGTTGTGTTTACATACACAACAGAATTAGCTTTTAGGAGCAGGTCAATATAAAGAGGTTTCCCACCTGTTCAAAAAACTGGTGAGAGATGTCACATGAAGTGTGAGACAAGATTGGCCCCATTTATTTTATTGGTTTATCTTGGTTTCTTTGAGACAGGGTCTTACTATGCAGCCATGGGGGCCTAGAATTCACTGTGCAGACCAGTCTGTCTCAAACTCATAGAGATCCTTCTGCCTCTGCCTCCCCGGTGCTAGAATTACAAGTGTGTACCACCACAGCCAGCTCAAGACTGCCCCATTTATGACATCCCTCTACCTCCTCCCAAGTGGCACCTCAACCAGCAACAAACACAAATATACCACACACTTCTAAACTGCCTCTAGGGGGCAGTACCGTCTCCTCTATAATCAGCAGGGCAGCGAGAGCACAGGACAGTTTCCTATGGGTAGAGCCACACAGCCTCAGGAACACAACCCAGTCAGCATTAGGAACTCCATCCACATATCACCCCAAATCATGCTCTGTGTTGCATCCTGCCTTATTTTTATTTGTTTGTCATCCCTGGCAATGGCCATATCCTGATGTGAGGTGTCTGGAAGAGCTGAAGGGAGAAGACAGCAAGAAAAAAGTGTGAGCAACTTGGTCCACAAAGCTGAGAGTGGCCCTGTTCCTCGACACATACAAAAAGCATCAACCTGCATAGTGGGTGAATCCTATATTTTTGTTTTGTTTTGTTGTTTTTTCGAGACAGGATTTCTCTGTATTGTTTTGGAGCCTGTCCTGAAACTTGCTCTGTAGACCAAGCTGGCCTCGAACACAGAGAGATCCTCCTGCCTGTGCCTCCTGAGTGCTGGGATTAAAGGCATACTCAATCACGCCTGCCCGGCATGCTACTGACCTCTTTAACAGGAGAATCAATCGCACTTTTTACAAGGTCATCCCCCATTTGCTCACACACCACCAGCTGTGTCACATTGGTGGAGCATCTGGTGTCTCCACTGAATGTGCCTGAAGAAAAGCCACTGTCTTCTCTTCTGTGAACAGGGCCAGTTAAGGCACTGGGGTGAGGTTAGATGGTATGCACCCCTTTACCAACTAAATCTTGCCTAAGTCTCAGATCTTTTTCCCCACAAAAAGAGCCATCATTTCTAATCACCTGGAAAAGGGCACAATTCTGGACAGGAAGTGAATTCCAATGTGGACGCCACAGGGGGACTCTAGCCTCTACTACATGATTCCTTTACTAAAGTGGGTGCATCTGAACTTCCAAGTGCCAGCTCCTGCTGCCAGGCCCTGGTTGCTGCTGTCCTGACCACACAAGGGCGGTCCCCACACTGGCAGAGCAGTCCTGAGCCTGGGGACCAAGCCATGGCTTGTCAAGGAGCTCTGATAAGGTGGGATTTCTCTTTCTGTTTGTTGGCCTTTTGCTTTTCCAACTGCTGTTAAGGGTGGTCCGGAAGGATGGATCCAGTCTGATCTTAGCTGCCCTGTGTGTTTTAGGGGATGAGTTAGGGATGTTGGGTGAGAAATTCTGTCATGTTTCTAGCACAGATTCTCCCTTCTCACTTTGCTTGGTGGGGGCAGGTTTATTCTTAGAAAACATTAGGTGACTTTGCCTTGATAGCAAACTAGGGAGGCTGTAGTCTTAGATCAATCAGGAAAGACATGGGGAAGGAGTTTGGGGGTTGTATGTTAAACTCCCTTGAGAGAAATTTGAAAGCCAATCTTACTGAAGATTTGAGGTTTGCACATAGCCCCACAGAGCACATTTTGTATATCCGCTTTGTCAAAAGACAAAGTGGCAAACCAATAGCTTATATGGGCGAGCCTGTGTTTGGGAACAAGTGGCTCCACTCCAACCATGCACAGGTGAGGCTGGGCACAAAACAGGCCTGACATGTGTCATGGGGGTAGGGAAGGGGCCAAGAGAAAGGACGAGCAAATAAGAAACAAAGCAGGAATGCTGATGACACCTCTGGGCCACTTTATCATGGCCTGTTCTCTGAGGAGTCTCTGGTGGCCCAAAGAGTTGCACCACAGAAGTGCCTGGGACTGTTAGAGCTTTTGAAGAGGAACTGACGTTTCCTAATGTGCATAGGCCTGTGCCTTTCAGAGCTAATTTCTCCCTGACACCTCCACCAGCAGCCTCCCTAACTTGGGGCACACTTCAGGAGGATGCAGAGGGGCAGACCTCTCTATAGTGAATCTAACTCACACAGCCAGTGTGCTCACAGGTGGCTGTATATACACGAGAATCACCTGCCAAGTATTTAAGCCTCCACACTTGGTCCCACTGCCAGGGATTTTGGTTTAATTGGTCTGGGCCAGGCCTGGGGCACAGGTGTGCTTTAAAGTTCCCCAGGAGATTCTAATACCTGCCAGGGCTGAGGATCACTTGATTACAATAGGAGAGGGCCTCGGCTTGGTATTCAGATCTCAGCCACCTTTCATTTAAACATACTTCTAATAATCCAGTTGTCTGGATTCTAGCTGGCATGAGTGACATGCAGCAGGACACAACACATCAGGTCTTATTACAAGGTAAAAATAAAAAGCAAACACACCCAGCACCCCCTACACACACACACACACACACACACACACACACACATTTGCATGCACACACACATACTCTAGTATGTCCTATTTACAGTAAGGCCAAGGAGATCACTCCAGAAGAGTGAGGACAGTGAAGGTTACAGTGTCTGAAGTGAGTGACACACACACTATCTGTGATGTCTAAGGCATGTATAGACAGGTGCCATCAAGACAACGTCACTTGCTTCTTACCATAGCCCTTGGACACACATGTTAGCCCATTTTACAGATAAAGGAACCAAGACTCAAGAGGCTCCCTCCTGACTTGATCAAATCTGAACCAGCAGCAAGCTTTAAAGTCAGAGCTTGTTGTTGTTACTCTTTTTCAAACAGGGTTTCAATATATACCCCAAGGTAGTCCCAGACTACCTCCTGCTGCTTCAGCTTCCTAAATGCTGGCTTATAGGCATTTGCCATCATGGAGGGCCCACATCCGAGATAAAATGTCAAATGTGGGTCCATTTGATTTGAAAGCCCGCTAGTTTAGCCCAGCAATCACATGTGTTTGGATGTGCCCTATCTGTTCTGTGCAATTACTGACATTCTTCATGACCTATGCCTAGCACCATATAATCCTCGATGTCCATCTGCTCAAGATGTTCTCTTTAAGAACAGCTACACACGTGCACATGAGCACACACACACACACACACACACACACACACACACACAAAAATACGTGCTTTTTAACAGTGATGAAAGAACTGGGCATCCATTTGGGAAATAAATAAATAATACAAGTTATTTCCCAGCTCACACCATTCATCAAAATGGATACCAGATGGCTGAAGGCGGAAATGAAACCATCAAGGTACTAGAGGAAAATATAAGTGAATATTTTATAATCTTAGGATGGGGAAGGGCTTTCTAAACATGTCAACAAAAGCAGAAACCATAGAGGAAAAGATTGATAGATTTGACTACATAAAAAATTAAAAACTTATGTACATCAAAAACCAGCATAAATTGAAAAAATACTCAACCTCACTAGCATTCAAAGAAAGGCAAATTAAAACAGCAATGAGGGACTCTTTTTTTTCTTTGCTGATCAGATTGGCAATGATTAAAAAGGATGATAATGCTGAGAGCTGGAGAGGGCAACCAGTGCTCTCACACAGGGGCGGGGGCAATGGGAATCCCTACATTCCTTCTGGAAGACATTTTGATTCTAAGTATGAAAAGAGCCCAAGGTGGCCCACACCTTTGACCTAGTAATCCTACATATAAAAATGTATCCCATGGACAGATTTGATGTACTACACATGCATGCACACTTTTGTTTTGAATACTGACAACCTGGAAGCTGAATGTTTAGCAAACTGAATTAGTCAAATAAATTGTGATATAGCTCACCCAATAGAACGCAGCACTCAAAAGAGACACCAGGGACAGTGACAGATCAGTGGCACAGGAGAGAGAGCCCCAAACATCCTACATGCAGGTTCGACTCCCTTTTCCCATAAATATCAAACCCAGGAGGAGCTTAGCTAATTGGGAAAAAACCTGTACCAATATTTCAAAGGAGTACAAAAGGCTAACCTTCAATTAAATCGAAGATTTAAATGCAGCCTGATAGGTGGCACACACTTTTAATCCCAACACTTGGGAGGCAGAGGCAGGTGGATCTCTGGGAGTTCAAGGCCAGCCTGGTCTATAAAGAGTTAAACTTGTCTCAAAACACACACACTAAAAATTAAAGTAGCATATGTATGTGGTTCTCGTATCTATTGAGAAGTAGCTAAGTTCAGAAAGATACACTAGAAAATATTAATAGTACCCATCTCTAGTAGGTATGATTTACACTTACTTCATTTTAATTATTTGTATTTTCTACTTTTTCTGAGATGATTGCACTTCAGGCTTTTTGCTTGTTTGTTGGTTGGTTGGATTTTTGTTTTAAGATAGGGTTTCTCAGTGTAGTCCTGGCTATCTTGAAACTCATTCTGTAGACAAGGCTGGCTTTGAACTCAGAGATCCGCCTGCCTCTGCCTCTCAAGCGCTGAGATTTAAAGGTGTGTGCCATCGCTGCTACCACTGCCAGCACCCAGTGTACATTTGTGTTTATAACAACAAAGTAAAGAGAAAAACTTATCTTAAATAAGCCTCAAGGTTATTATTATTTTTCACAATTACCTTATGGAACAAAATTTATTAGTGTGGTTCATGGCATGTGAAAATATGCAGACATATTATAGATATACAAAACAATGTATAAGATGACTATTTTCAAAAATAAAAATGTATGTAACTAAGATTTCAGAAAGTATGCTACCAAGTATTTGTTCGCTGTGTGTCCCTTGTGTCCCTGTGTGTGTTGTGTGTGTCTTTCTTTCTCTCTCTCTCTCCTCTCCTTCTCTCTCTCTCCCTCTCTCTTATGGTCAGAAGTATCTCCGTTCTCAATAATGAACAACATGCTCTTTAAATAATTTTTTTTAAGGCTGGGTGGTGGTGGTGTATGCCTTTAATCCCAGTACTCAGGAGGCAGAGGCAGGTGGATCTCTAGTTTGAGGCCCACCTGATCTATAGAGTGAGTTCCAGGACATCGAAGGCTACATAGAGAAACCCTGTCTAGAAAAAAATTTAAACAGAGCCCTCAAGAAACATCTAAACTTTGTAATAATTTACTCATCCTAGGTTGCTGTATATGTATGAGATACTGACTAAGTGGATGAACTGTCTATACACACTGATCTAAGCAAGCAGTAAGCCTGGCTATGGGCCTCAGCAGAGGTAGGTACTTAGCCTCTCTTTAGTTCTCTTGAGTATCCCTGAATGCCATGGTGTCAGCTGCCATGCTGAACACAACAAAACTATCTGTACTTGAAGCCCTTTGCTAAGGCAAGGCCAGCTTCCTAAGAAAGGGTCATTTAGCAATTTGTCCTGCAGCAGGTAAGTTACAAATCACTTAGACCAAGAGGTGGCTCAAGGAAAAAACAGAGAGTAAAATGGCCACAGGCAGCAAGAGTTGTCTATAAGAACATATTTCTTGCTGAGCACCCCTCCCCAACTTCTGCTACAGCCTGCTCAATCAGTCATCCTATTCTTATACCCAACTTGTTAAAAGAAACCTTGGGAGTGGGGATGTATAGCTTGTGTTACAACTCTGAGGATAAAGCCATTGCCACCAAGCCTAGTGAACTGATTCTTGGGATCCTCATGGTAGAAGGAGGGAATCAACTCTTGAAATACTGGCCTCTGGCATCTAGTTATGAGATTTTGCATTCATGCATCTCCTTCCCACACAAATAAATAAATATATATATAGAGAGAGAAAAGGAGGGCAGCTCCAGGAAAGCGCCCCCCCCCACAAAAAGGCCAGGACAGGGCTGAGCCCTGAAGTCCACAAAACCCCCAAGCTCTTCATTGTTCCTAAGAATTTATAGCAAAATGGCTTCTTGCCCTCCATCCCTGTCCTGTCCGGCTCATCCTCCAAGTCCCAACACCCTCCTGGAAATATACTAATTATTTTGTTGCTGGGATCAAAACAGTATTTCTCTAACTCTACCACTGAAGTCCACCAGCAGACAAAAGAAAGAACCTGTCTCCCATACTCCCAGAGGACTGAGTTGCCTGAAGCCCCTGCCAGTGGGTCCTTGCTCTCTTGGAAGCCCTTTTGTTCCCTTAGAGATTCATGTGATTTTTGCATTCTTTTGCACAGACTATATGAATTTCTTCTCTATGAAGTTATTTAAAATTATTCACCTCAAGGAAAATTGATGCTTCTGAAGGAAAATTGTGTTTATGCAGAGGCTTCGAGTGTCCTCTTGGGAGACTACCAGTGGGGTAAAATTCAAGCTCTAACAAGCAAGGCTGTTTATGGTTTGAGCCTCCCAAAGCTTTCTGGACTTTTGCTGTCACTCATCACTGGGCCACCTGGACCCCTGCCAGTTCCTGATATGCCATCTTCCTCCCAGTCCTGAGGGAACACTGTCCACTTGCTGACAACCAACCCACTATCCCAAAGGCCTTGAGAGAGACCACGTTATGCCCGTGTTTTAGAAAAAGAAGCCTGGTGTTCAAATCCTGACTCCATTCTTCACACCAGACATGTTCACCTAACTTCTCCATTTCCTCTGGTACAGGGACGACATAGATTGAAGCCACTCAGTATGTAAGCCCGGCTCCTTGACCCTGACCTCCCTGCTCCTGCTGAGCTGTGTATACATACCACCAATGCTTCACGTGCATTCACTCAGCCACTCTGCCCATTTCCATCACAATCAGTGTTTTCTCACATCTCAGAATTTCCTTGTATTTACATATAATCTCATGATTTGGATACTATGAAATAAACTTGTCTGTGCATTTTGTTTTTTGGTTTTTTGTTTGCTTGTTGTTTTGAGACAGGGTCTCTCTATTATATGTAGCCATGACTGTCCTAAAACTTGCTATGTAGCCTAGGCTGGCCTGGAACTCGCAGAGACCCACCTGCTTCTGCCTCCTGAGTGTTGGGACAAAAGTGTGCACCACCATGCCCAGACATTAAATATACTTTAAATAATAGCTTCCTTTACTAATGTTTCATTCCCTTAAAAAATTAATTAATTGGTGGGCGCTGTAGAGGTGGTCTACTGGTTAAGAGTGCTTCCTGCTCTTCCAGAGTTCAGTTCCTAGCACTCAACCTTGGGTCGCTCACCACTGCCAGTAACTTCAGCTCCAGGTGATCTGAAGTTCTCCTCCCCCACAAACACACAAATAAAATATGTGGTACATGCACATGTGTGTATGCACTGGCAGGTGCACTTGCCTTTGCATGCATGTGTGGAGCTAACAGGGTCAGCTTTGGGTGTCTTCCTCTATCGCCCTCTATCTCCCCATCAACCATAATGACTGTCCAATCTGCCTCATCTGGCATTGGAACACATGCTACCCCGTTTTTACATGGGTGTTGGGGATCTGAACTCAGGTCTTCATGCATTTACCCCCTGAGCCTCAGGAGTTCTCTCAGGAATATTCTCAGGCATTCCTTTGCCGGTTGGCTCCAGAGAAGCTGGCTGGGAGCCATCCACCATAAACACCTCCAGAGCACAGCCCCGCCTCCCTCCCTCCCATAGCACCTTACTCACCCAGTACTTAGAACACACCTAGTAACTGCTTATGGCATAAACAAAAGCTTCACATACATGATGTGGGTGGGGGAGGGGGAGGGGAGCCCTCTCCAAATGAGCCGTTATGCAGAAAGGGTCATTGTTACAGGCAGCAGAGCTGGAGGCAAGCCCTTCTCCCATCCACAAGGACCAGCGCCCCCAATTACACCAGCTGGCCTCCAACTTCTGTGTGAGCCGATTAAAAAGCACCCTTTCTCTAGTGCCTGGAAACTCCTGCAAGGAAAGTTTGCTGCCCAAAGTTGGCTTTTGACTAGAGTCTTAACAAGAGGCTTCAGCAGGCTGTGTGGAGAGACAATGTCACTTCAGAGAAGCAGCTGGAAGCGGCAGTTAGAAGAATTACTTTAATGAATACATTTCCTTTCAATTGTATGGGAATATCAAGATCCCATTAGAATGGGGAAGCAATTAGAACTAATAAAGATGAATGCGCAGTGCTCGGTGCATTCGGAATAATAAGCAGCCAACAAAGGGACTCCCAGAGCGGGCTCTGATCCAAAGGAGCCCACAGCCAGCAGAGGGGAGCAGCCCTGCTCAGTGCTCAAAGCCACCGTGCCCTGTACATTCTGATCACGGCCTGGCCCACAAATGGTGTGAGTTGTGCCTCCGAGGTGTGGGGTGGCCCCCACCCCCTCCTGGGTCAGCCTCTTGGGGGTTGAGATGGACTGTTGGCAGCCCCTTGGCAACAGCCATTCAAGCCGGGGCTCTGGCTCCTAGCCAGCTTCTAGCCTGTCCCTCCAACTAGGCCTCATTGTGTCCAGGTGGCAAATGCCTTCTCACCAACTCTCCTTAGAGGTTTGGAGAGGGACTGGGACAGTGAGGAGGGAAGGAAGGGTGAATGAGAAGGGGCCTTCTGCCCTGTATCTCTGCTCTCCCCTCCTCCACTGCCCACAGACTGAACCTCCTCTGAGTCTGGGGTTATGTTACAGTCGGTGGTGAGTCACAGGCAGCCAAACACAGGAGTACTGTTGCTTACACAATTGCTCTTCAAACAGCAACAAACAATTTTCATTACCCAAGTCAGATCAAATCATTCGCCTGGCCATCCTGCCTCAATCCCAGCCACACAAACAGGCCCGAAGTCTCATGCTTTTGCCTATCCAACTCTGACAGCACTGGGCTCCATTCTGCCTTGGGCTCTGGGGGGCAGACAAAGCTTTCTCTCCTTTATTTGAGCTGGGGCCGTATTGCATGGCTGTCAAGACTAACAGGAGGAGCAGAGGAGACACAGGCATCTCTGCAGTGGGGCCCACTCAGCTGTGGGCCAGCAAGCTTCTTAGCACCTGTGTGAAGAAGCAAAGGCTGCTGGACTCCCGTGCCCAAGTGTAGGAGGCGTCCAACAAGAAAAGCCTGGCTCACCACCAAAGTATTCACTGGCCTCTGAGGCAGTGTCTGTACTTGATGTTTCTTTGTTTAATCTTTTTTGGCCAGACTTTTTTTTTTGAACCAAGAATGTGTAAACTCATTCCGAAATGTCTGTATAAGAGGTCAGCTACACATTCATTACTGGGATTTTTCTATCTTCTATCTTCTCTTAAACAAGACAAAAACACTTCACAATCTTATTTGAACCTCAAAATAACCCTGTGGGGTGGACAAAGCTAGAGTCACTGAGCCCAGTGATGAAACACACAGGCCTGAGTGCAGCCCTGTGCAAGGTCACAGGGGGATGGGTTAAGAAGCTGCCTCAGTACACTCTGACACCTTTCCCACACCTCCACTAATGCCAGGCATTCCAGGAGACTTCCCCCTAGAATTCTTTACTTCCAGTGTAACTCCTTATCCCCTCCTTAGCCACACTGTGCTAAGAACCAAGGGCTATGAAGGGCCCTCAAGCAGATTCTGACCTACAGTCACCAGAGCGCTTGCTTTGCCATGTCCCTACCAAAGAGAAACCCCCTTCCTCCCTTTCCATGGCTCAGATAAAAATGGTTTGAAAAGTTTCCAGGACATGGCAGATACAGTAGGAACTGGGGGGAAATTGCTGCTTATGCCCTTCAGTACAACACTATAGTGTCTAGGGACTGTCAAGGATTAAAACCAAGTCTATGCACCTACTATGCCCCCCCTCCACCCATCACATGTAAAGGCCTATTCATTTAATTTATGAGTTTTTGTTTTTATAATTCTGCAGTGTAATTTGTAAACTGTGAAATGCATAAGTAGTAAGTATACGGTTTGGCAAGTTGCATTCCTATACTAGAGATACAGAGAATTTTCATCTACCCAGAAAGTCTCTGTCACCCCATCCAGTCAGACCTACCCACAGTGTCCATTGTCCTAATTATATCATAGATGAAATACACAGAATCCTACCATAGCTATCTCCTTGAATATAAGGAATTCAACTGTATCTATTGTATCTTTCGTTTAGTGTAATGTCTGTCAGGTTCACCCATGTAGTGTCAGTAGTTTGTTCTTGTTCAAAATGTAAGTACTGAAAAATGAAATCATAAAATTTTCTGGTAAGTGACTGGAGCTGGAAAAAATTATACTGAGTGAGGTCACCAAGGCCCAGGAAGACAAAATGCTGCACATTCTCTCTCATAGACTGACACCAGTTTCAAATCATCTGTTTTGTGTGTTTAACTCAGAGCACAAGTGGAAGCCAGGAAACTAGAAAGGGACATTCGGTTTAAGGGAAAGGGAGAGACTATAAATAAAAGCAGAGAAGGAGAATACTGGGGGTGTGGATAGGCTTAGGCAGGGAGGGAATGGGGAATGGGGAGGGGGAACCTAAAGGAACTGGGCATGAAAAAGCCATGTGGAACCCTACTGTCTCACAACCAGCTCAAATCATAATTGGAGGGGACAGTAGAACACATGTGATATGAAAGAAGATAAGAGGGGAGGACACTGGAGGTTAGGGTTTGAACTGGGACAGGGCTGGGTGGAGGAAGGGGATAGGAGTTAACCACAATTAAGGATGTGTGGGAAAGCTTTGTGGAAACCCTTCAGTATATAAGTTCATACCAAAATACATTTTTAAAAAGGTGGTCAAATGTAAGTACTCTGCATGGATGGCCAATTTAGCTCCCAAATCCATGGGTTATTAAATAAAAATCGCAGCTCCAGAGGCATGGAATACCTCTCTAGGAGCTATTAGTCAGGGAGGCCCCAGAGGTCCCCAGAAAAGCTCAAGCTACTGCCTTGCTCTTGGCATTCCATCTTGACTACATGGTAAGATCCTATAGCTGAAGACAGAACACACTTAGCTGCAGGACATAAAACCCTCAACTGTCCTCCTTGCTGGCCAGCTTTCCCAGTGCTGGAAGGAGCAATGCAGGCTTCTTCGGGGGTGGGGGGGATCAATGGTTTTACCCAGCACCAGACCCTGGATGCTATAATCCTAACCTGATGGACAAAATGTACTGGTACCCAATAATCAAATGACTGTTGTGGGGTAACTAACTGCTGTTTTTTTTTTTTTTTTTTTTTTTTTTTTTTTTTTTTTTTTTTTTTTTGGGTTGGGTTGGTTTTTTTGAGGCAGGGTCTCTCTACATGGTGTTAAGTACAGATGTTCCAGTGCAGGAAGGACCACCCATTGCTCTGTAGGGAAGCCTAATAAACTCATTGGTTTCCCGGGGTGCAGGCAGGGATAGGTTGCCCACGTTCTAGTGGATAATCCCATAGCCATGCACACATGACAGAAGTAGTTGCACTTAGCAGAGGAGGAAGAGATGGGGGAGGAGGTAAAGGGGAAGAAGAAATTAAATAAAAGGGTAGGGTTTCGAGGGAATCCAGAGGAAGAGTAATGGGAAGTGGGTATGACCAAATTTCATTGTATATGAGTGTGAAATTCTCAAGAAATTAAAAAAAAAAAATCTGTGTCTTAAATGACTTGAGAGACACAGTAAGGATAACACTAAGATGAGGCTACACATTAATTTGGAAAGTGGGGTGGGGGTGACTTTGGGAAGCTTTGAAGAAAGTAGATTTAAACTAGCGATTTTAGTAAAATAATAGTTCACTTGAAATAAGTCTTGTTAGTGTATGCAAAGCAACTAATTTATTGCTAACTTGTCTCTTAAGATGCTTTCTATCTGTCCTATCTCCTGCAGGCTCATTTCCTCAGATATTTCTCCTTCATCTTTCCTTGACCAATCTTGCTGTAGCAGGCACATTCTTTTATCTTCAGCACTGTCCTATTTAGAAACAGCACTAGCAAGACAGTCCAGCCAGGATCATGGACATGGAGAGGCTTCAAAGATCTGGGTTTGCATTTCCAGTCTAGCACATAGCAGATGAGTGGTTTGAGGCAGGTAATTTCACCTCTCTGTGACTGTTTCCCATTTGTAAAATGAGGATAATAATACTTTGCTAATAGGGATTTGGGAGGACTCAATTACATTGTACATAAAACGTTTGGCACAATGCTAACAATTGCCTCAAGCTAGACTATAATAAACATCTTCCTGCCTCATCCACACACTTCAGTTTTTGTAAGTCACATATCAATGGGTATATATTTTTCAATTTTTTTCTTTTGAGGCAGGATCATGTATGTGAATTCTTTCTGTTGTTGTTGTTTTGTTTTTTCAAGACAGAATTCCTCTGTGTTACAGCTATGGCTGTCCTGGAACTCAATTTGTAGATCAGGCTGGCCTCGAACTCACAGAGATCCACCTGCCTCTGCTTCCTGATTGCTGGGATTAAAGGTGTGCCACCACGACTGGGTTATTATGCTCATTTTTATCAATAATGCAAAGAGTTTTAGTTAACTATCCAAGGTTATGTATTTGACAAACAGCAAATGCCACAGGAAAAATACAACCATTTTTAAAAATGTAGTTGGTAACAGCAGTACTTTAATGAGAATCAAATGAATATTGAAGAAATGCTTATAGAAACAAAACCTAGCACAAGGATGTTAAATAAACATAATTGCTATGGTGACTCAGAAATATCAGTGAATATTGAGTAATTGGGTGTTAAATAAAATATAATTGCTGTGATGACTCAGAAATAATAGCAAATAAATTCTATGTATGACCTCCAAGGAAGACTTGGAAAGGTGATGTTTAAATGTAGACCTGAAGAGCGGATAGGATTTGAAAACATGGGATATTGGTAGGCGAGGTAATTTCCAGAGTGGGGAGGGGGAGGGACACGAAGTGGAAGAGGGGTTAAAAGGGAGAGAAATAAAGAACAAAAAAACTTAACGCCGGGTGATGGTGGTGGCGATGGCACATGCCTTTAATCCCTGAACTCGGGGAGGCAGGGGCAGGGATATCTCTGTGAATTTGAGTACAACCTGGTCTACAGAGTGAGTTCCAGGACAGAGTCCCAGCTACAGAGAAACCCTGTCCTGAAAAACAAAACAAACCCCCCAAAAAAGGGGGGGGGAGGAAAGGGGTGAGCGCATTTTGATGGGGGAAAATGTTTCCTTTCCTCAAGCCAGTCACCCAGGCACCACCGCTGCTGTGCGTGGTGTGTGCTTTCTGCTCTGTGCATCTCTCATCACCCGCGGAGTGTGCTGTCCTCACCTTGCAATTAGCCACTGACCAGTATTTCGGATTGCTTCCAAGAGCCTCTTCCGCACTGCAATAAGCATCCCTTCCGCGTGCCACCGAGGCCGTGGACAAAGACTGCAGTCTCCCCCCATGTGTCCTGGATAAATTTTAATGCCTCTAGCATTCTATCAAGGCCCTTCTCTAACTTGCCATCCTAGCAGTGTCTACGCACGCTGCATTTGAGCCTCACCATCTACACAAGCTTCTGATCTATTCTCGCACACCGAAGCTTCCCCGCCCTGAACGGCAGCTTACAACGTTTACCCCGAAGCACAGGCTCACACTCCCCGCGGCGCCTGCACCTGTATGAGCCGGTGCACGCCGCCGCCAGCCCTGGAGGAACGGAAGGGCTGCGCGCGGCACGCGGCTGCCATCTTGGCCGAGGGAGCCGGAAGCGGCGAGCACGGACTGCGGCTGCGCGGCCGTGGTCGGGTGTGGAGCTCGCCGCGACCTCCTGATACTCCGGCCGCCGTCCTCCCTGGCCTGTTCGCGCAGTCTCTGGGGTGGCTCTCCGGGCACCGCCTGCCCGAAGGCATGTGGCAGAAGCCTGAGAGTGGGTGAGCCCTGCCTCCTCCCGCTGAGGATGAGCAGGATGGCGAGCCCAGGCCTTGGCCGCCTCCCAACGCCAACTGATCGGATTGCTGCCTGCCTACTGCGTGCTGTTTCTGCGAGTAGAGGACAGAAAGAAGGGCCTCATCACACGCTTCCAAGACGGCGAAACACGTTTTCGGAGACTTGAAGGATCTGCACCGTAAGATCGCCTTAGGGCTGCACAACATCGCGGTACGTCTTTGCTTTCCAGCTGAGCAGCTTCACCGCAAGCATCACACTTAACATCTTGACCGTCAGGTTAAAACCTCTTGAGAGGTGGAGCAGGCTCTGGGAAGAGATGGCTCCAGATTAGGTCTCTTAGCGATAGTCTTGGGTCTTATCTACAGGAAAGGTAATAGCTCCGGGGGAGGGGCGAGGGAGGGCGGACGGTAATAGCTCCGGGGAGGCTCAGTTCTAGAAGCATCTGAGTCAGTGGTGGTGGTGGTGGTGCATCCATCAAAGAATGGGTACCTGAGAAGGCTTATTGGGGGAGGTTTTGTTCAGCAGCGATGCCTTAGTTACAGACAGGTGCCTTGCACCAATTCATCAGAATATGAATGCCCTTGGAGTCCCCGAAGCAACCTGGAAATCACCAAGATGAAAGCCCTGGTTCTTGGCCAGGCTTCGGAAGAAAGAACTGCAGTGTTGTCCGGAGCAGTACGAGGTCAACAGAGCCAAGCCTAATTAGGGCTAGTGCTAGGACCATGCTGGTGGGAGGAAGGGTAGCCACTGAGGGCATAGAAGAAGCCTGAGAAAATTTTGGAACTTTAGTTTTTAAATCTTGTATCCTACCAGGTTTTGTTACTTTTAATATATTAAATTGCTGATTATAAATGAGGCCGTTTCTTTTTCTTATAGAATGTGTTGTAGAGTTTTGTGCATTTTGTAAAATGAGTTGAAAAAACATTGCATTTTATTCTGTGATCCTGAATGCAGTATGCAGCTCTGTAATGCTGGCCTTGATGACGTGAAGGAAGGCAACAGGTTTGGTCTGGTACCAGGGTGGGAAAGCTTATTTCATGCTAAGACTCTAACATTTTTGTGTTTTTTTAAACAAAAAGAAGACTGGTATGTACTTCTATTTGCCTAGCTATTATAGTGATGTAGTGAATGAGAAGCGTATCCTGATACACTTAATAAACTTGTTGAGCATCTTGTGTTTTGTGCTGCGCAGTTTCAGGCATTTGGGAATAGGATATATCCTCTATTTAGTGGAAAGAGTAAATAAACCAGAAATTACAATACAGTAAATGAAAAGCTACAAAGGGATGTGGGATCTAGCTGAGGTGGTTGAATGAGGCTTGCTTGAGGTTGGCTACCTTTAATAAATCCCCTCAGACTTTGGAGATAGAGGAGTTGGGGATGGTACAAGAAGTGTTGTAAGAGCACTGATCATTTTCAGTAACAATACTCACTGGGAGCTCTTGCTTCATAGCAGTGGGTTATAGAGCACAATGATTATGACCATGATCAGTTTGGCCCTCGCTGCTTTCCTTCGATCAACCTCTATAAGGGTTCCTCTTCTAGCAAAGCCTTCAGAGGCCAAGTAATGCCTGAAATATTATATAGAAAGTGCGAACACATGTCTTTTCCTGCCAAGAAGCTCCACTTCAAGACCTGTCCCCAGTACCAGGAAGCCCCGTGCTTTTGTTGCAAATCAGTCTGCTGCTTTCCCACTCCATGGAGACATGTAGACACCCACGGGGCCTTTGCAGACCACCTACCTTCACCCTGAGAATAAATACTTTAGAAAGTAAAATCAGGGAACAAAAGGAGTGGGAGCCACTAGAGATGGGCATTAGGGAACTGGGTCCTTAAAGCAGCATACTAGTAGAGCTGTTTTCTATTTGTCACAAGTTTTCTTTTACCATTTATGTTCAAACAGCATTAAGTATGGTAAGGTTGTCAAGGAACACATTTTAGGACACAAGGTCAGGGATTCAATGAAGCAGATCCAAATCAGAGTAAAATCTGTCAGTAGGCACTTTGCTAATTATTAAAAATGGCCCCCGAGTAGTTTGTAATTCATGTGGAGATGACCTTTCTGGGTACCAAGTTAATTAAATGGGATGACTGCCTTTGCCTTTAAAGAGCAATACTTTCTCCTGGGCAGAGGTCAGATGCATGAGCATCGAGGGTCAGGTTGTTTGATTTTGCCTGCAGTCACTTGGTTAAAGTGTCAAGACAAAACCCAAGTCTCTTGCACCCACTCCAGAGTGTTTCATTCTAGCACAGTGTCCCCATTCCTGGCCATCAGTAAGCTGTGTGTGACTTCAGTTATCACATCTCCAAGAACAAGTGAATTATGTAATTATCTTCAGTTGCCACTCAGTCTTTCAAGGACTGAAGTGGAATAAAAGCACTCCGAATTTTACTGGTGACAAAAAAATGGCTTTGCTCAAGGTCAAATGTATAAAGACAGAGCAGAGACAAGACTAATAAAAGTACCATTCATTAAACATGTTACCAGCCAAAGGTATTTCCCACTACTTTTTACAAGCACACTGCAAAGTATCACTGAATATCTACATTTTAGATACACTAATGACAATAATGCTACTTACAGTTGCCCAAATGAGCCAGCTCTTATATGCTTCCCATGTTTGTAATCATCTTAAGGGGAAGATAGGATCTTGCCTTCAGAGCTCTCACAAGTAGCCTGACAGAACAGGATTAGAGTTGAAGTCTTAGTCAAGAGTTTGCACTTTGCATTATTGTAGATTTACTTCTTAGAACTCCTTCCAGTCTTGGGGTGTCTGACACCAGACTCATCTTTCTTTAAGCATCACAGTGTTTCTGGAAATACAAACAAGGACTCTGTTGCCAAGGTAATTAATTGCAATAAGGTAAAAGCAGGCAAAATAAAGTTGGGGTGTTATTGGTGAACTTTGATCCCAGCTGTGGATACTTACGATGTTGGCAGTGTTGATTCACATAGAAAATGTAGTTTTGCTCAGTCTTAGCTTTGCCTTCTTAGACCGTGTTTCCTCAGTCTTTAGTCTTCTATTTCTAGTAAGTCCCAAATTAGTCTCTCATGCCATTGAACAATAGTAGTATTTGTGACCTGCAAACGTGACTCCCGGTGTTGTTTCCAGATGGCAGTAGAAAGGCTGGCAGAACTTGTACCCTTGCCTCAGGATGAAAGACCTCCCATGTCACAGATGCCATCAGCTTTTCAGAAGGACTAAGCTATAGCCTCTGGGTCCATGTGTGCAGCAGATACTGGCCACGGTAACGGCAGGAGATGAAACCCATTGTTCATGGTCATTCACAGGAGTGGGAAGAAAAGCCAGTAGAGGAAATTGTGAAAACAGTGGCTTTCATTAGTGGACAACAGGAAGATATCTCAGCTAAAAGAACTCTTAACAGGGATTTACTTAGTGGTGTTGGGATTAAACCCAGTACCTTGGGCATGCTGGGTAAGTACACTACCACTGAACTACATTCACAGCCCTTAGAGACGGTATCTCAGTGTGCAGCCCAACCTGGCCTAGGGTTGGCTCTGTAGCCCATGCTAGCCTCAGATTTTCTCCATGTTGAGATTACAGATGTGGTGCAACACCCAGCTCTTCAGGGATTTTGATGCCAGAGTCAGAACTCATGACCTACTGGAACTTGCATAACAGGTGTTTGGAAACAGCCTCAGGTTGACTGCAGCTGTCCCGAATCCAGCAGGCACATAGTGCCCCAGAGGTGGCTGCTCATTTGTAACTCATGCAAGTCAGGCCTCAATTCATAGGCCCAACCCCAGTTTCCACTTGAGGTAATTATTTTTCATGCCTTGGTCATGGTGGCAATTGATACTTAAGTAAATTATACCTCAGATTGTGCAGCCTAGCAAAGATGGCAACAATTACCTCCCAGCAGAAACAAGCATAATAAGGAAGTTGGGTATCCTGAAAAGTATCCTGATCAAGGCCTTTTCAAAGTCATGGCCATGTGACCTTGAACAAGGAATCCTATTCTCCGTGCAGATCCAGGAAACAGTTTAGTGGATGATTGAAGTAAGGGGTCAGTGAAATCTATACCCCACACTCCAGTCTACCAACTGAAATCAGACATTGGCCACTTCCCAGTCAATACCTATAGTAGCTAGCATTTGCTAAGCCTGTGTGCCAGGCATGGTACTGAAAATGATAACCACATGGTCTCATGCACCCGCACAAGGGCCCTGTGAGGCAGATTCCACACTGTCAACATTAAGATCCTGTAAGAAAACCACAGGAAAGAATATTTCTACCATTCTCTCAATACTCAAGTTGAATGCCTTGGCTACTTAGCAAGGTACTGCTCATTATATTACAACTTGAGCATCTGGCCTGGGTTGGGAAATAGAAGCAGTGAGCAGTGCCGGGTATCTGGCAAATTGGCCTCTCTGGTTGAGGACTCTAATGGAGAGGGAAGCCCACTTTTGAAAGATGATGCCCCCAGAAACCTCCAGACCTGCTGTTGGAGCCTGGTGTCAGCATTGTGGGGGAGGAGCATCCACTGCCTAAGCCACACTCAAAACCAAAGTAAAAGGCAGACCCCTGACCCCCTGACCACTTAACATCTACCCCGACCCCTGCTTTGCCTGTGGACAAGTTGGCCTCAACTGGTTTTTTAACCTCTCCTACTTTGACACACACAGTGCTACTACCTACCTGAAAACATCTGGAAGACTAGACATAAGAGGGGAGCTACCAAAGCTCCTCCCACCTCTGCTATATGGTGAATACTGTTATGATATTTAACCAGTCACTCAACAGATATGTTGAGCAACTTGAGATGGCCAGTGTACACACAGGTGATGAGATTACAACAGTGAGCAAATTGGATAAACATCCTTGTCCTCCTCGAGCTCATATGCTAGAGCAAGGAGACTAAGTCTTACAAGAGCTTACATAGCACGAGGGACAATGACCTGTGTTGTAAGGGGAGAGGAAGTAAGGACTTGACAGTGCTGGAAGATGGACAGTCTTAGAGAACTCAGCCAGAGAATTGTTCACTGAGAAGTAGCCTCTGAGTCATAATGAAACCGGAAGCACAGAAGCTGACTACAGGTGTGTGTGTGTGTGTGTGTGTGTGTCTGTGTCTGTTTGTGTTGCAGTGAGGGGGGGTAAGGGGGTGGTGGTGGGAATGACTGGCAGAGGAAATGCCAAGCCTGAAGGCTAGGTGTGTTGGGAAACAGCTCCAGCAGGAAGAGTCAGTGGAAGGGGTGGGTCGGAGAGGGTTCCTAGCTAAGGGGCAGCAAGATTAACAAGAACTGGCTACAGACCCGATCTTGGACCCAAGAGCTCCTATAGGACCCCCATCTTGGGTGGGACACAGCTTCTGCTGAGCTGAGATGAAAATATTCTTTGTGGCTTTGGCTATCCTAATTCTGGATTCTTAATGTTGGGGAAATTGGAATGTTTTCTGAAAATACCAAAAGGGGGTGTGGTGTGTGTGTGTGTGTGTGTGTGTGTGTGTGTGTGTGTGTGTGTGTGTGTGTTGTGTTATCTCTACTGATAGCACTGGGAAGCAGTCATGATTAGCAGTGTATGATGGTTTTCCCTGTCCAGCATACTTTGTTTTTCTTGCCTGGAATATAAATGACCTGTGGGGTTTGGTTTTGGTTTGCTTGTGTAGTTTTATTTAGTTTTAATTTTATGTGTATGAGTGTTTGGCTACATGTATATGCACCACATGCATGCAGTGCCCTCACAGGTCAGAAGAGAGCATCAGATCCCATGGAACTGGAGTCAAGATTGTGAGCTATGGTGACTGTTGTGAGCTGCTGTGTGAGTGCTGGGGATCAAATCCACGCCTCTTTCAAGAGCAACAAATGATATTTACTGTTGTTAAACTCTCCAGCCCTTGAGGTATTAGTTGTGAACTCCAATTTGCAGTATCATGTCATGAAACATTCTCTCAAGATTTCTTGAGGCTTATCCTTGGGGTCTGGTTTGTTTGTTTAGTTTCCAAGACAGGAGCCCATGTAGCCTGGCCCAGCTGCAAACCTATATGAGCTAAGGATAATCTACTCTCTCTACCTCCCAAGTGCTGGGACTAGAATGCCTGGTGATTCCTTCATATTTTTGAATGATGCCACAAGTCATCTGTACACTGCAGTTCTAGTTGGGTTCATGGAAGACCATCAAAGGATCCTGCTGGGACCACTTGTGAGTTTCCAGCATTCATGGCCGATACCTACCTATTGGTAACACATAGCTCTTTTAGGGTTTTGGTGACAGATTCAAGGGCTTCAAAGACATCTTAGGTTCAATGCAGAGATGTGTACCTGGAAGTTCCTGTCCCAGCTTGTCCCACAGCCATTTAGTCCCAAAAAAAACACATTGAGGCTTATATTAATTATAAACTGGCCAATGGCTCAGGTTAATTATTAACCCATTGCTATTAATCTATGTATCTCAGTGTGGTCTTGGCTTACCGGTGATGACCAGACTTCTTGCTTCCCATGTCTCCCCAACTGCACCTCCTACCTTTCTTCATCCCTGTTTGGATTCCCTCCTGGCTAAATCCTGCCTATCCATTGGCTGAAACAGCTTTATTCATCAACCAATAAGAGAAACATACACAGCATACAGAAGAACATCTCCCATCAGAGATAGGTACAGTATTCTCAACCCCCCCTCAATGTCACAGTATGTCATGGGTCCCTCCCACTTCCTCAAATAGGCCACTTGTCTCTGCTTACTATCTCTTAGAGCAACTCACCCACCTGCAGCAGAAAACACCATTTTCATGGAGCCAGATTCATACTCCCTCCCTCATTAGTTCTTAAACTGGGAAGAGAAGGCCATGTCCTCTCCCCAGGCAAGGCTATGTGCTTTGCTGAACCACAAGAGTCAACATTTGTTGAGGCCAACAATAACTATTCAGTCATCAGTTTGTGACAGTTTTACCAAAACAAAGTTATACACCTCAGAGGTGAATTGAGCTCTCTAGTTCTAACAGACTGCTAGCAACTTTGAGCAGGTTCATCCTAAGCATCCTAAGTGCCAAAGCAGAAAAAGCCACAGGATGAGGTTCAGCCTGGCCTAATAGCCACTTAAAGACTGAGAATTTTGGTAAAAGCCTGAAATGAGGAAAAAGGATTCCAGGCAAGAGAAACCACTAAAGTTAGGGTGCAGGGCTGCTCGGTGTCCTGGAAACAGTGAGGACACCCCTCGGGATTAAACCTCAAGTCTGTGGATGCAGAGAGCAGTGGGGGGGGGCATTGGAGGAAGAGAGCACTGAGCACTTGATAGTGCTGGAAGGAATGGGTGGGCTGGAGGTAGGGGGTCAGTGGGGACCTTGCAAGTGTCCAGAAGGAAAGAGGTGACAGCGTTGCCAAGGTGGCAGCAGAAGTGGGGGTGCGGAATTGCTGGTGGGGGCAAATAACTAAAAATTATCTGATAATTGGTTACGTATAAGAGATGAATGGGGAGTTGAGGTACAGCCCAATGGTTTCTAGGTAGGGTGACTGCAAGGATGCGACAGTTGTTCATCAGAAGAGCAGTGCTCAGGGACAGCCAGCTAGTGCAAGGAGGTGCTGTAGTTGTAGACACGTTGACTCACATACTCAGGTGGATATCAGTGAACACTTAGAAATACGACAGAGGAGGGATATGGGGGGGGGATGAGGATGCTCAGAGTTATCCTACCAGGGAACATAACCCAAATCAATGGCTCAGTCTTAGGGAAAGTCTTAGGGCACAGGACACTTCCATTCTCTTTGTTGTGCTTGAAGAAAGCAAGGGTCTTGGGGACACCAGGATGCTCACCAAGCAGTGTGATCCTCCCTTCTCACTGCAGTGTGGTCCTCCCCTCTCACTGCAGTGTGGTCCTCTCCTCTCACTGCAGTATGGTCCTCCCCTCTCACTGCAGTGTGGTCCTCCCCTCTCACTGCAGTGTGGTCCTCCCCTCTCACTGCAGTGTGGTCCTCCCCTCTCACTGCAGTGTGGTCCTCCCCTCTCACTGCAGTGTGGTCCTCCCCTCTCACTGCAGTGTGGTCCTCCCCTCTCACTGCAGTGTGGTCCTCCCCTCTCACTGTAGTGTGGTCCTCCCCTCTCACTGTAGTGGGGTCCTTCCCGCTCACTGCAGTGGGGTCCTTCCTGCTCACTGCAGTGTGGTCCTCCCCTCTCACTGCAGTGGGGTCCTCCCCTCTCACTGCAGTGGGGTCCTTCCTGCTCACTGCCTGTTGGTCCTGGACTGAGTTCTAGATCACTTCTATAAATCATCGGGGGAGTGGGGTTAGGAGAAGGGAGTAGCATGGCCAGGGCATTGTAGGGCCGGGCAAGAGACACTAGGTTGTTTCAGATGGATGTCAACAAGGGGGTGGCCAATGGTTATTTGAGGGAATGAAAAACAGAACTGGAAGCCGCATAGTTGTGTCAAAGCTGGAAGGCCTGCCAGGGCTTAAATGAGTCAGTCCAGATGAGTCCAGGTGACCAGCCTTTCACTCCCATCACGAGTTGCCATCTTTGCTTGAATGAAACAATTAATCAGACCTAGGGTATTATAACAGCACATGGTCTATATCCCGAGGAGAGGAAGTTCTCACTGGAAAATAAAGTCCATGTTCCTACCCCAGGGACACTTTATGCATACACAGAACAGAATCCCCTCCAACTCTAAAGGAAACCTGAAGAGAACTGATGGCATGGCAGTGGCCCCAGCCAGGCACTTTGCTTGGTGACATCTGTGTGTCTGTACATTTAGTCTAGCGACAGTTGTGAGAGTGAGAGGTTGTTTTACTGACTCCTGACACTCAGCGAATGCTTTGCCTCAGATCACCTAGTTAGAAGGTGGCAGATGGTTCCTAACCCAGGGCTGCACGTTCATGCCCATGCTCCTCTTGATCCTGTGTGTATGTGTGCACAGTAGACTCACATGTGCAAGCACATGTCAATCCCCTCGGGATGCAAACTTTCTGGATTTTCATTTTCTTCATGTGAGTATCCCATGCCATGAGAACCAGGGCCTGGTACATAGTACACACTCAGTAAATACATTGTTGTTAAATGGATTAAGTGGGTGCACACAGAGATACTTACCTGTACCCATGGACATCTCCATGCACTGTGCATGTGCTCATGTGTAGATCTAACTGCCTGAAAGGCACTCTCAGAGCTTCCCTGCTGGAGGATGACCTGGTGCCATTAGTCCCACGGTGGTCCTTCCTTTCCAAGTAGGAGGCTGGCCCTCCAGCCCTTCTCCCAACCTTCACACAGCATGCTTCCTCCTTTCTTTGGCTCAGTCAAAGAAACAAAGAAAGTTTCTGAAAGATCTTCACTGAGAGAGAAAGCCGAGGAAAGCAAACCAAGTGATTCCCAGCTCCTGCTTGGCTAGTTTACAGAGCCAGCTCCTAAGCCCTGTATCTGGCTGAGCCGGGCTTTGAGGTGGGTGCCTGGGGAGCTGGCACAGCTGCTCTGTCTGGGAGTGGGCTTGTCTCTTCCAGATCCTGATTCTGCTGCTGAATCCAGGGCATAGACTACTGCCTTTCTGGCGAGCTAGCTGCCAATTTGTACTGTCCTTACCATCTACCGGGCTCTAAGCTTAGACACCACTTAGCTGCACTGTGCCCACTGTTTCTTAAAGTCTGAACAAATCTTTACTGTCATCCAGCCCCAAGTTATTTCTGGAGCAGCTCCTGCCCACCCCCTTGGCCTTATACCACTCTACCCTTTAGGTCTCTGGTCTGTTTGTCAATCAATACTAAAGGATATGCCCAAGCCCAGAGAATAACTCAGTCCTTCTCAGCCCTAGTTATTAATATACCTACCACTTTTCTCCAGACCACACACATACACACACACACACACACACACACACACACACACCACCACCACCACCACCACCAACAACAACAACAACAACTCGGATGACTCCATATCAGACTCTGGGCCAGTATGTCAATATCGCTAAAGACTCTGGATTCAAATATCCTAAGCCCACCCCAGACATGCTGAGTCATAATGTCTGTGGGTGAGGTTCAGAAACCAGCCCTTTCAACAAACAGTTCTCACACACCAGAGTCCAAGAAGCACCACCCCAAACTGAGATTCCCCACCTTCCACATACACATAGCAGCACATTTATTGAGCATTTACTATGTGCCAGGAAATACATTATCATATTTCACTTGTTTAACTCTTAAAATAGTCCTGCAAGGGACTGGTGGGGAAGTCAGGATGGAACCTCGGGGTCTTGGAACTTCTAGTATACAAGTGATACTGACTCCAGCATCTGCCACATAGAATCCTGCTCACATCTCACCAACAAGAACAGTGAGACAGAGCGTTTGGGGAGGGCCTTGATGTCTTCTATGCCCAGAGTCTGTCCTACACATATGTTAGCTAAGAGCCAGTAGCCACAGCCAGCAGGACCAGGGACTTGGCAGACAGCCGCACTGGGGCTCTGGCAACCTTCCGGTCCATGAGGCCCAGCCCTGGCTGCTGTGGTGAGCATTGTCCACTGCAGGCTTCACCACCAAAGGCTCTGGGCCCTTCCCATAGCCTCCACAGCCCAGCATACCAAGCCCCGAGCCCTAAGACCTCTGACAGGACCCTCCTGGAATGCCACAGCCAGAGAGCAGATGTGCTCAAAGTCTGCTCCAAAAACTAGTGTTCTTAGGAATCTGCCGCGGGGGTTGGGAGGGATGGAAAAACAACCCAAATGCCATAACACAGAAAAGTGATCCTCATACAAAGCAGCAACTGTGTATCTGGAAGGAATAAACTGAGGAGGAGAGGCGCAGAGTTGTGCAGCGTGGCCACGAGGCTGCCAACCTTGGCAGCCAGAGGCAGGGGCTGCGTGGCGCCACCAGCTGGCCACAGGGCTGCCCCAGCCAGGGCTAGGCTGTGGAAAGAACAGGCCTGGGCCCACTGAGCATAAGGCAAGGGTCCTTGTTCAGAGGGATTCCACACAGAACATTCTGCAGCACCCAGAAGGCAGGCGAGGAAGTAGGGTTTAGCAATGGCTTTTGGAGCCTCAGCTTCCGCACAGCCTGCCTGGAGGGTTCTCCACACATTTTACTGAAAGGGCTGTTGGAACCTAGCAAGAATGATGCTGTGTTGACTATCACTTGGGTGCTGGGGGGTAGGCGTTCGCAGATTAGGGCTGGGAAACAGTGGCCACAGGACAGGGTTGAGCAGGCCATTCTTATGACTTTCAATCTCCTGGCTGGAGAGTACACGTGTGCTCTTCTTCCTGGGTACTTCAGTCTCCCAGAAGTGGTGTTAAGCTGTGGAAAGCTGCAGCTTGGACTTCCCCTTCTCTCCAGAGCCAAGGCACACACACAGAATGGACTATCTGCTCACACTGGTGCTTACCATTGTTACCATTTCCCAGATGAGCAGAGTAAGGAGCAGGGCATTAAGGAACCCTGACCCCGCTACCACCAGACAGAGGAGTTGATCCGTGTTGTTGTGGAACATAATCAAACATTTCAGCCCAGTGGGTAGTGATGGGTAGTATTATGGTGAGTGAGCCCAGTGGGGAGTGGCGGGGAGTCATGCCTAGACACCCTAGCAGAAAAGACTGTACCTAGACAAAGGCTGCAGGTGTCAGGGACTTGACTTGGGCCCCAGGCAGAACAGGAGGCTTGGCTAGTCCTGAAAGAACTAAAGCCCTGGGGGTGGGAGGAGGGTACCTGTGACAGCCCAGAGGCTAGAATGACCAATCAAGAGCCTGGAGGTGCAAAGGCTTATAACCCACCCTGGGGCCATAATTTATACCAGGCCTAGAAGACCCTGCAGTGGCTCAGCAGAATACACAGATGAACTTGCGGAAGAAGCTGAGCTGAGAGCTCATGCCAGCCACGAGAGTGGCCCCAGGAGTAAACCCACAGTCCTGTCTCAGTCCTCCTCACACGGAACCCATATTTTCCCTGATGCTTGGTGGGGGGGCTTTAAAAGGCTTGACTTGAGGCTAGAGAGTTAGTAGTTAAGATTGAGAGCACTGGCTGTTCTTCCAAAGGACTCAAGCTTAATTCCCAGCACCCACGTGGCAGCTCACAACTGCCTGTAACGCCCATTCAAGTGGCTACAACACCCTCACAGACTGTACATGCAGGCAAAACACCAATGCACATATAAATAAATGAATAAATAAATAAGTTTGACCCAAGTGCAGAAAGAGAACAGAGGATTGGAGTTATTACATCTATTACTAGCTGTGTGACCTTGGAGTAGGCTCCTACCCTTGCTCTGTCCGAGAGCCAAATTTAGGAGTAATGCCAAGGACTATTCCAGTCAGCCCTGTTCAGCCATGGAGCCTGCTTCTCTGGAGAAGAAAGCAGCTCCCTCCCCAGGGCACTGGAGCAGCATGATCCCTTCATTCTGAAGACCAGCAGGGTGCCTATTGCCCTGTCAGGGTTGTAGGCTTCTTCTGGAGCTGACAGAAGGGATGACAAACCCCACCAAAATGGCTTCTGAAAGTATAACCAACCTGGCCATCTGGGTCTTAAGGAGGACATATGTTTATTGTACTTTTTCTTTAAAGAAATTGAAGCTTTTCTTGGCTTGTAATGCTTGGGGTTAGCCGTGACAGTCTCCAACAGTATTGAAAGAACTCTGTTGGCCTTTGCCCACCCATTCCATAAGTGTTTGTTGACTATGTACTACATGCTCAGCTGGAAAGCAAAAGCTACAAATCTCAGGTGTAACAGTGGTGTGGACAAACCTGGGCATAGGTAAATGAGTTGCTATTTCGAGACCATCAAGAGAATTCTGCAGATATCATTGAAAAGACACCTGCTCAGTCCTGAGAGGAACAAGGAAACACAGAATTGCCACACATGATGGTGGTTCACATACTATGTGAGCCAGCGTGTCTTGTCCTCTAGGCCAGTAGTATCTGTAAGCCTCGTGGCAGCCTACTTGCCAGCTCCAGTCAACCTAACTTATCCCAGAGAATCTTTGTCTTCTGGCTTTTTTCCTACCCGCAAATTCCTTTGTCCAGCCTTCCAGAAGTTTCTCCAGAAGAGTGCTCCATGTGTTCTTGTTGCCCCCCTCCCTGCTGCCAGCTCTATAAAGCAAGCTGGCTCCTCTAGGGGGTTTTACATCTTGGGGAAGTGTGATTCATAGAGAAAGAACTCTTTCTAACCTCTGCTCTGACCCCCAAAACCTGTGGCTAATACCGAGTGATCTAAATCTCACAAAGCTCATAAAAGCGAGGCATTGAGCCGTGAAGGAGGCCTCTGGCCAGCCAGCTCCTGCCTTCCCACTGGCACCAGTGGCCCTCCTTGAAACCCTGCACTCTGTTGGTAACTCCTTCTGGGACCCACAGCTCAGAGCCCCTGGCTGACAGGGTTACTTGCCAGGGCCTCCAGTGGCAAACCAGACCATAGCCGGTTCGAGACCCTCTGCCCTTCTCATCCTGGCAAGAAAGACTTCAGATGTTGAACAAGCAAGAGAAAAGCTGAGAAACAGGCATCTAAGAAGACATTCTTTGTGGGAAAAACAGTGGGACAGAAAGACATTGTGAGTTATAGATGACCAGCCTGAAGAAGTTATGTCTACTGTGGACATGGCTGCCATAAGGCTGGCTCAGACTAAGACATCTGGAAGTTTCCCTATAAAACATAGATCCACCCCCCCCCAAAAAAAAAACAGTGCTTGGTAGCTACTGTTATTAGCAACAAGTATGACATGCTAGTTGCTAACACAGCATACCTCTCCTGCAGTAAGCAAGGAAGCAGTGTCTGTGCAATGCCTTGCAAGGTGCCTGACCTATAGTAGACAATCTACAAACACTCACATTTCATTTTATGAGTAGCCTACTGCTAGGATAGGAACCGGCAGGGTGAGAGCTGTACATGGTCCAAAACCATGTCTGAGGATTTGCCTGTTGCACCCCAGGGCCCAGGAGACCTGGGGCTAGGGTTTCACGTCAGGAAGTTGGCTGGCTGTGCTGGGCATTTGTGCTGCTGCTGCTCGTGCTGAAAATAGTGCCTCTGCACAGCTGGTCTCTGGGTGAAGGGATGGGCAGTGGCAAAATTTAACTGATGGTGGCTTCAGGACACACAGCCGGGTACACCCGCCCACCCCATCCCCACTGCTGCCATTCCAATAACAACTTGGAAATCAAAGGCTTTCAAACAAGTTTTCAACCTGGGTTGCCCCTACTCCCACCGCTCCCCCTGAGTAGGCAGCCGTGAGCCACTTGTCCCTGAGGCAGGAGCATGGAGATACATGCTAGGGGCCATCAACACTTCAGGTCTTAGCCAGCCTGCACCTGTGCCACCCATCCTATCAGGGAGCCAACAAGGACCCTTGGCTCAGACTCCAGACAGAAGAGGGAGCTCCCTGCATGTGCCCACGAGT
Organism: Phodopus roborovskii; assembly: GCF_943737965.1. Lineage (NCBI taxonomy): Eukaryota > Metazoa > Chordata > Mammalia > Rodentia > Cricetidae > Phodopus > Phodopus roborovskii. The sequence continues at coordinate 7,305,188 of NW_026126469.1, read as the reverse complement.
GTAGGTGGCTAGGAGTGACATCTTGCTTCTGGGAAACCTTTCTGAGATTTCTCTTCCCTCTGTGGCTGGGCTACATAGAAGAGAGATGAGGCAGGGAACTTTGTTTTTTTTTGTCCCGAAGGGTGAGGCTGGCTTTTGGAGAGTACTGGGTTGTGTCCTGCTGAAAGCCACCAGGGAACCGGGGTGGAACCGGGGAAGCTCCACACTCCTGAACCACCTCCCTTGGTACCAAACCTCTCCAACTGACACCAGCATGTGTGAGACTACCTGCTTCTGTTTTTCTCAAACGCTCACACGCTCCACTAAAAGAATCAAGAGGAGCTGCCTGAAGGGTGTACAGGTGCTTCATGCAGAAGGTGCCAGGGCTCCACACAGCTGGCCCACTACACTGTCACGTGTTCAGGTGAAGATGGAACTCAGGGCTTCCCACAAGCTGGACATGCATTCCACCACTGAGCCACACCCCTGCACTCTTGAACTTAATTTCAGGAGCTGGGGTTAGGGGACAAGGTTTAATCTCTCACGCTGTGTCATCATTTACCCTTTTGAAGCTGAGCGGTCTCATTTGTCAAAGCATGAGAATGTGCTTTCCAAACTGTGGAGTGCCACATGACATCAACTGTGATCACCACAGTGCCGTCTGAGTCTATAAAAGTAACCATTTCACCCTGGAAGTACGCTGGCTGCCAGGCTTGTGCATGTGCTTCAGAGCAACACCACCAGGCCTTCCAGGCTGGAGCCTGGTTCCTGTGTCTCATGTGAGGTGGCACCAGTGACCAAGAGAGAGAGCCAGTGGGACAGCCGGAGTCACATGGCTCTTCCAAAAGAGGCTGCCTCCTAAAGTTGATCCAGGGTCTTCCCATGCCCCAAGAGCCTGGCCCCAAGAGGGCCAAAGCCCCAGGAGTAGGTACTGTTTGTTGACCCTGTACAAGGCTCTTAACAACTGTTGTTTTTTGTGACGGGTTATTAAGCTCTTTCTTGGATGAGACACTATCTGATGTGACTTCCCCAAGAGTCCTAATTTAGTAAGTAGCAAAACTGGACAGGACTCAGAACCAGGGTCTGAGCAGGTCCAAAGCCCAGAACCACTCCATCCTTTGGTCAGCAGCTCTTCTTGGGGACCAGCCCACTCGGCAGCTTGGGCTGGGATAGAGATGAAGTCACCAACCACCCGCAAAAGAAGAGAGAACCACGGAGGGAAGGCATGTCTACTCTGGGCTCCCACTATCCCTGCACACCACAGGCCGGTAAAGCTGCCCTGCCCTTGCACCCACTCAAGGCATGTTAAGGTTGTGTGCTCCAGAGCTTGGGCCCATGGGGGACATGGCATCTGTAGTGCTGACTTCCCACCTCCCTGTCGCTGCATGCAGAGTAACAGGGGCCTGACTCTGAGTTCAAAGAAGCCTGCCCCAGAGTAGAGCTTAGGAGTAAGGAGGATGCAGTGCCAGACGGGCTGTGGGGGAAAGCCTGAGTCATCACCACAGGGCTGGCACTGTAAACTCTCCAGCAGATCTGTCGAGCTGGCCACCTCTTTACTTGTCATCACCTAGGAAAGGATAGTGTGCAATCAGAGCAGACTGCCTCAGAGGATAGCGTATGGTCAAACCTTGTGAGTTTTGTTAGAATGGACACCAGAGGAACTTTGGAATTTTTTTTTAATATTGCAAAAGTCAGTATGGAATGTTTGGCAAATAGGAAAAGAATTCTGGCAAGACAATCAGAGGGTACAACTGCCAAGCCTGAGTTCTATCCCTGAGACCCACATGTGGACTGACAGACCTGACCCCACAAGTTATCCTCTGACAACCACATGGGACAGGGCACACATGTTCACCCCACCCACACACACAATTAATTCATTAATTGTCTTTGTTTTTTGAGACAGGGTTTCTCTGTGTAGCCCTGGCTATCCTGGAACTCACACTGTAGACCAGGCTGGCCTCGAACTCACTGCTTTCCAGGTGTTGGGATTAAAGGTATGTCACACTGCCTGGCTTGAATAATTAATTTTAAAGTAATTTTAAAGAAGAAAAGATTGGCTGTAGTTTCATGATGGCATGGTAACATTCTCACGGCCTTCCCTTGTCTCCTACTTCTCTTCCCTCTATTCCTCCCCCTCCTCCTTCTTTATTTGAAACACTGTTCTCAAGGGCTAGAGTGATGCTTCCTGGGTTAAGAATATTGCTGTTCTTCCAGGAGACCCGAGTTCAATTCCCAGAAACCACATGGTAGCTTACAATTGTCTGTGACTTCAGTTCCAGGGGATTCGACACCCTCACACAGACAGACATACATGCAGGCAAAACACCAATGATAAAGTCTTTGAAAGTAGAACAGTAAATCACATTTACCAAGTTATAATAGATCAATCACTCTTTGCTTGGTTTTGAGGTGGGGTCCTCTCAATTCCCTTATCTCAGAGGCCTCCTACTGATGGGATAATAGGCATTCACCACCACCTATTTTGACAAGATAGAATGACATGGACTGAGAGCTGGTCCAGAAAATCCAGGCAGCTCTTAGTTGCAGCAGATTAGGAGGGAAGCACAATTAATATGGTGTTGAGGCAACTCCCACCCACCCAGGAGCTTCAGAAGCATACCTATCCACTCATTTGCCTTTTGGTTCCTGCAGGACTTGGGCTGACAGCATAGCTCATCCAGGATCTGTCAAGAGACCCTGGCTGTGAGAGCATGTTAGGTTAGAAGCCTTGGAGCCTGCTTTGCCATCTGCCTGCTGTCTTTTGAGAGCCCTCCTGCATCTGTGACAAAACTGGAAAGGCAGCCTCAGGCTGTCTTGGCCACTGCTGAGCAGTAGCCTCCATCCTCAGGAAGCCTGTTCCATGGGCCACCCTGCTTAGTGATCTTACCCCCAGGTGTTCTGAGACTTGTCCACTACTATCAAAGCCTGCTGACTAGAGACCTGCTGCAAACAGGAAGGGCCCATCCTTGTTTATATCCCACTTATAGAAGTTTATATTCCATTTACTCGGGAATTTGAAGCCAGCACCACCTGGTGTGGCGACCAATGGCTTGCACTCTGGAGTCAGACTGGCCTGGGGTGAGCCCCTCCCTGACTGCTCTCCAGATACATAAGGGGTAAACCCTTCTACCTTTCTCAGCCCAGCTTTCTCATCTTCAGAACAGAGCTATGGGGAGGAGTCGAGAGGAGACGTGTTAAACACCACACTTTGGTCAGCTTTCAGAAATTCTGGCTATCAGTAAAGTGGCATAAAACCATGTAAATTACTAAAGACCTGCATGGAAAGCTCTGAGCACTGAAGGGTAAGGGTGAACAGCGCCTCTGAGTTTCACACTCCACAGTGCCGAGACCACCGGAGACTGGAAGATTTGCTGGTGCCCAGGTCTATTCTGACCAGGAAACATTTTAAAACATACCCAGGCTAAAGAACTCCTGTGTGAGGAAGTGTTTTGAAATGTGAAGTGAGGGAAGGAAAGGACACTAACCTGTGTTGACTGCTTTATGTTGTCTGTTTCCAACCCTCCACTCCCTGGTTTTCCTGTGACTAAAGCCACATTCAACATGAAAACTGAAACGTGAAAGGAAACATGTTTGCAAGGTGACACACAGAGCCCAGAGCACACTATCTAATAGAAATGCAATGTTTAAAAAAAAGTGAAAGAAACAAGTAATTTTAAATGATGCATTTTATCTAGGCCACTCTATCCATAATATTACCATGTTCATATGTAAGATGTACACACACAGACATATACATAATTCATTTTGAGTTTTGAATCAGGTCTCATTATATAGCTTGGGTGGAGTTGAGCTTACTGTCCCTTGAACACACAACCCTTCTACCTTAGATCCTAAGTGCTACCATTGCAGACAATATAAAAATTAAGCTCTTCTACATTACTTTTTTTTCATACCAAATCTTCAAACTCTGGAATGTATTTTACACAGTATATCTCAATTGAGAATAGCTGTAAGTGTCTGGTGGCTACCACATTGAACTAATAGGAAAGCTGAGCTGATATGTGACTGAATAGATCATAAAATGAGCTGGAAAGGACCCATGCATAGGGGCTGGAGGGTTTCAAATAGCCAAGAGGCAACAGGGACTAGCCACAGGTTCTTGAGAATGTCCTGAGCAGTTCTGAAGCGGCTAAAACAAAACATCCCAAAACAATGGAGACCTAGGAAGAGAACTCTGCCAGGGGGAACAGGGAATGCTGGCCTCTGGCCTCACCTGAGACTTAGGTCATGTATGTAGGGTCTGTAAGTGTGAATTCCCCTCCCCAGGAAGGTGGGCAGGTCATCCCTAGTTCTGATCAGAGGAAAGCTGGGGGGGGGGGCGCTGCGGCTGTTTTACGATTCCTCTCCCTTCTCAGGCAGTCACACCAGATCCCTTCCTCTGCTCCCCCACCCCTCCCTCAGCCCATAAAGGGTAATGAAGCTGATGTTAAAATAGTTACATGAAACCCACTCATTTGAAAGGGCACCTGCTTTAAAGGCCAAATTTCCTGAGCCCAGGTTTATACATTAAGCTACAGAAAGCCCTAATTAATTCAGACCCCACTCACTCTGTATTTGGGAGAAATTCTGCCTCCGGCTGGTCTGAACTCTTTCCTTTTACACTATCTATGAAGAAACGGTTTGCTAAGCAAATAAATAGTTCAGGCAGGATCACAGAGGAAGGGCTGGCTCCCTTCACTGTTTTCTAGAACTTTAAAAAGTCGCTGAACAGTCCTGTTCCCAGAAAGCTAATGAGGTCATTACAGCTGGTCCCTATCTTTAAACATTTCTGTTTCCCAAACTCTCTGTGAGCTGATGTGGCCCTTGGAGCGGGCCCCAGGGTGCGCAGCTTCCAGCAGGGGACTGAGCATATTTACCAGCGCGGAGTAGGAGCTCAGTGTTTGTTGCATGAATGGAAGTAGGCGCGACAAATTCTATCATATTTCAGGTGAGAATTTTAAGGCTCAGAGAAGTTACTTGGGAGGCAGCCTGCCAGTGCTAAGGGACTCAGGGCAGCCCAAGAGCCGGACCTGCCAGGCTGCTAGGAAACGATGAGTCCCGAGTTTGAGGCCATGCTTGGTGCAAGGGACACCTCCACTCTGTTATTTTATAACACTATGGTGTTAACCCAGCAACAATGGATTGGCGGAATTCTGAAGGAGCATTACCAGCCCCCCCCACCCCGCCCCCGATTGTTCTCTTATAAATAGCCTTCCCCCTAGGTACGGAATCAGCCCCTGACTGTGACCCGCCTCCAGCCACGTGTACACTTTGGGACGTCAGGGACAGTGCAGGTCCGGAGAAGACCTGAGAAGGATCTGGACCCGGTGTCTCCAGGGTTCTGGTTCCCTGGGTAGGCTGGTTTCTGTTCTCCAAGCCTTCGCTGGCTCCGGATCGGGGTGGGGCCGGCTTTTGTCGTCTTTCCTTTCCCCTGATGAGGGGTGGGTGGAAGAGAAGGGAAGACAGCCTGCGTGCTCTCGCTGCCCTTTGTTCTGAAGGCTTTGCCCTCATGGAACACCGCACAGGGAAAATTCCCTGACCGTGAGATCTGCAGGCTGCAGGGTCCCCGGGGAGGGCCAGGCCCCAGGCTCTTTGGAGTTGCAGCTGGAAAGAGGGGTTGGGTTTCAGGAGCGGGGCTGGGGGGGTGCAGAGGGGGGAGGCAGCCTGCCTTCCCGGAGGTGAAGGAGCTGGCCCTGGGAGCCAGCGGTGCCGACAGCTTCCTGTCGAGAGCTGGCGGCCCACGTGACCGCTCCCCACTCAGTGGATTAGGGGGTGAAAGGCCCAAGAGGGAGAGAGAGCGGGAGGGGCGCCCAGGCGCTATCTGCTCGTCTGGGGGAGTGCTTGAGGGGCAGAGCACCAAATCCGCTTTTGCTAAATGAATACGGCTGGCTCCTTGTCACACGGTCCAGCGAGCTGCCTCTGCCTGAAGAGGGAAGGAGGAGAGTCTGGGCACTGACTGGGGGCTACGGGCTGCTAGTTTAAAGTCCCCTCCTCCCAACCTGGCCACACACATCCCACAGGGCCTGTCAGGGAGGAAATGCAATAGTCACAGACCTGCCGGGTGTTGAGGAGATGGGATCCGGCTGCGACACCGAGAAAGCTGTGTGGTTGGCTTGAAGGGCTGCCTTGTGTAGCTCTGACCTACTGACCTCTTGACCTTCCTGAGCCCCCACCCTTCCCTAGGCCAAGTGCAGCCACCCTAATAAGGACATCAGGCTGATCTTGGAGCCCTGCTCTGTTCAAGCAGTCATTGAACCCCTACTGTGTGCGGAGCTGGGCATGGAAGTAAGTTGGATACTGATCTGCCTGAAAGGAGAGACACCTGAGATGAGGTTTGAACATGGCATGGTACCCTAGGCTTGGCTTCAGAGAACATAAGGGTCCAGTCTACTAGATAGCTTGGGGTGACAATTGTAGATGCAGCCTGCTTCTCTTCTATACTCCTTTGATGTTCTCAGAGGAAAGAGGTGGCCTAGAACCCCACAGGGTGCAGGCTATGTGCAGGTTTCCAAGTCAGCTGAGCAGAGACAGCCTCTCCTTAGAGATCTCTGGTATGGCTTCATTTGCCCTGTGGGTGATTTTTGTTCCAGGTTCCATCTCTATTGTTTATATAGTTCAGAGTTCTGTGAAGTTAAAAAAATATGCTTTGCTTTCCACTAAAGGTGGCAGGAAAGGCAGCTGGGCAGGGGCAGGGGCTGGGGGCAGGGCTGGGGGCAGGGTTATGGTTGAACACAAGGTCTTGTTGGTCACCTCTTCATTCTGATGGGAGGCTGTAGAGATCTCTCACCCACAGAGATCCCGATTCTGGGAAGGAGCCAGGATTATGGAGTTCTAGCTGGGTGAACTGTCATCTTTGGGAGTCAAATTGTCCCTGAAGGGAACCCTTTAGACCAGGGAAGCTTCTCAAAGATCAGCCACTGGCTCCCACTTTGTCTGAGGACTCTGAGGAGACAGGAAGCAGGTACTTAGAAGTTCAGAAGGACAGCAACAGAGCAGGCTGGGAAAGTGGTTAGGACAATGGGAACAGTGCCACTCATCACCTTGAGGGCTGGGAACTGCCCCCAGGCTTTGGACCAGGCTATTCTGCCTTTGGGTTTTCTCTTCATCATACACCACACACACACACACACACACACACACACACACACACACACACGTATGCACACACACGGGGCTGTCACTCTCACTGGCTTCATTTAAGAACTGCCCAGTGCCATGACAGAGGTCTCTGAGGACTATTCTTCAGGATCTCCTCTTAGGAATGTGCTCAATGCAGGGCTGGAGAGATGGCTCAGCAGGTAAGAGCATTGACTACTCTTCCAGGGGACCTGGGTTCAACTCTCAGCACCCTCATGGCAGCTCACAACTGTCTGTAAGTCTGGTTCCAGGGGACCCAAAACTTCCTATGATAAAACACTAATGTACATTAAAAAAAAAAAAAGAATTTGCTCAAGGTGCACACTTTTAATCCCAGTACTTGGGAGGCAGAGGCTGGTGGGTCTCTGTGAGTTTCAGGCTAGCCTGGTCTTCATAGTGAGTTCCAGGACAGTCAGGACTATATAGTAAGACTCTGTTTGGGGTGGGGTGTGGGGGTTTCCCTTTGCATCTTGGAATCTCCTCCACTCCCCGTCTTGTGCTCCTACCCAAACACCAGCCAACAAACAATAATAGGTCACTTCATTCCCCAGGACTCGGTTTCCTTGTCTATAAAATGGTGAAAGTCTTGAGAGCCCCTACAAGCCTGAGACCAGAAATGACTATTTATGGATTCCCTGGTGTCTGGTGGAGGCCCTAAGGCCTATTCACCCAGACCAGCCTGCAGAGAGGAGTGGTCCCCTGATAGTTCAACTGTTGCAGGTCAAATGCGGGTGAGGCACAGCACAGTGGGGAAACCCCAGTAGGAAGAGGAACAGCAGGATTGAATGGAATGGACCTCCTACCCTGCCTCACTGCCCTGACTAGTCCAAATAGTGCTGAAAAATCCCCAAATGTTTCTAAGCAGAGAATCCCCCAAAGGAGTGGTTTGGTGTCTGGGGTTACAACGACTTTGTTACTTCAGCAAAGCACAGGACAAGCCATTTACTGGTTTAATTTAATTATTTATGATAACACTTCAGAGTAAAAACTACACTTGTCAAAATAAAGGGGACTTTGTGTGGCAGTGACCCAGATTTTATTGTTGCATTGCCTAATGCCCCAAAACGCGGTAATCGGCACCAGATCTCCCTTCCACCCAGGCAAAGGGGCACCGAAGACGAAGGGCTCACACAGATTACTGCTTCCTGGGGGAGTTGTTTCAAACTATCCTAACAAAAAGGCATTTCAGTTTCGTCCTCCTATCTCTTCATCTTCTATGTATCTTCTTCTTCTCTCCAAATAAGCTGGCTTCTATGCTCACTTGACCCCTAGCCATTTCCTGCGTGCTCTTGGGTCACTTCCTTTCCTTGCACATGCAGACCCTTCTGGTAGCATGTTTTCCATATCATCTACCGAGCTAGGGAGTCCTAATCCTGTCTGCACAGCAGATTCTCAGATCATCTAGGACCTCATTTGGATGGCTGGGACAGTCTGTGGAACTCCCACTAAACTTAACCATCACTCCACTGCAGAGCCCCCCACCCACTGCCTCCACAGGGTTAGATATGGCTTCCTTTGAGGCCCCACAGCCCTTGGCTCCTTTCCTAACCGTGTTATCCAGTGAGTTCTTGTAGGAAAGAGTTTGCCTCCAACCTCTGTATGCTCAGCCTTACTCAGCCACATGGAGGGTCTGCCTGAGTCAGCACAGTTAAGGGCACCTGGGTGGGTCTTGGAAGAGCAGAGTTTGCTAAAGTTATGCAGACACCAACTCCTAACCTCGCCCAGTGCCAAGACCCATGCCTCCACATGCCTATGGAACATTCTCTTCTTTTAACAGAAAGGGTCTTTTTGGACAAAAGACTTTTGAGCATGAAGCCGTCCCAGTCACACTGTGTGATGGGCCACAGAAAGCTGAGAAGGCACAGTAAAATATAATGAGCTTGGAATCTGGCCTCCCTCTGCACAGCTAGGCGGCCAGGTCCAGCCTCAGGTGCTTTTCTGTATTAACAGCCCTCCCGGGATCCCAAGGCTAACACATTCTCTGACTACCTGGTGCCTCCCTCTGCCACTGCCCTCTACTGTTCACAGTGGTGACAGAGGTGGTGGCAGCCTAGATGACCCACAGCCAAAAAATAGTGATTAGTACCAAGACAAAGGATAGAAGACTGTACATCTATCTACACATCTATGCACATACACACAGACAGACACACACATACACAGATATACACCCATGCACACACATAGACACACACGGAAACACACATACACAGACACACACATATACAACACACACACAAAGACACGCAGACACACATATACACATACAGACATACACCCATACATACACACAGAGACACATAACACACAGATATACACCCACACACACACATAGACATACACACTTAGAAACACGTATACACAGACACATACTTATAGAACACACACATACACACACAGATATACACACACAGACACACATACACAGACACAGACACACATACACACACAGACACATAGACATACACACATAGAAACACATTCACAGACACACACATACATACACAACATACACAAACACACATATACACATACACACATAGACACACAGATGCACACACATATACACACATACACACATACACCACACACATAGACACACATACACAGACACACATATACAACATACACATACACGCACACACACATTTATCAGTAAATGTACCAGGAAAAGAAAAACCTGGTCCCTGCCCATAAAGGGCTTATAAATTAATTGGAGAAACAGAGCAGTTATAATTTTGGTCATCTTTTATCTAGTCCTCAACTAACCATCTGTAGTAAAAACACTCTCTCAACTGGGCAGTGGTAGCACACGCCTTTAATCCTAGCATTCAGGAGACATAGGCAGGCAGATCTCTGAGTTCAAGGTTAACCTGTCCGACAGTGAATTCCAGGACAGCCAGGGCTGCACATAGAAACCCTGTCTCTTAATTAGTAATTGATTAATTAATACTTTCTCATACTAATCCCTAGTTTTGCTGTTTGAACCAAGTTGCACCAGGTATGCCAGGGGCTCTGCCTGCTGTGCCCAGGTGGGTCTGCTTAGGCAGGAATCCCTGGAAGAGAAATGTCAGGGGCCCACAACCTGGAAATTGACCCAAAGCCACTTCCTGGAGGTGTTTCTAGGGACCCAGGCATTTTCAAGGCAGATTAATGAGCCATGGAGCCAGAGAGACTTTGGGAACCACCCAAGTCCATGACTCCCAGATCTGGATACATATTATAACCACTCAAGGGCTTTAGGGATGAAGTGGAGGTGTCGGGAACTCAACCAGATCTGTTTTTCTTAAAAGTACTTCGGGTGCCCGTTTCCTGCAGCCAGGGTTGAGAACCTCTGTGTTAACAGCCGGTGTATTCTGTGCAGGACAGATCTGAGTCTCGGAGCAGCAGAACCTGAGCCCAGATAGACAGAAAACGGCAGTGACAGATACCACACAGCCAAAGCCCCGCCTTCCCATGAAGCTAGCTATTCTCCATGCCTTCTTTAGTTCTTTTCCACTCACAGTCAAAGACATGGAGTCCCCACTGTCCCTGGAGATTCTACTCCGTCCTCATTCTGAGAATGCTTAAAGGGCCTGGCACTCTGCTGTGTCCTTTCCTAGTGTTCAGAGGCAGAGGGACAGTTTGGTGGCAGGTGACTCCAACTTCCTTAGAGTAATTTGTATTCATCCTAAACAAACAAGAACTTGTTCCAGGAAAGAGTTTGTCAGCACAGGGAAGGAGCCCCATTCATCATGATGGCTTAGGGACCAAGATCAAGAAGTTAGACTTTAGGGGCCCTGACCCACAATGGAGGAGTTGGGGTCAGCTCCCCCAGGACCAGCCAGGAGGAGATGTCAGGAAAGCTAATGAGGGACTGGACAGCTGCAACTTGTTAAAAACAGTGCTCCGGGCCTATTGTAACTGAGACCTTTAAATATACATCCTAGTCAAATAAACAGCATCCTCCCGCCCACTGGCTGGTCCCTCCAGGGCCATCCAGGGCTGGGCTGGTCCAACACAACCCAGCTCACATAGCCCACCAAGCTCCTCTCCTGCCTCCCATGCATATCCCCGTCCCCACTTGGAGGGGAAGTACTCCCTCCAGGCTAACTTCTCTCCTTGGCTGGAAGTGAGAAGGTATGCCTAGAAGAGGTGGATGCAGCCAGATTCCCAACCTTCTTTCTCCAGTCTTCTCTAAAGTAAAACACCAGAGACCCTGTGTCTCAGAAAATCATGATGGCAACTGTAGGTCACTGGAGGTGCCACCTCTACGGAACATACCACATGTCAGATCCAAATCTGGTAGGATCACTGAGAACCACCCTGGGACACCTCGCCAGTTGCCGCACCTCTCCACACAGAACTCCACCTGTCATGGTTTCCCACTTTCACACAGTGGTCCCAGACTGCCATGCACGGTACCCTAACTTTTCATTAGTCTCTCTCCTCCCCACACTGTACTTCACTTCGTCACTAGTCCCCCACTGACACACATTGTTCTCCACTTTGTCACTAGTCCCTCACCTACACTGCCTCAAGCTTGTGGATCAAGATGTAAGCTCTCGGCTACTGCTCCACGGCCACATCTGCCACGCTCCCAACCATGATGGTCATGGACTCTGACTCTGTGAAACTGTAAGCCCCAAATAGATGCTCTCTTCTATAAGTTTCTTTGGCCATGGTATAGCTTGGGAGATGGGAGTTGGTACCAGGAGTAGGGTATCACTGGGATAGGCCTGACAGTGATGTTTTTTTTTTTTTTAAGACATGTGGAAGACTGAGACTTTGGACTAGAAAAGTAGTTGAACATTCTAAGTAGCTTAACAGGCCATCCAGAAGTTTCAGGTAGGAACAAAATTAGCAACTGAGCTAGAGACCACTGAAGATGGAGGTTTCTGTCCCACCTTTTCCCACAGCCACTTTGCACCAAATAAACACACAAAGACTTACATTAATTTATATACTTTTGGCCAATGGCTTAGGCTTCTTACTGGCTACTTCTCTTTTAATTATTAATCCATAACTATTAATCTATGTATTTTCATGTGGTCTTGGCTTACCAGAGAATGCCCGAGCCTGTTACTCTTTGGCGGCTACATGGCATCTCCAGGCAGCCCTTTTCTGCCTTCCTCTCCCCAGCCTTCTCCTCATCTGGTAGGCCCTTCTATGCCTCCTGCCTGGCTATTGGCCAATCAGTATTTTATTCATCAACCAACAAGAGAAACATATACACAGAAGGACATCTTCCATCAGACCACTCATGATATTTTGGCAAAATATGTGGCTTTTTTCTGCCCTTGTCCTAAAATTTTTCCTGAGGCTAAACTGAAAAATATTAGATTGATTTCTTTGGCTGAGGAGATTTCAAGTGAGCCTGCTATTGACTCTGGAATGTGGTTATTAGTAATCACTCTTAATGCAGGTCTACGATGCAAAAGAGCAAGTGAGGTGGAAAGAAATACAAACGCTACAGTTTGAGAAGAACAACAGGAAATGTAATGCTGGAGCTAAGGCATGTGCTGAAAGAGATAAGGAAGGGCTGATCTAAAATAGAATAAAGGGAAGGGTGCCCTCAGGCCAAGACCCCACCCAGCTAAGCTTCCAACTTGTAAAAAGGTAATGCCTGAGGAATTTTCTGCACCTAAAAAGAAACCAAAGGAAAGCTTATACAAATGCGATTCAAGGAGGGGGTCAAGTTCCATCGCAAAACCAACCTCATCAGCATTGTTCATATAGTTCTGGCTTTCCCATCATGAATCTACATGAGAGAGAGGTTGTGGACTGTTCTTCTGCAGCTAAAGAAAGCACGAAGGCTAGGCCTGTGGTTGGAGTCCCTGCATCCAGTCTCTGAGAGCCCAGTGAAGGTGTGGAGGTAGAGGCTGGATTGTGTTGGAGACCCCAGGTTGTTGGAGATGACAGAGTCCTAGGATATCCACCAGGGAGAGCTGCATATAGGTAGAAGAACCAGCATAAGAGTGAGAAGTGTATGGCATTCAGCAAAGCTGGAAGGGAGGAGCCATCTAAGCATCCTGACATCAGACGTGGAGCTACAGGATATGGAGCTTGACATACTAGGTTTCAGTCAAGCATTTTTCCAGTATATCCTCACTCTGTCTCTCCTCTTCCAATCTGGATGGTAATGTGTAATATATGCCATTGTGTGTTGGGATAATATAATTTGCTTTTTGACTTTCACTTTACAGGGAGTTACAGTTAAGAGATTGCCTTGAGTCTCAGGAGAAATTTTGGACTTGGGACTTCTAAACTGAGTTGAAAAACTAAAAGACTATGAGGACTTTTAAAATGGGAAGAAATACATTTTTTAAAATATGATATGGCCACCAGCCTATGGAGGCTAGGGAGTAGAATATATTGGTGTGAATGAGAATGCTCTGCACCGACTCATAGTTTTTAATACTTGGTCTCCAGTTGGTAGAACTGTGTGAGAAGAATTAAGGGGTATGGTCTTGCCAGGTCAAGATGGTGGCATTTGGGATTTATTTCCAGCACTTGGGATGCAGAGGCAGATCTCATCTCCATGAGTTTGAAGTCAGCCTGGTCTACAAAGTAAGTTACAAGACAGCCAGGGCCACACAGAGAAACTGTCGAGAGAGAGAGAGAGAGAGAGAGAGAGAGAGAGAGAGAGAGAGAAAGGAGATATAGTCTTGTCGAAAGAAGAATATCACTGGAGGCTGGCTTTGAGTTTTCAAAAGACTCCCATGATCTCCATTTAGCATTCTCTGCCTCATGTTTGTGGATCAAGATATAAGCTCTCAGCTACTACCTACTGCCCACCACAAACATGGATCAAGATGTAAGCTCTCACCGGGTGATGGTGGCACTTGGGAGGCAGAGGCAGGCAGATCTCTGTGAGTTCAAGGCCATCCTGTGAGTTCCAGGACACAGGACAGCCTCCAAAGAAATACAGAAAAACCCTGTCTCAAAAAAAAAAAAAAAAAAACCCAAAAAACAAAAACAAACAAAAAAAGATGTAAGCTCTCAGCTACTGCTGAGGACCATGTCTACCATGCCCATCACAATGACCTGTGAAACTGTAAGCTCCAAAGAAACTCTCCTATAAGACCCTTGGTCTTGGTTTGGTGTCTTATCACACCAACAATAAAACAACTAAGAAACTTCTATAGATTGATTTTTCTTTGGGCTGCCAGCTCACAAATAATGACGGAGACTTATTAATTGTGAGAGCTTTTCTTTGGGTTAGGCTTATTCCTAACTAGTTCTTATAACTTAAATTAACCTACATCTTTTAATTTATGTTCTTTTACATGGCTCAGTTGCATTTACTCCGTACTGCACATGCTGCTTCCTTCCTGTCTGGCTTATGACTCCACCTTCCTTCTTCTCAGCATTCCTCTCTGCCTAGAAGTCCCACCTATCTCTTCTGCTAGCAAATAGCTGTTCAGCTTTTTATTACACCAATCACAGCAATATATCTTCACAGTATACAAATATCCCACCACAATCTTGCGTAACATTTCCTTGTGTTTTCCATCTATTACCATATTTGTTCTTTATGGGGATGGTATCATTGAACTCATCTTACTGATAAAGAGACCTGAGGGAATAGAGCTTACAGTTTGTAGAGTTGGATTTTGAACTCTCCTCAATCCCCATACCATTATCCAAGTCCTCAGATAACCGAAAGCTCATTGTCATCTGCTAACAGTCAAGCAGGCAGGATGTACCTGAAGTGGTGACAGACCAGACAGCCTCTGATCAAAACTGTAAAGCTTATGGCTGACAACAGATAAGTGTATGTTTTGAAGGAGATAGTAGAAAGGATTTTAAATGTTCCCAAAAGAAAGAAATGGTAAACAACATGTGAAATGATCCAACTGTCCCAGGCTGAATACAAGCACTCAAATATCATCAGACTGTACTTCATACTTTTGTGTAAATGAAAACACTTTTTAAAACTTATAGGACTTATCCCAGGGGAGTCTAGAAATAGCCCGCGCCTTGGTCTTACTGTTCTATATACCCAGTGTGTATAGACAGGCTTCCTGCCCAGGGTACCACCCAATCACTCCAGGTAAGGCTTCCTAAGCACCTTACACGAGGCTGCTGGTCTCTGGCCACTTTGTTAGCCAGACCAGACTCCCTCCATTCCTGGAGCACAGGCCAACCACAGCCACATGGTGTTTCTTCCCCATGCCTTTGATTCCTTGACTCATTGTGCCTGCAATGCCAAGACCCAACCCCAATCATCCCTACCATATTCTCAGCGCTGCTTCCTGGGCTTAGAGCTTGGCAGAAGTGAAATACACAAGGTTTAGGGTCATGCTGTCCACTGGAATGGCTCTGCTCCCTCAACACCAGAAATATTAGCTACTTTGGGGCAGGGCTCAGAAACCTTTGCGGGTGGGTAGAGGTGGGGGGGGGGGTGAAGTACAGTGCCTGTCTGCAGGCCTGAAGAGCACAAGAGAGATTCCCCACCAAGTGGTCTGGGAAGAGTTGAAATGCCTCTTCCCAGAGCCTGTCTGAGCCTTATAGTCAGTCCTGAGGGAGGCCATACCTGCCCAGGAAGGAGTAGGCAGAGCTTATCCCCTAATTCACACAAAGGTGCTGATGGCCCCACTGGCACCAAAGCACCACTAAACCTCACTGAACAAAGACTGAGTGGAGTGCAAGGTCTTCCGGCCAGAGCAGGATTCCCATCCCTTCCAGCACTGGGGTCCACAGCTCTCTGCTCCCCATTGACCCAAAAACATCTCCAGGAGCCCGAGGTGGTGTTCTGCCCTTTAGGAGTCTTTGCTTTCCCTCCTTCCCTTGGAAGGGAGAGGGTATTAACTCTATTTATTTACTTTTTAATTGTGGTCAAATCCAGCTGAAAAGATGGTTCAGTGAATTAGACCGCCTAATGATTTTCTAGAGGACCAAGTTCTGTTTCTAGCTCTTGAGCCAGGTGGTTCACAATGGTCAGTAACTCCAGCTCCAGAGGATCTGACACCTTCTTGGGTCTCCATGAGCATCTGCACACACAGCACACACACACACACACACACACACACACACACACACACACACACACACACACACCACATACAAATAGATAAATACATAAATTATAGTAACACAGCATCAAGTTTACTGCTTTAAAAAAAAAATGTACCTCTCTAACCAGTCTCCTTTTTGCTTTTCTTTCTCTTTTTTTTTGGGGGGGGGGTGGGTGGTGGACGGCAGAGCTTGCATGGTATTAAGCCTGTTGTCAATGCTTTGTAGCTGTCAGCCTGCCCATTCAATCCAGAACTTCTGTTCATGCTCTGAAACTGAACTTTACTCAGTGACTTAATCAGCAACCTCTACTCCCCTCTGGCCTGCTCTTGGCAATCTTCACCTTGACAATCTCTATGAATTAACTACTCTGGTACTATACGCAGGTGGAGTCATGCCCCCATTGTTTCTGGCTTCTTTTACTCGGCATGATGTCCTCAAGGTACATCTGTATCATAGCATGTGTTAGAACTGTCCTATTTTTTTAATAGCTAAAATAGGGTCCCATGATTTGTCCATGCTGCTGTTAGACCCTAAATTAACCTGTAAGCCCCCCTGCCCTACACAAGTTAACTTCCTGGGATTCTGGGAGCTGTAGTTCTTGGAAAACAACAACAAAGTCTCATGGGAAAGTACAGTAGCCTATGGGTTTTGTCCATATAAGCCCTACCAACATGTGTCTCAAGGCCACTCACCTGGAAAATTTCCAGGTGATAGTCCTGACCAAATTCCATCTGAATCAGTATTTAAAATTTTAATAAAGGCTTGCTTAAATTTGGTCAAAATAGTAGGACTACTTTTTCTGGCAAATTTCAGGATTAACACTGACGCTTATTCAGTCATCCTTTTATGGTACTTGAGTTTGTCTACTGCTGGGAATATAGGTACCTCCTGCTTCTCCCCCCCCCCCCCCAGATGGAGTAATGCTATGTTGAACAGATTATCCTCCAATTCCAGAGCTAAAGCACTCCTCCTTCCTCAGTCTCTTGAGTAGCTGGATTCTGGGGATATGGCATCAAGCTCCGATCCTATTTTCTAGTACCTTCTTCACCTGCTCTTTCCTCTGGGAGTAGAAACCCACATAAAACTCACCTTGTGGATCCACAAAGCAATTTTCCAGAGCCATCCTAGTTTCAAAAATTCTTTCCTTAATGGAAAAAATCCAAAGTAAATTTTCTCTCTTCAATCTAGACAAGATACACAAGCTCTTTATAAGAGCTTGCTTCTTATACTTAGAAACGGCATCACTTTAAAAGTCTCTCTCATGCTCAGTTAAAAAGAAAAAAAAAAGGTCTCCGCTCAGCCTGTGGCCTTCCAGGTGCCATCTCTGTCCTTCCATTTCCTGCCAGCACTCTCTGAATGTTCCTCTCTCTTCTGCTTCGGCACCCGCACCCCCTGCCACTTTCTTAATGCCCTGCAATCTGGCCTCCAGAACAACTAGCACAATCTGCTCCTGCAAGGTCACCGGTAGGTAGCTTCTGTTTTAGCCAGATCTGAGTGTCGTATGCCTGCATTATCAAATAGATGCTGCCTGTGGGAAAGTGGGCGAGGCCAGTACACACTCAGCACACTCCCAGGGCCAGCCACCATTAGCATTTCAGTACATTTCCTTCCAGCCTTTTTTCCTCGTTCCTAACATTTTCTCACTTTTCACAATCCTCATCTTTCCCTGACCCTTCTGGTCCCTTGTGTGACTGAATATTTACTCCTCTTTGATCTCTATCAGCTCCCTTTGCCTACTGTTTTTCACTGATTCATGCTAAGGTTTGGATGGCCCTTGAGTTGGGATTCCTAAGAAAGCCAGGTCCTCCTCCCAAAAGCCAAATAGTAATGGGGCACACCTTTACCAAAAACCAGGAATACAGTTCAGGCAGAGAACTCATGCCAGCAAATGTTGAAGCCAACAGTCCTGGTACCCTGACTCTCATCCTCTCTATCCTCATTCAGACACATCTTCCCTGCCTCTGTTGCAGGCTGCCCTCTGTCACTCTGTCACTCATGTCTCTGCTCCTCCCAGGTTCCTCCCTGTCTGCCGTTCATCCTTCAAGCACACAGTCACTGCCTAAGTAGACAGCTGTCCCTTTGCATGGCAGTGTCCCCATCTAGCCTGTTGCTTAGGGGCAAAGGCCCTTCCTGAGCCCAGTGGAAAACCCAGTAGCCAGCCGTGCCAGAAGGGGATCTCAAACTCCCCACCAGACCAAGAGGCCACAAAACCACAGGCCTAGAGGCCCCGGTTCTTTCTATGGCAACACAGTGGGGCCACAACTGCCCAGCAGTGAGATGCGCACAGGCTGGGGGCTGAAGATCTCTAAAAAAAAAAAAAGGAACAACTCAAAACCAGCAGGGAAGGTGACAGGAGGCAGAGGTATGACTAGGGTTGCTTCTGGCACCTTGAGGGGTGAGCTCCCTACTGTGTCACCCAGCTCATAGACAGAAACCCAGGACTCACTCAACCTTCCAGGCTGTATCAGACCGGTGCTCTGAAACTGCACCTGGGAATCCCTTCCTTCAACTGACTTAGTCCCTCTCCTCTGGGCATTTGAATCACATAAACAGGGGACACATGGTGTCCCACCTGCTACACAAAGGGTGGCCAGAGAGTTCACCATGGAATTTGAAGACAAAGCAAACCCAGGTGGAAATCCTAGCTCTGCCTCTTTTAAGTTTTGTGACTAATACTTCCTTTAGGCAAGTCACAATAGCTTGGGAAGTTGTTGGTGGTGTTGGTGGTGGTGTGTGTGTGTGTGTGTGTGTGTGTGTGTGTGTGTGTGTGTAGCAGCTGCTCCATAAATGCTCAATGAACAGCACCAACATCATTATCAGCACTATTTTGAGAGCTAGCACTTCACACATAAACAGCCACAGAGTGCAGGCACTGTCTCTCAGATTTCTCCACCCTCCACATTTGGCTCCAGTCTTCCTGTTTGGGATATGGTGAGGTGAAATCAGACAAGCCAGGTTCTCATCCACGTGTAAGCAAAGAACTGCAATCCAGTGTCCCTACCTGGAAAGCAGGTCTAGTAACTTGTGGGGCTGAGGAAAGCTTCAAGGTGCCCAACTGTTAAAACACCTCCACTGGCACACCTAGGAGATGGATGTCCCACAAATCCTTCCACTGTTCCAGGATCCCATGTGGGGTCCAGGGCTGGGCTGTGGATCTGAGTTGCTGGGTGGTGGGGTGTGGGGTGGGTAGAGGTAAGACCAAGAGATGAATGCATAAATAACTAGTCCTGGTCTCCTACCCTTTAATCATGGAGCTGCTCTTCCCTGGCCACCTTCCAGGGATCCGCCCACTGCCTTCCCGGAGGAGCACCGGTGCAGGGAGCATGTCTGCTTCACATGGCATGCTTCTAATAGATCCCAGGAACCAGGGGGGAGGGGGGGCTGCATTTCTCAACTGACTCATCCCGTGTGCAATATCCCCTACCCCACGCAGCTCCCCAATCATACTTTACTGCCACCCGGTTCTCTAACCTGGCCTGCCCCTAAGCACTGCCATGTTGGAAAAGGGGTCTGTCAGAATAGTGTCCTCTCCTTAGTGTCCACAAGAGCATCAGTCCCCAAGGCCTGATAGTTCTAAGAGTTCTCATGGGACAATGGAAACCTAATATTAGAAAGTGAGCCGATCTCAGAAAATCCAGGACATGTGTTTGCCATGTTGGTTAGCAGCAGCTCCCCCCTCCCCAACCCTGCAGGCGAACCTCTCTCTATTCAAGGCGGAGTATTCCTTTGGGATCAAGGGTGAGAAGTATGTTGGGGGTGGGGAGAGGGATTGCATGTGAAATCACATTTGGCAACTTGAGTTGGATTTTAATGCACTAATGGAGTTGGCTTCTTGAAGAAAAGAGCCAGTGAGTCTTTCTCATATGGGAATGGATTCATATGGGAAAGCATTCCAAAGAACAAGCTATTTTTAGATTTGGATATACTGGATTTGCTTAAACTGAGGCACACCGGTGTTCAGTTTGCAACCTTTTCTGTTTGAGGTCTCCCTCCCTGGGTTACCTCAGTACTGGAATTCAACCACCAGTTCTGACTTTCACATTCCTCCAGTGAAAGTGAGATGGGTGGCCTGGGGGACTGGGCAGCATCCTTGAGCCTAGCTTAGAGTCTCCGTGCCATTTCCCACCACGTGACCTTAGTTACAACGGTGGCTCTGGGTTGCCTGTCCTGGAAAGAGTCGGAAAGACCTGAGTTGGTGTGTGAGCGGCAGTGATATTTTCTCTCAAAAGATTGGATGAGAGCAACGGACCAGGTCACAGGAGTGATGGTGTCATGAGATACCCACCTCCCAGATGCTACCCCCAGAAGTTCTTAAAAACAGTATCTGCCAGCTTGGGGAGAGCATGTGCCCACTCCAAGTACTCCATTAGGTCTGCAAACCTAAACACAACGTGCTTTTGTAAACCATCTTCACCCAGGACTTTCCCTCCTGAGCTTTACGCACTGACCTCTGGCAGACAGCTCTGGCTGGAGGGTGAAGGTGAGCAAGTCACCTTGCCAGAACCGAAGAGAACTGTCCAAACACACCTAGCCTGTGCCACCCTCAGAAGTTGTAGATCCTATTAGCAAGCCCTTCACCTCCAGATCCTTCCAGACATGTGAAGAAACTAAGGCCAAGAGAGGTATCACTGATGTGGAGTCACATGGCTCCTTCAAGATACAACTGGGTCCCCCTCCCCCACTTCCTCTGGAGGGCTGCATATCTGGCCGCATAAAAAGCCTCCATTCTGTCTGGGCAAGGATTGTGTCCCTCATTAGTCCACGCCCAGAGCCCTGAGTAAGTGGTGTTGGCTGACGGCTGACAGCATTCTTCACAAACAAAGACAATTTGAGAAGAGCTCTGGAAGCTTCTGGCTTCCCATCCTTGTCTTTGGGAGGCAGTGTGCTGCAGGGAAGAGGTCCACCTGTGGCCAAGAAACTTGGGTTTTGATGGAATCCGGTGCTCACACAAAGAACCTGACACATGGCAGGTGCTGTAGTGGGGCTCATTTCTGGAATGTTACTCCTAATTCTGCTACTGTGTGTCCTTGAATAAGTCAACCAATGTCTCAGGTCTCAGCTATGGGAGACATAGGACTAACCCTGTTTTTAATCTTGGGGGAGTCAGTTCTCATAGAGACCTCAGAGGGTTTCAAAGATACGAAGAGATGGATTTACAACAAGCTTAAGAATGAGGAGGAGCATGGTTGGGGTGGTGCTGGAGAGATGGTTCAGTGGTTAAGAGCTTGCACCATTCTTGCAGAGGATCTGCTCAGGGCCAGATCCACTACCTGCCCATTACAGGTTCTGTAACCACTTTCAGAGAGTTCTGTGTTACTGGATAGCCCGAATGTAATGAAAGCACTGAGGGCTCAGAAAAGGAAGGCTCCCACCCTCAAGCTCCAGGTGCTCCCACTCCATTTTGATAGAGTAGCCCTGTGGTTTGTTTCTTTCTCCTCCATCATCTATGGAGTCAGAGTTCTGGGTCCAAGGAGGTCTAGCATGGCTGATGGCTCTGAAGGACAATCTGAGGTCTGGGTTTCTGGAGGCATCCAGGGTGTGGCATGTTCCAAGAAGAGCAGCTGGGCCCAGGCTGTAGGTGCTGACAGAGCAGAGGGTCTGCCCTCCCTCTTCATGAGTGAGTGACAGCAGCAGGTCCGGGCCAAGTGGCCTGATGGGGCCGTCAAGCCTCTTCAGCCACCATAAGGTCCCGGAAATACCAGGGCTGGGAGGGGCCATGAGGGGGACAGAGGCTAACCTATCATTTGAGTCTCTGCCAGAGTATCCTTCAAGTCTTGGCCACACTGACTGCCTTGCCTAGCACCCTCTGCTGCCACCAGCCCCGGCCTCTGTCCCAGCCGAGCCTCAGCTTTCACTCCTATCAAGCTCTGACACCATACTCAGACTTTGTGTTTTTCAAATTAATGCAATTAAGAGCATTA
Organism: Phodopus roborovskii; assembly: GCF_943737965.1. Classification (NCBI taxonomy): domain Eukaryota; kingdom Metazoa; phylum Chordata; class Mammalia; order Rodentia; family Cricetidae; genus Phodopus; species Phodopus roborovskii. Next base: position 7,283,148 of record NW_026126469.1, on the reverse strand, counting down.
AAGTTTGTGAACGATAGAGTTTTTCATTTTCTTTTATTTGATTAGAGAAATTCCCACCGCACAGTTCCTCCAAATGAAACCCAGACCTGAGGCCCATTGTTCCGAAGGCTTCCATGAGAATGTGTTACCTTTCAATCTCACACACTAATGTGTTTAGCGTTACAGTCCCCCCCAGGCGGCTGCAGGAAGGGTCTGGTGCCTTGATTAAAGGGGCCTTTGCTGGGCAGGAATGTGGGCTTCTCCACCCGGGAGTCACAGGGGCTGGGTGCTTGCTAGGCAGAGCCTCTGCTCAGATGGCCAGCAGGGGACTCAGATCCAGGGCAGCTGGGCCTGAGTGTAATTAGGCCTTTCCCCATCACTGCTGCGTGTCCTCTGAGCCCCGTCACCACCCTCAGCCCTAGCACAGTTACAGGCCCACGACACAGCACAGCACACGCCTCCGTCCCATTTTTGTCTCGGTTTTGTTGTCCTCCCCTGTTCTTTTTGTTCTTTCTTCTCCCACCTTCCGGTCCCCAATTGCCATCTGGGTCTCGTGGCACAGAGAAATCACACTGCTCCTCCCTCAGCTGGGCCAGGGCCCGAGCGCCAAGGTAAAGAACAGAATTGGAGTCAAAGCTAAAACTGATTAGAGGAATATGTAAGGAAGGCCTGGGAAAGGGAGGATGGTGGGTCATAACCCCTGTTAAAAATCTTGACTAGTGCCAAATTTAAACAGGATGTTGAGTCGACACCTTCCTGCCCCAAATCACCAAAGGCTCAGGCTTAGCACTAGAAGGCCAGGTTACTTCCTCTCTCTCTCTCTCTCTCTCTCTCTCTCTCTCTCTCTCTCTCTCTCTCTCTCTCTCGTGTGTGTGTGTGTGTGTGTGTGTGTGTGTGTGTGTGTGTGTGTGTGTGTGTGTGTGTGTGTGTGTGTGTATCTAGGCCAGTGTTCTGCTACAGAAATCAGGTAGCATTTCCCTATCTGATAGCTTCGTATCTTTAATAGCCCAAGCCAGGATCCTAGAATGCACTGCAGTGACCTGGCAAAAATGATGCAAGGTTGGAAAGCAGGCTTTTGAGCTGGAACTCACACTCAAGCCTGTGGACTCTCTCTCAGACACAGCTTGGCTACATGGGATCCCAAGGCTTGACTGCACTGGGAAGAGCTTGGGGGAAACGTGATGCGTACTTATTCCACTCCCCAGCCCCTTGGCCTGTTGCATTCCTAGATAGTTCTCCATCAAGACTCTAGAGACCACATGTGATACAGCTTTGATCCAGTACTTGAGGCAGAGGAAGGTGGATCTCTGCGGAGTTCCAGGCTAGCAAGACCCATAGGAGAGACTGGCGACTGGCTCAAAAAAAAAAAAAAAAAAAAAAAAAAAAAGATGGTGAGTGGTGGTGGTGGGAGGCTAAGGTGGGCTTTCTTCAGGGCTCTGCAGCCCCATGGCTGATTGTGCCTGTGTGAACCACAAGCAATTGGCATGCCTGGGTGTGCTGTGTAAGAAGCACATGCCCCATGGAGACACGAGAGCAGAAAACAGGGGAGCTTTGGGTCAAAGAAGATGGAAGCCAGTTTGAACCTCAGCTGGAGAATGGGGAGATGCGAGGAGATGCAGAAGCCAGGTTCCACCCCCTTCTATCTGGAGCTGCCACCTAGGTCTTCCAGGAAAAACAGAACACCACACACACACACAGGAGGCTGGGAAAGTTACAAGACTAAGCACAGGAGTCCACAGTCCTTTTGTTCATGCAGACACTCATCCGGGCGGGCAATACTTGGCCGATGAGATAAGTCCACCTACACCTTTAAGTTGTTCTGCCCCACACAGGACCCAGAAGCTCTAAGCCTTGGACCAGTACCAGGGTTCTGCCACAAACATCTGCCAGGGCCAACAGCCCTTGGGGAGCAGATACATAATGTAAACTGCTTTTGGATGGAGGAGTTGGAGAAGGCGGAGTGAGGGAATCTGGGTAGCAGAGGGAACTCACAGGAATTTGGCTTCAAGTCTCCGTTGAGTCTGCTGAGACAATCACCTCAATGTGAGTACCTTGTAGTTTCCCATGCTTCAGGAGGATTGGAGAAGGGTGGATGGTCCCCAAGGTGAACAACCCTGGGACTGATTGTTTAGTAGGGCCTTGCCAGTTGGCCTTTATTCCCCCTGCTGGGAAACTTGCTTCCCTAAGCGGGATTTTCTTCAACTATTTTTCAAACTTTACTCATGATTTCCAACCATGAGCAACACTTCCCCAAGATGACCAAGCCTGGCTTTTGCCTAGTTATTCATCAAACCACACACACAAAGAGCAGGGGGGTGGGGGAGAGGGACGTCCCCAGGACAATACTGGGCCAAGGCAGCATTTTGCACGGTCCGGATTGGCTGTGGACAAGACTCAGGGTCAAGAACTGCCAGGGCAAGTTGTAACTTGAGGAGTGCCCACTATTACCATCTTCATCTACTCTGATGCCCTCCACAGGCACAACCATACAACTCCAAAGCGTTAGTGGTGGCTTGGTAGGAGGGACAGTGTATCTGACTGAGTGAGGGATAGCCCAAGAAAAAGACTGACTGCTCAAAGGTGAGAATCTGATTGCAATTTCTTGGGACGCCCCTCCTACCCCCCAGCACCCTATATGCCTGTACAGTTGCCAATACAGGGCCCCCAGAGAGGGAGAAGGAAGGCCTGCTGCCCTGACCTGTACTAGTCACTCACCCAACTCACAGTCCAAATGGCTGCAGCAAAGATTCATCTTTGAGTTTCACTTTTCATGGAAATGAACCATTTTATCTCAGAACAGGGGATGGAGGAGGGATGAATTCCCTTTCCTTAATGAAGATGGACTAAATCCCCTTTGCTTGCTTTCTTGCTTAAAAAAGAAAAATTCAAAAGCGGCTGCCATTTGCTCTCTTGGAGAGTGCCTGATAAGACCGTGCTGCTTGGCTCTGTGCAGCAGCCTCGCCTGGCTTTGAGTTTGATGGGGGCTCGTAGCCTGAGAGCAGGCCAGTGAACTGCCCAAATGCAGCAGGAAAGGGTCTAAGGAGAACCCTGGAATGTGCTGGTATCCTCAGGGAGACATTCAGAAAAAGCTGTCCTGGATTCGGCAGACGAACGGTGCTAACCCACCCACGCCACGCCCACTCAGAGCCTAGGTCAGCAGCTCAACTCTCTGTGGTTGCTGGCAACCAGGACTGAGTAAGGACTGTGCCAGGGCATTACCTGCATTCTCTCATTGGAGAGCCATTTTACAGATTGGAGACGTGAGGCCCGAGTGTTTAGGCAGTCTTTTAGATAGCACAGCTAGGGCTCAACAGGAAAAAGCCCATGCTGCCAAGCCAGATGGCCCAAGTTCCATCCCTGGAATACACGTGGTGGCAGAAGAGAACTGAATCCCATGAGATGCCCTCTGATCTCTCTGTACTGTGACATATGCCCCTCCCCCAACCACACTTCATACACAAAAGTAGATAAAAGTAGATCACCTGGGATTTGAACTCCTGCTTCTGTTGACCTTGAGTTCTTCATTCTGAGTGAGGCCCTTCCTGATTTGGGTTACTGCTAACCCAACCAGGCTTCTCTACTCTCCTGTCACACCCCTTACCCTTACCTCCAAGTGTTGACATTGAACACAGAGGCAGCATGCCAAAAAACTTCCCTAGGCTCCCTGGGCTCCTTTGGCTTAGTGGCTCTTAAGGGTGTCCCCAGATTGGCAGCATCATATCCCACCCCACACCTGCTGAATCACAAACTCTGGTCACAGGGCCAGGCAGTCTGACTTAACAAGGGTTCCTCTGATCGTGATACATGACAAGCTTAGGCATTGGCTGCCTCTTGCTTCTCCAGCCCAAACAAATCACACATGACAACTGAGGGCAAGCTTGGCTCTTGCTGTGGTTTTTGACACCTGAGCCACCTCATCAGCTGTGTTACAAAAGGACTCTGAGTGGCTAATAATGAACTAGATGTGGGTCTTGGCCTCCTTCTGTGGCTTTAGTATTATTCTCGTTCAGGAATAGCTGACAGAAGAGGCTATCAGCCATGGACATTATCAGCACCCCTTCAGGAAACAGTTTCAATGGCTTAGTCGGAAACAATAAAAAGTCACCTGAGATTGAAGATGTGAAGGGTGCTTCAGAGCACCGCTGCTCAAGAGGATCCTGGTTTGGTTCCCAGCTCCTATATTGGGCAGCTTATTATGCAGCCTTAACTCCAGTTCCAGGGACCCTGACACATTCTCATAGCTTCCACAGGCACCAGCACACACAGATATGTCTGCACTCTCATATACACATAAAATAAGGACAAATACTTTTAAATCCCTTGATTTGGAGAGACAAACCACCTGGGACCATATCAGTTCTTGACACATCTTAACAGCTTGCACCCACAGTCCATAGCCCAGCCCAGGAAGTGAGTTCCAAAACACATTAATCCTGCCAGTTAATCAGGACAAATGACAGTGACTTTTGACCTTACTAACAAGCCCTCTAATTATGGAGTTTTCTATCTTTCCCTTTGACTCTGTCCAGTTTTGCTCCATATATTTGAAACCCTTTATTGGTTGCATATATGAGTATGATTATTTTCCTCTGCCATTATTTTCAGCTTGTGTCTTTAGATTTGAATTACATCTCCTGTAGACTGCAAATAATTAAGTCTTTTTTTAAAAAAAAAAAAAATCTCATCTGACAATCTCTGCCTTTTAATTGGAATGTTTAGTCCATTAACATTTAATGTAATTATTGATATGGTTGAATTTAGTTTTATTTTGCCCCTCTGTTTTTTATTTCTCTATCCTTCCTTCCCTGCCTTTTTTTTGAATTTTAAAATTCCATTTTAATTTATCTATGAGGTTTGTAGCTATACCTCTCTGCATTAATTCTTTAATGATTGCCCCAGGGATTACAATGCATCCTTAACTTTTCACAGTCCACTTAGAGTTACTATTTCAAGTAAAACTAGAAACTTTGTAATTACAGATGTCCATTACTCCCTGCCCCCTTCCTTCATGCTGTGAATATCATATGTATTACATCTACATAAATTATAAAACCCACATACAATGTTATAATTTTGCCTTAAACAGCCATGTGAGTTTCAGAACAATTAAGGAGGCTTATTGCCAAAGGGAACCTCAAAAATTAAGGGAATTCTTGGGAATTTGATTTTCATCATAGTTAGAAAAAGGAGCCTGGATCTTGCAGGATTGATTGTCCCTTCCAGGTGAAGGTAATTCTGGGACAACAGGAAGGAACCACAGCTGGCTCATCCGTAAGCCTGCCTTTGTTTTCCAGTCTACTGGGACCCGATCATCAGACCCAAAGTCATCTCCAGAATATCCACAGGCCCTATGGCATAGACCTGGATGACCCAGCTTCTCTTTTGTCCAGGTTTCCTCTACTTCTCTATGAAACCCTTGGTCTCATGGTTTTTTTTACTACTGTGTTTTCTTTTTCTTACCCTGTTATAAATCATGCAGCTAAGGATTAGTCCCCAATCATAATAGGTACACTGGTTAACTTTGCTAAATGAGTCCATGAATCCCAGACAGACCTTCTGTTCCATTGGAGGGCGGTGGGATACAAAGGCTAAGATACACTGGGGAGGGAGGAACGGTCCTTCCATTAGTAGTGGTAGGAAATCATTCCCAGGGCAGGGCGCTGTGTAACAGTCTCCTCCAAGACTGAAACATTCACTCTGCAGGGAATCTCTTTAAACAGGAAGATAATTCAAAATAGCTTCAGGAACTCTCTGAAACCCACCAGATTCACTAAGACCCTCCCTGCCAGAGCGAACAATAAGAGCCAAGAGTCCCCCCTGAAGACAAGAGAGCAGAGCTGCAAAAGAGACCAGACCAGCTGCCTGGAAGAAGCAGGAACCAGCTGAGTCACTTAGAAAGTACTTTCCAACCTGCCCAGCTGCCTGCAGGCTGTGCAGGGTGCTCCAGGTTCCCAGCTTATGTGATCTGTCACCCATGCTGGGGTGGGCTTTGGTGATGCAAATGTCTGAGTCATTTTTGCTCCTGAAGTAACCCCTCACCCATATTCCTGTAACACCAATACAACTAACTCATGGTTCACCAAGTTGGATTTTGGTCTGCTGTGTTGTGAGACTTCTCTCTGGGTTGAGTAGATGTGTGTGTTGGTCTCCTCAGGAAAAGTCTTGTCACAAAACACGGGGGTATAGCCAAACCATCACTGGGGGATCCCAGAAAGCTAGAGTCAACTCTGATGGGATGGGATGGTGAGGGTTGAGATTGTAAGGGCTGGGAAGTGAGGGAAGGACAAGCTGTGGTATGTGGGTAAGTGGGTGGGACCCGGATTTTCAGCTCCTGTGTACCTGGAGGAAGTGAGCATGCACCGGGCCACCCAGAGCTGCTGACACTGCAGCCTGGAGGCCTGAAGCTTTTTGAAGAAACCATTAGTGTCAGCGCAAAGAATGAAAAAGCTCCCTGATTTGGGGTTCGCAAGGCTGCCGGCCCCACTGTAAGGGAGGCAGAAACACATCTGGGTTTTTCTGGGGCTGACCAGAAAAGGCCCTTCATCCCAGAATAAAGAAGCCTGTGTGTGGAATTTACCCTCAGCCTCAGAGGAAGAAGGGTGGCTTCCAGGGGTCAGGACAGAGAGAGGCAGCCAGGACTGGATGAGGGTGAAACTGGGAGGGCCCCTGAGTCATGCCCTCCCTTACCTGTGCCAAGGCAAGTGAATACCATGGGACCTACAGTACCTAACCTCAAATATAATCATTGATAATGGGGCAGATTTTTGCATGAGTTTTGTAGGAAGCTCTGTAGGAGGGGAGATGGAGCAGGAGCAAGCCATGGCATGATTCAGCCCATAGGAGCAAGTTAGCCACTGTACCGGGCGCTGCCAGCTACACAGTGAAGGCTTCGCCCATCTGAGCGGTGGGAATGACCTGAGCGGTGAGATCTGACCTGTTATAATAAACTGAGGTGTTTGGGCCCATGCCAGGAAGGAATGAGAAGGCACTGCTGTTGACAAAATCTATTGTACTCACACCCCCAAGACAGGCTGGCCACTAGTGACATTAGGTGACTTGGGCTCTGTGGCCACTACAGCTCAGGGCACCTTGAGGTTTCCAAGGCACTGGGATTTCCCCACTTCCCAGGTTTTATATTTTACAGAACACTGTGCTCTTCTCTGCATTTGGGCTTCTTCCAGACACCGTGTGGACAATGTGATACAAAATAGACAGCACCATGCCTCCCTTTCAGTTTCAGGGGCTCAAACCAAGAAGCACGTGAACCCCTCCCCCCTCTTTCCCTACAAAGAAACCCCAGGGAACTGGAAATGCACTTGACTCCTCCTCCCCTATCCACCTCAGCTCTTACCTACAACTGATGCGACTACCATTTTTTCCCAGTTGGTTAAGGGCCTAGACACACTGGACCTTCAAAGAATTCAAAGCAGATTCTACAAATCCCCACAGGAAGCCTGGAATCGGGACTGTAGAGACCACTGTCCCAAGCCGTCCTCTCCCAGATGGCTTCTCAGCTTCTGGACAGATGTGCGAGTTCATTCTCCCTGCCCACTACAGAAGAAAGTAGTCTCCTCCCAGGTCCGTGCGGCGGGGTCAGCACTGTGCCCCGCTTCTCATCCATGGGGCTGCATGTCCCTTCCAGGAACCGTCTGCCTGGACACATGGATGTTTCTTGGTAGGGCCAGCTACTGGACAGTGTTCGATGGGATTCAAAAAGTAATTTTTGAATTTCTAGCGAATGGCCAAGTCACAGGAGGGGTTGGCTAGGGCTGCTCTAAACAACCAAAGAGAGTGTCTGCCTAATTACAGGTGTGCAGCAAGGCTGTCTTTCTAGCTGGAGCTGCCCATGCCTGTTCTTGAAGGCAGGACCCAGTGAGCCTGTGTGCTGCTCCTGGAGTCCAAGGCCTTGGCTTCTCCTTATCATCTGTTTGTCTTCCTCCCTTGCCCAAGCTGCCAGGACCTAGAGCTGCATCTCTAGCTCCTGGCCACCTGGTGCCTATGCAGTAGTGCCAGGCCGTACCGGTGGGCACAGGACTCCTGAGAGCCCCTCTGCTGCCAGGCTCTAACTGCTCTTTTGCCCAGCTCTCAGCATGTCCCCTTGGCAGCTAGCACCAGTCAGTGCCCCCTCTCAAGGCTCAGGAAGACATACTTTGAGGCCCTGACACCCACACCTAAGCTGAGAGGCCAGATCACCGATACACAAGAATCCTTCAGCCAGGCGTGGGGGTCAGGCTGGCAGTGGGCAGGTTGATGCCTGTATACTGACATGGGCAGAGGCTAACTCAGTTCTTCTTTCCCATTACGTATCATTGCTGTCATCTATTATAGGTCTCAAATGCTCTCTGATTTGTCTACTGGGGTGGGGGTGGGGAAATTTTCAGCAAAGTATATTATAGTGGTCGTTAGCAACCATCCCAAGCCTCAAGCTTCTGCCTCTGCTGGGAGTTTGATGCTTAGCCAAATTCTTCTATTTTCAACAATTAAAATGATTAATAAGTCACTATTCAAATGACCAGCATACACTTCTGCTTAGCTATCTGAGTTTCCCAGCCATCAGAAATGGCACCAGTGTGCATGGACTACAGTGTAGAACTTGTCCCCTGCATCCACAAGCCTTGTGTTTCCTGTTGGGCACTCAACAGGCATCTTGTACCCCAGTGTACCAGGGACTTCCTGCACCTTCTCCCCATGGCTGTCTTCATATCTCAGAGTCATCATGTTTTCCCATACACACACATCACTGAGTATGGATTAGTGGGTGGTTGCAAAGAATGAGGAGCAAAGCTGAGGTGGAACAGCCAAGTGTGTGCTGGTGTGTGGAGGGTGCCAACCTGGTGGATCCTACACTGGCTCCCACACACTGGCTGTTCGCAGGACAGAGGCAAAGGAACTGGGACAGGTTCCACAGGGTACTGGCTTTAATAGCCACTTCTGAGAGAGCCATGCTCAGTGCCATCCACCAGTGAATGGGTAGAGGTACCAGCATTCAAACTCAGATCTACTTACATCCCAGCCTCTGAGAGAATGACCGCCACCCCCAGCCCTGGGAGTCCCTAGGCACACTACTTGGATACACGTGGCCTCTGATGGATGCTTGCCGTCGTCCAAGCTCCAGAGGCCTTGGGAGGCTGGGATAGTGTTGAAGGCCAGGCCTATGAGCACACCTGGATCATTTCATTCTTCGGGACCCTCAGATGAAGTGTGCCGAGGTCAGCAGATTTACTAGGGTTTTGCAAGCCATTCCACCTGGCCATGTCCCTGTACAACCGGCCTCTGCCCCACGCCTACCAGGAGGTTCTGGAAAACGAAGGCCATTCTTTCTCAGTGGTCCCCACTCTCCACAGCAAACCACACACACACCACCCCCGCCCACACTGAAGGTTTGCCTCCTCATTTCAGAAAACCTCAGGTTAGAGGGGCAGAACACTGCATTCTTTCCCTGGCCTTGCCTGCTCTGTGGCTGCAGGCAAGTTGCACAATCTCTCTGGGCCTGCTTCCTATCTGACCTTTATTCCTGTCCTTACAAAGTGAGCCCAGTGCTCCTGAGGGTGTTAAAGGATCATCGAGGCATAAAGCTCCAGGCCTGGGACAGGGACTCAGGGTTTTCTCCTGTGTGTGTGTGTGTGTGTGTGTGTGTGTGTGTGTGTGTGTGTGTGTGTCTAGCTAGCTCTGCAGGGAGAAGCCACAGAGCACATCCTGGGGCTATTTCTCTTTGTGGTGTCCCATCAGCAGGACCTAGACCATGGTTGGATTCTACTAGAATGAGGCTTCAACAGATGAGCCAAAGCACAAGAAACAAATCCTTGCTACTCTCATAGCAGAGCCCCCCCCCCCACACACTCTTCCTATATCTCTGTTCCTAAGAGAGAATTGTTAGGTCCTCCCATGGGACAGGCCCACTGGCAGCAAGACTTCAGGACTCAGAGTAGCCTTGGTTACCAGAGTTCACTCATATGGGTCCAGCCAGCCTGCTTCTCTAGGACCTGTCATGGGCTTGAATCAGAATCTGGAGTCCAATATCAAGTTGGGAGAGCACAAGCAAGCCAGGCAGGCTGCTCCTGGAGCCAAGCCAAGCTCCAGGCAGTGAGACGAGAGCTAGCATGCCCACAGGATCCTACCAATCTGGGAAGCAGGTATGCCAGCCCCTATCCCTTCCTTACCTTTCTCACTCTCTCTGCTTCTGTCCATTGCTCCAGACCACCTCTGTCCTGACCTCCACCATACAGTACAAGCAGAGAAATGTTCCCATCACAGGCCAGAGACGACCTGCCTAGCGCTGGCCTCTGATGCAGGGTTACAGCTCCTGGGAAGATCTTGGTCCTAACTTCAGCTCCTCCCAGTTAGGGAAGGATGCTCGAAGTGAAAATGACCTCTTTGGGGGCAATGATAAGAGGAATAAGGCAGTCCATTCCCCCCATCCCATATCTTTGTTCCCTGTGCCCCAGCCCAGAGGGAAGTCCTTCCTCTTATCTAACTTACAGCCTCCTTCTGTGATTCCTGACTGCTCCCTCTGCGTGTGCATGGCTCATGCCTGTTACCACCGTCCTGTGCTCCACCACAGGCCTTCTCTATCCTGTTCAGCTAGGAGCCCCAAGGGAGTGAAAGTGAACTTTAGGAGGATGTTTAAAGTTGGGCTTCTCGTCACCACATCTCAGCCGAGTCCATAAAACCTCCTTATAAAGCCCACTGGCCACACAGCTGCCCTCCGCCTCCAGGCCTCCCTGTTTTATGATCAGCGCCATTCAGACACCAGCTGGATGTAGGAACTCGGGGCTTTTATGGAGAGATGTTAACGAGAAGCATCTCTGCCTGGCCTGTTTCAGCATCCCCCCCTGGCCTCATTCACAGCTCTTTCAGTCAGTGCTGGTGCCAGGCTCCTTCTCTGGGGCAGGTGAGAACTGCCGGGGCATCCTTTCGGGAAGGGAGCTCCCAGCTCACTGCAGGACGTCACAGTCACACGGCTGTTTGCCGACTCCCCGGTAATTGTGAAGGTGTTGGGAAAACAAACATTACCAGCGGAGATAAAAGATGGGGCGGAGCCGGGCGCGAGGGGGGCGGGGGCGGGGCGTTGAGCTCCCGGGTGGGTGGGGCCTCAGTGCAAGGGGGTGAGTTGGGCTCTGGGCTGGTGCTTTTGAGTACAGGCAGACAGGAGTCTAGGCCAAAGCTGTAGGAGCAATGCAGTGTCCAGATTCTCCAGCACTCAGTCTCCATCTGTCAAGTGGAGATAGTGCTAGTTAGTTAAAAGAAGAACCCGTTGCGATAATAGCAGGGCATTGGCACAGTCCCCCTCCTTTACAGCTTTCTCCTTGTGTACCTCCCTCCATCTGCAGCAAAGCAGGCCAGCCCAGAGTCTTGGTCCCAGCAAAATGCAGAGAGTGGCAAACTCAGGTCTCTTACAGCTACATACCCAGCACCCCCCACCCCCAGTTATTATTGTTGTTTTCAGATAGGATTTCTCACTAATTAGCCTGGGGTAACCACCCTCCTAAGAGCCAGGAACTCTTCCTAAAATACTCTATTGGGTTACCCTGGGGAGGTGTTGGGGGCGGGGAGGGGGTAAGAGAAGGCTGTGAGGAGGAATGGTAAGGTACATCCATGATCCATGGGTCCCCTTAGCCACAACTTTGAAGGGGGAGGCAGTCCCTGCAAGTAAGGGAACATGCTTCCACTGAAGCAGAGAAAGGAGAATGGGCCCTTGAAGGTACAGCCCCCAAGGGTCCTACCTGGCAAGATCAGGCTCTTGGGGTAGGGGTGGGAACCTGCTGGCAAAGGGAGGGGCAGCAAATAGTGAGGTAGGGACACAGTGTCCTCTGTGAGCTCTCTATGAGGCTGTGGCGGCTTCCTGCTGTGCCCCAGGTGGGGAGATACCCTTCTTCTCCCATTGAACTGTTTGAGGCTGTGCTCTGGGATGAACTCTAGGCTGGTGCTCACAATGGAGGGGCCGAGGGCAAGGGGACTGCACATACAGGTGCACTGAGTCAAGCATGTCACAGTCCCAAACACTGCACTCAGAACTGGGCAAGTGACAATCTAAGCTCCTCCTTGCCTCCCTAGTAGTAGATGTGTTCTCTGCACACTTACAGCTTCTCTTCCCACCCTGAACACACACACGCACATGCACGCACACACACCACTGTAATTAGAATGGTGGCTCCCAGCACCCAGGATAGGTTGTGATTTATGAATGGGAGTAGGTACTGAGAGATTCCAGCTCCATCTGCTTGGGAGAGAACAGGAAGCCTCGGTGTTCGCAAATCTGGGGGAGGAAGCTGCCTGTTGTAGGAGGCTCATAAAAGCCTACCTAATGGTCACAGGTGCTCTCAGCCAGCCCACTCCTCAGAACCCCAGGCCCCGTCAAGCCAGGCCATCCCCTTGGCCATGGTCACGGTCTCTGTCAGCACTCCGTGACAGACTCCCTGGCCAAGTCCAGGCAGCCAGCAATGGAGGAGGAATGCAAAGCACAGTGTGGCAAAGCTGAATGTGAACCTCGGCAGCTGTGTGCAGCTGCACTTGGTGACACACGTATGCGGTGGGCATGGTGGCAGCCGAGGAGTGAGAGCTAAACCGAGAATGTTAGGAGAACAAAGGGCAGAGCTGGGGAGTGGCCAGCAGATGCAGGGAGAAGTAAGATGAACATGCAGTACTGAGAAACGGTACCAGGAAATGTGGCAAAGTGTAGGTAAGAAATATGGCTTAATTTCAATGTAAGAGTTAGCTGGTAACAAGCCTGAGCTATTGGCCAAGCATTTATAATTAACATAAGCCTCAATGTGTTTATTTGGGAGCTGCTGGCAGGAAAGAAACATTCACCAATACAGAAGTACCTGAGCTTTCTAAAACTCTCAAGGTCCTGGCCCACCTCCATCTACCACCTATTACCTCAGAGCCCTGGACTGGCCAAGTGTCATAGACACTTCTTTGGAAGCTTCTGGAATCCTTCTCACGCCTCAGCCCTTACCAGGGCCATTGGTCCTCCCTTAGCAAGTCCTCATCCTAGCGATGCATGCATCCATCAGGGTCTGCTGACCTCATGACCAGGACAGGAGCCACTCAGGAACCCTGTTGTGTTGCCCCCAGACCTCCTTCAGTAGCCTTGCTCCAAGACGAAATCTTACAGAACCCAAGCAACCACTTGGAAGACTGGTGTGGGGGGGGGAGGGCGGGGATGATGAATGGAAGGACCAAAAATCTTTGTCCCATCAAAGTAACTGATATAAATAAATGGGGGTGAAGAGTAGAGTGATGCCCCTGGCTGGACCTTGAAAGCTGTGAAGACGGTTAGCCTGTGTATATTGACTGCCCTTCCTGATGCTCCATCAACATCTCTGGTTGCTTTAACTCTCTACAGGCAGCTTGTAGGATAAGGGAGGGCTGTGTGCCCCAGGGAGATGTGGACAGGGCAGAGGAGGAACAGAATAGCTCCACACTTTTACTATCTTATAGTCCTGTGTCCTCAACCCATTTCTCAGAACCTGTGAGACCACAGCATATGGGGGCTATAATATTCCTGCGACGGAAGCCCTGCACCGTGGCTTGCAGGGAAGCAGTAGCAGGGCTGTGCTCATGTCAGAGGAAGTGGTACCTCTAAGGCTCAATGCAAGTCCAGGACAGTGTTCAGAGGAGCCTGCAGGAGGTCAAAGCCAGCCAGGTGGGAGTGTCAGCCTTCTCCTTCCTCAGTCTACCACCCCAGTCTCATCCACTTCCTCTTCCACTGAAGGTCACATCTCCAGATTCCATTGCTCCAGCCACAGCACAGGTGACAAGGATTATCCACTCAGAGGCCCCCTAGCCATGAGGACCTAGTAACAGGCCCAGCCAGCTTCTACCTCCTGTCATCATCCTGGGAACTTGCATGAACCCAGGTGTCCATACATCCTCAAGCCTTGTCTCCTGTGCCACCAACCTCCAGTGATCACCTCTCCCTCTCAGCCACCCATAGATTACCTGGTGTCTCATAGAAGACCTTTTTGCTGAGGCTAAGGGGATGGCACAGGAGTTAAAAGCATGTGTCACACCTACAGAGGACCAGAGTTCAATTCCCAGCACCCACATCAGGCAGTTCACAACTGTCTGTAACTCCAGTTCCAGAAGATCTGACACCCTCTTCTGGCCTCATTGGGCACTGCATTCATGTGCATAAACCCACACATATCCACACAATTAAAAACAAGATAAATCTTTTTTTTTTTTTTAAGATGTTTGTGTTGTTGGGTTGCATTGGGCTGATGGGAGATGTTGGGTTCTCTTGTTTCTGTTTTCTTTTTGGAGCCAGGGTCTCACTATAGTCCAGGTTGGCTCCCTAACCTCCTACCTCAGCCTCCTGTAAGTGTGGGATTGCAGGTATGAGCTATCACACACTGGACACCCATTAGCTATCACACACTGGACACCTATGGGTATCACACACACTGGACACCCATGTGTTATCATGTATACTGGACACCCATGAGCTATCACACACGCTGGACACCCATGAGCTATCACACACACTAGACACCTATGGGTATCACACACACTGGACACCTATGCAATATTAAATGCCAGCATCACCCTTGTAGTCCAAAACTTACTTCCCTTCTTTTTACGAGTCCAGTCTCCATTCACAGATCTCTCCCATTCTCTCGCATTCAGCTAGGGAACCAAGTGCCGACTTCAGACTCTGCCAAGCTGTCCTTCTTCCCTGCTCTCCTTTCTCCTTCAGCGATGTGCTGTGCTCTGGCACCTCCATTCCCACGGCCCTGTGCCCTGCCTTTCCCAGCCCTGGAGGACCCAGCCATCTGCTTTCCCCATCACGATTTCCAGGCTCCTGGAAGGCACAGGGAAATCAACCGACCGTGTAAACTGGTACCACCCCAGATTTATGGTCCCTGACTTCAGCCTGGCCTCCAGGTCCCAGCGGTCAGCTTCTGTTCCAATCTTCACCACCCCTTCAGCTTCCGGGTGGCCCCTGATCTCACCTATAATTGGTAGGAAAATAGAGAACTGAGACCAGAAATGCCCTTGCCCCTCCTACTGAGTGCTGTGTTTCCTGTGATCCTCCAGCCTCAGACTCAACCTCAGTGGTGGCTCCTCCAGGTCTCTGCCTCTTACATTGGCTGTTTCTCCTAGATTCTGTGGGACTCCCCAGGGCTGTGACACCCATAGACTACTGCTCCTTTTTTTTTTTTTTTTACAATATATGACAAGTTATATAGCTCAGGCTGGCCTTGCATTCAAGATCCTACTGCCTCAGCCTCTTGAGTGCTGGAATATCAGACACGTGTCAGTCACCACACCTGGACCCACACACGGCTTGGCTTCTTGCTCCAGTGTGTTACATCCTGGTGTCCTGGATGCTGGTCCATCTGTCCCGTGGGCCCCTCCAAAGCATCCACCTGACCTCCACTGTCCACCAGTCCTTCTGACTCCCCTCCCCACCCCGTTGTGGGACAAACTTCTTATGGTGGCCCATGTGGCCACATAATCAACATCTGTTCCTCTATCCATCCTTTCCTGCCCTATGCCTGCCTTTTGGACAGCCTTCTAAGCCTTCCCTCTAGGATGCCCTCCTTTCCTTCCCCTCTGTTACATAGGCATTTCCAGGTGTCCTAGCTCCTCAGGCAGAGTAAGTCACCCTCCTCTCTGAGTGCCTCATTTTCGGTCCTCCCAATCCATAGCTCTTGGATACTTGCCAGTTTCGGTCGCAACCTCCGTGAACAATGCCTGTCCAGAATATTCCTGTACTTGCACTTGAGTCTGGGGTCCATGTGCCTGGGGTCTCAGTGCTGGCAGCCGCTTGCAAAGACACAAACACACGTGTGCTCTTCCCTCATCCTCCCCAGCACTTGGTTTTCTTTGACTTTCTCATTTTTTGCTGATCTGCCCAGGGTATTGTTTACAGAATCTCATTGGAATTTAATTCCTAACAAATTCGCCTGGTATATCTACTGGCAATTTGGATTTTTGAGAGTATTTGCTGCCCACCCCCACTCACTTACTGTTGTTCATCTCCATCTCATGCTTACCAGACTCTTAGCATGCTCTGAAGATTGTCATTTTGTCAGCTGAGTGCACAGCAAGTCCTTTCCCTGGGGACTTCCTTTTACACTCTTACTGCCTCTCTCTAAGAGCAAAACATCTTAGCGTGACTGTGTGTCCTTCTTGTATCTCCCACCTGCAGCTCATGGTGACTCCATCTGTTTCCTCCTGCACTAAAACAGACATCTTTGTATTCAGTGGTCTTCACATGCAACTGACACACATAGGCACGCAGCAAATGTCCCCTGACTGTTTGGGGGTGCAGAATCCAGGTTCAGATGCTTCCTACCAGGGAAACCCTCTCTCCCCAAGTCTCTCCCACTTTGAAATTTCCCCTCCCTTCAAAGGCCAAATGTTCATGGTACAAGTGTACAGGCAGCAGTGGCTGTATGCGGGCACTGGATTGTTTTTGTTTTAATTGTTACCGGGCTGGAGAGATGGCTCAGCCATTAAGAGCCCTGACTGTTCTTCTAGAGGATCTGAGTTAAGTTCCTAGCACCCACATGGTGGCTCACAACTGTTAACTCTAGTTTCAGGACACTGATGCCCTAATGGGCCTGCACAGGCACCAGACATGCACACGGTATATAGACATACATGCAGGCAAAACTCATACATCTAAAATAAAAGTTAATAAATCTTCAAAACACTTTATTTTTATTTCTAAGATGGTAGTCTCTGCCTTTGAGAAGCTCATGGCATGGTCCTGGTTTCCCAACACTCAGCAGACATATCTGGGCCTTAGAGGGTTCTTTGGTCTGGATTTTATAATTTTTGAGACAGGGTCTCATACCCAGGATGGACTTGAACTCAGCCTCCTGAGTAACGGAGACTACAACCATATTCCACAGTTCAGAGCCCAGCTCTGCCATTGTCTTGTGACTTTGAGAGAGTCACTTCAGTAGATGGATTTCAGCTTTCTCTTTTGTTAGGAGGAGCAGTAATGGTAACTTAGTGGGTCCTCGTGAGGATGGATTGAAAAAGTAAATAGAGCAATGGCAGGCAGGTGCTGGACACATGGCAGGTGTCCATAGCTCGTTTAGTGTGTAAATGACAGAACAGGCACAGGGTGAGGGGAGCTGCAATTAGGAGAGGCAGGGGGCAGGCAGGGGCTGTCTGCTGGGCTGATGCAGGCCCTCTTGGTCGTAGTAACTGCTGTCAGCAAATGCTTCCCAGACAGGAATCCCCTTCAGGGCTCCCTTCCTCAGCCTACTGCATTTGTTGACTCAAAACCTTCCCACTGCCAATTTAGCCTGCAGTAAGGAAGGGGGGGGGAGTGTGGGGGGTAGGGGACTCCACAGAAAGGGGTCTTTGTCTGAGTGCTGCGTGGCATTTCAGATTCAGCTGTGTGTGTGTGTGTGTGTGTGTGTGTGTGTGTGTGTGTGTGTACACATGCTTGTGTTTTAATCACCTAAAGAGTTGAGTGGGCCAGGCATGAAGTAAGAGGCATCTAAGCTAGGCAACAAGACCTTCCAATGGGCTGTCTTGTTTTGGGAGATAGGTCAATGGGATGGATTGGCAAGGCCCTAGAGAATCTTCCTGAAGCTTGGACCCAGACAAGGCAGAGGGCTCCATGTTTGGGTGATCTTCTGCAGCCAGTAGCCAGTGGGCTTCCAAAGCAGGCCTTAGGTCCCCTCTGCTTCAAGTTTCTGCCCCAGGCCTAGCTGTGGCTTTCCTGAAGTTTAAGCTTGTTAAGGAGGAACAGCCAGGCATCTACTTTACTCATTTAAAGCTGAAATTCTGAAGCACCTCTATCCTGATAAAGTACCGGAGATTTTTCAAGTCACATGAACTTGAAACACATCTGGGGGAGTTCTTTTTCTAAAAGAATACTTATTTATATAGGCACCCCAACAGTTTCTGGTGGGCACCCCCACCCTCCAACAGTTTCACTAGGCCAGGCTGGCCTGCAACCCTTATGTAACTGAGGATGACATTGAGTTCCTGATTTTCTGGCCTCTACCTCTTGACTACTGGGATTACAGGTGTCCACCATGCCTGGCAAGCCCTAATTATTTAGGGCTCTTTTTCAACATAATCCAATGATATCAGAGAAGATTGGGAAATACCACACAGACATGAATGGGTACAAATATATCAACAGGAGCAGACATTCTGAAAAAAGACAGCTTTCTTCCTAAAGTGTAGCCCAGTGCCGGGCACAGCAATGTCTGCTCACAATTTATTTTTTGCTTACTGTGTTTTTTCTGAGGTAGGGTCTCAAGATAGATTGAGCTTCCAATCCAGTGCCGGGGATTGAACTCAGGGCCTCATGAATGTTAGGCAAGCCCTCTACCAGCTATCAGGAAACTAATTTATGGGCCCTACCAGGCAAGGGGTCAAGGAAGACTGAGATTGTATCAGTACTAGGAAAGCAATCCACAGGAAGACTGGGAGGTCTCCCAGGTACTGAGGGCTACTGACAAGACTCGGAATTTACCAAGGTGAAGGAGAGAGAAAGATCTTTGGGGGCCTTTGGGGGCCTTTGGGGGCACAGAAGTGCTCAGGGTGAGACAATGGGGGAGCCGGGGTGTGTCACCCCTGGAGGGTCTGGACTCAGGCAGGCCCTGGGCAGTGCTCAGGGGAGGGATTCCATGGCAGGGAAGGGTGACCTAGGTGGAGGGACAGACAGCTTAGTAAGACATTTTATTAGAAGGGGGGAGGGGGGAGAAAAGAGGTAAAGAGACAGAGAGAGGACAGAAGAGGAAACAGGAAAAGTCCTGTCGGGCCCAGGGGGACAGCAGGAGAGAGCAAAAATCGAGCGTAAGTGGGCGGGGTCTTTCTTTTAAAGGGTCCTTTGCACCTGTGCACAGACTACCCGCAATCATGGAACCCTGACCAGGCCGCTGCCTGAGTGCATTCTGCCAGGTGTCAGGGGCAGGCCAGCACAGTGCCTGAGTCCTCACAGAGGGGAAAAGAGGGGACACAGATGGATACACGATGACAGTAATAGCACATGAAACACGTCTTCAGAGAGAGGTGAACTGGCTGGAAGGTGAGGGCAGGGAACACACTGGGGTGCTCTGAAGCTGGAAGAGAAAGATTCCAGGCAAGTTGGGCTAGAACACCAGGAGCTTCCTGAGGTGGAACCCCCTCCTGTCCCCTCCTAGTAGGGAGGGAAGCCTGAGAACCAGCTTGCACCAGAGGCCTGGGATTTAATGGTTTGTGAGACAGAAGCCCATCTCACCCATGTATGCTTTATGACTCCAGGCAAGAAAAGAGTGAAAAAATGGTGAAAGAGAGAGCCTGGTGAGCAAGGTCAGAGGCCCAGCTTCTGGGGGTGCTGAGGAAAGAGGACCTCAGTCAAGGCTGTCCTGGGCAATAGAATGAGTTCAAGGCTAGCAGAAAGTACAAGGCAGAATCTTGTGTCAAAAGGTAACAGGAAGGCAGAGGGTATAGGACTCTGCAAGTGGTAGATCACTTGCTTATCATTCAGGGAGCCTAGGGGTCAGTCCTTAGTACCTTACCAAGGGGGTAGGGGTGTGGGAGGGGGAGGGAGAAAGAACATACAAAAACTGAGAGGAGCTGGCACCAAGTGCTTCAGACCAGCAAGTATTTCCATTGCAAATTCCTTCCTCCCCCAAGTTCCCAGGCAGCTGCTCCCTGAGCACTAGATGCAGATCAGGAGAGGGACGGGAATAAATCCCATTTTCTGCTCCTTCCAAGTGGCTGCTGCAACCTCCTCCCACCCCTACCCCACCCCTGCTAGACTCTCTGTACTGAGGAGGGATCAGCTGGCCTCTGGCTCAGGGGAGGATGCTAGGCAGGCAGAGACAGAGTTGGGGAGGGGAGGTGTTCAGTGACAGGGCTAAGAATAACAGCTTCCATCAGGCCTCACACCCTCTCCCACTTGCCATAGCTCAAGTTGTTGGTGGATGCAGGAGACAGACAGATACAGGGTGTCTGCAAGACCAAAGCTGGTTTGGCGGCAGAAGCGGGGGCAGGCTGAAGTGGCACAGAAGTGACTGGGGGAGGATGGAGAGGGACTCTTGTGACAGCAGAATGTGAGTTTGTATGCATGTACATGCCTCTGGTGTGTCAGAGATTGGGGGCGAAAGTCTGACTGCGTTGTGCAGCAGGCAAGGCTGTGGCCCAACATGTGGTCAACCAGCACATTTGTGACTAGAGGTCAGGTGGCAGGGGCAGACTTGGTGAGAGTGATGCTCTGGCTGAGACATGGTAGTTGAGGCAGGGTCTGAAGGACAACCAAGGGAGGAAGACATGTCTGAAAATGAGTGTGTACTGAAAACAGTATAGCAAGGCCATACCTTCCATGACTGTGCTAATGTGTGGTCATGTCTATGTCCCAGTGCGTGGTCTTCTAAGGAGTGACTTCTGTTATTGTTGTTATATTTTATTTATTTATTTTGTATGCTTGGGGGTGGATACCTGCCACTGTGTGTGTGTGTGTGTGTGTGTGTGTGTGTGTGTAGGTCAGAGGACAACCTGTGCCAGTCAGTTCTGTGCTTTTAGGGATTGAACTCAGGTCATCAGACTTGGCAGCAAGTGCCTATATCTGCCAAGCCATCTCACTGTCCTGTTTCTGAGTAGTTGTAAATGTCTGTATGTGAATATATTTGTGTATCTACGAGGCAGCATGTGCATACAGAGAAATGTGTGTCTATAAATGGTTAGGGATGCATATGTGCTTCCCTGTAAGTATGTGTGCTGTGTGTGACTGTGTGTGGGTGGCACAGCAGTAAGATTGTGCCAGGAAATGTGTGGTAAACTGCAGCCTCACCTGTCTCTAGCTTCAGTGGACTCTGCGAAGACCAGCAGGTTGCTATTATTATTTGTTTCTTTGTGGCGTTTTGTTTGTTTGTTTGCTTTGCTTTGTTTTGTTTTCCAAGACAGGGTTTCTCTGTGTAACAGCCCTGGCTGTGCTGGAATCCCTTCTGTGGACCAGTCTGGCCTGAACTCACAGAGATCCCCCTGCCTCTGCCTCCCCAAGTGCTGGGATTAAAGGCCTTCCCCCACCACTGTCCAGCTGTTTCTTTGGTTTTTGATATTTAGTCTCAAATGTAGTCTACACTCAAATTGCATTAATCTTCCTGCCTCAGTGTCCCAAGTTCTGGAATTGTAACCGTATGCTTCCATGCCCAACTTTGAAGAAATCATCTATTTATTTTCAGTTCTGGAGGTGAAACAGGACCTCTCACATCTCGAACTCCGCTTCTGAGCTACACCTCTGGCCTTTGGCCTTTTCCCCATGTTTTTATTTGGACACTGTATGCCTAAATTGCCCAGCCTCTGAGTGTCTGGAATTATCAAGCTAGTTATGGTCTTGCAGTTCTCATGTCTCATCCTCAGAGTATCTGGGCTTAACGGAGTATGTTGCCTGCCCACCAGCTTGCTCTATAGCTGTCTCCACATCTCCAGTGCAGAACAAGCTAAAGCTCACAAAGGAGGTCCCTGGAAGCTGCTGCATGTGTGTGAGTGCTAGGGTTTGTCACCTCCCTGCCAGGAGTTTGCTGGAGGTGCAGCCATGCTTCAGTTCCCTGAAAATGCCTGACTGGGGAAAGGCTTGCTATCTAATTACTGTTACCACTGATGCCACAGCAGAGGCTCAGAATACACTCTGACCTGTTCAGCTGGTGCTGCAGTAGAGTGTCCCACCCTTGCCCCATCACAACAGCTGCGTGGGAGGACGTTTCCTCTTGGGATTTTTCCAAGTTTGCACCCCCAGCCTTGACATCAGTAGCCAGCAGAGTCCCCGAGGTACAGGTACCCATCCATCTACAGCATCACCTACAGGAGTTCTTTAATTCAGGACTTTTATGAGGCCAACTAAATGGTTCATTGAGAATGACTAAACTCAACCTTGGAAAGAAAATTATAAACATTTTACTACTTACTAAGCCAAGCATGATTGCATATGGAAACTATGGACACTGCTCAGTGGGATTTTAATATTAATTTCCAGTTTCCTTTTCACTAAGGAACTGATGAAAACCCAGGCTCTCTGTGCTGTTCAGGCTAGAATCAACATTTTGCACACTGGTCCAGACTGCCGCCTGTCCTCCACCCCTAAGCCCAATGCCACTCTTCCATTGGCCCTTTGCCTTGTCTCTGGCCTGCCTGCTGAGGGTGCCCATGCTCAGCCCAATCTCTGCCACTTCTACTAAGGAGAGTGGTGTTGCTCTGGGGGCTCTCCATTAAGTGCTGCCCAGCCACCCGCTGTCACCAGGCCTCCCTGGTACAGAGCAAACTAAAGATCATGAAGGAGATCTCCAGAGGCTGCTGCATGTGTGTGAGTGCCAGAGTTTGTCACCTCCCTTCCAAGTGACTACTGGTAGCACACTCATGCCTCAGTTTCATGAAAATGTACGTTTTGGGAAAGGCATGCTATGTAATCAGTGTTATCACTGATGCCGTAGGGCCTTACAGTATTTGTTTGATTGTCCTACCTGCTCAATATTCAATCCAAGATGTGGGGCACAGGCTGTGTGTTTTTATTTGCCCTTGTGCATCTCAGATTTTATCTTGATTGGGGAACAGACAGCCCCATGGAACAGGAACAAGACGATCATTCCCATCCTCTGTGACCAAGGAAGCTTCCCCTCTGTGTGCAGTTCAGGGTGGCATCACTTAATAGTGTGGGGGGACAAGAAGCTTCAGATGGTACCTGCCTTAGGAGATGGGACCGGAACAGGGTTTGGAGACAAGTGTGACATGGCTTTGGGCAAGTACTTAGCCACCCAAGCTTGAGTTTGCCCATCTACAGAAGTTTTCAGATGGCTATTTGGTACAATGGATAGCACTGCTGTGACAATGTACTCTGCTCACAGGCATGCTATGAGAATTAAGTTCAATGTCACAGCTCAAGCCCCTGCACCAAGCAGGAAGTGGCAGACCCTCTTCCTCCTAGAGGGTCTGAGTGCCCCCGACCTCAGCTCCTGGTGTGCCACCAGCTACTGGGAAGCTGTTTAAAACGCAGACCTTTGGGTCATCATAGGCCTCTGCCTCAGCTTCAGTAAGCCAGGGAAGGATGTGAAGAAGGCAGAATGGCCTGCCTTCTACCTGCTTCCTCTTGTCTCCAAGTGCACTAGAGACCCCAGGCCACTGTCTCAGTCAAGGGTCAAATTGAGTTGGATGTGGCCTGTGCCCAAGAGCAACCTAGATGCTGCTTTGGTTTTAATTATAGGTGGCCTGGCACCGAGTAGCTGTGGCCTGTTCACCTGGACTGCCAGCACAAGCACAGATGCCAATTACATGCGTAAGGACATGCAGATTTCCCAAGAACAACAAAGATAATTTGTTTTTGCCATGGCTTGTTAAGAGGTAACTCGGTGGCTTGTTCAATAGGTCCATGGCCTCTCACCTCTCTCTGCCCTTGCCTGCTGGTTCTCCCAGCTTTGTTGATTAGAAGTAGAAGAAATTAAGGAATGACGATACCTCCTCATTCCCTGTAACCAACAGGCTGGAAGAGGTAGCCTTCATGAGACTGAGAATGGCTGGGCTGTCCCCACCTAACAATGGCCTCTGGAGTAGGTGCAGACAATGAGCAGGAGGCAGGAACTTCTCTCTCTCTGCATGTGTGCCTAGTGGCTGTCATTGCTGAAGTCAATGCCAGAAAGCGTCATTCTTGGGATCACAGCCGCCAGAACCTGGCAAGGCGGGGCAATGCTGAGAAGGGCTCACTCACAGGACTTTGTCTGGTGGGGCAGAGGCGCTGGCAACAGTCACCTGTGGCAGCTCTGGAGGTAGCCTTGAACACTGTGGGGTGGGCAAGTTGAGAACAGAGCTGTCCTGTCTCCTGGGTGTGAGTGATGCTGCGGTAGGGGAGAGTCACCATGGAGATTGGCCCAGCTGCCAAGGAACAGCATGAACAGCCCTACCGGAAGTCAATCCCAGGGCCCGTGAGAGCAAGAGTTCTTTCTCTGGGCTGAAGAAGTGCTCAGTGGGCAAAGTGCCTGCTGTGCCAGTACAAGGAGCTGTGTTCGATCCCTTGTACTCACATAAAGGTCTGAGTGTAGGAATACACACACCTATTATCCTGCCCTGGGGAAGCAGAGACAGGAGGATCCTTTGGGTTTGATAGCCAGCTAGCCAGCCTAGCAGAATAGGCAGGCTCCAGGCTCAATGACTTTGTCTTAAAAAATAAAGCTGTTCTTGGTAGCTTCCTATGTGCAGGGCAGCATGATTGTGAGGCAGCTCTGAGAGGATCATCATTAGATCCTTGTTATAGGGGAGGAAACGGATGTTTGGGTGCTCGGTGAGATGGGAAGCCTTGGTGGGGAGCACAGAGGAAGATACAGCATCACAGCATGAGTCTTTGCAGCCAGGGCCCCTTACCTTCCCCTGGCAGGCTCTTCCCCTAGAGGAGGGCCAAGTCAGAAGCAGGACATATCCAAGGTCAGGGCTTTCCTGATAAGGCTGGTGAATAATGGAGACTGGCAGTGAGGCTGGCAGTCTCTTGTTCCCTAAAGCAGGTTTGAGGGTGAACAGATGCAGAGGATTCCAGCTTTATTGTGGGATGGCCAGACCCATCAGATCACCCTTGCTATGCTGCACTGGGAAGGGCTCTTAGACTCGCATCTGCACCGTGGGCTGCAAATAAAAGGGATGCGGTGGGTACCCAGGTGCAATATAATTTATGTTAGTAAACTGTTGTGTGCTGTCTGTGTTGTTGGGAACAGACTCTGGGACCAAGGTGGGGTCCCTGTTTAGACTCAGGCATGTTCATTTCAAGTATGCTCCTCCAAGACCCTGTTTTGGGACAGACTAGCACCTGGTCCTATAGTAGGAAGAACACAGTACAGCCCAAGGACATTGAAACCTTTACACCCTTAAAAACTGCAGTAGAGGTTGGTATAACCCCTGGCATAGAAAGGGAAGGTCTGTGGAAAGGTCTCTCTGCCCCAGGTCTGCTGGGAACTCTAACATGGCTGCATCAATCTACACATCATTTCTGGTGGATGTCAAAAGTGCTCGATTTGATATTCTGTTATTTTTCTATGACTTGCTATTAATTTTCTTTTTTACTTTAAGTTTTGTTTGCGTATATGTTTGTATACCACGTGAGTGTCTGGTACCCTTGGAAGCCAGAAGAAAGTGGCAGATCCCCTGAAAGTGGAGACCTGGACAGTTATAAGTTGCCATGTGGATGCTGGGATTTGAACTCAGGACCTTTGGAAGAGCAGCCAGTGCTCTTAGCCACTGAGCCATCTCTCTAGTTCTTTTTTTTTTTTTAAAGTATGCATGACACATGCTTAGTAAGCTCAGCCATTTGAAATCCAAATTATGACTATTGTAGATCATTGTCTGGGTAGAAGAACAGGGCAGTCCAGAGTGGGTGATGGATGAAAAACAGAAATAAAAAGGAAGGAAGATGACTACTCCTAGGTATGGTGGAAGAGAAAGATATGAGAGCATAACCCGAGGCAGAGACGTGGACATTTGGGAGAATCCAGATGGGCCATGACCCTGAGCCATGTGAGGAGATGGGGTGGAGTCGGGGAGAGGAAGGGCGGGAGAGAAAGGGACAAGTGCAGCACTGAGGAGGCCTAAAGAGCAGAAGAAAGGGCCCTGCAGCCAAAATGTCTGGATTACATAGAGAAAGGCAGCTGGGGGAGGGCAGCCCAGCCCCTGGGCTGGAGAAGTTTGGAGTAGGGGACAGGGTGTGCCAGCCAAGAGGGCCCTGCAACAAGTAGGGACAGAGCATTCAGGGAGAACCTGGTGTCCAGCATCGGCATTGGCTGTTTGTTCCAGGTTAGGCACTTAGGTGGTATATAGACTTACATGCAGGCAAAACATCTAACCCTGAGCTCCTCAGCTCCCTTCCCCAGTGTGCCATGGCCAAGGGCAATGTCACTTAGCATGGAAAGAGACTTATCTCCCTCCCGTTGATCCCTCAGGTCAGGATGGTCTGTTGTTGAGATTTTTGTTCTTTTCTTTTTTCACAAAGCAGGCTTCTCTGTGTAGCCTTCCTTATCCTGGAACTCACTCTATAGATCAGGCTGGCCTTGAACTCAGAGATCCACATGCCTCTGTCTCCCAACTGCTGGGATTAAAGCCTGCACCACCACCATCACTGTCTGTCCTTTCAATTTAGGTGATTCATTAATGCTCCATAGATTTTCTCTTTATTCTTTGATAAAAACTTTTAAAGAAGTTTGTAATTGTTGTTGTTTTGGTTTGTTTTTTTGCCAAGGAAAAACACATTGAGGGAGTTATGGCCTCATTTGGGCCAGAGCGAGTGAAACCAGCTAGGACACACAGGAGACTTGGGTCCAACGCCCTCCTGCACTGCAGACTTCCTGGGACAACAGTGAGCAGCTGATTTGATTCTAGCTGTACCACAGCCTCTGGGGATGTTCATCTCCACCATACAGCCAGGGACAGTGCTGCAGCATCAGCAGTGCATCAGCCCATGGCCAGGAACCAACCTTCTCTCTGCTCCAAGCTGCCTACTGGAGACAACTCTGCTGTTGATTCTTCTCCAGTGACCAGTTAGTTTCAGGCCTCCACTGAAGTGGTCATAGGGTTCTGGGACCTCCCAAAGGAAACTTGAGAGACACAAGCCCTCTCAATAGGGAGATTCTGGGTCCTTGTACCCCACTCATCACCTGGGATACAAGTTCACCATCAAAAGACTTTAAGCAGGCACGTACATGTAACCAGATTCACGATGCTGAGCTTGCTGGTAACCCTGGTCAACACTTACTGACCCCAAGGACACTGCACTAAGACATTTAACCACGCCTGACAACTGGTGAGGGAGAAACCCAAAATGAACCTTGATTTTTGAGTCCAGGTTCCACTTAGTTCAGAGTGAAGTATGTCATGATTCAGGAAGCTAAAGCCCAGCTTGGGCTATCCAGTGTGACCTGTCTCGAAACTTCTAAGGGCTGATCATTGTTGTGCCCAAACTCAGAACCCCCAAATCACCAAGATACCCGATCCAATGCAAAAGCATTGGATTAATTAACGAGTTAACTATATTAACTCGGGTCTTCTATTCAACATGATGGGTAGAGCGAGAAGGACCTGGAGGGACTGTGGGGCAGGGAATATATTGGGGCAGAGTAAGGGGAGTGTCTGGGGTCTGGAACAGTCTCAGGATTGGTGCACTTCTGAGTTCAGGCAACCTGTCCTGAGTTGATTGGTCAGCTGCAGCTGCAGGTATGTTGCTATGACCTATAGGCCCTCCCAGGGTAGTTGCTATGCTCTGCACTCCACTGTTACTGCAAAGAATAATTCAGAGCCAGCCAGCTAACTTCTGATCAGTTCTGTCACATGGAGGATATCTGGCTCCCTAGTGGCTAGAAGGTTGGGCAAGGTCAGGAACTCAGTACATGTTGCTGAGTCAGGGGCCCTTGTCTTGCTGGATCTTTTCTGCAGTCTGTCATGGCTGACAAATCAGGAGGCTAGGTGAGGGTCTGGTCCTTTCAATCCTATGGCTCAGTAGTAGAGTGCTTGCTAAAAAACGCACAATGTCCTAGGTTCAATCCCCAGCACTATGAAGAGATGGGCAGTGACCTGAGTCTCCTGAACACAAGGACAGGAGTGTGCCTGAGACCATGAGGCCTCTGTGAGTGAGGCAGGAAGAGACTCCCACTGTGGTGGACAGGTAGTGGACAGCTGGGCTGCAATGATCCAAGTCTCAGAAGATGGTATCAAACTAATAGGACAGGAATCTGAATCCCACAGTTGTGTGAACAAGCCAGCACATGGAGATGCAGCCTAAGTCTGTTAGGAAGCAAGTGACCTTAGAGACAGAAAACCTAAGGAGATTTTAGGTAATAAGGGGTTTATTTCTTCCACTCAGCAAAACAGAGGTAGGTTGTGGGTGGCATTGATGCAACTGCTATCAAGGATCCTTTCTGACACCTTAGTGAGCTGATGCTCTGTCCTCAGGTCATTTGACTTTACAGCCTTAACCCTAGTGAGCTGATGCTCTGTCCTCAGGTCATTTGACTTTACAGCCTTAACTATAAACACTGCAGCTCCAGGGCTGGAAGCATTCAAGGCAGGAAGAAGAAAAGAGAGATAATAACAGATGATGCTTTCTCCTCTTCCTCTTCCAGGAAACTGAAAAAACAAAACAAAAAATCAACTCTGGGCCATTGACAATGACTCAGCTGGTAAAGCATCTGCCACACAGACCTGATGACCTGAGCTGCCTCTCTGGATCCCCAGGAGAAAGAATGTAAAGACTCCCAAAAGTTGTCCTCTGACCTTAGTACAACTGTCCCAACCCCCAATAATGATAGTCATAATAATAAACAAAAAATTAAAAGCCTTTCATATCCTTCCTTCACTTTTGTGAAGGAAATAGGAAGGAAAGAAAGAAGGAAACCAGAGGAGAGGGAAGGAAGAGAGGATGAGAAGGGGGAGGAAAGGAAGGAGAAGAAAGGAGGTGGGGTGGGAGGGGAAGGCATCCTCCCAGAGCCCAGAATGGGGTTTCAAGGCCACTTGCACCACACCAGAGTCTGAGGAGGTTAACTAACTTTTACCTTCTGCAGCAAGACAATCACAAAGGACTTTACTACCAATGGCTTCTTAGCTTCCAGACAATAGCATTGGCCACCACTTTCTGTATCTGGCCACTGTGGCATCCAAAGGATAAGTGGCACATGTCTGTCCTAGTCGATGTGCCTTTTTAGTCGTTGCTTCCTGGACTCTGGACCCTTTCCTATTTGCCCAGTATGTTCTGCACTACCGTTTTTGAGTGAATTGGCAACCTGTTTCAAGGGCCATAAAAGTGTTAATAAAATTTGATCCAATATTTCCACTTCTGAGAATGTATTTGTTCCAAGAAAATAACATAAATGAAAAACAAACAACAAGAATACAAGCAAACAAAACCACTTCACATTCAAGGATGTTCTCTGCAGTGTGTGATTAAAGACACTGTAAACATCCAATGGTGGAAGTGGATGGCACATGTCACCATTATAAATACCCTGGCAATGCCCAAGGGGCCTATGGTATGGCAGAAAAGTTCTGTTTTGTTTAACTTTATTTGTGTATGTGTGTGTGTGTGTGTGTGTGTGTGTGTGTGTGTGTGTTTCACATCACACATCTCTAGCCCACCTACTCTCTCACACCTACTCTTTCAGGGCCATCTACTGTGTTGTTCCGGATGGAGTAGGGGCCACCCTTGCAAGTGCTGCAGCTGATGAGGGGCAGGGCTAGCTCTCCGGCCTGACTCAGGTCTTCATGGGCAGGTCAGGAGGGAGCAGCCCCCTTGTGCCGCATGACAGACAGATGAGTAATGGGGGGACAGCTCTCCCATGTCCACAATTCAGGGCTGGCTCACCCACACCTCCTCTGGTATAATGTTAATTAAGAAACAAAAACAAGGAGCTGGAGAGATGGCTCACTGGTAAGAGCACTGGCTGTTCTTCCAGAGGACCAGGGTTCAGTCCTCAGCAACCACATGGCAGCTCACAACTGTCTGTAACTTCAGTTCCAGGGGATCTGACACCCTCACACAGAATGCATACAGGCAAAACACCAGTGCACACAAAATAAATATATCTTTTAAAAAAGAGAGGATGGGGGGGTGCTTTGGGACGGCTCAGGGTGCACAGCTCTTGCCATATGAGCCTAACAACCCCAGGACCCACTTAAGATAGAGGAGGAAAAGCAGCTATGCAGAACTGAAGAACTGTCCTCTGACTCCACACACACCGTGGCACACACATACCCACACATGTGTGCCACACACCAGGGCACACACATGCCCACACATGTCTGCCACACACCAAGATACATGCATACACATACATGTGTGCCACACAGCATGGCACACACATACCTACATCACACACACAACAATAACATTAACAATATATGTAATAAGATAGAACATTTGGACCACACGTGTAAAATATGTTCCTGTGGACAAAGAATTAAAGGGGATTTATAGACATTGGTGAGGCCAATGGATACAGAGGCTGGACCATCCCTGTGAGTTTTGAGGCCAGCCTGGTCTAAATAGTGAGTTCCAGGACAGCCAAAGCTACACAGTGAGACTCTGCCTCAAAAACCCAAATACATACATACATACATACATACATACATACATACACACACATACATACTCACACACATAAAATATCCATCTTTCAAGCCCAGTTCAAAGCTCACTTCCTCCAGGAAGCCTTCCCCGTTTTCTCCAAGTGTCTTTTCTTAAGCTCATACCTTCCTGGCATATGTGCTCTCTCAGGGCTGTGATTATTTCTAGCCTGGGACATGTAGCAGGCTTCAAAAACCCAGACTAAGAGCTTCCTAAAGGGGGAGTTCAGAGGTCAGAGATATAACCAATCAGAGCTGGGCCTGGATATCAACCACAGGCCCAAGATAGCAACCGTAAGAGGACTAGGGAAATGGGAACACACGGCAGACATGGGTCACAGCAGGCTGTTCTAGACATTTGGACTGCATCACTCACAAGTGAGGCATGCATACATACTCACTGAAACAGTGGAGTAGCCGGGATAAAACCCCCTGAATCCCCACTCGGTCCCACTCCTCTCCCTTAGGACTGCTGGTTTCCCAGCAGACCCTGGAGTGGCATCAGTGTTTGTGTAAACTTAGGATGAGCCGTCTGTTTTTTTTTTTTTTTGTTTTTGAGATACCATCTCCAGTAACTCAAACTGGTTTGAACTGACTGTCTAGCCAAGGATGACCTTGAGCTCCTGATCCTCCCGCTTGCCTCCTGCCTACTAGATATGAGGGCATGATAACATGTCTAGTGTGTAAAAGTAGGTGTGATGTGTCATGTCACCTTTCCCACAGCAGAACTGCTGTTTGCTGTTGGTTTGTTTTTGTTTTTGTTTGTATATGTGTTTGTTTTGAGATGGGGGTCTCACTATATAACCCTAGAAGTTCTGGAACTCACTAAGTAGAGCAGGCTGGCCTCAAACTCATGATTTCTGTTTTATGTCTAACAAAAAAAAAACAAACAAACAAACAAAAACCCTTGTTGGGTGGTGGCAGCACATATCTTTAATCCCAGCACTCAGGAGGCAGAGGCAGGCTGATCTCTGTGAGTTTGAAGCCAGCCTAGTCTACAGAGTGAGTTCCAGGACAGAGCTACACAGAGAAATTCTGTCTCAGAAAAAAGAAAAAAACAAACAAACAAACAAACAAAAACAAAAAGCCTTTTTTACCCAAAGTTTATAAACCAATTCTTCTATATCATTTTCTTTTAATAATTTGATAGTTTTGTTTTTTACATTTTTACATCTCAGGGGATGGTGTAAAGCAGGATCTAACTTTACATACTTCTTTGCAAAAATAACCAGCTGCCTCTACAACATTCACTTTAAAGTCTGTCTTTCTCTACTACTTTCTGCCCAGCTTTATTGATGTGTAACTAACAATAAACATTTTCTGTATTTAAAGCACATCACATGATCTGATGTGTCTTCTACATTGTAAGATAATGACCACGGTCACACCCATATGCATCTCGATCAAGTTCATTGGCGTAGCTCTTTCTGCTTCTTTTCTTGATGTGTTCTCTGAGTCTTGGAGTGGGTTTATGTCACTTATTTCCAGCATTCAATCTGCTAGGTGTCTCCATATTAACCAGCACCCACTGCTGGGAGGCATTTGACATTGTACAAACCATTTAGCAAACCAGAAAAAGTAGTTTTGTCCCTGGGGCCTCCCCAGCCAAGGGCACTTGGCCAGATTTACTGTATCAGACATGATTTCCCTGTGGATTGGACCTCAAATACAATCAGAAAATAGTTAGTTGCCCCTGTAACAATCAAGCCACTATTGCACCGGCAAACACATCTTGCTTGGCAGGTTGGTGTTGCAACTCTCAGGGTTAATGGTTGTGTAAAACCACTGATGATTTTTTCCCCCAGTGGCCTGTGTAGCACCTGCCAGGGCTTTGAAAACTTCCAGCAGGGAAGCAGTTTCAGTTCAGTCCAGCTTGATCTTATGTCCTACAACCAAAAGCCTTGGTGTCTTCAGCAATAGGGTCCTTTCAAGTTTTCTTTTTTGGAGGAATGTGTGTGTGGTGTTTTTTGTTTTGTTTTTAAACTAATCTTCATATATCCCAAGATTGCATCCAGCCTGAGATAACAGTAACCTTGCTCTTCTGATCCTCCTGCCTTTACCTCCTGAGTCCTGAGATCACAGGCATACGCCACACCACTGTGACCAGATTGTGAGATGGTGGGGATTGAAGCCCAGCATCTTGAGCATGAGACAAGCACTCTACCAGCTGAGCTGTATGAATCCCCAGCTGATTATCTCCACTTTATGAGGAAAACAAGACCAGGAAAACCTCCTGCCTGAACTCAAAAGTTTGCGTTGAGAAGCTGCCGCCTTCTCGAGCAGCGCTTTCAGGGTGGAAGCAATGGGAAGCTCTCCTTGAAGCCACAGTCCCAAGCTCTCTTGTCCTTGCCTGAGGCTAATGAGCCCTAACAGGCAGCTCAGGACACCCTTATTGTCATTCAACTCTTCACACCATGTCAAACACACATTAGAATATGTGCACAAAGGCCAGATACTCCAGGCCATGCTAGATGAGTTCAAATGTAGAAAGAGACTCTGGACTGAGAAACTGGGGAGGATTTCCAGAAAGAGGAAAGATTAGAATTCAACCCTGTGAGACCAAGATGACCGAGATAAACAGAAGCAGGGAAGGGAGTCTTCCAGAGTCTGGGATACTGTGGACAAGAGTGAGCCCACTGGCTTCTTGCTGTCCACTGGGTAGCAGAACCCAGTGGACAGCAAGAACCAACACTGGGCTTGATGGGGCTGGCCATTATCTCCAGGTTGGAGTGAAGCTGGGGGTGGGAATTTAAGGGCTGGGATCCTCTAGGTTTGTGCTCTTCACAGTGCTCTGAGGCCAAGCTTCATGTCCCACCCTCATCCTTCATAGCTGAAACACAAGTGTCACCATTTCATGCATCTGTGTATGGATATTTGTGGGCACACTGGTGTGACATGTATGCCCTCTGGATCTCAGCTTCTGGGTTGACCCAGGTTTACCTAGTCACAGGATATTTCATCTTGCTCTGGGGACAGAAATTGCCTCACAGCATGTCCACTGTCACCTGTCACCCCACACTGAGGAGAAAGGAAAAAGAACCCAGTATGTGCCAGGTACTTTACAGACAGTCTGAGTTTTGTTTGTTTGGTTTTTTTTTTTTTGGTTTTGTGAGCCAGGGTTGGAGCCTGTCCAGGAACTCTCTGTGTAGACCAGGCTGGCCTCGAACTCACAGAGATCCACCAGCCTCTGCCTCCTGAGTGCTGGGATTAAAGGCATGTGTCACCAATGTCCAGCTCATATTTTCTTTTTTAAAATTAAAATTTAATTGCATCATTTCCCCCTTCCCTTTCCTTCCTGCAGTCCTTCTACCTTAGTTAGAGTTTCTATTGCTGTGAAGAGACACCATGACAACAATGGACTAAATCTCTGAAACTGTAAGCCAGCCCCCATTAAATGTTTTTCTTTATAAGAGTTGCTGGCTTACAGTTTCAGAGGTTTAGTCTGTTATTGTCACGGTGAGAAGCATGACAGCATGCAGGCAGACATGGTGTTGGAGAAGGAGCTGAGAGCTCTACATCTGGATGCTCAGGTAGCAGAAGGAGACGCTGTCAAGGAGACACTGTGTACCACATTGCGTGTAACTTGAGCATGGATGAGATCTCAAAGCTTACCCCCCCACAGTGATGCATTTCCTCCATCAAGGCCACACCTACTCCAATAAGGCCACACCCTCTAATAGTGCCACTCTCTAAGGGCCAAGCAATCAAAGATATGAGTCTATGGGGGCCATGTGTATTCAAGCCACCACACTCCCCTACATACCCCCTGCTTGCTTTCTGTCAGATTCATGCCATATGTACACACACACACACACACACACACACACACACACACACACACACACGTTCATATGCATATATACTGCCCCCTCATCGGTGATGCTCCCTGAGGTATGTTGTAAACGTTATCAGTTCAGGCTGCACACCCCACGTTCACTTGCTCTGCATTTTAATCAGTTGTGGTTTTCTCCAATGGCCTCCATCCAGCTAGACCCTGGCACAAGATGTGCAGGACCTGGCTTGGAGGAGAGATTAGACATGGTTCCTGAGGGCCTGTGGGTTGTTATTGATTTAGACTATGAAAGTCAAGCATGGACTAAGGATGTAACTTGGAGGTAGGATGCTTACCCAGCAAGTATGAGACCCTGGGTTCAACATCCAGCACTTTTTGTCTCTCACAGAGCCAGTATTTGTGTGTGTTTTTTGCTGAGTGTGATGGCAGAAGCCTGCAAGCCCAGCTTTCAGGAGGCTGAGGCAAAGGATTGTGAGGCAAAGAGTAAGGCGTCTTAGAAACCCACGTTAAACAAACAAGCAAACAGATGATAAATAAATGACAAAGACATTAGA
This sequence comes from Phodopus roborovskii, assembly GCF_943737965.1. Classification (NCBI taxonomy): domain Eukaryota; kingdom Metazoa; phylum Chordata; class Mammalia; order Rodentia; family Cricetidae; genus Phodopus; species Phodopus roborovskii. Next base: position 7,248,780 of record NW_026126469.1, on the reverse strand, counting down.
TCAGGGCCCCTAAAGATCCAGAAGCCAAGACAGAGTTGTATTTGCAAGAGACTGAATGGGAAAGGATGGGGAGGGACAGCCTGTGAGGAGAGAAGGCTGAACAGCAGCCCCTCCAACTCAGCTCCGTTCTCAGACATTTTGGTCAAGATTGTAAACCCTGGGACCATGGCTGTCCTGAGAGAGTCCTGCACCTCTGGCAATACTCTTATCTTAGAGCTCCCATGGTGCTCAGCTTCTAGTAAGAATGTCCTTGGTGATCGCAGAGTCACTTGGTTATACAGCCTGTTGGAGATGAGAGTGGTGCATTTTCTGACCTGAGCATCCTGCTACCCTCACATTCTCCATCTTGCCATCATTAAGGCTAATAGAGGCCAGGTGAGCTTGGGAAGATGTGGCTGGAGGCCCTTGTTTCCAAGTGACCTTCTTGTTTTAACCCTACAGTGTCTCATGTGACTCAGGCTTGACCAACCTGGAACTTGCTATGCAGCCAATGACTGAGTTCTTGAGCCTCCTGCCTCCCAAATGCTCTGTAGAATCTTGATCAAGGATTTGAATAATCTGGCTTCTTATTTTTCTATAAACTTTCTATTGCTTTCTCTTTTAGTATTTTTTTTTAATGTATGTGTTTGTGTGTGAGCATGCACATTTATATGTGCCACATGTGGGCCCAAGCACGCAGAGGACAGAAGAAGGCATAGGATTCCCAGGAACTGGAGTCACTGATGGCTGAGGGCCTCCATGTGGGAGCTAGAAATTGATGCTGAGTCCTCTTCAAGAGCATCAAGTACTCTTAACCACTGAGCTCCTCTCTCCAGCCCCTCTATAAAATTGGTCTTCAGCAGCTTCTTATGGGTTGCTGAAAAGTTCATTTAAGACCTGAAACCAGTTCCTTCCAGTCCCAATGGGTGGGAAAGTGGGAGTAGACAGACTGAGAACCTGTTGGGAGCCAGGAGGAAGCTGCTCCTGAGTCTTTGCTAGAGGAAGGTCAAAAAGGCCAAGAGACAAAGAGGGAGGTGATCCCTGGAACCACACAGGAGGGATGTGCTATGGTGGCTTGAGCTCTGGACCATCATGGAGATTCAGTGACTTGTAGTCTCACTAAATGTATAGGTTCAGGGTGCTGGGGAGATGGCTCAGTTGGTAAAGGGTTTGCTGTACAACCATGAGGACCTGAGTTTGATTCCCAGAACCCACTTAGGGAGCCAGATATAGCAGAGTACACTTCTAATCCATATACTGAGTCTTTGAGACAGGGGTGTCCCTGAAGCTCATTGGCCAGCCAATCTAGACCTATCAGTGCTACAGGCCAATGAGAAACCCCATCTAAAAACCAAGGCAGACAGCTCCTAAGAAAAAACACACAGATGCACGTATACTTATAACCACACACATGCCACCTACACATATGTGGATTCTATAATTACCTCAAAACTAAAGGAGGTATGGTTGTGCATACCTTTAGACCCAGAACTCCCGAGGCAGAGGCCGATAGACCTTTGTTGTGGGATAATTGTACTGTGCCAATAAAGCCACCTTGAATCAAAGGGCAGAATCAGCGATTGGTTGACCGATATTTGCCATAAAGTCATTGGAAGACTGAAGAGGTCTGATAATATAGATGGACAGGGCTGGTGAAGATAGGGTCAGACAATTGACTTGCCAATGTTCCTTGGATTTATCAGGTCTTTTTTTTTTTCTTTTTTTCTTTTTTTGAAACTGGGTTTCTCTGTGTAGCTTTGTAGACCAGGCTGGCCTCGAACTCACAGAGATCCACCTGCCTCTGCCTCCTGAGTGCTGGAATTTAAGGCATGTGCCACCGCCTGGCTCCATTTATCAGGTCTTTATCTCAACTTCAGACTCCCAAGTTTTTATTATACTAGAACAATTCAGGTAATCATTACAGATCTCTAAGAGTTCCAGAGGTCTACACAGTGAGACCATGTCTCAAAAAACAGAAATTTTAAAAATGACTCACAAAATTTATCAGTCAAGAACACCTTTGACCCCAAACATGGGTACAGGCCTGCCAGGTGAGCAGATAAGTGCTTCAGCCTAGGACAGAGTAGACTTACTCTTAGAATGAGACAGTCCTATGAGTATGTCTCTTAATGGACCCTCTCATTGATGCAACTGAAATATATGACATAATTTAGAGCAGGAGGAGTTTAATTTGCTCATTCTCAGAGGGTTCAGTTTACTGCTGGGTAGAGTTCAGCTGAGCTGCTGTTCACATCATGGCAGGCCTGGAAGCAGAGAAAAGACACTCAACTGTCTTTCTCCTTTCTCTTTTACTGTATCCCCCCCATACCCCTGATGCAGAGTATGGTGTTGTGTGTAATCAGAATGGGTCATTCCTACTTGTCAATCCACTCTGCAAATGCTTTCACACACACCCAGAGGTGTGCCACATCTGTATCTCCGGTGATTCTAACCAGTGGAGAGACAGGGAAGATTGTCACAGTGTCTTAAACAGTGGAATCTATTAGCTCACTAAAGAGGAGGCTGAGAGGTGGGAGACCTGCTTAGCTTTCTCATTAATACTAGTTCTGGGTTGGTGAGTATACTTTAATTTGACCTCTGCCTCATGGTCACAATGTGACTGCTATCAATGCAAACCACACCCTCAGGCAATAGTGTCCCACACTTGAGGAAGCAGGGAGGTGTAAGAGGATTTGCTACTCTGTCCTTTGCAGGAAGGGACCTTCACAGATGCCCCCTCTATTTGTTCCCCATGTCTGTGTCAGTGGCCAGAACTTGACATGTCCCCAACAATCACCAACAAAGTTGTCTTCAAGCTCTAATAAGGTCAGCCTCTATGAGCAAAGATTACTTCAGGAAATGGCCCCTAGGCAGACAACAAGAGTGATTCCTACAAGGAGAACTTCTGGAAATACAATGAATCTTTCTATCCCTCTGAGCATAGCCAAAGGGTTGCAGAAAACAAGATATATAGCACAAGATGAAATAATGTGAGGTTAAATGGGTGTGGTGCTAAGGAGTGCAGTCAACAAAGGGTGTGACTGGGTGCCTTGAATGATGGTATAGGCTTAGGAGGTGAGCTGACAGACACTTTGGCCACCTCTGAGATCTTGTCAGGTGAGTAGGAGTTAGCCAGGCAAAAAGCCTGAGAGACAGAAGACTCCTCTGACTCCTCCAGCAGCAACATCCACCCACAAGAACCTCACTCAGGTGAGTAACCAGTTTGGTATGCATGAAGGTTAAGGCCAATGGATGGGCAGCCTTTAGGATGAGAGCAGGTCATTCAGGGGCCCATAAGTTAGATAAAGGAAGAGCAAGTGAAAGGTTTCCCCACAAGAAGACTTCATTAAAGACTTCGATTATTACGGTGACAAGGCGAAGGACTCGCAGGATCATTTGTGTGACAGAAAGAATGCAAAGTTCCATTGGTGAGGAACTCCAGAAAAGAGTGGAATAACCCAGGGAGATGATCCACGGGAAGGGGCTGAGTGTAAAGGCTGGAGGAATCCCAAGGGATGAGGATTTCCCCAATCTTAAGAGTGGTGGTTCTGCAGACCTAACACACTTATTAAAATTCATCAAGGTGTACCGTTAGAATGTACTGTACATTTACTGAATGTAAATTATACCTTGAATTTTAAAAAGTGCTACAGTGGGTAGGCAGAGGAGACTCTGAAGAGGGGACTTACAACAAAAGCTGCAGGCAGAGTCTTGAAGGAACGCACAGCCTGAAGCAGGTGGATGGGGCACAGAAAGGATGGCCCTGGCTGCATCCTTGGACTGTGAGCAGCAGCCACCATCAGCACAGCCCAGAGAGGAGAACTGAGCTCAGATGTGGAAACTCTTTGGGCTTTTGTACATGTGGATCTTGCAATGGGAACAGCACACTGTGGTGAGGTGGGAAGAGGCAGGGATGAAGGGGCCAGGGCCGTTGTGCCCAGGAGGACCAGCTTCTTAGTGATGGTCAGAAGAAAAGCTCCATTCCAGAGACCAGGGAGGAAAGTTCAGACACAAGGCTGAAGGGTGTGGTCATCAGGGAACAGTCAGGGTGAGTCCGAAAGGCATGGCTAGGAAAGACAGATGGACAGATGGCAGACTCAAAAGGTGGGTGAAAGAGGCTGTATTTACACTCACACTTCCTGACTCTGGGACCAGTGTGATTCCTGTACCCCCTCCCCCGCTTCCAGGACACTGAGGATCATGGGAATATGTAGTCTGTCATCTCAATACAGAAGTGACAGAGATGGGTGGTCCCCTGGGAAAGCTGGCCAGCTGGACTAGCTGAATCGCCAAAACACCCTGCCTACCCCAGTAAATAGAGTGGGCAGCACTTGAGGAAAACACCTGCTGTCAAACTTTGGCCTCTACATGCACATCCACATACATGTACACACATTCATGCAAAGACACATACACAACACTTATACCACATGCCCCCCCTCAGGTGCATGCATACAAAATAAAAATAAGTTACACACATATGGGAAGAGATATATGAAAATATCAATAAGGCAAACTGATAGGCTTATGCATAGTTTTAAAAATTTAATTTTTTTCAAGACAGGATTTCACTGTGTAGCCCTGGCTGTCCTGGAACTCACTTTGTTATAGACCAGGCTGGCTTCAGATTCACAGAGATCTGCCTGCCTCTTCTTCCTGAGTGCTGGGATTAAAGGTGTGCATCACCATGACCCTGCTTAATTTAACATTTTTTGGTACTCTATATAGTTTTTAGTTTTTCAGACATAATGAAGTTGGTAAGCTCTTGGCCATCCAGAGCTACAAAATTAGACTCCAGTCAGAGGGAAGAAGAAGGAGAAGAAGAAGACGAAGAAGAAGAGGAAGAGGAAGAGGAAGAAGGCAGTCTTGCAGTAAACTTGTAACGTGGCCACACCTCCCTGGGCATGGCCTCAGGCACATGGATCAGGAAAGGGGAAAGCTTGAGGTGTGGCCTTCCTTTGCCTGGTTTTTCTGGTGAGTCACCGGATCTGGTAGGAAGGGGCAGAGAAAAGCTCCTGCAGTTCTTGGTATTTTCTGTGTAAGTGTTCCCCAATAAACACCCATTTATCATTTATCTCCAGTCTAGTGACATCATTACATCCTCACTTTCAGAAGACGAAGAAGAAAGGAATTAACGCAGAATACAGAGGATGCTGTTGTGGTAAGGTGTGGAACCATAAGGATGTGGAGCCTCGATGAAGGAGGTGGAGCTTCCAGGATGGGTCTTGAGGTTGGACAGCTTGGCCCTACTTGCTGCGCGTACTCTCTGCTTCCTGATTGCACACACAATGTGACCAGCTGCCTCATGTCATGCTTTCCCTGCCAAGATGGACTGTACCCTCAAAGTGCAAGCCCAAATCAGCTTCTCTCCCTTTAAATTGCTTCCTTTATTTATCTTCCTATTAACTTATTTTATTTTATGTCTATGAATGTTTTGCTCCAATGCTGACCTTGCACCACACCTGTGCCTGGTGCCCACAGGAGTCAGAAGAGACTGTGAGACTCTCTGGAACTTGAGGCACAGGTGAGAGCTGTCATGTGGGTGCTGGGAACCAAACCTGGATCATCAGCAAGAGCAGCCAGTGCCCTTAACCACTGAGTGTCTCTCCAGCCCATTTACCTGGGTTCTTGTCAGGTATTCGGTCAGAGCAATAAGAAAAGTAACTAATGCAGATGTTAGGGGGGTCCTGAGGAAGAAGAGAAAGTGGATGGCCAGGTAGGGTTTCTAGAGTTCTCACTGCTGCAGCCATGACGAAAGTGTGGGTGGGTCTGGCTCCCAAGGCCCCTCTCAGGGTTGACCAAGTTGAACCGAGAAAGCCTCCACTGAAGAATCAAGTGTTGAGATGACAGCAGGTGACATACAGGAATGTGGGGACCCACACAAACACTGTACTTTGGGCAGCAGGTCAGACACAGGATTCTCCTCATGGTTCCTGAGCCAGGACCTGGGGACATCCAAAGTAAAAGCCCTGGCCAGTGGGAAGGAGTACTAAGAAAAGCTGTCACCTACAAGGAAGGAACAAAAGCCACTCAAATACAGACACCGGCTTTGCTGAAGCCTTGTGCACCAGGCCCTGGGAACCCAGACAAAGCACCCACAGAGAACAGGACAATTCTTCTTGAGAACAGGCAACCCAGTTAGGAGAAAAGACCAGCTTTTCAGATGGCTAATGCACTGAAGGGGTCTGCTGATTCCTTATGAGTCCTGCAGAAGGCTTCCCAGAGATGAAACGATAAAGGGCATGCCTAAGAAAGTGAGAAGGAGGCCTGGCTACAGAGGAGGGGTCCACACAGAGAAGCAGCAAAGGCAGTGGAGGCAGAATCAGAAGCATCTCCCAGAGGAAGGACTGAGATGGGCCTGTACAGGCAGCAAAATAATGTGAAAGGCATCTTCTGACTGTAACAAGTCAGGGAAGGGGACAGACAACTCGGGATCACATCGAGCAGACAAGGGACAGACTCTATGAGCAACAACCCTACAAAGAACAGGCCTTTCATTTTTTCCTCACCTAAAAAGGTCAGCTGTGATCTGAAAACTGAGAGGCACCATGTGGGATCACGAGAGGGCAGGACGCCAAGAGGACATGGAAAGAACTTGTGTGTGCACATCCACAGGCCCGGATGACTTACACATTTAGGTACTTAAGGAATTGGCTCTTCTTGGAGTTAAATCACTAGCTCCCACTCGGAGGGGGATTTATGGAGAACTGGTGAGGAGCCTGGAGACAGAGAGGCTCGGGCAGTCCGGCCCCGCCTCTCTTTAACCCCAGGAGAAAGCAGATGCCTCTAGAAGTACTGGGCCTATCAACTGAGCAGCTATAATAGAAAACTACTGGGACACGTCGTCAAAAAAATCAATCTCCAAACACTAGGTCATAAGGAATTAGGTAATAGCCAGCACTGCCTTCCAAAGAACACATTCTGTCAGAGTAATCCAATTTCCTTCTAGGACAGAATGATGGGCCTGGTAAATCAGGAACGGCAAGAGGCACATAATCTTCCTTAACTTAAAGAGCAAGGCATTTAATTCCATCGTCCGTGGGACATCTCAAAGGAAAACTCCAGGGCAATAGGATCTAGACTTGGCCCTTTCTGAGGTTGGGTGAAATGAAGAGAGGCTGGAGGACCAATCCAAAAGCACTGATAATGTTCTCAGAACAATAAGGTCATGAACAAAAATGGGCAGAGGCAAGGGTGGGGAGTGGGTGGGCAATTGTGCTGGTGTTACAACTGGGTGGTCAAGGAGGCAAGAGGGCTGATGGGGCTGGACATGGACATGCCAGAGCCATGGCAGTAGTTGGGTAGTGATGGTGTGAGCTGTAGGGCTCTGGTGATGAAGGTGGTGATGCTGACAGAGATGGAGGTTGTGGTAGAAAAAGATGCAGTGACAGTTGGGAGAGGTGCCTGGAGTGGAGATGCCAGAGGCAATGGTGGTGACCTGACGACAGAAGCAGTGTGAAGTGGCAATCTGACACGATGGTAGAGGTGGTAACCATGGGAGCAGTTGCTGAACCTAGAGTAGGCATGGCGACTTAGTCTACTTTCTGTTGCTATTAATGAAATACCACATAGTGAATCGTAAACGTGAAGAATAGAGATATTTAGAGGCTGAGAAGTCCAAGAGCAGACAGCCCACAGCCGAGGTTCCAGAGCCTAAGGAGGGCAGACTGCTGGTGCCTGTGATTGGAACCTATTGCCTGTTAGCTGAAGGTTGTTGATGCCCAACCTTGCCCCCAGCCAGGAGGCTGAGCAAGCTGGGGTCAGAGAAGAACTTTTGCAAAGTGGAGTTTTTATACTGCCACCTACCCTCCATTCTGGCTTCTATTATTGATGCCTGAGGGACTAAGAACTTTAATGGTAAACTAAAGACCTTTCCCACCTGCAGAGATATGACTGATTCATTGAATGGAAAGACAATTAAAATGATACCCAGGCTTGGGGACCTGCTGCCTAGGAGCCCAGCAGGCTGGAGAGAGGTGGGTTGCTGGAACCCACAGGTAGTGCCATGAAATGTGTGGTGGAGGAGGTTGGAGAGAGAGGCCAACTTGAGGCTGGGAACTCAGCATTAAGCGGTGGTATACTTTCAGGAGGCTTTAACCATAAAGGTTACATGATGGTCCCCTATTCCTTAAAGTGGGCCAGGATGAAGTATGGGGTTCCTCAGCTCTAGGTCCACTCCCCTAAGCCTATCTCCCATCCACGCTCGCTCTCCAAGCTCACTCCTGCTCCACGTTCATGTTTGCCTGCTGGACCAGAATCCTTGCACTAAATGCCCAGCTCATGGCCAAACCCGCTATAAACCCTGAAGAGTATTTCCCAGAACACACAAGGTCTGCCTCAGAAGAGTCTCTGTCGAAGGCCACCCTGCTAAGTGCTTCACTTCCCATGTAGGACTTGATTAGTGCATGTCCCCACTCCCCCCAGCAGCTGCACAGGCCTAGAAGAAAGAGACATCATGGGAGAGTGAGTGAATTTCAATCATGAAGGACCTGAAGCCTGCAGTGACCTGGGATCTGATCTTTGCAACCTGGCAAATTGACCATTCTGACACCAAGGGCTGGAAAGGCTCATCAGAACAGAGTTCACCTCTGCCTAATGTCTCCCAAGGTTGTGTAATAAAAGACCTTCCAGAGAATCAGAGAGCAGCATCAATCTTAAGGACTGAAATTCTAGTCTAAGAAAAAGTTTGACTGAAGCCTGGGTATGGCACAACCCTGTAATCCCTGATCTAAGGGAGATGGAAGTAAGGAGATCAGGAGTTCAAGGCCAGTCTGGACCACAAGACATCTTGTAGAGGGGTGAAATGGGGAAGGAAGAGTTAATAGTTAACAGCAAAGTTTTGTCTTTGTAACTGTCAAAATATTTAATACTGTTGATATTTCAACCCAAATTTAAACCATATTCTGAGAACTTAGGAAAGGAGTCTGGAGAAACATTGTCTGAACTGACAAACCAATTCACAAGAAGGGTAAATGCACTGGGGTTTAGGTCCCCAGGACCCATGTGGAAGGAAGCGAGACAAAAAGTCCCCAGACCAAGCTAGCAAGCCAGGCTAGCCAAAACCAGAGCTCTAAGTCCAGTGAGAAACCCTGTCTCAATATAGATGGAGAGCAATTGAGGACACCCGATGTCTGCTTTCAGCCTTCACACACATGAACACAGCACACATGCAGAACCACACCACATTAACACACACACACACACACACACACATGCAGAAAGAACTCAAACCATAATTCATGGTGGGAATTTGACTTGTCACTGTATAGAAATGGGCAAACCAATCTTGGTAAAGGTAACTCTTTCCCATCTGTTCAGAAGTGGCTTTCACTTTGCTTTCCTGTATCCCTGCCCAGCCCTTCAGTCCCTATCCTCTCCCAGGAGGAGTAGTCCCACATCAACTTCCCACTCTAAGCAATATGAAACTGAGATGAAGGCAGCCAGCCAGGAGGCATCCCAGTTCTCCTCCCTCACCCCTCAACCCTAACTGACCTCTTCTGTTCCTTCCTGCAGGTTCTCCCACAGTCCTTCAGGACCCGATGGACACCACCGTTAGTTTGCTTCCTGTCTTTGAACCCATAACTCCATACAACGACTAAGATCAGGTGGGTCCCAGCATAACACACACACACACACACACACACACACACACAGAGAGAGAGAGGGGGGGGCACTTCTCTACTCTGCTCCCACACCACTTCCCATGAGCCCATGAGTCTTTACCGCCAAGCCAAGCCACCTCCCTCTAACATACCGCCATCAAAATGGAGATATTTATTCAGCCTCCCCCTCCCTCATCGTCACTCCCACTCTGGCAACAAAGGAAAAGACCTTTGGGAATAAGGTCCTGACTGGATCCTTTGCATATCCCAGGACTCTGCTCTGTGACACACACCTCCCACTTCCTGACCCCATCTATACTGAAGGCCAGAAGGTCCATCTTTTTGCTGGCACAGAGTGTCTGAGCTTTTTAAGAAATCTGACCCATATCCTCTCCTTAGAGAAGGAAACTGAAGCTCCACAACGTCCCCATGTAACTTCCCCAAGGCCACCCAGCAAACGAGCCGTAGAATTGCCTTTTATCGAGGAATCAAGAGCTTCCGGAAGTTTCCGGCTCTCCGGAACTTCTTCCCCTCTAGTCTTAGTCCTGCTCACAGCCCAACCAGGTGCTTATTAGCATAAAAACATCCCTAGGTAGGATTCTTTCAGCCCTGGCGGCTCCCACGCCTGCTGCCAGGCCAGGGCCTCCGCCTGGGTACCCTCTCCTTGCTCGCAAAGGGTTCGAGCACCTGCCGGGAGGCACAGGAAGCACTCGCCTGGGGCACCTTTCCAGGCTGGGCCCGCTGCCCGGCGGTCGCAGCACTTCTGAGTAGGGGGCGGCTTGATTGACCCTGGCAAGAGGCAGCCAATCTCCCAGAAGCCTGACCCCGACTAAGCAGCCCCCGCGCTGGCGCCAGGGCTCTGGTTTCTTCAGACACCACCTCTCTCGCGCGCGCACCCTAAAGGGACCTTGGGGAGGGGTCCTGGGAGGGGCCCTGTCCGACCCCCGCTCTGTCTGGGGCGGCTGCAGACAAGCTACTGTGACCATCTTCCTGCAAATTGAGTCGATTCAGGACTCTCCATCCGGATGGCACTAGGGCAGCAACCGGTGTCTCAGTAGATCCGCTATTTTCTGAACCAACCAAGCCAGTTCAGGGTCAAGAGGATGTGACAACTGTGGCCTCCATTAACCACTAACGCGGATCTACCTAGCTACCAAAGCTTTCCCAGAAACCTCAGCACCATCAGCACAAACGGCCAGAGGACAGATCCAGATCACCGGTGTCATTTTTTCAGAGACGTCGGTGGTCTGCAGACAACGCTGCTTCTCTGTTTCCCCACAAGTGAATCTGGGCAACAGCATCGCCTTGTTTGTTTGGCTGGCTGGTTTTCCTGAAGATCCACTAGACCTGCTCAAAGCATACTGCAGGGCCTTCGCATCTTCATCCAAAGGACTTCGGGAACTCTGGGGCAGTTCTCACTGCTAACAATGTTGCCTGTGTCTGCCCTTTTCTGCGAAAAAAATTTGAAGCCCTCACCCTTTGGTAGAGGAGGGATGAGAACTCAATACGCTTAAAAGAGTGAGATTAAAAAAAAATTTTTTTTTTTGGAACACAACTGTATTCCTGGGGGGAAAAATTTCCAAACTCCAAGATTTTCCCAGGAAACAAAACTTGAGTGCCGTTTTACAAGCAGTGTGGTTTGTTGTCGCTTAATTACGATCAGACCCATTTTATAGAGGGGACTGAAGCCTGTAAAGTGACGCCCCAAGATTACAGACTTCTAGAAACAATGGCGTTAATGATAGAATTACATTCTGAAATCTGTGCTCTCCTTTCCTGCCTTTGGGCATGGCTGTTTTGTGAGAGTTACCATTTCTGTAACTTACCACTTTCCCTTTGGTATTGGTGATGAAAAAAAGAACGGAAAGAGTCTACAACCTGCTTTAATTGTGCTGAAGGAAGCAGAATGGGAAGTGTTTTATCTGTCCCTGAGTTCAAAACAGGGAGGTTGTGGCTGGGGTCTGGGGGCCCAGGCAGGGAAAGTGAGATTCCCGCAGCTGGAGTCGGTAAGTGTCTTAAAGTCCCCAGAGCCCCTCTGGCTGTAACCAAGAGAGCCTCAAACAGTCATTAAACCCAGAACTGGGACAAATGTCACTCTCCCAAACATTCCATACTTGAGACCATAGTCAGCTCTCAAGGTGTCTAGCCACAGGGCTTGCCTGACTCAGGCGTGAGCAGGATGCTCAGCTCACAGGTGGCCCAGCACTAGCACTGTACCCTGGGGTAGATGCCTGGCAGCCAGGACAGGAGGCACCTCTCTGAAGACAGACAGGGAAGGCATTCAGAGGGTGAGGCAGGGAGACAAAGGTGGCAAGGAAGCACTAAAATGACACAGAGGGACAGGAACCCCGGAGGGGGGGTGGACAAGAGAGTCATTCAAAGGCCAGAGAGCAAAGGGAGGCCCCTGGGGAGAGGGGAGAAAAGAGACAGGCAGACAGGCTAGGTGCAGGGAAGGAGGAGGGAGAACCTAGTGTGGTGGAGTGGGGAGCTCAGGCAGAAACTCAGACCCGGGAGCCGGGAGGAGAGAGAGCAGAGAAGGGGGAGAGGGCTGCAGCAGAAAGGAAGAAGGGCGCACAGGGGAAAAGAGAAAGCCGAGGAGAGAGCGCAGGGAGGCGGAGGGGGGGGGGGGGAGAGCGGGAGAACGGCGGGAGAAGGACGGAGAAGGGAGCCGGAGAGCGAACGATGCCCAGGAGAGCTGAGGGGCCCAGGGGTGGGACGGCGTGCTAAGTCTTTCTTTCTCGTTTTTGGGGTGGGCGACGGATCTCCGCCGAGATAACCCAGCCAAGCCCCCTGCCCCCAGTCCCAGCGAGAGGCCGCAGCTGTATAAATACCGGGGGTGGGGGAGCCGGGCTGCTGCCCAGGGGTCAGCGACACCGGAGAAGGCTTTGCTGTCATTAGCTAATTGAGCCCCAGATGTTAAGAAAAGGTTACGTCCTCCTCCGGAGAGTTTTTCTTTTTAAACACTTTACACAGAGTCCCCGGCCAAAATGTCCAGGAGGACGCTTCCCGCCGGGGCCTCCGCTCCCGCTCCGCGCGGCTCTGCCGTGGGGGAATCCCAGTGGCTTGCCCGGAGGCGTGGTGGGGACCACCGGCGGCGGAGCCAGCCCTCCGGCCAGAGAACAGGCGGCGGGGAGCGGGGACTCGGGGACCCCGGCTCGCGAACTCCTAATCCCACTGAAGGCTGCAGATCAAAGGCGCTTGTGCGCGCAGAGGGCGGGTGGGGGCGGGGCGGGAGGGCTGGTGGCCTCGCCGGGCTCCCAGGCTAGGGACCCGCCCAGGACCCAGACTGTCATCAGGGTGAACTGGGCCGGCTGCCTCTAGCGGCTCTCGCAAAGTTGTCAAAGCTCCCGCACAGGGCTTTCACCCAGCAGGAGAAGGGGGTGTGGTGCCTGTCTTCCAGAGAACCACACGTTAGGAACTTGACAAGTATCCGTTCAATTAGTCCTCACAGCAATCGAATGCTTTTTTTGTTAGTTCATAAAAGAGGAAGCAGAATCCAAATAAGTTAATAAAACTTTGGTCCTAGAGCACTTGGATGGGGCAGCGCTGGAATTCTACTCTAAGAGACATCACCCCTGCTTTCAACTCATTTCATCCAGGTCCTCTACCCTTCCCTCTTTTCTCTCTTTCCTGTTGTCTTTCCAACCCCCCATCCCTCCCCCCCCCAGGCAGCACAAGAACAGAGCCACCCACCTGTGGCCCTGGCTCATGGGGCAGGGAGGAGAGCACGATGCCAAGGGCGTGCCCATCGTGGCGACAGCTACAGGCTAAATGTGAAGGATGGGGCTGGGCAAACATGCGCCTGGGTTGAATCGCAGCTAAAAGAATGTTCATGCTCCCCCTCCCCAGAGGTGGGGCTGTCTTCTCAGAATAGAATCAAGCAAGTTGGAGCTGGAAGGGACCTTCAAGAAGATGGGAGCCACCCTTCTTGTATGACAGATGTGGAAGCCAAGACCCGGGAAGTTAGTCCCACCCCACACCACATAGCTAGTGGGTGAGAGCAAGATAGCTAGTGGTGAGTGCAGGATCGAGACCCCAGGCCCACGGCAGTGGGATCTTAATGTCGCCCTTCAGCAACACCCCAAGGTAGGGTTATCACCTCCATTGTAGAGATAAGGGAGATGATTTGAAGAAGTTAAGTGGGCCTAAGGTCCCAGGGCAAGAGGTGATGGAGTTGCTTGACAGCTTAGGTCATCACCAGTCCAGGAAATGCCCCTTTCCACGCTCCCAGAAGTGGGATTGAGGAGTGTCGATTGCAAGGTAGTGAGGAGAGAAAGGGGACACATAGAGAAGGGACCCAAGCTGGAAAAGATCCATTCTATACTTTGGAAACCAGTTCTTGGTCCAGCAATTCCCTCAAATGGCCCAAATAATGACACCTTTTCAGAATTTCCTTTTGCTTAAAGTGTGTGGGGGTGCAGCTGTCTTGTGGTCCTTGTGGATTATGAGGGTCTTACAATGCAAGACAAACTTGGACCCACCCACAATCCCCTCAGATTTCCTGGGGCAGGAGGCACAGTTCCACCTTGCCCAGCTGCTCTGTCCCAGAATTGCCCTGCTTCCCCAGAGGATGCTATCTCTCCACTGCCGGATGTGTCCTCCCGGCTCAGCTACACAGACTTCAAAAGCTTCACCCTCATTCTGTTTCCTTTCTCAGTCACCATCTATAGTCATGTCTCATCTCTTTGTACCTCCCTACTGACCGAGTTTCAATTGTTCATTCAGAAATGCAGTCACCAAAAATTTACAGTACAACTCTATGCAGGAAGCTAGCATGCAGCCAGCTGCCTTTTGGGAGCCTCCAGTCTGGAGGAAGGCAGACTTAGCCAAATATAAAGATAATATGTTTGTTATTACACCCTGGTGTTACATTTGTAGTTAGTAGGCTCTTTAAGAAGTTATAGCAATAACACCGTGTTATGGGATGACTATCAAGAGTGTAGTGGCTAAAATTAATAATGGTAATAATTTCAATAATAGTAGGGCTGAGGCAGCCCCTCAGGTGCCATCATGATCACATACAAGCCCACACACCAGTTAGTAAGCAATGGCTGTCACACGATAATTAATATATAATGGCAATAAAAGAAACCTCATTGGTGCCCTCTGGGCTCCCACCTGGTTCCTGGAGCCTCTTGAACAGTTGACCTCCCACTAAGTGAGTTTTATGGATCTGTGAAAATTGTCTGGAGGTCAAGGCAGGAGTCTGGCCCCTTCCCTGTGTGCTGCTGCATATAGGAACAACATCTCCTGGCTTTAAACCATAGGCCCTCTGAGCACATGGCTATTAGCTATTCCACCATTCTGGGTATGGCCTGATCCAGCTCCACAGTTGGCAAAGGCTGGAGGCCAGGCTGGAAGCCAGGCTGAAGAGGTCTGGCCTCACTGAGCCTTCCCAGGCAGTGGGACGATGTAATAGCCACTATCACCGCAGGGCACAGAGCACACCTGAAATCCATCAGGCCAGCTTTTTCTCTCTTGGCACAAACAGAGCAAGTGGAGGGTAGTTCTGATTACCTTAAATTGTCCAGATTTTAGAGCTCGGAATCAAAAGCCCCCAAAGCCCCAACAGACAGACAGGCAGAGAGACAGAGCTGTGACAGCAGGGACAGGTCCAGACTCATCCCAGCTGTGGCAACTGTGCCTAGGAGGCCTCTCTGATATTGATCAGCAAGGGAACTCTTCCCGGAGCATTCACTGTAGGCAGGCTGTTTGCTCCCTGCAGCTGTGCAGAGTGGACATCAGAGTCACTGAAACCCCAGATAAGGAAGGCCAGTGACTTGCCTAAGGTCACTTGGTTTGTAGGTGGGTGGCAGGCTTGAATTCCTTAGCAGAGCTGTTTGACACCAAGGCCGGTAGGGCCCTGTGACGGCTGCTGCTAAGGACGAGAGGCTTTGGGTCACTGTGAGAGACACAAAGCCACATGCCAGCTCCTGACCCCAACTGTCCCAGGCAGTTATGCCTCCAGGGTCAGTGTCTGCTTGACCTTGGTGGGGGAAGGGGACTGTGGCTCCTGACAAGGCCTGGAGAAATGAAAGGGGATCTTGTCCCGCCCCACACAGGGTTCATTCTGTCTAGCCAGCCCAGCCCCTGCAGACCAGTGCCAGATATTCAGACATACAGAAGAGTGGCTGTCACCAGGGGAAGATCCCTACGTATTTGTAGCTAGTGGAAACTGAGGCTCAAGGGAGGAGGAACTGCGTTAAGGCTACACAGTGAGCTAATGGTGTGAAGCAGTGATTCAAGCCCTGTCCTTTGTCTCCTAGCTTGTAGCCTCTTTTCCAGAAGCCTGGGCCTCACCCAAAGCAGGCTGCCCTGCCCTGCCCACCTCCCTCCCTCCTGGACATCTAGCCACAGCTGTGCTCTCTGACCCCTCTTCACTTCTACAGAGGGATCAGAAATAAATGCTTGCTGGGTATTCTCCACTTTGAACTTCTCGGTCGTCTCAGCTGCCCACCATGGATGGAGCGGCCTTGACAGGCCGTGGGTGCCCGTTTCTGGGAGTGACCAGAGCCTGCAAGCACACCTGTTGTGGAGGTTGCAGAAGGACTTTGCCGTCTGAGAGTCGGTGTCTCTAGCTCTTCACAGCTGAGGTGGCTGGGGGATTCACAGACCTGGGGCAACCCAAGAGAATATGAGATTTAGCAAACAGGACCAAGAGGCCAGTGCCAACACCTTGTGCTTCAGAGGCTGGTAGCTAATGACAAGACAATCTTAGGCAAGTACTATTTCCAAACCCATCATCAGCTATCCCTTCCTCCAGTCTCCTCACATGCCCACAGACACTAAGAGCCTATACCTTCAAACTATAGCAGTCTGCCCTATATGATGGTCAGCCAGCAATCTGGGGGCCCATGAGTCTGATTCTGTTGTCCTGAACCATGGAACATGTACCCTTAGGACTGCAGCAAGATGTAAAGTCCTAGGGATTATCAGTCTTTGGGAAAAGGATCTAACAACAGATTCAGTGTTTAAAGGAGGTTAGATCAGGCCCCTGCTGGCTCTCTGGCTGACCTGGCTTGATCCATGTAGTAGTTTGAATGTAACTGGTCCCCATAAACTCATAGGGAGTGGCATTATTAAGAGGTGTACCTTTGTTGGAGTAGGTGTGGCCTTGTAGGAGGAAGTAGGTCACTCTGGAGGAAGGTTGTGAAGTATCATGTATGTTCAGGCCACACCCCACCCAGTGTCTCAGTTCACTTCCTGTTGCCTGTGGATCAAGATGTAGACCTCTCAGCTCCTTCTTCAGCACCATGTCTGCCTGTCCTGCCGTGATGATGATGGACTGAACCTCTGAACTGTAAGCTGCCACCTCAATTAAGTGTTTTCCTTTCTAAGAGTGGCTGTGTTCATGGTGTCTCTTTATAGCAATAGGAACCCTAACTAAGACAACCCAGAAGGTTTGTTCAAACTCAGAGGCTGAGGCCTACAGTAGCTAGAGCCAGTGTCTGCCTACCCACTAGTCACCCACACTTACACCCCAAGGACTTCCCTTGAGGAAGGAGTCTTGAATCCCTACCAAGGGATGGGAATCACAGTGCAAGAGACAGGTTGGCATCAGTTTCCTGCAAAGTCATAGATTAACATAGTTACAAGAAAATATTATTATCTGGGAACTAAATGCATGGCTGTGCTTTGCAAGTCTCTCAGAAGGACAGTATATACTTCAAAACTGGGCCCCATTTCTGATGGGTTATCTCAGTATACCCTTATTAAGAATATGATTGAAACTGAGTGAGGCCTGGACCTAACAAGGACAGGAAGGCATCAAAAGGTGGTATTGAGTGACTTTGCCAATTACCACAGGGCTGTGGATGGGACAATGAGAACAAGAATGGGATCTTATGCTAGGTGTGGTGTTACATACCTCCAATCCCAGCACTTGGAAAGCAGAGTCAGGCTCATCTCTGTGAGCAAGGCCAGCCTGATCTACAGAGTGAGTTCCATAGGACGAGGGCATGGGAGGCAAGGCCAGTGGCTGCTTAGGACAGACGGCTCACATCCAAGCATGCACTGTGTCGATTGTGCAACACCTTGGTAATAATGACCAAAGCTCAACCCAGAGTTGGTCTGTCCCAGGAGTATAGTGGCCAAGGGGAGACATTGGCCATGGTATGGCATGTAGGAACAAGAGACTCAAGGGTCACTTACAAGTGGTGAGGACACTGGGGAGTGGGCTGCAATGGTTTCACACACTGCTGATCTGGACACTGTAGGCGCTTCGTTCTCATGGATGACTGAGTATTAAGGGAGAGAAGCCCCTTTCACAAGTCTGAGACCCACAGACATCTGAGAGACAGACTCTGGAAACCAACAATCTTACACTGGGAATGTGTAGTGCCAGCACTAAATACAACATCTCACTGGCCAGACAGCCCTGGAAAAGAGGCATTTTGACATCCACCTCACAGACATAAACTGTGAATCCGAGGGGCTATAACAAGGCCACCTTTACCACGTGGTGGAGTCTAGACTCTTAACCTTTGACCCATGAGCTCCAGACGATGACCCTTTTTCTGGCCAGGAAGGAGAAAGCTACAGAAGATGTCAGGAAGGGAAAGTGGGCTTTGGCCTCTGGAAATAGTCATCCCACCCTCACAAACCCCACACGCAGCAACTTCTCACTCTGAGGAGATGGAAGCTGGAAGGTGGAATAACTTAACATCAGTGCCTTAGCCATTGAGCCAGGCCTGGATTGGGGCAATAAAAGTGCTTGAGTGGCAGACCCTGGGGCCCCTCCCCTGTCAATCTGTCACAGCCACCCCAGTTCTTCTGGTAGCCATGATGTTGTTTTCTGAGACCCTCCCCCATTGCACACACCTGTCATTGGGGTGGGGGTGGACTACTGCAGGGGGTGTTGCCCTCAGCCCTTCGTCCTCTGCAGCCCATCCAGGGTCTGTGTCCCCTCCCCAGCCCTGACCCCCAAGGGATCCTGGGTCTCTGGTTTTTGTCAGGCCAGAGAGGCTGGTGGGATTGATTTATGAAAGGAGTCCCCACCTCACCCTGAGCCCTGGTCCTCCTCCCTCTCCTCCTCTTCTTCCCCCAACTCCTCCCCTGCCTAACTGCCTGCTCAGTTTTCCACAGAGTCAGGATTTCCCTGGGGCTGGGGGCTCCACGCCAAGAACAACACCAGACCGGTTCCCCCGCCTCTTCTACCCCTCCCATTCCCCTCCAACTCTCTCACCACCCCTGTGGCCCTCCTCAGTTAAAAGGAAGGGTTGAGAGGAGAGGGTTAAGCCCAGCCTGATCCCAGAGAAAGGGCCAGAAGTAAGGTCCCACCCAGGAGTCAAGAGGGTCCCTTCTCATTCCTTGAGAAGTTCCTTTTAGAAGCTTTGTTGGGAACTACTTGGGGAAGGCAAAGAGAATCCTGGGAAACTCTCTGGAGTAGTTTAGGAGTGAACAAGACTGAGACCTACACTGAGGGGAAAGCCCCTGAGGTTCACATGTAGAAAAAAAGCAGAAGGGATTCTGGAAACCTCTTCTGGGGTGGAAGGAGTGGGTCTTAAACTGTGGAGGCGGTGGACTCCTGCCATGGGGTAATGGGGAGGAAGCTCCTCTCTGATGGATAGCAGCTCAGAAAGGAGTGAGGAGCCCCTACAGGCTGAGACACAAAGCAGGAAGGCTTGTCATAGAACCCGAGCAGAACTGTGAATGATGCATAGTGTTGGCAGAGCAGGATGTCAGCAGACCCCCAGGGTGGCGCCAGAACAGGAGCCTAGGCGGGACAGTACATGGTGGCTTGTGTTAGAGCCCTATTTTACCTGATTCTGAGGCCCTTGGTCTAGGACAGGCAAACCAGGGCTGGCATGGCAAAGAACACTGCCTTCCTTGGAAGAGTCTCAGACACATGGTGTGACTGCTGGACAGGACGTTAACAACAGATGAGGAACCTATTGTCCTGGACCTTGTCACTGGCCTCTTGCTCTGTTCCTAGCCCCCTCACCCCTCTCTAGGCAGCAGGAACCTGGGTAATCTCTCCAAGGTTACCTCCCTCACACAGGAGTTCTTTTGAGGGACTCTAAAGGCAGTGGTTTTCCTTCACACCTGCTCTTGCCTGTCCCCAGTGACCCCCACCAATTGCCATCCCTTCCCCCATTTCTGCTTGTCTCTAGGCATTCAGGAGTGCCAGGTCCTGGCAACTGTGCCCCATCGAATGATATCAAAGCCTTCTCTTGCACAAGAAGAGAAATACCCCTCCCTTGGCATCTCTTAAAGCCTCAGATAGGGACCTCTTCCCACCTGGTCCCTGGCCAGATTCACTCTTTTGGAGCCTGGGCCTTAAAGGCCTACAGAAAACTTGAATAGTTGGTAAAGTGGGGGATCATTGGGAACCAGACAACAGGAACGGGGCCAGGAAAAAGAGGTGGAGCATCACAGCAGTCTTAGAGGGTGTCAGTGGTGGCCCAGACCCTCCTTCTAGGTCAGACCAGGTAGATGGCTTCACCCTCCTTAGCCCTGACAGGCAGCTCAGAGGTGGTCAGAAGAAGAAATGGGGGTAACTGTCCCTTCTACTCATCCAAAGCCTAAACTCCTGGGGCCACACACTGGAGTTCTTTCTGCAGTCGCTCCCCCCTCAGCCAAGGCCCAACCTCCTCCATTCCGTTTGCACCCCGGCTCCAGGCCAAATCTGGCCAATTTGTTCTGAGACAGGGTTTTGGTTTCATAGCCTCATTTGAATGATTTCCAACAGAATTCCTGCCTCCCCCACTGCAAAGTTCTGCCCACCCCTTCCCCCAGCCTCCTTCCTGCCAAGCAAGGCTGGTGTAGGAGAACGATAACCCAGACCAAATCTCAAAGTGGCACTTGCTGGACCTCCATGCTGCTCTTCCCTGGCAGTCCCAAACACAGGCTCTAAAGTCCAGCTGCTACCATCTCCATGTCTCCCTACCGAGCACGCCGGAGCTGGAGCTCTACTGGCTATCTACCTGGACCAGGAGCAGGTGATGCTAGAACCTTGCACAGCTGTATCCACAGTAGAGGTGACTGCCCATCACTATCCACTGCCACCCTGCCTGCCTTGACACATTCCCTGTCCCAAGGAGCTGAAAAGCCTGCATTTCAGAAGCACGTGTATCCAGAGAAAGCTGTCCTCAGGAACAGCCATACTTGTGAAAATAACTTACAGGCAGCCCCCAGGGCGCTCTTTCATGCTTCCTAACACTTCTCACAGATGCATCATGCACAGTACATGCTCCCACCTCTTTTCAGAGACTATGTCCTGACCCAGCGTCAGAACCCCAGGGGCAAGAGATAGCATTCCTCAAGCCTTTTATCCAGAAGACAGGGGGGGAAGACAATTTCTGGTTTACCGGCAAGGAGAAAGCCCTGAGATATTTAGCAGATTGTCTGGGGACTAGGACCAGAGCCCAGGACTCAGAGACCTGTGTGCCTACTATACTCTACTGTGGGGTAAGACTGGAAGGCAGCCTGGAAGTGTTGTCTAGGAGCTTAGGCAGCCATCCTCAAACCCCTGCCCTTAGGAGGAGATGCCTGGTCTAACAACAGCTCAGCTGTGTCATTTCCTGAGCTCTGAGGTGGGGGCCAGGCCAGGCCAGGGCTGGCCCCCACTGCCATTGTTTCAGCTTCATTCCTCTCTCTCTCTCTCTCTCTCACACACACACACATACACACACCGCACTGGGGCTCCTGGCACAGATCAGCGAGTGGAGGAGCCCTGGTGTTGCCTCTAACCGTCTCTTACCTCCACCTTCAGATCCTCAGAGCCACCTCCCTAAGTCACTACTCTTTATTTATTTATTAATTATTATTTTTTATTATTATTATTATTATTATTATTATTATTATTTTGGTGTTTTGAGATGGGGTTTCTCTGTATCGCTTTGGAGCCTGTCCTGGAACTCGCTCTATAGACCAGGTTGATCTCCAACCCACAGAGATCCACCTGCCTCTGCTTCCCAAGTGCTGGGATTAAATGTGTGTGCCACCAATGCCCAGCCCTAAGTCACTACTCTTAATCAGGATCAGAATCATGAGTTCAAATCCAGGCTCCAATTCTTACCAGACAACATTGGAAAAGTTACTGCTTTTGAACCCCACATTCATTATCTGTAAAATAAGAGAGTGAAGTCATCCTTGAGGGGGTTGCTAAGGGGGGTGAATATACACTAGAAATCAGGTGCAGGGGACTGGGGAGAGGGTTCTGTATGCGAAGTACATGCCTCTATAACCCCAGCTGGGTGGCACACATAGACAGATCCCAGGACTCAAAAGCCAGCCAGTCTAGCCCAAGAAGACACCCTGCTGGTGTTGACACTGCTGGCTTGCACACACACCTTCATAGGTGAGTGTATGCACACCTAACCCAAATAGAAGTCTGGAATGACATTGGGCATGGTGGTGCATGCCTGCAATTCTGCCTACTCCACACCGCGCGCGCGTGCGCGCACGCACGCACGCACGCACACACACACACACACACACACACACACACACACACCAAGTGCTGGAATTACAGGCAAGTCTGCTGTCATCACTGCTGCTACCACCCAGTTTGTCTCAGGGGTTTAAAAGGACCTCCTTGGGTCTTGGCTTCTGTGGTGGTGTGAATGAGAATGGCCCCCATTGGCTCACATATTTAAATGCTTAGTCATCTGGGAGTGGTACTGTTTGAGAAGGATCAGAATGAGGAGGTGTGTCCTTGTTAGAGGAAGTATGTCATGGGGAGGGGACTTAGGCTTTGAGATTTCAAACAGCCATGCTAGGCACAGTCTCTTTCTGCTTACAGATCAGGATGTAGAATTCTCAGCCTCTGTTCCAGTGCCATGCTTCCTTCCATGATAAAGAACTGATCCTCTAAAACTGTAAGCCAGCCCCCAATTAAATGTTGCCTTTTGTAAAATTTGCTGTGGTCATGCTCTCTCTTCACAGCAATAGAACAGTGACTAAGGCAGTTTCCAAATGCAAAATATAAAACAATAAATTATGCCCAAAGGGGTTATGGTCATGTGCAGTCTATTCAATGCACAGACCGCCTGAGGCACACACAAGAACAAGACAATTAAGTTTGTCTCTTGAACTGGCAGTGGTGGCATTCACCTTTAATCCCAGCATTCAGGAGGTAGAAGAAGGAGGATCTCAGTGAATTGAGATCTGGTGAATTGGCTGGTCTGGTTCACAAAGTGAGTTCCAGGACACAGAGAAAGCCTGTCTCAAAAAAACAAAACAAACAAACAAACAAAAAACAAACAAAAAACAAAACAAAACAACCCTCAAAAAAACAAAAACAAACACAACAACAACAAAAAGTTTGTTGCTTGAAATTATAGTCGAGGCCTAGCTGTCAGGGACATTTATGAAGAAAGTATCATCTATATTATTTGTTTCCTAAGCTTGTATATGTTGCTGTGTGAGCTTTGCTGCCCACAGCGAGGTGGTCTGGACTCTGTCTTGTGAAATCCGAAAGTACCGAACATCACCCCTGTTGATTCTGCCTCATGACCTTCACCAAAACCTATTCCAAGAGCTGAATTCTTAAGGGCAGAGGAAAAGATATCTTCTGGAAAAGTAAAATAAAATGAAAATTAAACTTTTCAGATCAAGTCCAGTTGAATCCAGCTATGCAATATTGCATGTATCTGTGACAAGCTTTCAAGCTACTTTGCCATGTGAACACAGGTCAATTTGGTGGAGAGAAAATGGACAAGAGAGGTGAAAGCAAGCAGTGGGAAGGTGACAATTAGCCAGCTGCACCTCAGTGAGGTTCAACTGTAGGGTTCTCCCTGATTCAATCTCCAAGACTTCCTAGGCTAGCCCTGCCAATCTGAGCCCCATGCTTGCTTGATGGCTTGCTGCTCCCTCCTCCCCCAAGCTTTGGAATAGCTCCAAGGAACTGAGCCTGCAGGCCAGGAAGCAAACTCTGCTTCTCAAGCTGGGCTCCATAAGGTTGTCCCAGTGTCCAGTAGTCACAGGAGCCCTAGGCCCAGGATGCTAGGAATCACAGAAACTCATACTTCTTTTTTAACAGACCCAGAGCTTGGGTTCCTTGGATTATTCCTTCTATGAACTCTACACACTTGTTCTTTCTTAGAAGCTTTGGGTTTTCTCTGCATCCTCTTGTCATTCTCGGTAGCAGATGAAGTGATTGCTGTGGAGATAGAGTCAAGAAGACTAAGAATGAATCCCCCGAGATTGCACACACCCAAAGTAGTAGAACCCGAGTGAAGTTCTGTAGTTAGATTTCTCTGACTCCATGATGGGGAGAGGCAGCATCTTTACTTTTGGTTTCTAACTCTGCCTGAATGCTACTTCCCAGACTACTTCCCTGCAGAATGATGTGGCTTTCCTTCCAGTCCACGGAAATACCCTCCCTTCTCCTATCACTGTGCTCTCACCACTTCCCATTGGGAAACCAACCTCAGCCCTGACATCCACCTGGGGTACGGAGATCAAGGGTTAAGACATTGAGAGACAACAGGGAACAGAGGGAAGATTTCCCAAAATCACCACTTGCCGTCATCCTGGACTGGTTGTGTGAAAGTACTTCCCCAAAGTGTCAAGACTGAAGAGCAAGGAGTGAGGATCCATTCACCCAACCATCTATTCATCTAGCTACCTTACCATCTGACCATCCATCCTCTACTACTATTCAACCAACTTTTGATCCATTTATTCATCCATCCACTCTCCTATTCATCTGTATAGCTATCGTTTTGTTTTGCTTAACTATTCATCTCTCCATTCCTTCATCCTCCCTCCTATCCAGCACTTTATTTGCTTATTCCTTTACCCATTGTGTGTAAGCTTGGAGAGCTGTGAACAAACATCTATTCACTCACTCCATATGGGGCAGCAATGTAATGATTTCACTCCAATCTGGCTTAGTGTGAACTGGTTAGTTTATTGTGGTTATCTGTAAGCACACTCAAAGGCAGCTAGCTGCATCATTGAAAAGCCCACTCCAGCCTGGGTGATGACTCTTGAGATTCTACTTTTAAGTGTGTGTGTGTGTGCATGTATGTGTATGTTTGTGTGTATGTATGTGTGTGTATATGTGTATGTGTGTGTATGTATGTATATGTATGTGTGTATGTATGTGCGTGTATGTGTGTGTGCATGTATGTGTGTGTATGTGTGTGTTGTGTGCATGTGTGTATGTGTGTGTGTGTGTGTGCGCGCATGTGGGTATGCTTGCACATGTGCATGTGCTCATGTACGAGTGAGGTTGTCCACAGAGGTCAGAAGAATGTGTCAGATTGTGAGGTAGGAGTTACAGGCAGCTGTGAGCCTCGTAATGTGGATGCTGTGATTATAGTAAGTGCCCTGAACTGGCAAGCCATCTCTTCAGTCCCTGCCCCTGCTGCTAAAGACTTCTTCTTCTTCTTCTTCTTCTTCTTCTTCTTCTTCTTCTTCTTCTTCTTCTTCCTCTTCCTCTTCTTCTTCTTCAGACAGGGTTTCCATGTGTAGTATCTGACCTTGAAATTACCTTTGTAGACAGCTGATTTTGAACTAACGGAGACCTACCTACTTCTGCTTCTGGGGTACTTGGACTAAAGGAGTGTGCCACCATGCCTGGTTCCAAGTGACAACTCTTGAAAGCTATGTTCTTGGAACTCCTGCACAGCTTGTAGGCAGCTCCACTAGAGATTGTAGGGCAGCTCTCCCAAACAACTACTACTGTCCATATAGCCTAAGGGAGAACCTTGGGAAGGATTTTTATAGGTTTCATTTACTTCCTGAGTCTTATGAGCATCCTTCCTCCTTCCAGGAGGAAATCCTTCAATTTAGAGGACACAGCTATATAACATCCTTCACACACCCATCCATCCATTTGCCTGTGAATTTGCTCAGCCATATACTATTTGTCTATATTCCATTCATCCTGGCATTTGTCTACACATCCATCTACTCACATATACCATTCTCTGTTTATCTGTGTACCCATCACTCATTCACCCAACCATTCTTCATCCATACATGTACTCACTTTGTCTATTTCTCTGTACATCTTTGCACTTATTTCTAACTTTACCATCCATTCACCCATATTTGCCCATAAATGTCATATACATACTTTAGCCACCTATCCATCCAGATGTCATAACCCTTAATCCATCAATTCATTGTCTCCTAAATTATCTGTATTAGATCCAATAACCAATAAAGTTCTTTTATTTTAAGATTTTATTTGAGAAGCAGAGCACTATGGGAGTAAAAAAGTCAACTCTGTATTCAAATCTTGGCTCTTGCCCCTTACAGATTTTATGACTTTGAACAAGTTACCTAACTGTGATTTGCTGAGATTTGCTATCTGTAAAGTAGAAGTGGTAAGAGTGCCTACTCCTGTGGTGACATTTTGTTTATGAGCTAACAAATAAAGTTTGCCTGAAGATCAGATAGCAAAGCTAGCCACACTAGTCAGCCATAGAGGCCAGGTAGTGGTGGCACACACCCAGCAGCCACACTAGTTAATCATATAAGCTAGGCAGTGGTGGTGCATGCCTTTAAACCTGGCACTTGAGAGACAGAGGCAGATGGATCTCTGTGAGTTCAAGGCCACCCTGGAATATATGAGAGTGAATCAGTCAAAAAGAGAAACAGAGCTCACACCTTTAATCCCAGCACTAGAGAGGAATATTAGGCAAGAGCTCAGGGTCTCTGTATTTAATCTGTAGTCAAGCTGAGGACAGGATCCCTTCAGCCTTGGTAGAGGCAAGAACTCTCTAGTGGTTGGCTGCTTTGCTTTTCTGATCTTCTGCTTAAACCCCAATATCTGTCTCTGGGTTTATATTATTTGTGCTATTTACCCTCAAAGTTCTTCTGAAGATTAAATGGATCTCTAAATGTAAACACTTAGAATTATAGCTAGCAAACAGTCAGCATTGGGGAAAACAGCTCCTGTGGGCGTAATCAGAAAGCAACATACTTATTTCATCCTTGTCTTTCCTCCATCCCCTCCCTTCTCCCTTCCTCTCTTCTGTCCTCTCTCTTGAGCAACTCTGAATACATCACGTACTTCTCTATTCCCATGTTGTGGCTGCTGACTCCAGCTCAGCCCCACTCCTGAGCTCTGAATCCACCTAGGCTGACTGGGCATCTCTCCTTAAGCTTTTCCCCCTTCACTCATATCATTCCTTTTCTTGAACTTACTGTGTCCATAAATGACACTGAAGCATACCCAATAGCAAGCCCAGAATCACTCAGATTTTGACATCTACCTTCCCTCACCTCTTCCACCATTAAGCACATTACTCAACATTGTAGTATTCTTCGCGTCTGTCACCTCTGTAATACCTCTTCTTCATCCCATTTTCAGCTCCGACCAATTGTCCTTTACTAAGACTTACATCCTTGCTTTCCTGTCAACATCTCTGTATCCATTGGTACCTTCTATTTCTGCTTTTTTTTTTAAGAGCTCTGGTGGTTTTATTAAAGGAAGGCTTTTCTGGTTTACTATTTCTCACCAGTCTTTTCTGGCATGCTTCTAATAATATCAGAGTCACCTGGGTCAATGATAGCCAGTGTGCATACTCTGTAGTATTTTCCACATGCTGTGCCCAATTCAATGTTATTGCCACTGTAGTGATGGACACCGGTTTTAGCCAACATGGCATAGTATTCTATTTCAGATTTCTTCAAAGCCGGGCAGTTGTTGGCAAGGATAACCAACTTCGCTTTGCCCTGTCTGATCATCTTGAGAGTCTGTTTGTATCCCAGCACATAGTTCCCACTTTTCATAACAAGCTGGAGCCTAGAGTTGATGGACTCGAGGGACTTTTTCATCTTCTTTGCGGCCACCATCTTCCTGCCTTAGGTGCAGGACAGCCCCCAACCAAGAGCAGCTGCCAAGATGGCCGGGGAGCAAGAAAGCCTATTTCTGCTTTACTACACTCCTCCAAACCCCTTTTCATGATACCACTCTTGCGCCAAAATGAATCAGTGATACCCTTCTCACTCTACCAGACTGAGGACTCCTTGAAGGTGTTGTATAATAGTCTCCTCTGCAACTAAAACATTCCACCCTGCAGGGAAGCTCTTAAGCAGGGAAGTAAACAACAACAAAAGAAGTTTCAAGGACTCCCTGAAACTGAGCAGATTCACTAGGCCCCTCCCTGACAGTCAACAAAGCCCAGCTGCAAAGAAGTCTGAGACCAGACCAGCTGCCTGGAAGCAGAAACCAGCTGAGCTGCCTGGAAGAGACCAGAGTCACTTGGAAAGGACACTCTCCAACCTGTTGAGTGCAAGCTGTGCAGGGTGCTCCAGGTTCCCAGCTTCTATGATCTGTCACCCATGCTGGGGTAGGCTTTGGTGATGCAGCTGTCTTTGAGTCATTTCTGTTCCTATAAGTAACTCCTCACCTATATTCCTGTAAATAACTCCAGTAAAACTCATGGTTCACCAAGCTGGGCTTTGGTGGTGTCTGTAGTTTGATCTGTTTTGGGGAGCCATGTGGCCTAGTTTTAGATCAGTATATGAACGCTTGTCCAGTGAGTCTCTGAGAGGCAAAGCCTGCGGAGACAGCCTCTCACTTGGCAAGACCTGGTGGTCCTCTGAACAGCACAGAATACTGCTGGGACCACAAGGTCGGCATGCTCTCTCCTCTCTTTTAATATTGGTGAGCCTCTTGGCAGATTTTCATTTCACTTTGTTAGTCATTTGTGGGGAAGATGTGATCAATCCTGGAAACACCATTTCCCCCTCTATTTTTCCCTAAAATTCTGTGGAAACAAATGCTTCTCAGGTTCTTATTTAGAAATACTAGTTGTCACTCCAGACCCTTATGATTCAGTGTAGGAAGGATTAGAGGCAATAAAAGATTAATGGACATATATAAGAAACCAACACAGGGGACATTAACTACATCTCCTAATTCTGAGAAAAAAACATTGATGCCTTATCAAAATTCACCCTTTATAGAAAGACTTAGACATACAGGGTCCTTTTATAGTACAAGAGAACAGTTAGAGAAATACAAGCTAACTGCTGCAAGCAGTTTATGGCCATCACTCCTATTTCTGCCAAGTGTGCATTGTTAAATTTTGAACACTATTGTTCTTGAGACTGTATGCCTATGTTTATCACCTTTTAGCTATGTAAGGACAGGACGTACCTGGTTCAATATTTAGCCAAGCTAATGAAATGCTGAGCATTGTTTTGGGTTTAAAAGTTGTTCCCAGGCAGGGCTGAGGCAGTCTGTCTTGGGTTCCCTATCTGAGATGAGTAGAGTATGCTTCTTCTTGGGGAAAGTTTTGTCACACAGCATAATTGACACCTGACAGGCACACGACAGAACCAAAGATGAGACGAAGGAGGAGTGTATGTATGGTCCTGGCTGTGGGTAGCACAACAGGCAACTGAGGCTGAGCAGCCTGATTGGGGAGCATCTGTGAGTAAATTCTCATCAAGTTTTCCTTTTCTGTATGATGTGTGTTAATGAGCCTTGTGCTACAGCAGTTGCATGGTTCTTGATATGGGTAGTGAGACATGAAACTAAGGCTGAGCCATTAGGACTAGGAATGTCTGCAGGAAAAGTCCCAGGATGCTAGTCTTCATCTGTATGGTATGCTTGCTTGATGAGTGAGGTCTACCACATGAATATAGATGCCCTTAAAACAGTTTAAGGTTTAGAGGAGATTTTGCAGACTTTGAGATTAGTCCACAAGCATTGAGAGTGTTAGCAAGGATCCCCGCAAGGTTGCCTACCTTCTGTTGTGTGGAGTTAGTTATGTATCTGAGGCCAAGATGGTGGTCATGAAGGAGCTAGCCTGGAATTCACAGAGATTCATGGAGGCATGAAAACTGAGTAAGGTAACTACCCATCTCTCCATAAGGCAAAAGCTGCATCACCTGAGGCAGCATGAGGTTCCTTTTGGGGTAGGTTGTCAGAACCATTAGGAACATTTGGTTATATCCATCTGAGGTCCCCACGAACATCAGGAACTGGATGGAGGACCACAGAGGAGGGTCAGATGACTATTGAGGGAACTGGAAATAAGAGGAGCTCTGTTTGGATCCCAGTTCACTCCACCAGATAATAGAACTGTGTTTTCAGAAGAGATAAAGAAAAGGTTAATCCAGCAGGGACCTTGTGCTAGTGTGAACTGTTAGTGGTTTTGTTAAGACCTTTAGTACAGTAGGAAGGGCTCTGGCAGGTCTCAGTGACTTAGGCCAGCATGTAAAGTCAGTCAGTAAAGTGAGAGAGAAAGAGACCTAGAAGAGATAGTAAGAAAGGAAAACAAGCCAAGGAGGATCTGTATGGTCTACAGGAAGGCAAATGTGGCAAGAGTCATTCTGACCTGGCGTTCCTGAGGAAAGCATTGGTAGAAGGCAAACTGCATGCTAAGGAGCCTCTGGAAGGCTGAAAAGCCTGAGGAGCAGGACACAGAAGATATCCATGGTAGAATAACACAGGTGACAATAATAAAACCTGTCCCGGGGTGGGTAATTATCACACCAGACTAAGGAACTAGTCTTTCTCTGTCCTGCCAGCCAGCTCTCAAATAACAACATGGAGACTTAATATTAATTATGAAAGCTCAGCCTTAGCTTGGGTTTGTTTCTGACTAGCTCTTATAACTTAAATTAACCCGTTTCTATTAATTTCCAATGCTCTCATGTAGTTTGTGGCTTTTGCCTCTCCTCCTGCATGTCCTACTTCCTCTGCATTGGGCTGGTGACTCCCCCTTTCTTCTTCCAAGGGCTCTCTGTCTGGAAGTCCCAATTATACCTCCTGCCTAGTTATTGGACATTTAGCTTTTTATTAACCCAATCACAAAGACATATCTTTACACAGTGTAATCAAATATCTTACAACAAGAAACTCTTTCAACAACTAATATGGTGGATGGAGAGGCAACAGCTACCACTACATCCACAATGCTGACCCACGGCAGCTCTTACACAGGGAGACGGTGGGTGATGCTGCAGAGAACAGGGCCTTGCTCCTCCTTGGCCCTAAGCAGGTCTGAGCAGATTAAGTCAGGCCCACTGAGTTTATCAGGTGTGGAGAAATGTAGAGAGGCTCCATGGAAGACCTCCAGAATATGCAAATGTAATGTCCGAGAGAAAGAATGACAAAGGATTACAGGGAGCTAAGACAGCACCTCCTACCCTTGCTTTGTTCCCAACTTTGATCTGTGGAGGAAGGAACTGATACAATTGGGTGGAACCTCTCCATGCTGTGTTAGACATTGCTTATGTTTAACTTCAGTATCTTCTTAGTTGTGAATGTCTTAGGTCACTTGACACTTGCTGGGAACAGATGACAACAGACCTTCAGAGTGTTTCACCAAGCTTATCTTTGTACTCCCATTGTTTGTTATGGGATGGGTGTTGGGGATGCTACCTTGTCCTACCCACCCTCTGGCAAAAGTTTTGCTGTATAGATGACATTTTGCAGATTTGGAAAGTCATTGGAGAGGCAACTGGGTGTGATGGTACTTCAACCACCTCATAACCCTACTGGGGCTGTGTTAATTCAAAGAAAAAAATCCAGAGGATATTCCCAGAGGCCATAAGGTTATTGAATGAAAATCCCAGTGCCAGGGGTGGCTCCTTTCCTGTGAGCTGTTGGCCAGAGTAGCCTCTGAGGCCCCACAAACCATAAAGACTATTGCTACTGCTGTTGGTGGTACGCCAGAATTAGATGGTAAGAGCTTATTGCTGAAGACACTGCTTGTGCATGTTTTGACTGTAGGACTGGAAATTCCCAGACTGCTGGCTGCCTTTAATAATGCCAGAGGTGGCCATGAAGGCTGCTGGCGGGGAACTGTCACCAACATTCCTGCTTCTCTATGGACCCTAAATGCTAAATTCTAACACACCAGGCAAGACATGCCTGACTTTGCAATAGTGGATTGGCTATCGTGAGTAAGACTAACAGCCTTCTGATTGGGTTTAAGGCCTGTTCCATAAGAGAGAGTTCACATCTGATACTGTAAGCTAGGGCAGATACCTGTGGCTTGGGAGGCCATAGGTCCCAAAAGGGAAGCAACATCTATGGCTTTTCTAGATGGATGTGATGTACCTGCCAAACTGCCTTCTACACATGTAGTGCGTGGGCCTATACTTCACTGTTACTATCAGCCTCAAATCATAGCCACTGGTGAAGCTCCTCAGAACCAGTGACTGTTACTGTTACTGTGGCATAATAACCCATTTCTTGGTCATAGGTGCACATCTACAGTCACTCCTTCCAAGGCTCAGGGACCACTGGGGAAGAAGGAGTGGAAAGGGTATAAGAGCCAGGGGAAGGAGTGTAGTTGTATAACAGTTTCCTGGCAGTAAAACATTCCATCCTGCAGGGAAGCTCTTAAGTAGGGAAGTAAACAACAACAAAAGAAGCTTCAAGGACTCCCTGAAACTGAGCAGATTCACTAGGCCCCTCCCTGACAGTCAACAAAGCCCAGCTGCAAAGAAGTCTGAGACCAGACCAGCTGCCTGGAAGCAGAAACCAGCTGAGCTGCCTGGAAGAGACCAGAGTCACTTGGAAAGGACACTCTCCAACCTGTTGAGTGCAAGCTGTGCAGGGTGCTCCAGGTTCCCAGCTTCTGTGATCTGTCACCCATGCTGGGGTAGGCTTTGGTGATGCAGCTGTCTTTGAGTCATTTCTGCTCCTATAAGTAACTCCTCACCTATATTCCTGTAAATAACTCCAGTAAAACTCGTGGTTCACCAAGCTGCTCTTTAGTGGTATCTATGTCACAAAATGGTCTGTTGTAGGTTTCCTATCTGGGGCATTTTGTCTCCCCAGGAAAAGTTTTGTCACACAACAGAAGGCAGCCACTGTCACTTACCAATAGTAAAGCTCAGGGACTGACGAAAGAGACCTCGGTGGGAGCCTGTTCAGAGCATGCACTATTTCAGTAAACTAAAAGGGAGATGCTGGGAATGCAAGCATGTGCTGCGGAGGGCTTGGTACAGTGAAATGTGCATGGGTTGTTGTGCTGGTACGTCCCTGGAAATCAGCAAAAACAAGAAAAGGATAGCCAGAGACTGAAATGGCATCATCTGCCTAATCTATGATGAACCAGGAGGTGCCGCTTAGAAGTTCTCCCTCAGCACATGGGTGGGCGGGGAGAAGCAGTTTAGGGACCAGAATGGTTTGAAGTAAGACGGGAGGAAGCAGGTAGGAGCCTAGGTTATCAGAGGGGCAGTTCTGGAGGAAGCCGGCTAAGTGATGGCAGATGCATACGTAGCAGGAAGGGCAGGAGGCCATTGGAGATGAATGGCCAGCATCTAGGTATGAAAGCCGTGGGGCTGGAGCCAAAAAACAGTCCTTTCTATCAGGTACCAAACCTCAGAAATCCAACTGTGATGAAATGGTAGAAATGGGAAGATGTCAGCCATGGAGGCACTTTCAACAGTAAGTGCAAAGGATGTCCCTGCCTGGGGTTACAGTGTGTGTAGAGGACAGTGGAGTCTGGGGAAAGCCAGCTCTAGGTCCTACACATACACAGGTGTCCTTTCATGGTCTCCTAGGGCATGCTCTATGTTTCCCACCTCAAGTTTAGTTTCCATAGCATGTAGGGAAAAGTTAGGACCAAGAGCTGCCTTCTGCCTCTCTTGCCTGTCTCTGTCCCAGGTCAGTCAGGCCGGTCATACTGATGTCACAGCAGGCCTCTAGCCAGATCCAGAGTCTGTTATCATTCCTTCTCTATGAGATGGGAATGACTAACAAGAAACAAGAGAGAGGGGCATGGAAGAGAAGTGGAAGGAGAGAGCTGCCTTCCCACTCTGGGCCCACTCCCTGACTGTGCTTCTGGTAAGTACCACCCGCACCTGGCTACCCCGCTCCTTCTTCATGCTATCCAAAAGACAAACACTGAGGCGGCCCTTGGCTGTGTAACAGCCCACTAGTGGAGGCAGGTGTCACCCCCCCCCCCCAGTGCCATCGGGTGCAGCATTTCTGGATTTCCTGGGCTCTCTTTCAGGTTATCCTAACAGAGTGGAAGGAATGCAGAATTGTGACCCAATAGAGTGAACTTAGATTTGGCCATTGTTGGTGACTGCCTCTTTGGCCATGGGCAAATCAAAGCCCTTCTGTGAGCACTTCCATACACAGACTAGAAATATATAGTTAGAAACAGTCACAGGCAAATGTTCCTTGTGGCATGGAAGTAGAGCAGAGGGCTACGGACGCCAAGTGGCAAGCCCAAGGGGCTATGAGTGCCAAGCGGCAAGCCTAAGGAAGGCTGTGACATTGCGAGATCAAGGCTGGCACTCCAGGCTGACAGAAGTGGGTGGCCCCAGCTTAGCTGCCTCACAGGAACTAGAACTGGTTTGGAGAGGAAGCTCCCACCTCCATCCCTGCTGCAGGTGTGTGCTGAATAAATGAATGAGGGAATGAATGGAGAATGCTCAAGGTCAGACACTAGGTCAGACACACAGAAGCACCCCGATGGTAATGGGGGCCCCCAGCTCCCTCTGCTGGGCATCCCATAACTGCTTAGAGCCCCCAGCCTTGCTGTCGGGTCCCACAAAACTCAGCTTTGTTTCTGTGGCATTTCTTGGCTTGTAATTATATGCAGCTTCCTGTGGTCATTTGAATCCCATTCTGATCCCATTCTCTAGGCTCTTGGAGGCATTTGGTGCCTCTTGCTTCTTGGTGTCTTTGGTGCCCATCCTAGTGCAGGAGACATCCAGAGGATGCTCGAAGATTGAGTGCCTCCCTCATCTACTTGCCCTTAATCAGTTTCTGAACTCTGACTTTAAACCACCCAGGCCCCAGCAGCCCCACCCAGGAGCCAGGGCTGGGCTAACCCTGCAGTAGTAGGTACAGTGTGCCTCGATGGGACACCTTTCCTTGCTCCTTTAACTGCCTCACCTTTCCGTGCACAGGCTGAGCCTGGCATAACCCCTAGTGCCTTGTTGTATTTAACCCTGCTATATACCAGGCACTATCCGTTATTTTTTTCTGCCAGATTCTATATTTTCTTCAAGTTTCACATTAATAAATAATGATGATTAAAAAAAGAACTTTTTCTTTTTTTGAGCACATACTACCATCTCAGATACAGGCCTTACATTTATTAATGAGATTGAGCAATTTAACAATGTCGTAGCATAGAAATGATTCTTATACTTCTTACAGATGGCGGCACTGACGTCAGCCTGCCGAGGTCACGTCAGAGAGCTGTCCTTCGCTCCACACCTGCCAGTGCTGTGTGGGCAGCGCTTCCCACTTCACTATTCCAGGTCTCCCGGCTCTTACTCAGCACCTGGCCTCAGCGGGAAAGGGCCCTTCCCCCACTGGCTTCCCTTTTAAATCATTGACTCGGAGAGCTAATCTGCCCCAGAGTGTGTAATTAACAAAGACTAGACAGACTAAAAACTCCATACCCCAGTCCTTATCTGCCTGCAGGGGAGCTAGACCCCCTCCTGGGGTGCTCTCTATTCCTCTGCCAAGGCTCCGCTTCTTGTAACCTTGTTCTGAGGTTCTGAGGTCTGAACACATCCCAGCCCTCTGGAAAAAACACCAGTTGGCTGTATCCACTGGCAGGAATGCAGTGGGCTTTGTAGGCCCCTGTTACGAGCAGTTTCCCCCTCCCCCTCATTATTCCTGACTCCTAGGAAGCCCTGGCTAGAAGTGGAGAGGCCCGGGTGAACAAACTGTGGACAAGAAAATGAGTAAACAAGTGGTGTGTGGGTAATGGAATGGGCTTGAATACCTGTACATGCCCTGGCTCTGATTCCTGATAGTGGCCAGAGACAGTGTGAGTGCAGGGGGAGACATCAGCACACTGGGCTGGACACGGCCAGCAAAGTGCTTATGTACCCCTGGGCTTAGGCTCAAGTTGGCCCTGAAGATCCTGGGCTCCGTCTGTGGGTGGGGCCCCCAGTGAGCATGGTGGGGTGGGGCATGGGCCACAGATCCTTCTCTGATCCAGAGCTCTTAGAGAAGAGCAAGGGTGGACATGGGATCTGTGAGAGAATGCTGCCCCAAGAGTGCTGAGTCCACTCAGGCCCACATCCCTTCTGTAGCATTGACAGCTTGGGATGACTGAAGTGTCCCTGCCAATCCCCTCCCGGGAGCCCAGAGGCTGCTGAGGCCCCTTGTTATGGGTGTGTTCCCTTCAAGGTGATGACACTGCAGGTCTCTGGGTACCAAATGCAAGTAGTGTGGGGCTGAGGGGCAGAGTTGGCAGTCCTGAGAGCCTGCACTGCCAGCAGCTTGTGAAGGGGCCCAGGAGCCAGCAACCTTCCCATCCCTGTATCACCCGCCTTTAAAACCTCAGTTGACACCTAGGCCTGTAGCTCTGTGCTACCACCTATATTTCTCGGATAAAGCCCTGCCCCGCCTGGAGGCAATGAACCCCAAGACTGAGGTCTCCACACTTGAGCCAGGAGTGTGTACTTCTAGGCCTACCTGGCCCCTCCCTGTGAGGGAAACTATAAGTTAGGATTTGCAGAGATCTCAGAAGCACCTAAGTTTACTGCAGGAGGATAGCATCTATTAAACCCTACCCCCTTATGTTTGTGGCCAAAGGAACCTGCATTTCTTTGTGTGGAAGTTCCCCTGCATGCACATGCAAACCCTCTCCCACCACCACTGAGGAAAAGAGGCAGGACATATGCACTTACCCAAGCCCATTCCAACACCCAGAGACCACACCCCTTACTCATTTTCATGTTCTGGCACCCCCACAAGTATTCCTTTGATTCCAGAGACGTTCTTGACCTCTTCCTGGCTCTTGTTATGTATTCCCCAAGCCTTTCCAGTATGCAGGCATGTTGTAGACAGAAACCCCAGCCTCTACCTCTAATCTTGGCTGGGGATGGGTCAAGTTACTGAATATCTCCTGTCTGGGTTACTGAGCTGAAATAAGATGTGGACACACTAAGTGTTTAGTGAAGAGAGGCCATGGCTGGTTTTCTGCCTGTGAAGGACTCCTCTTACACTTGGTCAGGGGATCCTCAGAGCTGACAAACCCTGTGGCTCTCTGAGACTCTACAGGACACCATGCAGACTCAAGAGGGTGTTCACCTTGAGCCACAGAAGCAAAGAACTCTAGGATAGCTTGATCACTTCAGTTAACACACCCCTTCTAAGAAGTCTGTTAGATGCTCAAAGCTATGGGGCTGAACTACAAAACAGAAATTAGGCCTGGCCAGGCCTTGGTGTAGTTTCCTATGGACTCCGGGAAGTTGTGGAGGTCTAGCAGTCAGGGATGATTAACATGAGGAATCAAGGAGCCCTGCTTTGGGAGGAGGAATGAGAAGGGGCAAGAGTCATCTTATTGCCTTTATTTCGCTGTCTGCCCAGCTGGCCCCACTATAGGGCACAGGGCCAAGCTTGTACACACTCATGCTCTCTGTGAAGGCAAGCATGTACACAACATACACATACATACAGCCCTCTCACGTGCGCGTACACACATGTATGTACACACACACACACACACACACACACACACACACAGACACACACACACATCTCTGGCTCTGTGAGTCAGTCTGTGGGAGGCAAAGGCTGCTCCTCAGCCTGCTCCTGCCTGCCCTTTTATGACAGCACCAAGGGCAGGGGTAGGGCAGGGCCCTCAGCCCCCAACAAGTCCCTGTGCAAACTGGAGGTACCAGCTGGCTTCAGGATGGGGCACCATATTTCCCCGTTCCTGGAGTCCCCTCATCCACTTCCTGGGGGAGGGAATACTCTCTGCTTACCTGGTGGGGGCAGACCCCTGCCAGGGCTGGGGCCTGAGGAACACAGGCTTACCCCCACCCGCCCCTACCAGGACCTCCACTATTGAAGCACAGCCAAATCTGAGTTGTGAAGATTCCCCACTGGAGAGCAGGAAGGTCTGGACCCCGAGGCATCTGGGGAGGGGTCATCACCCCTTCTTATAATCCATCTTCAATATGAAGAGGTTTGGGGCACACTTCCTGGGAGGGAGCACAGGCCTGGAGAAGTCACAGCAAGGGTCCTCCCTAAAACTTCCATCTTCTGGACCACAGCCAAAGGCTAGACATCCAAAAGTCCAGCGGGCCGGTGAGAATCCTTGTGCAGCTCTGGGGGGCACTCTCCCCCAGCTGGAGCAGAGTGTCAGACCTGCACGGGCAGTGTCTGGTTCATCTGCAACCGCATGTCTTGGATACTGCTGAGGATCTTCTTCTGGTGGCCCGCCAAAGTGACCCCGATCCTTAGCAGATCCCTAGAGATAGAAACACGGCAGTTAGCTCCTTCCCTTCTGCTTGCGATGTTGGGCTCAGTCCGAGCTTCTGCCCAGGCCGTAAGAGGGGTACTTACTCTGCAGTCATCTGGGCCACCAGGTCAAACGATGCAAACCCAGCGCTGACAAAGCTCTCCTTGTACCTCCCCATCTTGATTGCATCTAGCCAGTCACCCACTGTGGTGAAGGTAGTATAATCTGGGACTGTGCGGTCCAGGAGGGGCTGGGACATGCTGTGCACAGGGAAAAGAAATAAAGAGTGACTTGGTACATGGAGGGAGCTAGGGAGCAGGGTAGGGTGGCCAGTCTGTGGGAGCTAGGACACTGACCCAGATGGGGCACTGGCGATGACCTTGAGGCTGGCAGCATTTCGGATGAGCTTGTCTAGTGTGTTGACGATTTGGGAGAACTTGGGCCTGAGGTTCCGGTCCCGCACCCAACAGTCCAGCATGAGCTGGTGCAAGGCAGTGGGGCAGTCCATGGGGGGTGGCAACCGATAGTCTTGCTCTACAGCATTGATGACCTGGGTAATGGTAGAGAATCTGAAATGAGCTCCCCTCCATAACCTGCCAACTCCCACAACCCACCACTCTCCCTCAGTTCTACTCACATCTTGGTTACTCATGTCCCAGTAGGGTCGCTCTCCATAGCTCATGACCTCCCACATGACAATTCCATAGCTCCAGACATCACTGGCAGAAGTGAACTTCCGGTAGGCTATGGCCTCTGGGGCGGTCCAGCGGATAGGGATCTTCCCTCCCTGGAGATGGGGCGATATGCCCTTTACACCTTGTGACTCAAGGCTGACCCCCCCAGCCCCGAGCCCCTGCCTGGCCAGCCCTCCCCTCCTTCAAGTCCCTCCCAGGTGCTTCCTGTACCAGGGAGCTTGTGTAGGTGGGATCTGAGGGGTCATCTTCCAGGAAGCGGGAGAGGCCGAAGTCAGACACTTTGCAGACCAAGTTGCTGTTGACTAGGATGTTGCGGGCAGCAAGGTCACGGTGCACATAGTTCATCTCAGACAAGTACTTCATGCCAGCAGCAATGCCCCGCAACATGCCCACCAGCTGGATGACTGTGAACTGCCCATCATTGAGCTGGAGGCAAGAGGTAGGCTCAGACGGGGCCTGCTGCGCCTCCCCACAGGCCCCTGGCTTGCGTGTCTGTTCTCCCTGAACCCTCTGAGACCATGCTTTGCAGCTGTGTCCAGAATGTGCTAAACATAGTTGTTAGCTGCCTACTATGTGCCACACAGCTTGTCTACAGCATCCCAGTGGTCCCTCTGAGATTCTAGTATGTGTTACCAACCCTGTTTGGTAACTGAGGTAGCTGAGATTAGGAAAGGCTAGTATTTGCTGGACTGAGTTCATATAGGCAGTTAGGAGCAGAGCTGGCACTTGAAGGCCAGGTATAGGAATACCATGTGGCCTCTAAATATGTGCAGACTCTGAATAGGTCTCTGGCCTGACATAGCTGTCTGGGAAAGAGTAGGATCGAAGCGGCTCTTACCCGGAGGAAGGAGTCCAGGGCACAGTTCTCCATGAACTCAGTGAGGATCATAACTGGACGACTTTTGGTGACCACACCCTCTAGACGGATTATGTTGGGATGGTCAAACTGACCCATGATGGAAGCTTCACTTAGGAAGTCCCGCCGCTGCCTCTCAGTGTAGCCCACCTTCAGCGTCTTGATGGCCACAAACACCTCCCGACGGCCAGGCAGTTTGAGCCGGCCCCGGCACACTTCCCCAAACTCCCCTGTAGAGCACAAGTACAGGTCACAGGGCTTTTCTGGGATCATCCCAGCATCTCTGCCTTGCACGCCCACCTTGCTCCCAGGTTACTCACCAGCCCCTATCACCTCCTCGATCTTGACACAGGACACATCAATCTCCTTGGCAAACTCTCGGACAGCTTCATTGGGATCCTCATAGGTAAAGGGGTCAATGTAAACTTTCATCCCAGGAGCAACTACAAGGAAGAGAGGAAGGCACAGCCATAGGCAGGCAGTTCACAAGCAGGGTCCAGCCCTTTCGGGTGCGCACTTGACAGCCTTCCTGCTGAGCCTGCCTCATCCTCTGTGCCATGCCCAGCACCCTGCCCCTCCTCCATGAGAATGCTGAGGAACCACATGAGCTAGACGCCCAGGATTCCTCTTCTTGTCTTTCTCCCTCATCTCTCATCATGTTCATCCTTCCCCTTCCCACTGCCCAGCCTCGTCCAGGCCTCCCAACGGGGTTCTCTGCCGCTGCACTTTTCCACCCAGCTGCCCTGCGTCTTCCTTGAACAATACGCTCACTGTCTTCCTCAACTGACAGCCTTCCTAATTACCAGTGGTAGAGTCAAGTCCAAACTCTGCCTGCTGTTCAGGACCCTCCAAAGGGCTGGCCACACTTCTCAGCCTGGCATTCTCACAGCTGTCAAACAAGCTTCTTACTCAGCCAGGCACATCATCGGGCACTCTACACCATTCACTTCTTTCCAGAGGCTCCTTAGGCTAGGAATGCCTTCCTCCCCCAATGTCAATCCTGCTCATCCTGCCACTTCCTCTAGGAACCTTTGAACTCTTAGTGTCCTTTGTCACAGGAATTGACACCTAATTGTTTCCTGTGTGTGCAATATCTTGTCCCATAGGATTTACTGTCTTTGGGACAGGGGTTACATCTTAGACGCTGGGGCTAGCAAGCAAGGGAGAGCTCAGGGGACCTGGAATGAAGGAGAGACCAGGAAATGGTACCCTACTAGAAGCAGCCAACCAGATGGAAGGACCTTGGAGGGGACAATCTCGGCTGAGCCTACAGGAGCTGGGCACTGGGGAGGGTGACACTCACTGTACTGCTGCAGTTTCTCAGTGTACTCTGCATCAGGACCATGGCGCTGCTTCCTGCAGGGGCAGAGGACAGAAGGCCTAAGGCCAAGTGCTAGAGGACCCTGGAGCCCACAGACAAAGCAAGGGTATGGGAGCGGGAGCCCATGCTGGTGGTCACATCCCAGGTCTCTGGGTAGGGGCTGAAGTCTCTGGGAGCAGGAAACAACACAGAAAACAGGGTGGGTTGGAGTAGACCTTCTCTGGCAAGGAACACCTAGGACCAGGATGGCTGTGGCTGTGAAGGGAGGTGATGGTCTGTGAATGCGGCCGGAGGGTAAAGGGGAGCCTGAGTCAGTCTGTGGGGTAGCCATGTACCTGAGACAGACAAGAGCGATGACCACCACAACCACCATGAAGACAAACGCGGCGACAGTGGAACCCACGATGAGGGGAAGCTGCTCTTGAAGTTGCTGGGCACCTGAGCCTGGAGACCAAGGATGGGCAGTGAGTGAAGGAATGAGAGAGGAGCCGGGGCAGCCAGGCGTGGCACGCAGTGGGGTTGTACCTCTTTCACTCGTGGTCTCAAACTCAGCAGGGCGGCTATACTGTCCATAACCGGCTACTGTGCGAGCTCGGACCTGAACTACATAGCGGGCGTCAGGCTGCAGCCCATCCAGCTGTACAGAGTTCTTCTGGCTGGTTACAGTGGAGGCGATGCCTTTACTCTGCAATGCCACGAGAACAGAGGCACCTTCAGGTAGGTCTTAGCGCCAGCTGACCCTCATCCATAATGATGCTCGCCCTGTGCTGAGGCTGATTCCCAAAGGCCCCTCATTCTATCTGGGTGTAGTCTTGTCCCAGTTTTGCCCCAAGCCTTTTCCTGCCCCTTGAGATTCTTACCTTCTCAAAGTACTTCATCTCATAGTCCAAGATGACTCCGTTAGGCCGCTCCGGTGGTGCCCAGGACAGGGTCAGGCTGCTCCCCGAGCTGCTGTGCAAATGGAGTGTAGGTACTTCAGATGGGGCTGGTGAAGAGAAAAGGACACTAAGGACTCCTGGGCTCAGGGATCCTTCCAGAAGGCCAGTTTCCACAGGACCTCTGTATCTAGGGCAAGGTGACCCAGGTCCCCCTCTTTTGTCCCCTTCTCACCGGCCTGGTTGGTGGTGATATTCACAGCTGCATAGCGGGGTGGCAAAGGGCTTTTGCCCGAGACACCGTTGACTGCCTGCACCTCAAAGGTGTAGCGTGTGTGGGCCAGCAGGTGGCTAATGTGGACCCGGCGCTCTGTCAGGCCCAGCTGCCGAGGCACAAACTCCACGTTGTCATCACACCGTGAACAGGTCACGGGACCCCCGGCTCCAGAGCGCCCATGGCACTTCTTGCAGATAACGTTATAAAGGAGGTCATCCCGTCCACCAAGGTCCCGGGGCTCACTCCATTCGAGGATCAGTGAGGTCTCATTCACATTGGAGATCACACCCCGGGGTGGAGATGGCACAGCTTTGGGGACATGAAAGGAGAGGTGAGTTGGAGGCCTAGGACCACCTTTCTGCCCACTCTGCCTGGGACACTTAATTCTACCACTGCTTTCATGAGCACCAAAGTCTTTCTGTACTTCTGCACGGGGAGATAGGTCTCCTGTTCATCCTTCAAGACTCACGGCAGTGTTACTTCCTCTTAGAAGCCTATCCCGACTGTCCTCTCCTATCCCCTGTACCCTGTATATCATCATTCCTAGGCCTAGTACTTAACACGTTAAATGGTCACTATCTCTTTCTACAATTTAATGTTAAGGTCCTTAGTGGTATCTTGCGATTTTTTATCTGCTGCCCCTGGCACAATGCCTAGCATAGCAAAGGCAAGGATGGAGAGAGCAGGGACAACACAGCCTTAGGTGGTACAGCCTCTTATGGCTACGACTGGGCTGAGAGTACAGCAAAGGATCGATGAGCTGGCAGGTCCCTAGCCAGCTCCTGACACTTGTGAGCAGCTAGTGGGACCTTGTTAAAATGCAGGTAGCGGGACAAGCTGGATTCTATCGAGTTCTCAGTGACATAGAGTGCATCCCGCATCTAGGAGGGGCTATCTCGCTGCCTTAGGCTAAGCTCCAGTTTCCTGTCTATGAGGGGCTGCCTATCTCGCTGCCTGCAGCTCTCTAGGCTGGCCCTGGAAGGAGAGGCCTGCTGAGGGAGAGCACAGGGGCTCACGTACTGGTGCAGGCACTGTCTGCAGAGTCTGAGTCCGCACGGTAGAAGTTATTGTGGCAGGTGCAGATGCTGGCAGCGGGCGAGGTGGTTCGGCTGTTGGGGGGGCAGGGGAGACAGGGTCCCTCTCCTTGCTTTGCCTTGTAACTCCCAGGGGGACAGGCTGCAAGAGAAAAGAGGACAGCACATATTATCTCTCCTCTCTGCAGACATCAAACCTTCCTTCCTCTGAGAGAACCTGCCCTATCCCAGACTATGTTTTAGCTGCCCCAAAACTGCAGACCATGGGGGCAATGCTTGCATTGCCCAACTCCAGCTACAGATACGAAGGGCCCTTTTGCCCCACAGAAATCCCATGTCAGCAGATTCTCCTACTCCACTCCCCCCCCCCCCAGAAGATGTCAGCTCATTACCTGGACAGTCTGGCTTGATGAGGCAGGGCGGGAAGAGGAAGAGGAGGGGATGGGAAAAGACCACCAGTGGGCCTCAAACTCTGTACCCTGCTGAGATGCCCCAGCCTTCCCTAACAAGTTACTGGGAGAGTGACTCTTGAGAACCCTCAAGGATACTGCCACAGCCAGGAGGTAGGGCCTCCTCTACAGACTGCTTCCAGCTTCCGGCAAACCTCTGCCCCACCCACCAAGGAGCAGGGCAGGGTTGAGAGCTGGGCAAGAGTAAGAAAAGGAGGAAAGAGGGGGTAAGAAAACAGAAAGAAGGCTGGGGTCACCTGGAGTTCAAAGGCCTCAAATCCCCCAGGAGCCCCGTCCCCAGGGATCCCAGAGCACAGTATCTCAACACCCTTTCCCATCTCTTCTGTCAACCACATCCAGCCCCTGTGGTACAGGCTGTGCATATTCCCCATGTGTAGTGTGGCCATGATATTTATTAT
The DNA here is from genome assembly GCF_943737965.1 of Phodopus roborovskii. NCBI lineage: Eukaryota > Metazoa > Chordata > Mammalia > Rodentia > Cricetidae > Phodopus > Phodopus roborovskii. Next base: position 7,205,176 of record NW_026126469.1, on the reverse strand, counting down.
TAAAAATCAGAATATTTATAGAGTGAAACTAGGATTGATAGGAGAATGGGCATAACTGGAGATTGTCCTGGCCACACTGAAGTGACTTGTCAGTCCCATGTGATGGCCTCTGGAAGGGGGTCGCCAAGCTTTCCGAGGCTGTGCTCTCCCTTAGGGTTTAATGTCCCCTCATGAAGGTGATATTCCATCCTAGCTCTTTGAACCAGTGGGGGAGGGGGCAGAGGCCAGGCCAGCCTGGTTGCTATGGGAACCAGCCTGCACTTCCTGCCAGGGACCTGCAGAGTGTTAGCCCTTCTTCAGGCTGTCAGGCTCATCACCCCCACCCGCTTTCCACACTTGGGAAGAGGAAGTTTCCAGCAGGTCCCTAAAGAGAAGCAGGGGAGGTAGCAGTGAAGCAACCCCAAACTGGGGCTTCAGGAGGCAGACCAGGTTGATGGGCCAGCGTCCTCACACAGAGGCCACAGTAAGAGCGTTTCCCACTCTGGGAGGCACCATCACAAGTCCCATGGGAAATGAGCAGACAAGAGACAAGACCCTCACACCTTAGCCTACTTCAACTCTGGGTGGGGATTTAACGCCAGCTCCCACATTCCCTAGCTGGGAGGCCAAGACTCCAAGTTTTTGTTGGCAAAATAGGGCAGAAACTGGAATTGCTAGCAGTGAGGCTTAAGTGAGACTGCCTCATCAGGGTTTACAGCTGGGAAGCCATCATGCGGTCTGATGAGACTCAGCTAGTCTCCCGCCCGTCTTGTGAATAGGCACTTGAACAATCCCTGTCCTCCACTTGTCTCCACACTCCTGGGACCAGTGGCACCCATCAGATGGTGACATGAGATTCGAGGGCAGGGCATCACTTGCTCATTCCCAATTACAATCTTAAGAAACGGTCCCTAATACTGGCCCATTTTGCACGATGTTATTATGGTTAAATAACTGGCACAGGCTCACACAAGCAGTTAAAGTGAGGACTGAGTACTAGAGGGACTTGCTCTCTAACTACTGTGCCATACACACTGCCTCTCAAGAAACACAATCCTAAAGGCAGAGTGACACCCACAGCAGAGCCCCCTCTAGAACTTCTACAGTGACGTGTACACTGGGGGCAGGACCAAGAGGACATCCCTGCCAGCCTCAAAAGTCTGTCCAGGTTTGAGCTGCATACTCATCAAGCATTCACAAGGTCTCTACTCTTCATTTAAAGCCTCCATCTTTCTCGTTTTTCCCTTCCCTGGTGCTGGGGACTGCAGGAAGAGCCTTGTGCACGCCAAGCAAGTGCTCCACCACAGAGAGCACCCTCTTCTTCCCAGTGTCCCTCTTTGTAGGATGCTCTTCTATTTCACAACAAGCAGCTCCTCCCTCTCCTGCCCTCCCTCACCTGAGACCATATCTAGTCAGAGAGGAGGCCTGGCTGTGGTCAAGGTTTCCCTCTTTAGGCCCCACTTACCACGGCACTGGGACTCCTTGGCAGCTGGCTCATGGCCCGTAGCGCAGGTACAGGCACCAACGGGCACCATCCACTCCCCGTCACCATTGCAGTAGAGCTTGAGTGGCACCGACACCTCCACAGCATTGGCGATGCAGGTGCCGGGGGCAATGACCAGCGAAGTGGGCTCAGCCCCAGTGAGGGTCTCGGGAAAGAGAGCGAAGCCTGCGGTGGTGGATGCACACTTCTTGTAGAAGGCACGCACAGAGATGAGTGACATGCATGCACCCTGGTCCTGGAAGGCCAAGTAGAAGCCAGCTTTGGAAAGTGGCCCAAAGCTGCGCACCTTGGTGTTAACACGACCGGCATCGAGCCGAGAGAAGCTCTCATCTGGTGCAATGGTGTCCACTTTCACATAGGGGTTCTCCATCCAGAAGGGAGAGGAGGCTGAAGCCACATCACTATCAGCCTCATAGTAGAAGAGGTTGAAGGTCTCCTTGCAGGAGCCAGGGATATTGGGGATGCTGTTGCAGTCTCGCACGGTGAACTTGAGCTCCACATAGACACGCTGCACTTCCCGCCGCCAGATAAAGCCCGTTCGAAGCCAGTTGTTCTGACTGGACTCACGTACGTTACACACCTGATATGTTCGGATAGGGTTCATGGCTTCATCATAGCCACTCACTTCTTCCCACTGAGTGTGAACAAAATAAAAAAGAGAATGAGCCTCTTGCCTAGTGTCTGGGGCTGCTGCATTGATCTTGCAGGGGTGCTTCTGTGGTGGGTGGCTGAGCATGCCACCTTACACCCAGCTTTCTGACCATGTCACTTAACTGCTCTGTGCTCAGTTTTGTAGTCCGAAACCGAGAAGTAATTAACATACCCGAGGGATACAGAGCTAAATGAAGAAAGCACCTAGAACGAGACTGAGACCCTGGGAAGCCTGAGGTGAGTCCTACTGTCCAGGTGTGTATTTTGGGGCCTCAGTTTCATCACCTGTACAGTGGGAGTGGAATTAAAAGAGGTTATGGGGAACTAAACAGTACAACACAACTTGGTTAATCTTGCCTGACAGAGAGAGAGAGCATCTGGTGAACACTGGCTATCAACACTACTGACACATCTCATGGGCACAAAAATTCCACAAGAAATCAAAAGGTCATAGAAGAGACAGACCAGCCTAGATCACAGTTGGTCTGAGGACCGCAGAGCCTGTACTGCCATCACACCCAGGGCTCCAGGGCTCAGCCTAACCATGAAGCACCTGGAAATGTTAATTCCAATAGCTGAGAGATATTAGAAGGGTAGGAATTTAACAGTCAAGAAATAGAGGCCAAGAAAAATCAACTGCCCTGGGCAAAAGCACATGGAGTGGTAGAGAGCTGGGGCCCAGGCTTCCTGGTGCTTCTCCTCCCTCCCTCCCTCTGTCCCTCTGTCCCTCCCTCTGTCCCTCCCTCCCTCCCTTCTTTAAAGATAGGTTCTCATTATATAGTTCTGGCTGTCTGGAACTATGTAGACCATGCTGTCCTAGAACTCACAGAGCTCCACCTGCCTCTGTGATTAAAGGCATGTGTCACCAGTTTGGCTTTGCCTCCTGGATCCTGAGCCAGTACTCTTTCAGGACCCAGGTGAGGATGATGCTCTGGATAAATTTAGAAGGACCACCAACCAGGGGGATAGGACAAAGATGGAGCAGCAGACAGAAAAACAGGAGACACAAACATTCACATACTTGGATCAGGCTATGATGGTGACAAAATGGATGAGAATGAGAGGCCACAGGTGAGGACAGAGACAGTCATGGAGGGAAAAGGCCTAACAGCAACCAATATTCAGTAGAGAAGATGGAGAAGTCTTACCCCACTTTCTGGGTGAGATGTCCATGCCAGCTCGGATGTCACCCATTTTGTGTCCATGAGGGTCTCTGGGGAAACAACAGAAGGAAAAGGTCAGGGGTCAATCTTGGAGTGAGGAAGTCACCCAGGAAAGGACAAGAAACCAGTTCCCATCAGGCACAACCTCCCCCAAATCTCCAAAGACCCCCTCCCTTTCCCCAAAGGAGAGCCAGAACATCCCCAGAGGTGTCACAACTCCAAAGGTGTCAGTCTAGCTGGCTAGGGGTCTGCCTGTGACCCTGGGCCTGGGTTAACTTGGCTGGAGCAAAGGCTGGCTCACACACCTCAGGCTCTGCTAATCTCCACACAAAGGGGCCAGCAGGGCTTTTATGCTGGAACAAAGGGCTGTGGGCTTCAGACCCTGCAGCCTGGGCCTCCCCTGACTCCATTCCCAGCACAAAGGCCCAGCCTCACACACTGCCCTGGGAGGGGAAGGGCAAGCTGGGGCCTGCTCCCAGCCTCCCACTCAGCCACCTGTGGGGGCTGAAGTAAGGGTGCTCTTTGAGGTAAAGGACCACTGATGCCCAGAACTTAGTTCAAAGCTTCATGAACTCCAAGAAGAAATCACTGCTCACAGCCCTCTACGGAAGACTGATGCCTAAATAGAGCTGGTATATTCTGGTAAAACTGTTAGGACCTGGGACAAGGGGCTGGAGGTAGCTCAAGTGTAGGTATAGCAGTCTCAGTAACAAACCCTTTTAAGGGACCAGAGAGCCAGGCTTGGAGGCACAAGCTTGTATTGTAATCCTAGCACCAAGGGGTTGAGGCTGGGGGATGGGGAGTTTAGTCTAGGGTTCATGGTGAGACCATTAAAAAACAAACAAACAAACAAACAAAGCCTGTCCCAGTCAAGTAAGGTGAGTTGCCTTCCTCTCTGTGTCAGGGCTAGCCCCCTTCTGTTCCTAACTCCTGTCAGGTCAACTTGCTCAGTCATGGGATGGGCACCTGAATGTTTCACACAAACTTGCACCCAGTTCTGAGCTTTGGTTGGACAAGCGAAGATAGAGTGACTCCAAGATCAGACCTAGCATAGGGACCTCCAACTTCTTCCCTGTAGCCTGAGCGCCAAGGCAGCCTCAACTTTGGGCTTGATGTGGTAGCTGAGGGTCCCTTGAAGAACTGAACCCCACATGTTCCTGCAGAAGCCGGCAGAGAACCCAGCGTATGGGCGGCATAGGGGCAGAGTGCAATAGGCACTCACTGCAAGAAGCCATGCTCTAGAGCTAACAGCTGGTGGTCCTTACAGGGCTGGCCCCGTGGCAAGGCTGTCCCGGCCTCCTGTGGCAGACAGACCAACAGACACACATCTGGCAGGTGGTCCTTCAAGGAAGTAGAGGACAAAAGCAGGGGCCCAGAGATAGGAAGGGGGGTGTTGCTGGGCCAGAAGATGGGCCAAGTTGAAGAGACTCTGGCAGGCTGGGACCAGACAGCAGGGATGCTGGGCAGCGGACTACAACAGACAGTAAGATGAAGAGACAAGGAGGCCCAAAGAGACATCGACAGAGAAGGAGAGTGCCAAGTGGCCTCTTCCCCAGCCGGCAGCCTGGAATACTCCTGTCCCTGGGAGCAGCGATCCGCAGAGCCAAGCACACCCCCCTCCCCCCCAGCCAACCAGCCGGCCAGTCCGCCTGCTTGTCTGCCCGCCGCCGCCCGCCGCTGCCCGCCCGCCGGAGCAGGCAAGGGCTCCCACTGCTCCCGCGCGCTGCCTCCCTCCTCCCTCTCCCTCACTTCCTTCTGCTCGGCCTGTGCCAAACCCATCTGGAACTGTTTAAACCCAAATATTCAGCCCCCTCCCCCTCCAGCCAGATTCCTCCACAGTTTAAAACAAGCCCTGCGCTGGCTCCGGGAGGAGGGGAGGGGGAGGAGAGAGGGGAGGGCTGGAGGCGGGCGCAGGAGGAGGGAGAGAGGGAGGCTCTTCATTTCTGTTTAATTTCTGGAGAGGGAGGGAGGGGATCAGCCTTTGGCCATCGCTCAATCTCGGCACATTTTTCCCATTAATGAGGAGAGGACTTGGGTTTCCAGGCCTGTGTGCCTGAGGAAGGGCTCGGGCTCCGGTCACCCGGGTGGGGAGGAGGCGGGCCGCTCTGGTTTCCCCACTTCTCTGGGGAGAGGAGGGGCCTGTTCTTTGCAGTCTGCCCCAAGCATGGGAGGGAGGTCTAGGGCAGACTGAGTATCAGTGCCCTGGCCTCAGAAGAACTGACTGACATTGTGTAGCACCCATCTGTCCAGGTACCGTGAGGGAGACCTTTTCTCGGCTGTGAAGATACAGGGACTAAGAACAAAAGAGCAACGTGAGCAACCTCCAAAGACTCTTAGCTGCTACTCACACACAGAGCCCACCCCCCCACCAGGTGGCTGTGAAGGGAGATAAGAACGAGGGCCACCACGAGATACAGGGCTCATATGGCCCTTAAAAATCACTGGGAAGCTGATGATCTGGAACCGGGGCTTCGATGCAACACCCTTTCAGTTTCCCACAGGGCCACAGCCATAGCAAGAGTGCTGTGGCAGCAACTTTGTAACTCTCACCTGTGGGCAAACACAATAATTGTACAGGCAGTACCCAGTTCTCAGGGCAAGTCAACACATATGGTGGACAAATACACACAGCCCCAGCCACCCGCAAACACACACATGGCCCCCCACACTGCTAGTCTGCCTTTTTCAGACACAGATGCATGTGGCACAAACGGATTAGTCCCCTTAGACATTAACATACAGCGAATCTTTCTCACACACAGAACCAGCTTGCCCTAGGCAGACCCACTCTCAGCCATACAGCCTTTCTAAGGACGGGAACGCCCAATCCAACAGTACATCCTCCTCACACACCCAACTGCACAGCAACAAGGCACACACAGTCCTGCATATAAAGTACAAACACAAGTACTGATTTCCCTGCATAGACCTGTAACACGCTCCTACCCAGTCACATGGAAATTCGATATAAGGATCAACCATTAGCCTGGAGGTGGTGGCACACTCTTGATCCTAGCAGAGGCAGAGGCAGGAAGAGCCCGAAGAGTTGGAAGCCAGAGTGGTCTACAGAGGGAATTCCAGGTCAGGGCTACAAAAAGAAACCCTGTTTCAAAGAAAAAAAGAAAAGAAAAGAAAGAAAGAAAGAAAGAAAGAAAGAAAGAAAGAAAGAAAGAAAGAAAGGAAGGAAGGAAGAAAGAAAGAAAGAAGGAAGTTCCAATAATCACTAAAGTTAGTGTAACAACTTGAAGGGTTGAAGGGTCTACATACAACAGACACAGCAAGCATGCTCTTCTTTGGGGTATCTCCGTAGAGAAGGAAGAGTTGGGAGAAGGTGCTTCCTCTCACCCTGCCTTTTTGGCAACCCCAGCCTTGCTTCCTGTTGTCCTAGCTAAAGGAGGAGCTGTCAGGTCACAGGGCTGGGGGTGGGGCAGGGGCATTGAGATGATTCTGGGTGTGGTTGGGTGCGGCCTCCCCAGGTATAGCCCCTGCCTAAGCAGCAAGCCACTTCCCTGGCAGCAAAATGACAGTGTGTGGAAGATTCCTAGGCCTTAAGGAGGAAAGCACCATTCAGCAGTCTGGCTCAGGAGCCGGCACCATGGGGACATGGTGGACGCCCTGGCCTGCCTCTGAGGGTCTCTTCTGGGAACTAGTGCAAGAGGACAAGCTGAGAACCTTGCTGCCTGACCCCGTGAAGGGCCAGATCCCACAGCACCTCCAGGTTCCAAGTACACGAGGGTCCAGAAAACAGCAGACGAGAAATGAGACAGAACCAAGGAGCCTCTGGCCTAAACCCGGACTGAGGACTCTGGCTAGGGAAGCAGGGGGTAGGGTGGGCACAGGAGGACAGGGTCTGGGCAGAATGGAGTGTCCTGAAGTCTTGATGTGACAGGTCAGAGAAAACCAGCCCTGCTGTCCTTATCCCCACAGAGTCCCTATCTTGACCCCAAGCAGGGAATAAGGGTCCCCTTTTCTTATTCCAGGCCTGTCAGTTTGTGTGCCTGCATGTATCAGCTGGGAAGGCCTGAGAGGAAAGGGTTTGGGGGAACCCTGCCCTAGGACCTGAGGGGTGTATGTGCACACACACGTATGCAGGTAATTGTAGTGGGTTGTTTTTGGTTTGTTTGCTTTTTTTTTTTTTTTTTTGCTTTGTTTTGAGTTGCTTGGGCTTCCCCAGGGCCACTTTCCCATCCTCAGCTCCAGCCCCTTGGTCCCCACATCAGGCCTGGATGGTGGGGAGGGGACCATCTCTGAGCAGAGAACACATTTTGTTTTTCATTCTTCCCCTCAAATCATGGGGATTTATAATTAAATAAGCCCGAGAAGGAGAAGAGGGGAGAAGCACAGGGCAGGGAGCCCAAGGGCCTCAATGTTCCCACCCTGGCTGCCCCTGCCAGCTAGCCTGGACCATAGACAGCTGGCCTTGGCATGAAGCCTCCATCCCTCCCTGGATGCTGGTCCAGTGGCCTGACCAGGAGCTGAGGCAGAAGACCATGGGAGACTTGGCCTTAGGATAGCCCTTGGGCCAAGGGGCCACTCCCACCCCATCAGGTACCCAGCTGCCACTGCCCCCCCACCCCAAGCCTGACAAACCAGTTTGACTCAGCACAACAGGCAGGTCTACAATTTTCAAACTATGCAGGCCTGGTGATTCAGCCTCTTCTGCTGTTTGGTTCTGCTCTTTGGAAGGCTAGTGGCGGAGGAGGCCTTGCCCACAACAACCTAGGCTTTAGCTCTCAGCTGCTTGGGCCAAAGTGGCAGGCAGCGGTGGCAGCCCTGGCTGAGAGGAGGCCAATGAGGAACAAATTGGTTCTCCTAGATGCTTGCTGCCCTTTCTCCTCAGATTTGGAGAGGAGTGGAGGGGTGGGGGAGGGGGTTGGTGGTGGAGGATTGCCAGAGACAAGAGAAAGAGGCAGTAAGGAATCCATGGTGATCCCGGCTGTCGACCCCCGGCAGCTCCCACATCCTCAGGGTCACACCAGCTAACCTCAGAGGACAGAGGCTTCTGCCCACCCCCCCCCCCTCACGCCAGGCTCCTCTGCAGTGAGGACTTAACTAGCATGGCTAAGTGGGATGTCCGACCCCACCTCCTACAAGCTTTCTCTTTTCACAGAAAGGCTTACTCCCAGATGGGGCTTCCTCAGATACATACAACCGACCATGGTGCAGACATCATCCCTCATCCCAGGTCCCATTCTCATCTCGTTTCACCCAACTGAACACCCCTTTCCCACTTATTCATGGTCCTAGAGTCATCTGTGCTACAGGGAACCAGAGAAAAGTCCTTAAAGGAAAAGTGAGTGATGAGGTGGTCTCACAGATCCCAGGGCAATCTCTGTGTGTCTGTGGGTGAGTATGCACAAGTGTGGGGTAGTCAAAGGGCAAGGGGCGAAGGGTAATTTTTCAACTAGGAAGGACTAGTAACATCCCGATTCCTAGCAAATGGGAAACGAAGATGAGATCCTGGGATCTTGGTAAACTCCAAGTGTGCAGAGAATGAACAGGAACTACACCATGGGCAGCACCCACAGCTCAGACACCCAGAGTCTACATGCAATGACACTGTTGTGGAGAGCCAAAAATAAAAGGGCAAACCACCTGAGAAGCTTGGGAGCTGGTGATGGATCATCAGTAGCAGGCCCTGCTCACTGGACAGTCTCCAGGACCTGGATGTCCATCTTCAGACTCCATGCCCTAGAGGGCAGCCGGTATTTAGGCAGCAGCACTCTGCTCTCTATCTCCTTCCTCCTCAGAGCTGCATGGAGACATGCCCCCCCCCATCATTTCTTCCTTTCTGCCCCTCCAGCAGAGTAGGGATACTTCTCACTGTTCTCCTAGGAGTAGACCCTGGGGTAATAATAGTAATAACAACAGCTAATCCCTGAATAGCACCAACTGTGCTAAGCCCTTCACACATAGTAACAATTCAATCTGGTTGATACCATTTCCATGTGAGAGCAGGAAGAGAAAGCAGGTAGATTGTAAGGGTTGAGTCTGCTCAGCACCTGTGTCTCTTCTCTCACACACAGGGTCTGAGGTGTTGAAAAATGAAGGCAATGATGAGAGCCATGCTTGCAGGCCTGCCACTTTCCGGGGCACCCTCACTGGCCCAGCATCTCAGCCTGGCACTAGCTCTGATTCACAAGAGCCTCTCAGTCAGTCCTGGGCCCTAAGACCTGGAGATCAGCTACTCCATAGGGTCTGTCTCAATGGGTCTGAGGTCCGAGGACTGTGAAAAGGAAGAAGGGAAGGGCCTTCTCAGGTAGCCTTTGCTCATCTCCCCCAAACCACACTCCTTCACACACTCCACTCTCTGCACCACTACTTACCACACTCCACAAAGGAGCTATAGGACAGGCGACATACAGTTCTGCTAAGTGTATGTCCCAGAGTTCATGTGCCAGTGTTGCCTCTCCTGAGTTAAGATGTCACAGACCTGGGAACTCAATAGGCTCCCTGGCTCACACCCTTAAGGCAATCCACAACAAAGCCCCACACTGGTTTCTCACGCCTGAGATCCTATCGCACACAAGTGGGTGCAACCTCGGTGTATCTGTCTAAATTTGCATGTGTCCACCCAGCTGAATAAATCTGTCAGCACAGTGGGCTCCAAAATAATAGGAGCAATTTCCTCACTGGAGGAAATTCCAAAGCACCTCTACAAACTGTTTTACCGACTTTTTTTCTTTCAACCTTTATGTTTACACCATGAACTTAAGGAAGGAACCAAATTACATAGGGTTCATGTTTTTGTTCCTCAACTAAAAAAGTGTCTAGATCTGTTCAAGACACCAGGCAGTAAGTACTGCCTATATGCCAATTTTCCTTCCAATTCTGCGCTCCCCACACTATGGAAGGCTTTCACGCCTCACTTAAAGGGTTCACAATTTTTGTAACACCAGGGCGACTGTATGTGCCTCTAGACAGTGTTAGTGACCTGAGCTGGTGTTCCCTGTGGGTTCATGTCAAGTGGCGTAAGTGTGAGCTCTCGTCTGGGCCAGTAACACTCGGGCTGTTTGTTTGTTCAAGTTGAATCTTTTCTCAGCAGTAGTCTTAGTAGGTTTTACAGACAAGGCTGACCTTTTTCCGCCACAGATGACTAGTAGCCATCCGGCTCAGAGCTTGCCGGGCAAACCCTCATTTGTGAGATTCAATGGAAACCCAAGCCCTCAGAAGGTCTTGCTAGGAGTGGGGGTGGGGTGGATCGGAGAAGGTATACAACAGACACACACCTCATGTGTTGTTGGCACTTGAGAAACCATAAACAATGACAGGCCCCTGCCTCTCCACCCCCGCAGCCATCCCCTGACAAAGCCTGGTGCACACTCACAGTTAACTCCAACGGGTTCCCAACCAGCGCAGCCCCCCAACCCGGGGGAGTCCCGCTTCACCCCGCCCAAGAGCAGAGTCCCACAGCCCCCGCCTTGTCTGCTGGGTCGCCCACATTTCCTCGCCTTCTAGAGATGCGAAACCCCGAGGGTCTCGTTTCTCTGCTAAGAGTGTAGGCTATTCCCACAAAACCCCACGGCCGAATTGCGGCTTTCGGGAGTCAGGCTGCCAGCAGTTCCCCCAGAGAAGGCTGCGCAGCCGGCTAGAGCCCAGAGCCGTCTTGGACGTGTGCTCAGCCCGTGGCCCCACAGGCGGGGCTCCCCCGTAGCGTGCGGGACCCCGACGCCGCTCACCTTCCAGCGCCCAAGAGCCGGCGGGCAGCAGCAGCAGTGGCAGCAGCAGCGGAGAGAGCAGCGGCAGAAGCCCCGGCGGCGAGCGGGCTCGGGCCATAGCCCGGGGCGCTCGGGGGGCCGAGCCGGGCCGCGCCGGCGAGGCTGGGGGCGCCCGAGGAGAAGGCTCCCACACAGTCCAAGAGATCCCGGCAGGGAGGGGGCGCAAAGCAGACGGGCGGCTCCGTAAGCGAGGTGTCGCCCAACCCGGCGCTCCGGGGAGATGCCGGCAGGTCGGTCCCGCGGGAATCTGGACGGACCGGTCCAGGAGGATCCGGGGCGCTGCGTGACTCGACGCCGGAGGACTCGAGAGGCAGAGGGCGCAGGTGGTCGCTGTTCTTGGGGTGCAGTCCACGGCGGACCGAGCTTGGACCCCAGGCTCTGGGTACGCGCGCCGTCCGAGGTAGGAGCCGGGTTCCGGCTGCGCCGCTCACGTACTCACTTCTGCTGGTCCTCGGGTTGGAGCGGCCGCTCTGGGCGAGGGGGGCGGGGCTACCAGCCTGCCCGTCACACCTAGGCCACGCCCCCAGAGGCCGGTCGCCCACTCACAGACCGCCCAGCCAGCTGGTTGTGCTGCGAGAGCACACTGCTGGAGTTCAGTTGGCCGCTCCTCCACCGAGCCCACCCTCGGTGTCTAGGGGCCTGGAGCAGGAGGAGCCAAGGAAAAGATGAATTAGATTGGGCGGAGCCACACTGTCCGTCAACCGAATAATCCCGCCCCTTTCGCCCATTGGCGATTAGTAACCAGCTCGAGTCCTAGGCGACGATAACCAGATAGAACGAGCTGGGGGCGCCCTCCTGTGGCTATCAGACCCCTGGGACTTTGTCAAGTGCCTTTTTCTCCCAGTCACGTCCAGATCTAACATAGGCCTTAGCAAGTGAGGAAAGGGTTTACCCACACTGGCAGAGCCGGCTCCCAGGACTTCTCAAGGGTTATTTATTCGTCCATTGAGATGTGATAATTTTCTTCAATAAATACTTCTGGGCACCCACAATGTATCAAAGAATGGCTAGGGCAGAGAAGCCTGTGTTATCCAGGAACCATGTAAGCCTTGGAGGTAGGTTAGAAGCTCACAGCGGGGGGGGGGGGGTAACAAGCACCCCTGCAGAGAAAGAACCTAGATTTTTGAAGCACACATGAGAGTCATTGCTAAAGTGAGATCTAAGGAAACGACATCCGAGTGACAATGTGAAAGATGAGTAATAAATGCATTTCCAGGCAGAGAGAGCCCACACTTTGTGTTAAGACCTAGAATCGAAGAATCTGGAAGTTCAGAATAGTTTGGGTGTGGAAGCAGAGATGAGAGAGGCTGAAAGAGGCTGAGAAGTATGTGTGGAGGGACCCTGTGAATGTTTTTTTGGACTCATTATATGGTCTTCCTCAGAGCTAGTTTGAAAAAGCGGGGTGGGGGGGAGGGATGTTGGGGGATCTTCCCCCTATCATATTGGCATGGCTGACTGGGGAGGGTGAACAGGCAGAAGCAAGGGTAGAATCCTGGGGGCTAATGAAGGGGCCTTGACTGATTGGCAGTGGCTTAGACTAGGGTCATAACTCTGAAGAGGAGCCAACAAGGACAAATTTGAAGTGTATTTAGGGGATAGAGTTTGCCAGAATTTGTGACTAGGTGGGTGAGAGAGGTAGTCGGAAACATCAAAGGGAATCTGCAGGTTCCGGCAATGAACTTCCGCAGGCTCATTTCTTAGAACATTTACAAGGTGCAATAAACACCCTAAACAATAGCTCACACTTATTCAAGGTAGGTGTTATTATACCTTCATTTTACAGACAACACTGAAGAAAAAAGAAAATACAGAGACAAGTTGATATGTACAAAGACTTGGCAGCTTGCCCCAAGTCATATAGCCAAAAAGAGGTAGGAGCTGAACCCAGGACTGCATAGCTACAGATACTCATTTCACTTCATCAAAGAATTAAGGAGCATCAATCAATGTGTGTTCAGAACAGACCCTTGAGCTGTTCTTCCTCACCTTCAATGTCAGGACTCAGAATTTCTGCAATGTGGAGCCCAAAATTCTTTGTGGTTCTGATGTGTACTGAATCTGGAAGTCATGTCCCTCAGAGCCTTCCTTACCTACCCTATGGTTTTTGGGCCAAAGAATGAGACTTAGGTTCAAGACAGCCTCCTCGGCACATTGAACAGACCTGTTCCCCTGGCCATGAAGCACTTCCAAGACCCCAATTCAGGAAAACCCCAGCAGGGTAGGTGAAGTCATGAATCCAGAGCCTGGGAATATTGCTTTGAAAGAGCTTTGTTTCCCTGGGTAGGGACAGCTGTGTATGTGGGTCCCTGAAGCTGGGGTGGGGACATGGGGGGAGTACAATGCCTTATTCAGAGGCTTGATCTGTTCTTAAGTTCTAAAAGCTTCCAGAAACCTCTAGCAAAGCTCTAGTCCACAGAAGGGATCTTAGAAACCATGTTACCCAACTCTCAATCGTGGGCCTGGAGATCCTGAGGTGGAGAGAGAGGACTGCTTGCCCTCTAGCCCTCTCTGTTCTGGGAAGCTGTTTGGTGTTCACCAGGGTGAATTTTCAGCAGGTGGCCGAGAAGCAGCACAACCTGATTAAAGACTTGCTTATTGAAAGGCAGACTAGTGAGGCTGGCACTCCTGTTTACTCAACATCTGTGCCAGGCTAGGCCTCACCCTGAACAAACAGCCCACCAGGCGGCAGGCACCAAGCTCCTTTGTTCTTGGGTCTGATAGCAGAGGCAGTAGTGGTGGCAGGTAACGGGGGCCCATCCTCGTCGGCTGTTGGCACCATGGTTCCCACGGGAATGCTTCCTGACCTAGATGTTGACAGACTGGACAGCACTGAAGTTCTGACTACAACAGCCCTCAGGAAAAGGTGATGAACTGTCGTCAAAGGGTACAGGGCATGGGAGCAGGGGGCACAATGGATCTGAAAGCCAAATACACAGATGGCCCAAACTGTCTCATCTTTCCCAGATGAGACACCAGGGAACCCAGGGAAAAGATTTTGGCCTTGACCTTTGAAATGGAAGGGAAATAGCAAGACTATGGTAGAAAACATTTCTCTGACCACATCATCTGTCATTTGTCTGTTTGATTTTAGGAGGAAGCTTGATGCTCAGAATCCAAACTGGCAGGCCTGTATGTCTATAAGAAGATGCCGAACTGTCTGAGCCCAAGTATTCATGTGAACATGGGTGGGTGAAGATCTGAGGAACCAAAATAAGTGGCCCCCTGATAACAAATGTCTAGCTCCCAAATGTTCTCTGCAAGCACTGTGGCTTCGAAGACAACTGCGGGATGGGTGTGGCGGTTAACAACCCGGTTTCTTTCAGGCCAAGTGTCAGGACCAAACAGAAAGAGAACTTGGGGTGGAAAGCAGTTCAGGGACATCTGATAAATGCTGCAGAGGCTTTCTGCTGTAAACTAGGGGGGAGACACTAGTGGCCGGGGTTGGGCCGTGGTGGTCCACACAATAAGGTAGACAGTAGCCTTCTTTAGACAGAAGGAAAAGAAAGGACTTGGAGATAGTGGCCCTAGTACAGGAAGGGGAGTGGAGATGATGTCATGATGGGGGCGGTGACTGAGGGGTTTGTTCTGTTTGTACAGCTGAGCATGGGAGACCTGTCAGACATCCATGTGGGCACATCTCCGCTCTCACCCCTACCTGCCCTCTGAGTGGTCAATTCTGTCTCCCTGACACTTGAAGTCCTACTTCAGGATTTCACACTGTTCCTTCTGCCTACAGCACTTCTATCTTAGTGCTTGGATGTCAGCTTACATGTCACTTGTCTGGGCCCGCAGTTTTCCTCCTTCCTCTCCACACCATCACTGTCTAGCCTCTGGCATGGGTCACACTGGCTAAGATTGCATTATTAACCATAAGTTTACACAGATGCTGTCTCCCAAGGGTAAGGACTTTTCTATTTTTAAGATTTATTTATTTTATATATATTAGTACTCTACCTGCTTGTACAGCTTTGTCAGAAGTGGGCATCAGACCCCACTATAGACAGTTTGTGAGCTGCCATGTGGTTGCTGGGAATTGAACTCAGGACCTCTGGAAGAGCAGCAAGTGCTCTTAACCCCTGAGCCATCTCTTCAGCCCAGGACTTTTCTTATTTGTCACTGAAGTACCTTCTCACTAACAGCTTCCTAAGTGAATCAGTATGTATTCAAGCACCAGGTACTTTTAGCCACTTCCTTGTCCCAAACCAGAGGCAGGCTTTATTAATCAATCCCAGACTCTTTTCATCCATGTGATGTTCCATACAGCCATTGCCTGTCTGCAGAGAACTGGCACATAGAGTTATAACCATCTGCTATTCCTACTTGCTACTTACACAGCCTTGTGTGAGCCTTTTGAAAGATCTTTGAGCCCCACTAGTCTCCATCAAACATCTCATACAAGATGTGGAGATAGCCCTTTCATCTTTCCTTTATACGTGGGCTCCCAGTCTGGGTATTACTGTGCTGACAAGCATGATATCCAATATGGCAGGTGAGCTCAGGTCCGATTATCCTCTTGAGCCACACTCACTCCTGGGCCTTTCTGCTTTCCTGTTTAGCACCAGTCCCCTAAAGGAAAGGCTGAAGGAACCTTTGATATCTAGTTCAAAAATCCCCTTATTTTCTGACTTCATAGAAAGGAAGTCAATAGAGCCACAACCCAATCAAGACTAGTGGACCATAGCTAGCATTTAACTGAGCTGCACCTCAGGGACCAGTTGATCAATTCTTCCTTGATAATGGGGACACAATGAAAAGACTGCGTGGTTTCCAAGTCCCGAGAGGCAAACAGCCTGGCTTTCTTGAAGGTCTGAGCAGTTGCCCTTGGATAGCTCTATCTCTTTCTTCTACTTCCTAGTCATCCACTCAAATGAGGTAAGAAAGGCAGGTATGTCCCTCCACAGTCCATTTTGGGAATTGCCTTGAGCCCTTTGGGCCATTGAGACGCTTTTGGCTATTCCAAAGCCTGTTGGTGACTCTTGGAAGCTTCTTGCCTTTCTCTCTTTCCCACCCAACCTGGCTGACCCTCATCACACTCTAGAAGTTATTCTGCAGTGATCCTTCTAGAGCAAGAGTTCAATGTGGGCTTCCCTGGAGGGAAGGTAAAGGAGGGAATGTTTGAGTGTTAACAAAGCCTCCCTGTGCTCTTGGATATAAAGTTGTTAGACATCTTCCCAAGAGGTGAACACTTTGGGGGCCTTTGAGCTGGCCTGGGTGGTGTGTTTGCAAGTGGTCTCTTGGTGCTGAGAGGTTTATATCTTTTTTTCTAGGATCTATTTGAAGAAACTTTGATGTTTGAAGGAACAGAAAGGCAGATCCTTGCTGAGGAGGACAGGAAGAACCCAGAGGGACTCAAAGGTACTAATTAAGAACCAAAGTCCATGGCCATCAGAGGAAGTTAAGAGCTGGAGGTGACTTGGACTTTGGATTTAATTAGAAAGGATGGAATAACAAGGGCCAGAGGGAGAGTTTAGGAAGACAGATTTCAAAGTGATATTTTGTGTTCAATCAGTTTATTGAACAATTATGAGCCAGGCACAGAAATGCAACTATGAACCAGTAAACAAAGGAGTTTATGTCAGGGGAGACGTGTGTGTGTGGGGGAGTGTTGGCTTCACAGGATACCACAGGAAAGAGGTATAGGCAGGACATCTGATCCAGTTGCCGAGGACAGCTCCTGGTGAGGTCTGTGGAAGCCTCCTCAGGAAGGAGGCAGTATGTAGAAACCCACACTAGGCTGGGGAATCAGACAATGTGGTCAGAAAGGAGAACAAGGGCATGGGCTGTACAGAATGGAGCTCAGACCCTTCTGGATCTGGAGACACTGGCTGATTCCAAAAGAAAGAACACTCATCCCCACAGTTCTGAGGCAGAGACTGTGCTAGGGTGAGCTCTTAAAGCTGCCTGCCAGGATCCAGCCTCAGCTAGGGTTCATGTCCTGAGACAGGGAAGGGGCACAGGCACAAGGAAAACTTCTGACCACCTAGTAGATTACACTCAAATGGCTCTGAATAGCTCAGGCTGTCTTTATTTATACTTAACAGAGATTCTTCTTGCCAGGGTTACATGGACAGCTTTACTATTGGCTTCTATTATTGACTTTAAGAAATATATCACACTTTAAGGAATACACCATGATTAGTCTGAAAGCCACCATTGTTCCCCTTTATGCTTCCCCACATAACCTTATTCTAGAAGGAGAGTTCAGCATTTTTGCAGGCCTTAACCAAATATTGAGACAGACACATCCTGCTGATCTTATAGCACTTATGTCAGCTGGCTTGTGGTTACAAAATTAAAAGTAATAGACATGGGCACAATGCTTTAAGGACAACGACATTCAGTTCCAGACAATTATTTCATATCTGTAAGATACAAGAGAGCCCTATGTCTCAATCTCTCTGTAAAAGGCAGACTCTGACCAGCACTCTTTCCCCATCCCACTATACCATATTTCTCTACCACCAATGTAAGCTCCTGTGCATGGTAAAGATGGGTTTATCCATCCCATATTTTACATTGTGTTACTTCTATCAGAATATACTAGATCTTATTATTAATTCTATATGCTTGGTGCCCAGGGAATTTACTTTTAACAGGTAGCACTATGTATATTCCCGAGGCTTTCCCCCCATTCTGTGTGTACATGCCTTACTCTCCTTTCCAGAACTGTGAGACATGGTTAATGTTCTAAGTGTTGTTTTCTCATAGGTACCTAACGGTCTCTACTAAGTCAGAAAAGCTACCAGGCTAAGGAGTTATAGTTAGTAATTCCAGATAAGAGATTTGAGAAACATTAGTCCCCTTGAATCTTAGAGGAAAAATATTTGAAAAGGAACAGAATTTCCAGGGAAAATTACAGCTATTGCATGTGTGACTGACAAAGTAAAACTATCACCCAAACAATCACCAATATAATGAGAGAGAAAAAAAGCCTTTAAGCTGCATTCCTATGCTGTTCTGTGGAGTAGTGGTCTCTGCCAATGAGAGTCTGTTTCCACAGGCGTTTTGTCCGGAGGAAACCCGTTGGACAGGTAGTCATATGCTGATTTGAGACTAGGCTGCACAGCTCCCAACAACTGCCCATTTGTTGTAATGCTGGGGGTAGAGAAGGGAGAGAACAATGGATTTACAGCTGGGAAGATGGCCCCAGTAAAGTGCTTGCCTCACAGGAATGAAGACCCGAGTTCAAATCACCAGTACCCATGTAAAATGCTGTGTGCCAAGGCAAGTGCCTAGGATCTCAGCAATGAGGAGGTAGAGACAGGGTAATCCCTGAGAGTTGCTGGCCAGCCTGTCTAGCCAATTAGTGAGCTCTAGGTTCAGTGAGAGAATCTATCTAAAAAAATTCAAGGGGAGGCAATATTGACATATGGCCTGCCCATACATACACACATGCATGCGCGCGCACACACACACACACACACACACACACACACACACACACACACACACCCTAAAAATCAAAAGACAAGTACTGGTCATAAAAATACACATTGTGTGTGTCCTCTGAATTAGGGCTACACAGCTCAGAGGAGGGATACAGGAAACCGTGACGGACAGGGTTTAAGGTCTCAAGCAGAGGCAGGTGCTGGCCAGTGGCTTTGTAAAATCACGCTTCCTTTCTTCCCTCAGTGCTGTAGTGCTGTACTCCTTACAAATGTTCCCTCTGGGCCGTCGGGGATAAGGTGACTCTCAAGGTCTCCTGACCCAGCTTCTCCTAGAGGTGGTAGGTAGAGTGATGCGGCAAGCCTGTGCCACCCCTGCCTGTGTCTCTAGAAGCCCCAGTCCTCCACGCCAGCCTCAGGCAGGAGTGCTCATCTGAAGTGCATGCTCCTTCCCCCCTGTTGGCCCTACTCCCAGCTATGTGCTCAAGCAGTAGTCTGGTTCATTCCAGGTAGGGACTTCTTTCCCAGCACAGACAACAGTAACACAGGTCCACTGTGTCCAGTTCACACAGTAGAAGTGAGATGCTTCTCTTTGCTCCCAAGGCTAAGCTTGGCAGCCTGTTCCTGCTCACCTGCCTCTCCTCAGGCCTGTGGTGGCTATTGCTGCTGTTCACTGAATCACGCTGCACACAGCCACCAGCTGGAAGGCACAGGGAGAGGGAGGTGGGGAACTTGGCCCTGCCTGATTTCCAGGCCCCCTCATCTCCTCAATTCTTCTTTTCTCACATGGAAGACAATGACAACTCCAGGACACAGACATGAGGATTACAGGAGAGATTATAGCCAGAGTACTGTTAGATAGTACCATTCACTGTTTATTTACACTTGCTATTGTCAGTCAATGCTCCACTCTATCCCCACTTGTGCTGGGTGCTCTAAAACCTGAGCATAGCATTCTTTGTTAGCCAATAAGTAAGAAGAGCCTATAATCCCAGCATTCCAGGAGGCTGAAGTAAGAGGATAGTCATGAGTTTAAGGCTAGCCCACGCTACAGAGTAAGTTCTAGGGCAACCTGGACTAGAGTAAGGCTCTACTTGAAATTTTAATTAATTAATTAGGGGGAGATGTAGGCTACAGCATGTAGGGTGCTGTAACTCCCCCATATGCAGGCAGACCTTAATTAGATCTGAGGGCCACCTAGAGCTGCTGTTGACCTTTCAGCTCTATTGGTTAGGTAACAGGTTAACCGCTCAACTGGCTGATGACTGCACTCCAAGAAGCATGAAGACAGAGCACAGGGAGTGCCAGGCCGTGGTTTCCCTGGACACAGTGTGTAAATTATGTACCCAAGAGCTGACACAGTGGGGCTGATGAGATTGGGCCGCAGCAATGTGAGAGAGTTTAAATAGATGTGACTTGGTTTCCCTCTGGGCCCTCAGAAGGTGAGAAGTAAGCTAATAATGTGCTTAGAGAAGGTGGAGTGTCCGCTAGGGCAAGGTTCCTTTCCTCTCCTATGGGGTTCTGCAGTGAGCAAGGTTGGTGTGGCTTCAGTTTTCATGTAGCTGCTGACACCATCAACCCATTAGAATACAATGGTATCTGCTGTGCTGGGAAACAAGGGGAGTTTTTACGAAGGGAGGCCAGGTGATGTGACACTGAGGAAATATTGTGAATGCTGAACTGTCAAGAATGACTGATATGGGCAAGGCAGGCGGCAAGAGTAGGTAGGACAGGAAGAGGAGCGAGTCACACTGACGCACAAGCATGCATGAAATACTTTTCCAAGATCCCAAGGCTAGAAGTATTCTGATATCCCTAGGCTCCAACTGTGGCCTCCAGGCGAGTTTCATACCACACAGTACCCCCCAGGGGAACAGATACCTACATGGCTCTTTCCCATGCTCTTGACCACATACACCCCCTGGTTCCTAGGCATCTCTGTTAGGGCATCCTTCAGGTACCTCTAACCAGGCATGTGCAAATTATAGCCATTTCCATCATACCCCCACCTCACATTGTCTTCACCTGGTTTCTGTGACTCAGTGAAACACAGCTCTAACACAGTGCCCCGAACAGATACTACGGAGCCCCTTTATCCTTCCCATTAGCTCTCAAGCACAATAGCATTTAGGTCCACACATCATTTTCTTCCCTGCCTGGCATTTTTCTATCTGTGTCCTGCCACCATAGCTACTATGTTGGTGTAGTTCAATCCTTTTCTTCTGCATGTTAGATCTTGGTTACCTTTTAACTGGTTCCTAAATGCCTAGTTGCTGTTAAGTTAGTGTTTGTAACTAAATTGGCCACTTTTCTGTTGCTGTGATAAAATCAGAGCAACTTGTAGAGGAAAGAGTTTATCTGGGCTTATGGTTCCAGAGGGATAAGGTCCATCATGGTGGGCAGGCATGGCAGCAGGAACAGGAAGCTCACATCTTGACCCCTGAGCATAAAGCAGAAAGAGAACTGCAGTGGTGGGCTTTTTTCTCCAAGTCTACCCCTATGACACACTTGCTAAACTCCCCAACAGGAGCATCAACTGCACCAAGTGTTCCAACCCTAAGGCTATGGGGGGCCTTTCTCATTCAAACTACCACAGTGACCAAATGGTTGTCTCTTGTTGGTTGGGCAGTAAATACAGTGATGTGGGCTCAGCCAGGAATGGTGACATAAGTCTGCAATCTCATCACTTGGAAGACTAAGGCAGCAGGATTGCCTTGAGTCTGAGACCAGCCAGAAGTGGATAGTGAGTACTCCCGGCCATCATGGCTACATAGCAAGATCCCGTTTCCACAATCCTCTCAAGCTCCTCAAAAAGAATGCAGGGTGTGCAGTCAAGCAAACTGGGCTTATATGTCTTCACACACTATTGATGGGACCTCAAGTCATACTACCTCTCTAAACCCCAGTTTCCTATCCTGAAGAATGGAGATAATAACAGCTCCTATAGACCATTAGCTGTAAGTACCATGACTACTGTTTCCATCTGTCCCCAGCACCCTCTCAGTCTCTCAGCTGTCCCTAGTGACCTGTCCTTCATCAACTACACAACTACACAATTGTAGGCAGCACAGGCCCAACCAAAGCTAGCCCATTCCGATATTTGTGTTCCGGTTGGAAACAGCTAGTTACTTTCCCTACTCCATAGCCATAAGGATGATGGAGGGACATGGAAAAGAGCATTGAGTTGCCTCCTCCCAGAACTGAAGTGTTTTAATTAGGAGTTGGCCATCTTCTCCAAACACAAGAGAAACTCATTTGTAATTACAGAAAATGAAACAGAAGAAGTGAATATGGTAAGAAGAGACAAATGTCATTTGGATTTCCTGTCCAGTCTGCTTCTGGGCCTAACCCCCACTATTAGAAGATTGACCCACCTATTTATGAAAAAAAAATTATTGAGCTACTATAACACAAAGGGGAGTCTCAAAATTAGCAGAGTGGTGCCAAAGTACCTGAGAGGGTAATTATTCTGTTCCAGAACATACACATGTGTGCATATGCACACATATACTCTTTATGTGTTGCTCCTGCCCCCTCTCTCTGCAAGATCCTGAAAAACAAATGGTACAACAATCACCTGAGATAACACTAGGAGAGATCACATCACCAAAGGTTTGAAAGGGTTGAAAGGGTGGTTTTTTTTTTTTTTTTTTTTTTTTTTTTTTTTTTTGAGCTTATGACCCACAGAGGAGTCTTGAACCTTCACTAGAAGGAGACATTCTCAATGGACCTTCCCTTCAAAGTAAGAGCCTAGGTTTCCAAGGCTTTCTGTCTGGGAATCTTTTGTGACAAACCTTTGACCCATGAACACACTACAGTAGAAGGCAAGCACTGAATGCTGACACCCTGAACAGACTCCCACACATCTCCCATTGTGTCATGTCATTCCTTCTGGAAGTTTTGATGCTGGAAGTCTACCCTGACTTTCCTCTTTGGGTTGATCAAATAGACTGATTGTCTTGACCTGAATGGATGGGGTATGCAAACATGGGTGGGTGTGTGGAAAGGAATGTGGCAGAGGAAGTCCAGCCATCCACATGTTGGCAGGGGCCCACTTCCCACAAGGATCCTTTTTATTCCAGATGTCATGAGATCTTGACAGTCCCTTGTGATGGAGCCAGGCATTTTCAAGGATGGGCTCCTGGGCCGTGGTGAGTTCCTCCTCCAGAAGGATCCTATGCTTTGCATCTCATGGGCTCCATGCCACCATCAGATCACCATGGACCCCAAGGAAATTGAGCTGAATTGCCCCTTTTTCTAGCGGGCAAGTTGTATAGATTGTTTTTCAAGCATGAAGACTTGAAGAGCCTAAGGAGATGCTAGAAATAATTATACCAGACCAACTGGCTTGA
Source organism: Phodopus roborovskii (assembly GCF_943737965.1). NCBI lineage: Eukaryota > Metazoa > Chordata > Mammalia > Rodentia > Cricetidae > Phodopus > Phodopus roborovskii. Next base: position 7,182,424 of record NW_026126469.1, on the reverse strand, counting down.
ACTGCAACCACCCGAGGCAAGCCCAGTTCAGACTCCTTACTCATCAGTCAGAAAAAAGTTCAAGACAAAAGGGTGATGCCTTAAAGCAGATCTTTGGTTGAGTTGGCTAACACGCCTTTCCAATCCACCCCCTTCCCATTTGTCCCAAACATCACACTTTATGCAGGATGCACTGTTAACAGTGGCATAGTTTGTTGACGCCATGATCACCCAGAACACAGACCATGCGAGCTTCTCTGTGCCATTGTACACCAGGCTTTGTTTTGTTTTGTAACCACAAAGGGCTATTAAGTAGTGTAAAGAATAGGGTTTGTCTACATGATCTGTCAATACTGAGAGGGCATGGAGCAACAGAAACTGTCATGTTGCTGGCATGAGAGTAGATTGCACGGCAGACCCAAGGAGCACAGTACCTGCAGCCCAGAGAGCACTCCCTGATGTACCCTGGGAAGCTCTTGCGTGTTCCAGGGTACCTGCTGGCGGCCTGAAGGCCTTTGACAGGTTCATGGCTTCAGAAAGCCATCAGCAAGCTGGAGGTATAGCTCAAAAATTGGGCAGGGGCCCAGAGCAGCCACAAGATAAAGATAACAACAAATAGCAAGAACACTTTAGGGAAAAGGGTATGTTGCAGGGGTTCCTGTTGGGCAATGCTATCTATAAAAAAGACCCAGAAGTATGCCGGGATGCAGTAGCAACACTAAAGGTGTCTGCAGTCACAAACTAGGTTGGGTCGTGGCTGTGGGAAGACAGGAAAAGCATGGGGACCAACAGGGAGGGTGCAGCCACTTGGGTTGTCGGATGTTTTCTGTTTTAGCTGGTGGCCGTATACAGGGCTCATGCTGGGCTTTTCTGGAGACAGATCTGCTTTCTAACTCCAGCCCTGTACTTGGCTTTAGGTGGCCTTAGACAAGCGTCCATCTCTGTAATGGGTTCTCATAGTACCCACCTCAAGAGTGAGCATAGCACTTGCATTGGTAGACAGGGATTTTCTTTGTTTCCTACCTCAAGTGTGATCTTGGCCCTTTCTGTAATGAACCCTGACAGCAGGGGCACTGGACATGAAAGCAGGACTTGGGGTTGCGTCCATGTCTGCTCGGGCAGGCCTGCAGTGAACTGATGGTGTGTGCCCATCTACTAGTTTACAAAGACAGCCCTTTCTCCCTGGTATTTCCTGGTAGTGCAGAGCTCAGAATGCCCCCCCCCCCCCCCGTCTCTTCCTTACTGTCACTTCCTGTGACTCCTACCTCTGTCCCTTTACAGGACCAGACAGATAAATGCCATTCGTGGTCACTCAGCTGTGGGATTCTGATTCAGGGATCAACACACTTCCAAACTAAACCAAGTGTTTATGCCCTTAGGTTCCATTTAGGAATCCTTTTTTGTTTTATTATTCCCCAACTCCTAAGAGAGGGTCTCACTGTCCTGGAACTCACTATATAAATGAGGTTGGCCTTGAACTCAGAGATTTCTGCCTGCCTCTGCCTCTTGAGTGCTAGGATTAAAGCCGTGCACCACCACACCCAGCCCATTTAGGAATCTTATAAATTGTTCTCCTGAAGGAGCTCTGGCCTCTGGCCACATGGGCATGACAACTTTCAGAGATTCTGGGTGGTCAGGTGCCATCCCTGCTGAGATTTTCATGTAGCTATGTGGGCATGAGCGCAGGTGAACAGAACTGGAGTTGTAGGCCCTTGTGAGCTGTCTGACATGAGTAGTGAGAACTGCACTTTGATCCTCTGCAAGAGCCATGTGAGCTCTTAACCACAGAGCCATTCCCCCAGCCCTACCCATTTGCTTCACATTTTACTGCATAAACAAACTGCTTCTAAAAATATCTGACCATGTAAACATTTATTTCATCCTGCTCTTTCTACATAGACACTGTTGAAGCATTTCTCCTGTAAAGAGAATGACAAGAAAAGGCCTGATTTCCCCACATCAGCGCCCCACATGGCTTCCTGCAGGCTCTGGCTCACTAGGCCCACTAGCTGCTAGGCAGTGGGATGACAAATGTCAGGTAAAGTGGAAGTGCTTGGATCCCCAGGTCTCAAGGACCCGGAGCCACCACCAGAGCCTTGAGAAGTTCAGAGAAAATTCACTAGAGGGCACTACAACACTGCCCTAAGAAAACCATTTCTCCTGCTTTCCTTTTCTTCCTCTCCCAGCCCCTGCCGCCCCCACCTCCAGTGAGCACAAATAGTACTGTATTGAGCACCCATTTAGCACCGAGCCCTAGACTAAGAAAGAGCTGACACTCAAAGGTCAGGGATGGGTATGGCCCACCGGTAAGCTGAAAGGGCTGAGAGCACAGAGAGGCAGCGCAGCACTGCTGGCTTTTTCCTGCTTCTGGGGACTAACTATAGAGCACTCGTGCACACACAGCATGTATGTACCTTATCAATGACAAGAATTCACGCACGCATTGAGTGAACAGTCTATGACGGTAGATTACTTTTTTCCCCCCATAGGTGTGACCTGGCAAGAAGCATTCTAAGCGGGGAGAGGCTTTATTTTGGCTTTAGAAATGCAGTCTTTGATGGCCAGAAAGGCATGGTGGTGGGAATGCAAGGCTCCTGGTTTTGTCACATCTGAAGTCAGGAAGCTGTGGGAGATGCTTACCCAGCTTCCTCCTTTCCCCCTTTATAGTTGGTCTGGGACCACTGTCAGTCTGATGGTGCTACCCACATTCAGGGTAAGCCTTCCTCCCTCCTCAGTTAAACCTTCCTAGAAACACTCTCAAGACCTCAAAATGTGTCTCCTAGGCGATTCCAAATCCAACCAAGCTTGCCCAGTTAACCAGTATATGCACACCCTGCGCATGTGCCACAATTCCCACGACCCCCACTCCACAGAACACAGAATGTGGAACCAGTAGCGGTAAGTTTACAACTTGAGAGAACAACCCTCATGCCCCAGACAATCCACAGAGCATTAGAACCACTGTAAAAGAGTCTCATTAAAATGCACACGTGTTAACCACATGTTTCCCGAGGGCTACATGCACTCATCCATACCCATTGGCATGTTAGCTGATTTACTAGGTGCTGAGGCTGGGGTCCCTGAGCTTTTGTTAGAGCTCTGAATGAGCATGGTGCGGGGAGTGCTGAGCAGGCGCAGATGGCCAGGGCCTGCTCTCTATGGCACTGTGGACTAATTACTGTCCCAGTTTTTTAGGGGAGGACAAGAAGGCTCCGAGATGAAAAGTGCATTTTCTAGGCTCAAATAGCAATAGGTAGAGGAGCTGGAATTCTGATTATGCCCTGACGAAACTTGCTATTACGAAGATGTGGGAACAAAAGATCCTAAATAAGCCAGGTGTGATAGTCCAGGCCTATAATCCTAACACTTGAGAGGCAGAGACTGGAGGGTTACTTCATGTTTAAAACCAGTCTGGCCAGTTCCAGGCCAGCCAGGGAGACCCTGAATCAAAACAAAACAACCCTCAAGATGACAATGATAAAATTTAAAATAAAAAGATGAAGACATTGGAGATGAAGGCCTGGAGAGATGGCTCAGTGGTTAAGAGCACTGGCTGTTCTTCCAGAGGACCGGGGTTCAATTCCCCGCACCCACATGGCAGCTCCCACCTGTCTGTAACAGTTGCAGAGGCTCTGACACCCTCACACAGCCGAACATGCAAGTAAAAGACCAATACACATAAAATAAATAAATAACTAAACAAAAAGATGAAGACGTAAAATAAGTAAAAGGCATGAGAGCCCTGCAGAGAGCAGGTAGCTCTGTTTTCTTTTCCCTTTTGCTGTGTCTGCATTCACAAGAGTTCAGTGCTTGGGCGGCCCTCACTAGTGTCTCCAGGAGCCCTGGTAGCTGAGCCTAGGCCCAGCAGACCCTAGAGCACTGAAGACATCAGTGGTGGGTAAAGGTGCCTGGAGAGGTTGTGGCAAGCTCCAGGGGGCACTCACAGTGAGACCTCACTGCCAGCAAGCGAGCCATCTTCGTGAGCTATGTGTCAATTAGAAGATGGGTATAAAAGATGGGTGCCAACAAGATGGCCTGGAATGTGCTGCTGTCAAGACTGATGGCTTGAGTTCAGTCCCAGGAGCCATGTGATAGCAGAAGAGAACTGGCCCAACAATTTGCCCTCTGACCTCCACACATGTGCTTTGTCACAAGCATGCCCCCATGCCCTCACTAAGTAATATACAAATGCAATAACAGCAAAACAAAGTGGAACTTTTGACCTGGCACCAAGTGACCATCCAGTCAAAATTGCCAACTGGGAGGTGGGACCCGTGAGATCTACCAGTCCATCAATAGTCCCATCGATAGTCCACTATAAGCTTAGAATGGCACATTTGATTAAACATAGGTAGAGCTGAAGTCAGGAAAACTGCATAATGCCTGTACCATCCATTCTTACAGTATCCTTGCCTCAATTTATGCCAGTGGCTGTTCAGACAGCTAGAAGAGGAAGAAAGGCCTGAGCTTTGCTCACTGAAGGTGCAGGCCTGTGTTTGTTTGCTAAGTGGAAACTGTGTCAACCTTGCTGGGAGGGAGCCTGGCTCCCAGCCCTCCCCCCCCCCCCAACATAAAGTTTCAAATGAAACAGTTAATGATCTTCATTGTGCAGAAAGAATGGTGTCATGAGGTTTAAATACATACAACTCCTGGGTCAAGGGTATGCAACAGTATCTGGGATCTGGACAAAGTGTAAATATCTTCAGATCACAGAGAAGTACTCAGTAGGGATAGCCACTATGGATAGACAGACAAAATGACCTGGCTGGTGAGTGACATCAGCCAGCCTTCTGGATACCCAGGTAGCTGGCACAATGGTACCATGACTACAGTGCAGTGATGGCTACCCCATCTCCATACATCTGGTACTTCCTTTTCTTGGATGACCAGCCAGCTAGAGCTGTGGGTGAAATGGGGTGTGTGTCTATCAGCAATGCTGGAGACTCCTCCAGTTCTGCCCGGAATGGCAGTAAAGACTTTGCCCAAGTGGGCAGAGCCATGTGACTGAACTTCCCCCCTCTCTTAAAAGGAGTCCCTTCTAAGTTCCCCAGGAAGGCAGTTTCTGCAAATGCTTCCTGCCAGCCTCCTAGTTCTGTCACCCCAAACCAGCACCTTCTCTACCAGGCTCTCTAAGAGCTGTGTGATTAAGCAGTCCCTTCTCCCAGCTTAGGGGGAAAAAGTGATGTAGAAAGATCTGAAGACCTTCACAGCACTCCTTAGGGATGTCTTATCTCACTGGGCTCAGAGACTTTGTAATTCATTTTGTCTCTGGTCACAAAGGAACCCGAGGGTGGAGCTCCCAGGACTCTGCACGTCCAATGGCTGAACTGGACTCAGCCTTGGCCCCACTGGAGCCACGGTGAGAGAGTTGGCCTTTCTGGGGTAGTCTCATCTTAGTGAGGGAAGGTAGGGAAGCTGATTCTGGAATTTGTTCTAGGAGCAGGGAAGTTGAGACAGGGTGAAGATCTGTAAGCAACCGCCCAGGGGAAGGGCTCCTGGGTGTATAATTACATTACCTTATCAAGGGGATGACTACTTCTCCTACCTGCTTATGTGGTCAATCAACTTTTCTGAGGGATGGTCTCTTGCTCACATGATTGACAGGTCCAGTTTAGAATGTCATGTCTCCACCTAGAGTCAGAGGTAGAACTCAAATTCTATTCTTTTGACCAGGAGGAAGTAGTTTTCCTTTTTAAAAAGTTTTTTTGTTGATGTTTTGTTTTTGTTAATGTGCTGTGTTCTAGCACACATGTGAAGTCAGGAATGGTCAGGAATGTTATGTTGTCACTTTCCACTCTGTTGAGGCTCTCTTGTTTCTGCTGTTGAGGAGTTAACTTCACACTATCTGGTTCTCTGCTAGCTGGTTCTCCGCTTCTGGGACATTCTTCTGTCTCCACCTCCTTTTAGGGCAGGAGCACTGGGAGTGTAGATGTCTGCCACATCATTGAGTTTTTATGTGGGCTCCCTGGACGGTTTCTGGTGACGGGACTCAGGCTCACACAGAAAACCCAACCCAAAGTAGCTTTCCTTCAGCAGAGCTCATCAAAGTCCTCATACCTCCACATTGCTATGCTGTATCTTAAATCTTAAAAAGGGAGTTGTGAAGCTTCCCTTTCTAGGGTTTCCAAGGAAATGAGAGGTGGGGTCCAAAGCTGACTGTGAAGGAAGGGTTATTCTTCGTGACCTCTAAGGCTGCCAATGTCTGTCTAGTATAGGGCCCTGCATGGACCCCGGAGGCAACTTGAGCAAGCCTGAAGCTGTTGGTGGGAACTTCTTGCCCCAGAGCTGTTATTGGTACTCTTTCTGTTTTGCTAACACACACACCTAGCCTGATAATCCTGTTATTTTCCACTGTTCAGTAAGTCAGTATATAAGCCCACTCTATCCCCTTAATAAATGGCATTCGGCATTCCGACATTGCTGTTGAATGAATGTCTTGTCTTTTATTTCAATCTCTTGGCCTTCACCCGATTCGTGGAATAGATTGTAGTGCTAGCACTACAGTCTAGCAACCTAATAGTTACACTAGTTAATTCACTATCTTACTCCTCTAATTAAGAATTTCAGGGTGGAATCTCACACTCTACTCCTAGCCAAACAAAGAATCTAAGCTATACATGAGATTAATCACATTACATGAGCTATTTTGTCATATGCATTTTGCTGCTTAAAACATGGTAGTTGATGCCAGGCATGGCAGCACATCCCTGCAATTCTAGTACAAGTGAGGTGGATGCAGGTAGACCAGGACTTTAGAACAGGCTGGACCAAAACAAACAAACAGCTAACAAGGATACAACCTCCACCAGCTGACTCAAGCGTATAGCCTCATTTTTACAACCGGGACACACAGTGTCTGCTTTAGGTCTGTTGCAAGGATGAAAAGAGAAAAATGGCATATTGTGCTGAGCATAGGGCTTGATGTACAGTAAGCATCCAGGCAAACTGTGATTTCCTAATAGATCTCTTCAAAAAGTTGAGTGATTTGTCAGCAAGCAGTTTGGTCCCTTCCTGCAGGGAAGGCTTTAATGGCTGCTGATTGCTCACAAGTTATATCTCCACTTCCAGAAGCATTTCCATGGACTCTGAGAGCAAGCTTGCCTGCTAAGTGAGAAAAATGTGATTCAATTTATAAAATTTCTATTTTTGTCCAGCTGTTTTTAGAACCCTCTTTTTCAATCCGTTGAGGAGTTGGACCAGATAAGCTGCGATATGCTTTGCCAATTTAAAAAAAAAAAAAATCATTTTCTCTGTTATATAAGACAAGGAAGCTGTGTCTGTCTACTCAAGTATTTTGGGGGCTCAAAAATAAACAAAAGCAGATTAATATTTTACAGAGGATAATTTTTAGACTGGGAGAGCTGAGCCAAACGTTTAACCTTCAACAATGGATGTCTTGTCAATAATGAGGTTATTTGTATGCAGGGTGTAATTCAGAGAAAAACAGATGCTTTCAGCTCATTCAGCAAATGAGAAAATAAAAAAAAAAAAAAAGCAAAAAAATTAATTTGAAAGAGCGAACACATACTATGCAGGGAAATTTAAGGTCTCCAAAGTGGGCATTTACTGTCTGACTTTTCCTGGGGACATGTGCATAAATATTCCAAATACGGCACCAACCACAGACCAAGAAATATGTCCATCCAAGTCTAGATTGGCAAACCAAAGAGATGACTGGGGGGAGTGTTACTTTGGGGAGTGTGGATGACTTGGAGCAGGTTCACACAGCACCCCAGGAGCTTCCTCCCAGACTGGCTGGCAGAGCCACTGGACAGGCTCTTCTCCTGGCACCTGACCACTTTTAAAAACTTGTCACTCTTATAACTTTCTGAGCTCCTTGTGCCCGGAAAATTTGGTCTTAGAAGCCTCCCTCCTCCTAGTAGGAAGTTCTTTGGTTACAAAGGAATAGCTATGCAGCAGAATCAGCATTTGCAGAGCATCAGAATGAACGGCTAAATACAGCCCAGCTGACCCCAAACACTTAGAAAGTATGCAATCTTTTTAAAATTTTTTTTTTTTATTTTGTGTGCATTGTGAGGTTGTCAGATCCCCTGGAGCTGGAGTTGCAGACAGTTGTGAGCTGCCATGTGGGTGCTGGGAACTGAACCTGTCTGCTGAAAGAGCAGCCAGTGCTCTAATCACTCAGCCGTCTCTCCAGCACTATATCATGCAATCTTTAGATGGTGCAGCATTGACTAGTTGTTGTAAACTCTGGCTCTAGAGTTCAAACCAATGCCCAGGCACTGTACCAGAAGCAACTCAATTTCTTTCTTCCTCAGTTTTCTCATTGGGAAACAGGGGATGAACTTATATAATACCTCAAGGAATGTCTGGGAGGGAGGAAGGAGGGCAGTTCCTTGTGTGTGGTGAATAAGAACCAAGTGTAATGACATGTATTTGCAAGAACCATGGAGAAACCCATTGCTCTTTATCTAACTTGTTGTTTTTATTTTTCATGGGTTTCTCTGTGTAGCCCTGGCTGTCCCAGAGTTTTCTCTGTAGACCAGGCTGGTCTCAAACTCAGAGATCTGCCTGCCTCTGCCTCCCATATACTAAGATTAAATATACCACCACCCAGCTGCTTTATAACTTTTAAATTAACATTTAAAATGCTGGGATTTGGGCTGGACAGATGGGTGAATGGTTAAGAATGATAGATTGTTGCCCTTGCAGAGAACCCAGGTTTGGTTCCCAGCACCCACAGTAGGTGGTTCACAACCACTTGTAACTCCAGCTCCAGGGGACCCAGTGCCCTCTTCTGGACACACACAAGAACATAAATGAAAATAAAATATCTTTATTTTTAAATTGTTGAGATTAAATGTAAAGTTATTACAACAGTTTCCAAAGGATAGTGTTTAATATGAGTATATACCTAACTCATATTAGATTCAATAACATATGGACAGCCCCCTCTCACTGGACTCCATTGTCCATGGGCTCAGCTGACCTTGGGTCAAACATATTTATGGAAGGTTGGAAAGATGGAACATTGGTTTAGAGGACCTGGGTTCGATTCCCAGAACCTACACCATGACTTACAACCATCTGTAACTCTACTTCTAGGGGATCTGACATGCTCTTTGAATTCCCTGGGCACTAGGCACACACATGGTAGACAAACATATATACACTCACACACATAAAATAAGAATATCTTAAAAGTTGTTGTGGAATAAAAATTGCATCAGTACTGAACATACACAGATTTTTTTTTTTCTCTTGTCATTATTCCCCAAGCAGTACAAGGTAACAGTTAGTGAAGTAGAATTGTATTATATTAGGCACTGCAGGGAATCTGATTTAAAGTATATGTGAGGGGCTGGAGGAGAGCTAAGGAAGAGAGAGAGAACTTTAAAGTTTGTGGGAGGATGTGTGTAGGTTGTATGCAAATGCTGTACATCATTTTATAAAAGGAAGTTTGCATTTAAGGGTTTGGTGTATACTGGCAGCAGGGATCTTGGAGCCAGTCCCGGGTAGCTGCAGAAGGGCAACTGCACTGCGGCAGAACTCAGTCCTTAGTTAACAGTTACAGTTTAACTTCTCAGTTGAGCTTCCAGGTTAAAATGTAGCTTCTAGCATCTCTTTCATCTGGGGAGCCATGTGACTAAATTATGGGGAAGCCCAGGCACCTCTTTATTTAAGCTCTGGGGTGGTCATCTCTACGGGAGAACACACCATCTGGAGGACAAGAAAGACTTAACTAAATCTCTTCCTGACCTTTAGTGCTTCCCGGAGTTGACAGGGTTCAATGGTCTTCACTTGCTCTTAATGTTAATGTGCCCCCTTTGTCAGGACAAAGTGCAATGGAAAAGGTATATCCCATCTCACTTGTGCTCTGTATCCTTGGTAACCCCTTCTCTATTATGAAAAAGAAGTTGTGTTGGTTAGTTTTTGGTCAGCCTGACACAAGCATAAGATAACCTGGGAAACAGAAAATCCCCATGCTGGCCATTTTCTTGATTGATATGGGAGGGTCCAGCTCACTGTGGGCAGTGCCACCCCAGGGCAGGGCAGGTGGTCCTGGGCTGTATAAGAAAGCAGGTTGAGCAAGCCACTGAGCCCAAGCCAGTAAATGGTGCTCCTCCATGGCCTCTGCATCAGTTCCTGCCCTTCATAATGGATGATAAACTGTAAGCTGGAACAAACCCTTTCCTTGCCAAGTTGCCTTGGTCAAGGTGTTATCACAGTAACTGATCCAGGGATCAGACTCAGTTCTTTGTTTTGTTCAGAAAGCGCCTCCCCAACTCCTGCTTTTGCTTCTTTCTGATCTTTATGTCTTTATTAACCTTTCTCTTCTTCTACTGGTCAATTCCAGGCCTTCAGAATTCTAGGAAAACAAGCAACTGTGCCACAGCAGTCGCCCCTCCCCCATTCCTTCCTCTCTCTATCTAAGCCTCTGGTAGCTTGCTATGCAGCAAGAACAACCTTGAGCTCAGATGACAGTTATGTGCTAGCATAGTTTGTGAACTTAGGCAAACACTCTACCTACTGAACAACACCCCCAGCCCCACCCCATACTCCACTTCCTCTTTCCCAGTGTGTGATCCCATATCACTAACTTTACAACCTTTCCTCCTGGTGGCTGTTGTGTTTTCTGTGAAGTGCCGTCCAGATACAGCTCATACATTTTTGCTGTTTTCTATTTTCATTATCATTCAGTTTAAAATTTTGCCTCTGATAATTTCTTCTCTGACCCATAATCTGTTTAGGAATATCTCTTCCCCCCTCCCCCCAAATATTTTGGATTTTCTAGCTACCTCATTGTTATGATCTGTCTTAGTGACTTTTCTATTGTTGTAAGAAGACACCATGACCAAGGCAACTTGTAAAGGAAAATGTTTATTTGGGGCTTACAGTTTCAGAGGGTTAAAGTCCATGACCATCATAGTGGAGAGCATGGCAGCAGGCAAGCATGGGCCTGGAACAGAAGCCTAGAGCTCACATCTTGAGACACAACCCAGGGACAGAGAGCTCTAACTGGAATTGGCAAGAGTCTTTTGAAATCTCAAAGGCCACCCTCAGTGACATACCTCCTCCAACAAGGCAGGATCACTTAATCCTTCCCAAACAGGTTCACCAACTGAGGGCCAAATATCCATGTATATGTCATGACCTATGGGGGCATTCTCATCCAAACCACTACAGGCTCTGTAATTGCGTCTTTGGACAGGTTGAAGTATGTGCTCCAGCACACGATGTGTCCTGGGAGCCATATGTATGCACCTGAAAAGAAAATGACTAACATCTCAGTGAGACAGGTTCACACACACAACTTTCTCAGAGTCTGTGTCTAACAATTACCAAGGGAGAGATGTGAAATAGAACCTCCAGTTTCAACTATGGATTTATTGGTTTTCCCCTTCAATTCTGTCAAGTTTCACTTCATGTATTTTGAGGTACTGATGTTTGATAAAATATGTATATGTGTGTGTGTGTGTGTGTGTGTGTGTGTGTGTGTGTGATAGTTATATCTTAGTTATATCTCTATAAATTGACTCTTTTAAATGTTATGTCCTTATTATCTCGGCTTCTTTGATGTAAATACAGGCATACTAGAATTAAAAACAAACAAAAAACAAGGTCTCACTTTGTAGCCCAAGTTGGCCCCAAGCTGGCATATTTCTGACATCAACTTCTCAAGTACTTGGATTAGAGGTGTTTCTCATCAGACCCAGCATACAAAATGTAAAGAAAAAAAAAAAAAAAAAAAAAAAAGCAGGGATTCGTGAATGCTTGATAAGTGTTCTAACGTGGAGCACCACCCCCATCCTCTGTCCAGCTACTTCTTTGCTTTTCAAGATTATTGTATATACAGTGTTTTGCCTGCATGTTTGTCTACATGCCAGAAAAGAACACCAAATCTCATTATAGTTGGTTGTGAGCCACCATATAGTTGCTGGGAGTTGAACTCAGGACCTCTGGGAGAACAGTCTGTGCTCTTAACCTCTAAGCCATTTCTCCAGCCCACTCTAAGCCATTTCTCCAGCCCATCTAGCTACTTTTAACATGCTTCATTTGTATTTGGTTTTCAGTACATAACCAGTATCAGCTTAGGTGTGGTTTTTTTCTTCTACTCCCACAGATTTCAGGGAGACAGAGGTAGATCTTTCCTTTACATTTTGGAATAACATAGACATTACAGCTCTGATGGAGCAACTGACACTAGATGCCAGTCACCTCCAGAAAGAGCAACTATAAAAGCAGGCAAAATATAAGACAGAGGCATCGAATGAGAGTACCAGACAGTGACTCTGAGAGACAGGAGTCCCATGAGTTGAGCTCTGCTTGACCCTGGTTTTCTCTCTCTTTCTCTTTATTCATAGCACAGGGACAATCACAACAGAGTTTCTTGGAGGGTTGGAAAAACAGAAAGTTGGAGTGCAGGGACACCAAGTTGCAACTTATAGAACAATGTAACAGAGGAAAGAACCTGCTAGAGGTTTAAGTGTTAAAAGGTTGCACTGGGTTCTACTGCTTTTGGTTGAGGGCTCCGTGGGCATGTGCAGACACCATGTGTTGCAGGGCTGAGTGATGAGTGGGAAGACCAGGGCCTGTACAGTGCTGGAGAGACAGGCATTTCAGCCAATCCAGAGTCAGTGGTGAAGACCAGGCTCTAGGACTGGGGACAACAAAGTTTATCAGCAGAATTTAACTAGATGAGTCTTCCAGGCAAAGCAGACAGAATCAAAGCCAGCAAATTGAAAGTCAGGAGAGGTGGTGCTTGCCTGTAATTCCCACACCGGGAGGCCAATGCAGGATGAATATTGTGAGCTCAAGGCCAGCCTGAGCCACAAAGTGAGTACCAGGTCAGCATGAGCTAAATAACAAGATTCTGTCTCAAAAGCAAAAAAAAAAAAACCAAACCCAGAAAGGAAGGAACAGCATTTGGCAAAGCTTTGACTCTGGCTAGCTCTGGTTGGTTCTAGAACATAGTATAGACAAGAAACACACAGATCAGAATGTTACTAACTCCTGTAAGAAATTTTAATTGACAAAAATTGCAACAATGGCCCTCTAATACATGGGATTTCATTGACTTCTCAAGTAACTTCTAGGTCCCCATGTATTAGAGGAGGCTACTCTTCACATAATTCCATTTCCTGTTTTTTTTTTTTAATTTAGAAACAACCATTTTACATATCAATCCCCCCTCCTTCTCCCTCCCATCCTCCCATGTCCTCTACCAGCTCCTGCCCTCCACCCTCCACCTGCTTCCCAAGGACTGTGAGGCCTTCCATGGGAGATCATCAAAGTATATCATATCATTTGGGGGAGGGCCTAGGCCCTCCTCCATGTATCTGGGCTGAAAGAGTATCCCTCCATAGGGAATGGGCTCCCAAAGTCCATTTGTGCAGTAGGGATAAATACTGGTTCCACTGTTAGAGGTCCTATAGACTGCCCAGACCTCTTAACAGGCACCCATATTCAGAGAGCTTGGTTAGGTCCAATACTGGTTCCCCAGCTTTACAACTGGGGTCCCTGTGTTCTCACTAGGTCAGGTCAGATGTTTCTGTAGGTTTCTCCAGTACGGTCTTGACTCCTTTGCTCATCCCTACTCCCTCTCGACAACTGGATTCCAGGAGTATGGCTCAGTGCTTAGCTGTGGGTGTCTGCTTCCATCAGCTACTGGATGAAGGCTCTAGGGTGCCATATAAGGTAGTCATCAATCTCATTATTGGCGAGGGCATCAAAGGCGGCCTCTCCACTACTGGCTAGATTCTTAGTTGGGGTCATCTTTGTGGATCTCTGAACATTTCTCTAGTGCCAGATTTCTCTTTAAACCTATACTGGCTCCCTCTATTACGGTAATCTCTTTTCTTGCTCTCCTCTATTCTTTCCTGACTCAGTCTTCCAGATCCCTCTTGTTCTCCTCCTCTCTTCTTCTCCCCTTCTCTTTTTCCTACCTCCCCTGCCATGCTCCCAATTTGCTTAGGAGTTCTTGTCCCTTTCCCCATCTTCGAGGGACCATGTATGTCTCTCTTAGGGTCCTTCTTGTTTCCTAGTTTCTCTTATGGTGTGGGTTGCAGGCTAGTAGTCCTTTGTTCAGTGTCTAATATCCATATATGAATGAGTACATACCATGCTTGTCTTTCTGTGCCTGGTTACCTCACTCAGGGTGCTTTTTTCCAGTTCCACCCATTTGCCTGTGAATTTCAATATTTCGTTGTTTTTTTTTTCCCCCTTGAGTAATACTCCATTGTGTAAATGTACCATATTTTCTCCATCCATTCTTTGATTGAGGGGCATCTAGGTTGCTTCCAGGTTCATGTTATTACAAACAACCATGCTATGAACATAGTTGAACATATGCCATTGTTGTATGAATGTGCATCCTTTGAGTATATGCCCAAGAGTGGAATTGCTGGATCTTGAGGTAGACGGATTCCCATTTTCCTGAGAAACTGCCATACTGACTTCCAAAGTGGCTGCACAAGTTTGCACTCCCACCAGCAATGGGGGAGTGTTTTCCTTTCTCCTCATCCTCTCCAGTATAGACTGTCATTGGTGTTTTTGATTTTAGCCATTCTGGCTAGTGTAAGATGGTATCTCAGAGTTGTTTTGATTTACATTTCCGTGATGGCTAAGGATGTTGAGCACTCTTTTAAGTGTTTTTCAGCCATTTTAGATTCCTCTATTGAGAATTCTCTATTTAGTTCTGAACCCCACTTTTTAATTGGATTGTTTGGTGTTTTGGTGACTAGCTTCTTGAGTTCTTTGTATATTTTGGAAATCAGCCCTCTGTCAGATGTGGGGTTGGTGAATAGCTTCCCATTCTGTGGGCTGCCATTTTGTCTTATTGACTATGTCTTTTGCCTTAAAGAAGCTTCTCAGTTTCAGAGGTGCCATTTATTAATTGTCGATCTCAGTGTCTATGCTAGTGATGTTATGTTCATGAAGTGATCGCCTGTACCAGTTTGTTCAAGGGTTCCTCCCACCTTCTTTACTAAGAGGTTCAGTATGGCTGGATTTATGTTGAGGTCTTTGATCCATTTGGACTTAAGTTTTGTGCATAGTGATAGATATGGATCTATCAGCAATCTTGTACATGTCAGCATCCAGTTATGCCAGCACCACTTGTTGAAGATGCTTTCTTTTTTAGCTTTTTTTTTTTTTTTTTTTTTTTGTCAAATATCAGGTGTTTGTAGGTGTGTGGGTTAATATCTGGATCTTCAATTCAATCCCATTGGTCTACTTGTGCCAAATACCAAGCTGTCTATTTTTGTGCCAAATACCAAGCTGTTTTCAGGACTGTAGCTCTATAATAGAGCTTGAAATCAGGGACAGTGATGCCTTCAGAAGTTCCTTTATTGTACAAGGTTGTTTTGGCTATCCTGGATCTTTTGTTTTTCTATATAAAGTTGAGTATTGTTCTTTCAAGGTCTGTGAAGAATTGTGCCTGCTTCTCTTCCTTGCAGTCTCTGAGGTAGGGATGGTTCATCCTAACTGTCTGCTGCTAGCACACACCCCTGGGTAGACTATTTTTTTTTTTTTTTTTTTTTTTTATCAAATTCACCCCAGGTAAGCCTTGATTTACCAGAGGGCCAGCTTCTAGAAAAATCACTTTCTCTAAAAAGGCTGACTTTTGAGATTCTTGCCTGGCTGAAGGGTGAAGAAGATCAGTGTAGGCTTTTTCTCCTGGGAGCTGTTAGTCCTAACTAGTGCCTGCCCTTTCTTTTCCTAGCTCAGCCTTGGAATACAGAAGATGAAAGAGTGTGATTTAGAGAGGAAATAAAAATACACAGTTTAATATTGTTCCTCTTGCATATTTCATCTGTTTGTCACTCATATTTTTACTTTGTTTATGGTGGCCTTCAAGGAGAAGGTTCTTTAGTATTTATGATGTCAAAATCTGTCAGCTTTTCCTTAATGACTTCTGTGTTTGGTACCCTGAGTAAGAAAACTGTCTCTGTCCTAACTAAGGCTGAACATAATTTCTACTGGCTGCAAAATTGCTCTTGTGTAAGTATGCAAATATGTCCTCATAATTTACAGATACATATTTAGGATGTTTCTTCCTTCTAAGTCATTGTAAACAATGCAGCAGACAGCTTCATGGATGCATTTTCCTGCTGTGATTAACAAATGACCTCTTTAGAATGACTTCTTAGGGGTTCACAGGCTTCTTCACCATTCAAAAGCCTTAACTACAATGAAATGTTTGCTTCTGATAAAGAGCCTGACAAAACCAAAAGAGCAAATTTCTCTTTTGTGTAGAAATGCCGCTCAGTATGTGGCTCAACACACATACACAGTATGTGTACATGTATCTAAGGTCGATTAGAAGTTCTGTTATTGCCTGGTAGTAATCCCAGCACTCCGGAGGTAGAGGCGGGCAGATCTCTGTGAGTTTGAGGCCAGCCTGGTCTACAGAGCGGGTTCCAGGACAGCCTCCAAAGACAGAGAAATCCTGTCTCAAATGCCCCACCTTCCAAGAAAAGAAGTTCTGTTATTTAGAAATGACTCTGATTAATAAAAATAATAAAGAATCCAATTATTACCTAGAAAATATAATTTATTTGATAAACTAAATCTTTTCAAAGACAGAAGAAAGCCTCACATCTCTTGTTCTATAAAGGAAAATACCAAAGAGAAAAAAAATAGTCTCCCAAACCAACCAGTTAATCCCAACAACCAGTGCCTAGATTGATGTGTGTGTGTGTGTGTGTGTGTGTGTGTGTGTGTGTACAACCTTAAGTGTTTTTCTTCCTCAAACACTATCTACTTTTTTTTTAAATTTCTGTGCTGGGAATTGAATTTAGAGCCTTACACATTCTAGGTACATACTCCCCAGTCCTTGATCTTTTGCTGACCTGAGGTTCACTAATTAGGTCAGGATTAGGCCAAGGAGCCCAGAGATCTATCTGCCTCTGCCTCCTCAGATTTGAGATTACAAGTGCTTCCAGGTCCCCCCCCCCCCAGCCAGGTCGGGTCTCCATGTTTGAGCAATAACAGCTGTCCCCAATGAGTCATGTCCCCAGCCCTGGCCACTCTAGATTTCTTATTCATATTGCCAAGCCTTCTTTTCGGTGAGTATGAGACACATTCCTTTCCATGGTCCCAATCATGGCTACCACTGCCTCCATGCGCTCCACGTGCTCCAGATGAGGCCACAGCCTCCCTGGTGTCTGCACGGAACTGGAGGAACTTCAACCAGCCCAGGCTGACCATGAAAGCTGAAGCTCCCTGAGGACTAGAGAGTGGGCTGCTGAAGCCAGACCAGCATTTCTTGTGAGACATAGCAGCACTGGTCATAAGCAGAACATGGATTACACAGCTGAGGTTCCCAGTACCAAGGATGCTGAGTAGATAGAGTCCAGAGTTTGAAGCCAGCCTGGACTGCATAATGAGATCCTGTTTCAAAATAAACAAATCTGTTTCTATGGGGGTGGGGGGGATCACATCGCTCAGAAAGGAAAAAAATTAGGCTCTCCTGTCACATATTTGCAGTTCAAAATCCCAGAGGTCTGACTCTTGAGAGCTATTGGCTTTGAGCAAGTTTACTTGGCTCTGAAGTTTTCTTTGTTTAGAGATAATGAATGAACTTATGTAGAAGAAGGAAAGGGTTTGGAAGAGACACAAGCCACATGACATGAGCACCCACCCTCTTGTTGCAGGGCAGATGCAGGCCATTAACTCCAGGTAAGGGACATCTGAAACTTATTTCTCTCTTTAGTAGAAGTAACATCTGAGGTTGGAGAGAACACTGGTTGCTTTTGGGGCAGGGGTTGGCTCCCACATGCCCATGACAGATCAAACCCATCCATAACTCCAGTTAGTTCTGGTGGCATGGGAGGGGGTGTCTGATGCCTTCTTCTGCCCTTTGACCTCCATCTCCAGGTACACAGGTGGTGGGCATACACACCTGCAGGTAAAATACATAAAATAAAATGATCTTTTAAAAAATTTAAAAAGTAACATCTATGGCTTAAAGAGAATCTTTGTTTTCCCCCTCACAATATGTATCTGTTGAAGAAAATAGAGCTGAAAGAGGAAAAGAATTAGCTAGCATGCCTTGCAGTCTTATCTCCTAGCAAGAACAGTAACTCCCAGTTTCTCGGCACTTTATTTCCGGTATGTGTGGGCCTGTTTGTGTGTCTCTTGCCACCCAACTCGGGGTCACAGCCAGCGCTCCAACAGCCAGATTCTGCCGCCGTTCCTCAGAAAGCCAATTTTAAAAGCCAAATTAATAGAGAAAGGAGACTATTAAGTGTGGCCACGGGGGGGGGGGGTAGGGAGTGGGGACAGCGGGCTCCCTGAGTAGGCTGTGGGCTCCCAAGCTTGGTAACAACATGAGACATGGACTTTTAAAAAGCTAAAATGGTGAAGACCACATACGCTATCGTCCCACATAAGCTGGACATCCTGCCTCATGATCCTTATGCTGTTGCTCTGCCTAGTGTGGTCCAGAGGCAGCGGCCAGGCTTGTTTCAGGAGCAAGGCAGTCCCCTACCTCCATCTCCACCTGAACCTGTATTTAGGAAGTGAGCCAGGAGGGTTGTTTGTCCCATGGCTGTGTGCACTCTTGCAGCATTGGTTTTTGGTGTTATTATTCTTATCTATGATAAATTTTACTTTGAAATTATAATTACATTGCTTTCCCTCTTCCCTTTCTTTCTTCCAACTTGTCTTTCTTGT
This sequence comes from Phodopus roborovskii, assembly GCF_943737965.1. Lineage (NCBI taxonomy): Eukaryota > Metazoa > Chordata > Mammalia > Rodentia > Cricetidae > Phodopus > Phodopus roborovskii. The sequence continues at coordinate 7,163,806 of NW_026126469.1, read as the reverse complement.
ACTCTCTCAAATTCATAGCCTCTTTTTCTTTAATTGTTGCTACATATGAGTGGCTATGCGTGTTTGTATATCATTACTACATGCATAAAAACAACCTGTCCTGTCCACAGAATGTTACATACATGTATATGATCTCAGGGCTGAACACTATCAACATGGCTGCCTAAACAAGACCTGAATAGAAACAGCATTGAGTCTGCTAACACGGGAGGGGGAAGCCTATGGGCCTCAACCCTAGACAAAGAGCAGCTGGGGAATGTTGCAGTGGGAGAAACAGTCTTACCGGGAAGAGCCACCCTCACCCGCACCCCTGCTGGTTATCCAACCCCAAGGACCTTGCTTTTAATGGCTGCATCGGTTCCTGAAACTTAACCATTTTATTTCTCAGTTTTGAGGGTGTCCCTGGTGGGTCTGGAAATTCTTCACTCCCATCCCTGGCACCTGCCTGTCGCTGACCTTGAGGTCCTCTTCTTGAGGCTGTCCTCAGCAGGGACCTGGGCCTGACACTGCCCTTGTCAATGCTGTAGTATGGCAGTGTCCTGGTCCTGCCCCCGCCTCTGGGGGATTTTCTCCCTCACTCAGCACCCTTTCTCCTCAGTCCCTCCACTCCCCCCACAGCCTGGTGCGGTGAACATTCCCGAGACACCCTCCCCCCATTCCCTCTGTCTGTCCCCACACCACCCTCCTCCAAGTCCCTCCTGACACCTACTCTGCCCCTCCCTTCCCTACTTCCTCAATTCACACTTGCCCCCCAAATTCCAGTCTCTCTGTGGAAAAGGATGCTGTGGGTCCTCCCCGCTGTGTGTAGTGTATGTGCCAAGGCTGGGGAAGGTGAAAGGGCCCTGTGTGCAGCTTGGAGAAACCTACAGCATGGGTGTCATTAGACAGATAGGCTTGCTGGGAGGGCTGAGGCCCTGAGAAACAGTTCAGGGCCCCAAAACCTATCCCGCTCCACCTTCACAAATCTGACCCTGTGGCCTCTTGGTGGCAACTTATGAGAAGAGGGGAAGGCACTAGGTTTGAGAGCCTGCAGGGGGCTTCTTTAAGACTAGACAGTGGGTCCTCCTTCCCACAGCACTAATGGGGTTCTCTCTTTCTCTCTCTTTCTCCCTCTCTCTCTTTGGTTTTTCGAGACAGGGTTTCTCTGTATTGCTTTGGAGCCTGTCCTGGAACTCACTCTGTGGACCAGGCTGGCCTCAAACTCACAGAGATCCGCCTGCCTCTGCCTCCCGAGTGCTGGGACTAAAGGTGTGCACCAGCAATGCCTAGCTTAATGGAGTTCTCTTAAACAGATATGGGCATGCATTTGGGGAACATGCTGTTAGTAAACCTCCGTTCTTGAATAAAGGGAACGCCTTCCTGCTGACCTGGCTGGGCTGCAGCGGGAGGCACTGATGGGTACCCAGAAGGAACATGATTAGAACGGCTCTCAACAGACTGTCCTGTGATAGAGGAAGAGTCGGATGCTTTGTACCTTTTGATTCTATCATTCTACTCATGGAAATGTATCAAATGAACCTAAATATAGCCCAAAGCTTTTTGTACAGGCAGCTATCCTTCATGGAAGACTTAGAAATTAGAAGCAACAAGGCAGGTGTGGATGAGTACTATAGACCACCCCAGCTGGGACAGCGTGCTGCTGTTAGGGACACTTTGAAGACTTTTAAATTCTATGTGTGAACTTCAGTGTGAGAGAAATGGAGCATAAATATGTATACATGGAGTGATCACAGGCATGTATGCTAAGAATAGAAGCCTGGAAGGGAGGAAGCAGTGGGCGGCTTTTCTTTAGGAAAAAAAAAAAAAAAAAAAAAGGAAGGAAGAAATAGATAGTTCAGAGCTATATTAAGGCCCATGGAATAATCCACCCATCAGCCAACTCTAGGGCTGTAGCTTCCTCACTGGTAAAGCCCAGGGGACCCTCCTTCCCTGAAAACTAGCCTTGACCCTGAGTGAAGATTCCTGAACTACAGGATGAGGATTTGGGCTAATGATGACCTTAAATTCCTGCTCCCCTCTCCAGTGTTGGGATTATAGGCTCTTCTACCACCATACCCAGCTAGAATACAGTTTTCTTGTTTGATTTTTCTTTTTCAGACAGGGTCTCACAATCTAGCCCTGGCTGGCCTGGACCTCACACCATCTTCCTTCTTCTGCTGGGATCAAAGCCTTGAACCACCACGCTGGGCTGGAGTAGAGTTTTAGCAGCACTTACAAGCTTTGTCCTGCTTCACACACGTGGTCAGTGAGATGCTAGGGAGCTTTATTTATATTGTTAAATCTAGCTCAATTCATTCAGTAAATGAGTTAATATTTATAAGGAAACCTAGAACATGGTCCGGGACATGATTTTTTTTTTCTACATATTTTTACTTATTGCTTATTTTTCCCAAATGTTATTTATTTTATAATTTTGGAGGGGCATGTGCATATCAAGGCATGTGTGTGGAGGTCAGAGAAAGTCGGCTCTCTCCCTCTACCATGAGGGCTGTCCTCATTATAAACCAGGTTCTGGTTTGTGTGTGTGGGGGGGGGGGAATCTGGTCAGCATCTCCCTGTGTGTGTGTGGTTTCTACAGGGCGCACAGCTGGTCTTTCTCCACAGCGCTAAGCCGTGTCCCAGTCCCTGGCACGCTCAGCTTTACGCTGTGGACTGCTGTTTCAGTATGGTTTCAGTTCGCATTTCTCGGACGACCACGGCTTAGAGGTTAGACATCTGTTCATTCACATTTTTGGTTCTGTTGTCTTCTTTTCCCGTCTTCCTGTCCACTGCTTTTTTCTTATTGCTATTTACGAAGTCATCTTTATTCTGACATGTTCATTGTGAGATTTTAAAAAAAAGGTCTGCTATGTTCCTCAGGTTAGTCTTGAACCCTTAAGTTCTCATTAAAAAACACAATTTATTTGTGTGGGTAACAGTGCATGTGCATTGAAGTCACAGGACAATTTGTGGAATTCCGTTCTCTTCTTCTATCATGCGGGTCCCAAAGATCAAACTCAGGTCAGCTGGTTGGCGGCAAGTGCCTTTACCCACTGAGCTAGTATATTCTGATTTTTCTCTCTTTATAATAATTGGGTCAAAATACTCTGTGAGTATATGCTTGTGTGGTTTGTGTGGTGTGATGTGTGTGTGTGGTATGATGTGTGTGTGTGGTGTGATATGTGTGTGTGTGTGTATGTGGTGTGATGTGTGTATGTGCGTGCGCGCGCGTGTTGGAGGATGGCCTTCTGTATATATGTTTCTCTTATTGGTTGATGAATAAAAAACTGTTTGGCCAATAGAGGCAGGAAGATAGGTGGGGCTAGGAGACAAGGAGAATTCTGGGAAAAGTAGGCAGATAGGGAGCACAAAGAGACACTGTGTAGAGACCAGGAAGATAGGATGTGTCAGGTATTCCCCAGTAGTATAGGGCCATGTAGAATTACATAGATTAGCAGATGGGTTAATAATTAAGAAAGAGCTAGCCAATAAGAAGTCCTAGCTATTGGCAAAGAGTTTTATAATTAATATAGCCTTGAGGCTGAAGCAGCAGGACCTGGTGGAACAAAACCTCCAGCATCAGTAGTGTGTGTGTGTGTGTGTGTGTGTGTGTGGTGTGAGTGGGGGTATGGTATACTGTGTGTGTGTGTGTGTGTATGTGTTGCTGTCACAAGGTCTCACACATGTTAGACAAATGCTCTACCACTAAACTGTGCTCCTAGCCCTAAAATACTATTTCTTGTTCCTTACATTTTCTTCTAAAGGCTCAATGCCTTTTGTTTTGGATTTGGACCTGTAGCCACTTGAGTTTGATTCTCTGCAAATGGGTAATAACTGCTGGGCCATTCTTTGGGCACCCACCATTTTCTAACATGGCTTCATCATAAATCAAATTTCCCAGTAGGTGTGATGTCTCAGATGTGAAATCCCAGTAAACTGAGGTCACACTGGGTTGCAGAGTGAGATTCTGTCTGAAAAAAAAAAAAAAAAAAAAAAAAAAAAACAGATTCTGCGTGGTGGTGGACAATTTAATAGCAGCTGTGAGGGAAAGGCAATCCACGTCATTAGTTCAAGACCAGCCAAGGTTATCAGTTAGGCCTTATTCAAAAGCAAAAAAATAACAATTTCATTATAGCCAATGAAATTTCATATTCATTAAACACTAGTTCTTTTCCCCAATGCTTTGTAGCTCTTTCCTCCTTTTTTCACTAATCACAGGAAATTTATCATAGATTATTCATTCCTTTAATCCCAGCACTTGGGAGGCAGAGGCAGGGGAGTGTCTGTGAGTCTGAGACCAGCCTGGTGAATTTCAGGATAGCCAGTCAGGGCTACATAGTGAGACACTGTCTCAAGTATGTATGTATGTTTACCTATATGTATGTATATATAAGTTCATCTTTGTTTGGCTGATTTCATTCAGTACAATATTTTGAAGACAAATATGTACATAGTATATATCAGATTTAATTGCCGTTGGGATATGGGCCAAGTGTTTCCATGTCTTTGAATAAACAATAATGGCACACACACAGGTTGAAAAGTAGTGAGAACACTTTATTCAAAGCAGAGTAATAGTATAGGATAGAAAGGAACAGGTTAGTCAAGACTGATAGCCAATCATAAGAACGAAGATACCCAAGGGCCCCAGGTTACTGGCTGACTTCTCTTTTTATGTTTTTAAGGGAACGGGGGGGGGGGCTGGCTACTAAGGGGTATAGTTTGAATGTTTCTCTACTTTGATCAACAGATTAGGCCATATAACCACTTTTCTACAGCTCATGTTCCTTACCTAAAAGCATCTTTTAATCATATGCACACCCAAATTATACATAGGCATATAGACCAATAGGGAACTCTCCCTAAAAGTTCAGTTTTTCTTTATTGTACATGTGTCCCAAATCAGCTCAGGACAGACTGGCCTTTCTGGTCTCTTACTGGGCATAAGGAGAGTATGATTTGGATAAAATCTGTTTAAGTTGGTAGTGGCCAAGGGGAAAAGAAACATATTCTTTGTTCAGAGAGATGTGTGAGCAGCTTGCCCGGTGGGGTCCCAGGCTATGTTGCTGCATGATTTGCTTAGAGAGGATGTGCACAGGAAGGGGACATAAGCAAGCATGTATATCTGGTGTGTGGCATCTTAGATTACTAAACTAGTCTCTATGCTTGCCTCTGCCAGATGCAGCTTATCAGCAAAATACTACTCATGAGGCTCTGAGGTTATTTATTCGTAAGACCAGGGCAAGAACTGTTTCCGAGTTTGCCACCATGAACCCTGGTAACAAGCATCTTTGATCTCAGAGTGTGTACCTAAAGTGATGAATGAGTTTTGCTTGGCCATGGGGTGGTTACATGCTAGTTATTTTTATTTCAGTGGTGGGGATTGAACCCAAAGCTTTGCACATACAGGCAAGAACTCTATATCCCAGCCCTCTTTTAGCATTTATTTATTTTTAGTTTTTTAAAGATTTATTTATTTTCCATTTTCTGGTATCTTCTTTAATTTCTTTCTTTAGAGCCACAAAGTTCTTATTATATAGGTCTTTTACTTGTTTGGTAAGTGTTACACCAAGATACTTTATGTTGCTTGTGGCTATTGTAAAGGGTGATGTTTCTCTGATTTCTTTCTCTGTCTCTGTCTGAAAAAAGTAGGGCTACTGATTTTTTTGAGTTAAAGAAGATACCAGAAAATGGAAAGATCTCCCATGCTCTTGGATAGGTAGGATAAACATAGTAAAAATGGTAATCTTTCCAAAAGCAATCTACAGATTCAATGCAATCCCCATTAAAATCCCACCACAATTCTTCACTGCCCTTGAAAACATAATAATCAACTTTATATGGAAAAACAAAAGGCCCAGGATAGCCAAAACAACCCTATACAATAAAAGAACCTCAGGAGGCATCACCATTCCTGACTTTAAACTCTACTACAGAGCTATAGTTCTGAAAACAGCCTGGTATTGGCACAAAAATAGACAGGTAGACCAATGGAATCTAATTGAATATCCTGATATTAACCCACACACCTATGAACACCTGATTTTCTACAAAACAGCTAAAATTATACAGTGGGGCGAGGACAGCATCTTCAACAAATGGTGCTGGCACAATTGGATGAGGGTGTGTAGAAGACTGCAGATAGACCCATGTCTGTTGCCATGCACAAAGCTCAAGTCCAAATGGATCAAATACCTCAACATCAATCCAGCCACACTGAACCTCTTAGAAGAGAAAGTAGGAGGTACCCTTGAACAAATTGGTATAGGAGACTGCTTCCTGAACATAACTCCAGGGGCACAGACTCTGAGAGCAATAATTAATAAATGGGACCTCTTCAAACTTAGAAGCTTCTGTAAGGCAAAGGACACAGTAGACAAGACCAAACAGCAGCCCACAGACTGGGAAAAGATTTTCACCAATCCTATATCCGACAAAGGGCTGATCTCCAAAATATACAAAAAACTCAAGAAACTAGTCAACACAACACCAAACAACCCTATTAAAAAATGGGGTACAGAACTGAAGAAAGAATTCTCAATGGAGGAAATCAAAAAGGCTGAAAGACACTTAAGAAAGTGCTCAACATCCTTAGCTATCAGGGAAATGCAAATCAAAACAACTTTGAGATACCATCTTACTCCTGCCAGAATGGCTAAAATTAGAAACACCAATGAGGACTCATGCTGGAGAGGATGTGGAGAAAGGGGAACACTCCTCCACTGCTGGTGGGAGTGCAAACTCATACAGCCATTTTAGAGATCATTATGGCGGTTCCTCAGGAAAATGGGAATTAGTTTACCACAGGACCCAGCAATCCCCCTCTTAGGCATATACCCAAATGATCCACATCCATGCAACAAAGACATCTGTTCAACTATGTTCATAGCAGCATTATTTGTAATACCAAGAACCTGGAAGCAACCTAGATGCCCCTCAATTGAGGTATGGATAAAGAAGATGTGGCAGATCTACACAATGGAATACTACTCAGCAGAAAAAAAAATAATGGAATCTTGAAATTCACAGGCAAGTGGATGGCCTTGAAGAAACCATCCTGAATGAGGTAACCCAGTCACAAAAAGAGGAACATGGTATGTACTCGCTCATATATGGATTTTAGACAAAGAGCAAAGGATCACCAGCCTATATAATTCACACCACCAGAGCAACTAGGATACAAAGTGTATCTAAGAGATTCATATAAAGTCCCTCACAGAAGGGGGAAGGTACAAGTCCCCAGAACACTTGGGAAGTGGGGGGGGGGGTGCAGTGAATGGAGAGAGAAGTAGGAGAAAGCGAGGGGGAGGAGAGGAAAACACGTGCAACTAGGAAGATTGAGTCTGGGTCTGGGTAGGAGTAGAAGACAGGAGAGAGAGAGAGCGAGAGAGAGAGAGGGGGGGAGGGAGGGAGTGAGAGAGAGAGAGAGAGAGAGAGAGAACATAAAAGAACATATTGGTTTGAAGAGAAAATTGAACCTAAAGAAAGGTCTAGAGAACTACAAGACTGCTGCCAACTAACAATTTAAGCATCGTGGAAAGGCTACCATAAATACCTTTCCCGGACAGTGAGATCAACAAGTAACTTATCCATGGAGCCCTCGTCTAATGCCTGTTGGAAACAGAAGCAAACACCTATACATAAACACTGAGTCGAACTAGAACCCAGATGCAGATGGAGAGGACAAGACCAGGCTGCAGAAACACATAGAGACAGCTTCCTGAACAAGGAGGAGCTAACAGGCCCCCAGACTGATAGCTGGGAAGCCAGCATGGGACTGACTCAGGCCCCCCTGAATATGGGTCTCAGCCAGAAGGACTGAGCAGTCTAAGGGACCTCAGACAGTGGAGCCAGGATGTATCCCTGGTGCACAAAAGGACCTTGTGTACACATCCCCCATGGAGGGATAACTGCCTTAACCTAGAGACAGGAGAGAAGTCCTAGTCCCTACTTCAAATGACAGATTACATGACCCCACCTGCCTGGCATTGCCCTACATATGGAATTGGGGTGGGGGGATGGGAAGGGAGGGTGGTTAGGGTGCATGTGAGAGGGCAGAGAGGGTAAAAGGGAGGGAGGGAATGAGGGATGGAGGAAGGACAGGAGGGAGAGGGAACTGGGATCGACATGTAAAATAATAAATTAAAAAAAAAAAGATTTATTCATGTAGAGTGCTCTACTCAAATGTATTACTGTAGGCCAGAAGAGGGCACTAGAGATGGCTGTGAGCCACCATGTGGTTGCTGGGAATTGAACTCAGGACCTCTTGAGCAGCCAGTTCTCTTAACTGCTGAGCCATCTCTCCAGCCCTTAGTTCTTTATTTTTGAGGTGGGGCTTCAATAAGTTGTCCAAGTTGGCCTTGAGCTTGCTTGATAGAGCAGAAAGGGCTTTGGCTTTCGGTCTTCTGCTCAGCCTCTCAAGTAGCTGGGTAACAGGCTGGCATCACCAGGCCCAGCCCAAAGCTAGTTTTTAATAATGTAAGTTGGTAACTCATTAGAAAACAATGAAAGATATAAGATACAAGTAATATTAGAAATCAGAAGAACATTATACTGTCAGGTACAAAAGAAAGAAAAATAATTATAAAACTGTATGACATAGGGTTCCACAGTATCCAACTTGAACATCTAGAGATAACTGTTCCTAAAAACATACAATTTACACCAAATAATATAGAGAATTGAGGACTGGAGGGATGGCTCAGAGGTTAAGAGCACTGGCTGTTATTCTAGAGGACATAGGTTCAATTCCCGGCACCTACATGGCAGCTCACAACTGTCTGTAATTCTGGTTTCAGGGGATCTGACACCTTCATACCAGTGCAAATAAAATAAAGTTAAATAAATTATTTTTAAAAAAGATAGAGAATTGAAATGGACCAGTTAGGCTAGAAGAAACTGGAAAAGTAAAGTAACTCAAGGAGACAGTCCCATGTAGCTCAGGCTAGCCTCTATGCAGATGAGGAGGCCCTCTGCCTCCACCTCTCAAGTACTGGAGTTAAAGTGTACAGCTCTATGCTCAGCAAGGGAAGGGATCTGAGATGTGACAGAGAATGCCCACCAGAAGTGAAGTTTGAATCTTACTAAAGTCATAAAGCTCTCAGATTATTTCTAAAAGTATCACTATCAGTAAGGGACACTCACCTCAATCATCACTCTGTACTCTCTTAAAGCTCATTTGTATTAAGAGAAGGAAGAAAAACTGTGCTTGTAAAAGATGGGATTGTATATTAACAAGAATCTGAAAGACAAATGCTGGAGTTATAGTCGCACCTGTAGTTCTAACACTCAGGAGGCTGAGGCAGGAGGATTAAGCCCAAGGTCAGGTTAGATTACAGAGTGACAGCCTAAGTCGAATAAAAAAAATACTGAGACAAAAATAAAAATCAAATAAATATGCTAGATATTTAAAGACTGTAATAAACATTAAGCTCGAAACAAACAATGGTGATTAGGAAGAGCAGGCAAAAGGTCAAGCTCTGGCCGTGCTGGCCCAGGAAGGCTCTTCAGGAGGGAAAATGCCTGCAGCAGGACAATGGCATTCTGGCCATGGGGGGAGATGGTGTGTGTGAGACACGGAGAATCATCAAGAATCCATAGTGGCAGCAGTGGGAACGGGGCACTGTGCGTGTACGTGTGTGTGTGTGTGTGTGTGTACGCGCGTGTGCGCGCGCATGTGCGTGTGTGTGTGTGTGTGTGTGTGTGTGTGTGTACTTTTAAAATAGGAGTTTCCTCTCTTCCCTCTTTTGCATCTCCTCACCTTTTCTTTTGTTCCTGAATCTTGAAGGGCTGACAGAGGCTGATGATTTGGAAATGGGTTTTGTTTGCTGGTTTTTCAGAGTTTGGGAGGAACTCAGGAGCCTGGAAGAGGCATGAATCTACCTCGTGGTCCCCTCCTCCTGGTTTAGTACTGTCCAGACCCTTCATTAGAACCAATTTTAAATATTAACTACAGTCTCCTCTACATCCCGCCTTCCATTATTTCCTCATAAATCTTTGTGTGCACTACGCATCTTTCTTAGAAGTAACGAATTTCCACTAATGAAGCTCTTGGTGACATAGCTTGGAAATTTTGTGGCCCGCACCCCTCCCCCCTCCCAGGATGAAAAGACTGAGGAGCTGGCTGTTAATGGAAGGAGGGGACTGAGAAGACAGAGGGACAGGACTGAGAAGAGGACAAAAGGGACACCCGCATCCACCCCTGAGGCTGACCCACATCCACTCCTCCAGGTCTGTCCCTGTCTCAAGTTGAAGACCCCTACAGCAGGGACTTGGACCGGAACTTCAGAGAAGTTCCCAATCTTACCACTAGAGGGAACACGTGCGCTTCTCAGAACTGAGAGAGATTGGATGGAGCTTTGGGCATGATCCAGCCTACTGGGGTGCGGGGAAGGCCCTAGAGCCTTTCTTCTCCTGGGTGCATGGACCCTTCAAGCACCTTCTCACGCATACACCCATGCACCCCAGAGACTGCAGGGCCCAGCTTCGCAGGAGCTGAGCAGCCCCTGCCGACTGATGGGGTGACAGATGTCAATCATGGTCACATCCTGCACTTGGAGGTCGTTAAGCCTCTCTGGTCTACGTCCTGAATGGTTCCTTTCGCTGATCATTAACTCTTCTACTGACTTCTTAGCTGGCTCCTGTACAGTTTACAGTTCTATATCTAGGTAGCTCTTTCTTTATATTAATTAAAAATTTTCATTCCTTTTACATCTCGACCTTAATTTCCCCTCCTTCCTCTCTGCCCCCCCCCAAAATCCTGTCCTGTCTATTTCTGCTCAAATAGGTACAGGCCTATTTGAGGTGTCAACAAAGTATGCCATATCAAGTTGAGGTAGGACTAAGCTCCTCCCTTTTTATTAAGGCTGGGAGGAGCAAACCAGTATGGGTAATAAGTTCCAAAAGCCAACTCAAGTGTTAGGGACAGGCCCCATCCCACTGCTAGGAGTCCCACAAATAGACCAAGCTACACAACTATCTGCATGTATGTAGAGGGCCTAGGTCTGCCCATGCAGGCTCCCTGGCTGTTGGTCCAGAGTCTGTGAGCTTCTGTGAGCACAGGTTAGTTGTTTCTGAGGGTTCTTTGTGATGACCTTGACCTCCCTGACGTATATAATTCTTCCTCCCTCTCTTCAACAAGATTGCAGGTAGATAGTTCATTTTAAATCAAATGTCCAATGTTGCTTCCAGATTTTCCATATCCTTACATAAAAATGTAAAATCAGCCTTTGTCTCCATAGACACAGCATCACTTCACTTAGCCTGTATCAAATAAGCACTGCAGCTGGGATGCTCGGGACGCTCGGGATGTGATAACATCCAAAATGCTGTCTGTCCCTTCTGCTTCCTGTTTTTTGTTTGTTTAGGTTCTCTCTCTCTCTCTCTCTCTCTCTCTGTGTGTGTGTGTGTGTGTGTGTGTGTGTGTGTGTGTTTCTCATGTGCTTTATGCACCATGTGCTGTTCAGCAGTCTATTTGGAATTACTATTTTGAGAACTAATTTGAAAGAACACCTTCCTTCTCCCAACACCTGAGGGCACCAGGGTACCTGAGATAGGGCTTGTAGACCATTGGAGCCAGTCCCCACCCAATGTGTAGACACAGCCCAGGGCAAAGGATCCACTTTGCTGTATGGCAAACATGTCTGTCCTATGAGTCCCAGCAGCCCCTGCAGAGTGTGGCTCTTCTCACACAACTCAGACATGGTGGCAGGGGTGGGCCACAGGCACTCGGAAACTGAGCCACAAGCTGGGCCTGTGAACTCCCTCCCCCAGGGACAATCACACTGCAGTATGGCTCCCCTCTAGGTCCTATTCTTCTACTCCTCTTTTTAAAATGTCCTTATTGCTGGACGTCTCACACCTTTAACCTCAGCACTCAAGAGCCAGAGACAGGCAGCTCTCTGTGAACTTGAGGCCAGCCTGGTCCACACAGTGAGTTCCAGGACAGTCAGACTCTGTGAGAAACCCCGTCTCAAAATACAACACAAAATATCCTTCTCAGTATGTGTCCCTCATACATGATGATGGGCTTCTCAGTGCGACACTTTAATAATGTGCATAATGTGTTTAGTCACCTTCATCCAGTTACCTGCTTTTGTCACTTCTCTTTCCATGCATTACCTTTCTCCTTGTCAACTAACCCCTGGCCCTCCTATGTGTCATTTTAAAAACAGAGACCCCGTTTTCAGTGCTAGTGTATCTAGCTTCCGTAGTTGTCTTGGGAAGGCCAGCTTTTCCTAAGTTTCTGGTTGCTTCTGGAAGCAGAAGACCGAATTTCCACACCTTGGGCTCTACCTCTTTCTACGTGAACTTGGAGCCTATTTTTTTTTTTTAAAGTATTCCCTGTTGAGCTACACAAGTGTACTGCAGAGAACAGTGCAACATGGAAAGTAATCTAGAAGCAGCCACTAGAGAACACCAGGCCTGGGTCCTGGACACAGCTTAGAAGCTACTTTCCTGTCTCCTTGGTTATCCGCCCGCACAGCAGCCACCTCTGGTGTGGTGCTAGGAGTCTGTCCTAGCATGTGATGACATGCTGCAGACCTCTTCAGAGAGGCCTACAGATGGCTCTGTGAGTGAACTTGTCCTACGCAAGCTACCTGGGAGGAGATGTGCTCTTTAGCGGCCACATTGACACAGCCAAATGCCCTCACCATTAGGCGAGCTCCGATTCTCCTCTTTGCCTGGTCTCATGTGCCCCTCAGCTGTGTGATTATTTGTACACTGGTAAGATTTTGTACACGTCATGCCTTCCCTTGTCTTGTGATTGTTTTCATTTGCTCAAGCTGAAGAGGTTGGAATTCTTCTTTTTCTGTTTTTTGCATTTGATTATTATTGACACAAGTTCATTTTGTTGTTCTCCTTTATTCTTATTCTACATAGCTCTCCCTATCTTCATTCTCTCCCCTCCAAAGGTAAACATTTTATTATGGTAATAGACATATGTTTGAATGTATTCTTATTGGCAAAATGTGTACTGTTGGTGATGTGCCTGTGTAATATTTTCTCAGTTTTCAACATCCAACCATATTGTAAACATCTCATTCGTAATGTCTGACCTCTAGATAATAGTCCATCCTAACGGCAGACACTTGGTTGCCTTAGTTCTCCCCTACAGAAACTTATTGCCATGAACATCTCTGTGTTCCCTTATGGGCCTGGATGGGGATTTCCTGTCGAGAGAATGATTGCTATGGCAAGAGGCAATGCACACGAAGGACTGACTGAGTTCCACCCAGGAGAGCCAGCCTCCTCCCCACTCCAACAAGGCGTTGTCTCCTAATCCTTTTCACAGCCATCTACGCTTCAGTGATGCAAGATTGACGTCTATGAACACTTAAGTTCTTACAGCTTAGTGTCAGCTAGCTTTCCAACAAAGGCCAGTCAACACACGCAAATGTGGTATTACTTGTATCTGTCTCGTTCTTTAGTATCTTTTCATATGCTTATCAGCTTAGATTTCCCATCTGTTTGCCTGTTTGTGGCTTTCCCACTTTTATTTTTTAAAAAATTTACTTATGTGTATGTGTGTGCCTGAATACCGTATGAGGGCATCACATCTTCTGAAACTGGAGCTGCAGATGGTTGTTAGCCACCATATGGGTGCTTAGGAACTGAACCTGAGTCCTCTGCAAAATCAGTAAGCACTGTAAAACACTGTCCATCTCTCTAGCCCCTTTCCATTTTTCCTATTGCAGTTGCTGTCTTAGTCACTGTTCTATTGCTATTAAGAGACACCACAACAATGGCAACTTTCACAAGAGAAAGCACTTAATTGGGGGCTTGCTAACAGTTTTAGAGCTTAGTCCATTATCATCATTTCTGGGATCATGGCGGCAGGCATGGTCGGCATTGTACTAAAGACATAGTTGAGAGCTACATTGTGAATGAGAGAGGCACTGGGCTTGGTGTGGGCTTTGGAAACCCCAAGCCCACCCGCAGTGACACGGTTCCTCCAACAAGGCCGCACCTCCCATTGCCTTCAAATAGTGCTACTCCTTGATGACTAAGCATTCCAATATATGAGCCTATGAGGGCCATTCTTAGTCAAATCAGCACAGTTACTAAGGGTTTCTTCTTACTGTTCTGCGTATAGTCTAAAGCAGGGGTTTTCCTTGTGTGGGTCACAACCCCTTTGAGGAATCTCATGGCCCTTCCTCAGGGGTCGCCTAAGATCATTGGAAAACACAGATATTTACGTTGCGATTCATAACAGTGGCAAAGTTATAGTCATGAAGAAGCAATGAAAACAGTTTTATGGTTGGAGGGGCCAGCACAGCGTGAGGGACTGTGTGCAGGGGCCACGGCAGCAGGGAGGTCGAGAGCCGCTGCTCTACAGTCACTCAATGCTTTGATGGCTTCAGGGTTACAGCATCTTCTTTTGTTTCAATGCTGCCAATTAATTTTGTCACAGTGTTCTTCACAGACATAAATTTTCATTTTATGTGTCCAAGTTCATTAAACTAATTGATCATTTCTCCATGTGAATTGAACTTTTGAAACCTTAGGAAGTTCATTTGTATCTCTATGATGTAATTTTTTCCACTTTCTTCTCCTAACTACGTATTTCTTTCTTTCTCAGTTCACTCTTTATTTCTTCTAGAGTTTTACACTCTGTTTTCATGCATAGCGTTAGGTAGGTATATAGTTTTACGTACCGCCATAATGTGGAGCGCTATATAATGTGAGGTACCATGTAATATGTAGGTTCTTGTAGTGAGGCGGGTCATCTTAAGGATTTCTATTGCTATGCTAAAAATCCATAACCAAAAGCAGCTTGGGGGGAGGCAAAGGGTTTATTTTACGTTAAAGTTCCATATCACAGCCCATCATTGAAGGAAGTCAAGGCAATGCCTCAAGACAGGTACCTGAAGCGGAAGCCATGGGGGAATGCTGCTTACTGGCTTGCTCCTTATGATCTTCTACAACTTAGGACCACCTGCTCAGGGGTGGTGCCTCCTTCTATTAGGCTGGCCCTGATGTCAATCATTAATCAAGAAGATGCCTCCTTGCAGAGACTTGCCTACAGGCAATCTGCATGGAGGCATTTTCTTAGTTGAAGTTCCTCTTCCCAAATATGTGTAGGTTTGTGTCACAGTGACAAAAATTAGCTAGCGCAGAGGTTGTGCACCTCCAAAAAAGAACACACCCAATTTTTTATACAGAATCCCGCCACATTCTACAAGTCTCTCTCTCTCTCTCTCTCTCTCTCTCTCTCTCTCTCTCCACACACACACACACACACCACAGAACACACTGCGCTGGATCCATCTCCAGAGAAAAGACTGTTCACAGCACCCATGACCCCATGAGACCAGAGCACAGCAGGAACTAGACCTTGCTGAACTCCAAAAGGACCTCCAAGTTAACACATCTGCAAGAAGCTACAGGAGACTGAGGAAGTCAAGCTGAATTAACTGTAAGTTTAGGAACAGAGGAAAAGAAAGAACCTGTTCACCACAGAAGGAGGGAAAGAGAACATACCTCTCCCCAGAGAACCGAGGCTGAGGGCCAGGCAGAGAGCAAACTCTACACCCTCAGCTGACGTCTTTACCTGCAAAACACAGAAATGGCTACTTAAAGCATCCAGCTTTAAGCCTGCTGCCTTCCTGTGAGTGAGAGGGTGTTTCTTAGACTCAGGAAGGGTCCTGGGCTGCCAAGCCCATTCTGGACATCTGCGTTGACAAAGCTCCTCCCATTGTGTGGGGCTGAATGACACCTAGAAACTACAAACCTGAACTTGGCTGATAGGGCTCAGAGACAGCTGATACAAAAATCAGAGAAGCCTGGGACTCTTCTCTGGACCACAGGTCCTGCCCTACGGGAATGCTGTCCTACCAAGACACCCAAGGGGAGAGGCAGCAGTTGCAACCCATAGGAGAGATGAGTTCTCTGGTCTGTTAGGGACAAGCAACAATAATGATGGCCTGGGAAGACCCTGGCTGCTGGGATTAAAGGTGTATATCACCATTGCCAGACTTCTATGGTTTATGGCTAGCTTTGCTTTCTGAACTCTCAGGCAAGCTTTAATAAATCATAAATAATATATCACCACATTTTAGTGTCCCATATTTCTTGGGTGTTTTTTTTTTTTCTTGGGTGTTTTATACCTGATTCAACATTATCTTTTATCTTGTCTTCGATGTCTAAAAGCCTTTGTTTAACCTCTTGTACTCTGTGGTGAGGCTACCTCTGAGGTTTTAGTTTAACTTCCTAATTTTTTTTTTTTCATTTTCAGTTTTATCTTATTGTTGGTTTTCTTTAGTTCGTCTATTTCTTTGTTAAATTTTACTGTCATGTCTTGAATTGTCTTCATTGTTTCATTCAAGCATTTATGTTTTTACAGACTTCATTGAGGGATTTATTCATATCCCCTTTAGGTCCTTGAGCATATTCACAGTTACTATTTTGAAGACTTTATCTTGGGTTTCCTCTATATTGCATTTCTTAGGGCCTACTGTAGTAGAGTCATTGCATTCTGGTGGAGACATACTGTCCTGGCTGTTAATGATTGTGTTTTTGTGCTGCTGTGTAGGCATCTGGGGTTGGAATGATTAAGGTGAAGTTAGATGTTGATATCTGGGGGCTGGAGAGATGGCTCAGAGGCTAAGAGCACTGACTGCTCTTCCAGAGGACCCAAGTTCAATTCCCAGCAACCACATGGTGGCTCATAGCCATCTATAGTGAGATTTGGTGCCCTCTTCCTGTATGTAGGCAAAACAATACTTTATACATAATAATAAAATAATAATAATAATAATAATAATAATAATAATCGGTCTTGTCTTTGTTGGGTGGGTGTTCATTCCTTGGTTTCTGTTGCTCTTTCTGGATCTTAGGAAAGTGTCATGGCTTTGGGTTGCCTGGTGCAGAGTATTTTTCAGATTAGTGGGTGGCAGAGAGGAATGGCTTGAGCTGAGAGGGCCTCAGGAAAGAGCTAAATGGTTTTTCTTCCTACCTATCTGTGTGCTCCTCAGGGAGTTGGAGATGTGTTGTGGGATTTCCAACCATTTAGCCAATGATTTTGGGGGACAGCAAGCCCCTAGGTCGTGGTTTTTTTCTGCCTGTGTGACATCTGAGAGGTAGAGTCTCTCAAGCTCTTGCTGTCATGGGTGGTCTTCATCCCTGGGCAGAAGTGGTATTTAACCTGTTCTGTATCAGTGAGTGTCAATCCCTATTTTATACCTAAATAAATTCTTGAGAACCTTTACTAGATTCTCATGGATTCATGATACAGAGGTGGGCACAAAGTCCCCCTCTTAGCTAAGAGCTGCTGGAAGACCACTCTCCAGTAGAGGCTACACTTCTAAGAGTATTGAGCAACACAAATAGTACTTGATGGGTTAAAAAAAAAAACAAAACAAAGGATACAGTTGGCTGGATTGTGAACAGGAGATGGATCTGGGAGGAACTGGGTGAAAAGGGTGAATACATCATATGAAAATACATCACACACACACACACACACACACACGAACACACATGCACACAATACATTATATGAACTCCTCCAAGAACTAGTAAAAAGTGAAGAACAACAAAGGCATTTTTCTACATTTGTACATAATAAGATATCTGAAGATTACCATGTTTTTAGGTGTCATTGAAAGTGATTAAAGCATACTGATGTTTCTGTATCTGTAGTCATAATTTTTTTTTACAGCTAGCTTGTGTTCTTTGCATAATAAAAATAATAAACTTTAAATTGGGTTTTATAGAATAGGGAGCCCAGTCTCAGGTGTTGTCCTATGACTCCATGGGGAGCCTGTAACCTGTAGAGATGAAATCTAGTTTTCTGTGTATGCTTGTGTCATTGGAGTGTGGTTTGTTAAACATTGGTCTTTGAGCAGTTTTTCTTATACTCCCCTTAGATCAAATCTGGATCCCTTCAACCAGTACGTAGAAGACCAGATCTGGGATTCTCTAGAGAGGACACACATGAAGGAATGTGTAAGTGTAACTGAGGGAGGGCTGTTCTGGAATCGCAGACCTGGAGTGTAGGAGCACTGCTCTCTGTGTCTGAGGGAGGCCTGTTCTGGAACCGCAGGCCTGGAATATGGGTGCGCTCCTCATTCTGTTCTGGCTCCCTCTTCTCCAGCAGCCACCCCTCCCTCCCACTCCAGGATGTCTGGAGAAGATTACTTCCAAGCAAGAATTGCAGGCATTTCATATGCATCCCAAAAGCCAGTGTCTTAGCCAGTGAGTTGCTCAGCTGGTGAAGGTTCATGCCACCAAGCCTAACCACCTGAGTTCAAGGTCAAGGAGAGAACCAAGTCCCACAAGTTGTCTCTGACCTCCACATGTGCAGAATATCACACACACAATACACACACACACACACACACACACACACACACGATAAAAATTTAAAGTTGGTCTCACAGCCCCACTTCCCATTTGGCTCATGGCCATATTGTGTTATCTGCAGTTTCCCCCGACAGCCTGGTCCCAAAGCCATGTCAGCCCCAAATAACACACAGAGACACTGTATTAGATATAAAGCTGTTGACCTGTTATTAGTGTCTCATATTGGCTAGCTCTGTCTTAAATATTAACCCATTTATACCAATCTAAGTATTTCCACATTGTCTTATCTTACTGGAAAGAGGATCCGGACTTCTTCTCTCAAGCCCCTACATCTTGACTTCCCCTCTACTACATCTCCCAGAATCCTTCTTGTCTCCTAGTCCCACCTATCTTGCTTTCCTATTGGCCAACAAGGCTTTATTCATTAACCAATAAAAGAAACATATTTACAGAATGACATCTCCCATCATCTGGGTTTTTCTGCCTAAATAAAAAGAAGGGTTTTAACTTTAGCATAGTAAAATATATAACAAAAAGGTTACAAATAAGAACCACAGTTAACAATATTTAGTCCATTAACATTTAGCAAGATTTAAAGACAATATTCCATCATCTATCCTATCCTTGTGAGTCTAAAGTCTTATATGTAACTTATCTTTAATCCTAACTAAGGAAAACTATAACCGTAACTCCATCAAAGACCACAGAAGGATAGTATATAAACTCTAGAAATGACAGAGACAACTCACTGCCTGGTCAGCTTCTGTAACCTCCCATCTTCAGCCCATAGGCCATAGTGTGTCTGGCAGACTCCTCAACAAAGCAGGAAATTAAACTGTCTACCTGTATTGGCAGATTGTCAGTTACTTTTCTCTGTGTCCTGTAGACTGTCTGGCAGACTCTCCCATGAAGCAGGAACCCTGTAGCAATGTCCATCTTGAATCAGCAGTCACTTTTCTGTGTGTCCTGCATGTTCAGTTTATACAGCATAAAGTCAAACAGTCCAAATAAGAGCAGTATCTTGCCCAAATGGCTAGTCTTGCCATATTGGAAGTAAATAGCATAACGAGTTTCTTTGATGGCCATCTTCCTTTCTGACATAGGTGTTATTGCCAGGAGCAGTTGTGCCTCACTGTTAAGAAAAACCCTAAACCATTTTAAATGCCATATTCTGTAGGTCTTTTAAAGGTTTGAAGAATATTTATCCATCTCAAATATATCTCTGTATATCTAGAAATCCTAACTAGCATAACTATAAGTTTTCACTATTATAGGTAACTATCTATAATCTGTACTAAATTTATATATTACATTTTAAAATGAGCTATATAAACACAAAAGGAGAAATATACATATCACAAAATTGACCTTAAATTGTATCAATAAATGAAAATACATTCTAAAACAAAGTATTAATTTCTATATCATAATCAATTGTGATTGTTAACCATTTATAACCAACCCCATTTAAATGAAAACAAACATTTATAAACAATATTTGGGAATTTGGGCATCGTTTTTCCCAAACTTCTTCCTGCTGGTAGGGGGCACTGTCGTGGGGATTCTTTTTTTTTTTTTGTTTTAATTTATTATTATGCATGTCGGTCCCAATTCCCTCTCCTTCCATTCCTCCCTCCCTTTTACCCTCTGTGCCCCCTCACCCTCCCTTCCCATCCCCCCAGCCCAATTCCACATGTAGGGCAATGCCATCCAGGTGGGGTCATGTAGATCTGACAGGTCATGTGAAGTAGGGACTAGGACTTCTCTCCTGTCTCTAGGTTAAGGCAGTTATCCCTCCATGCGGGATGTGTTCACAAGGTCATTTGTGCACCAGGGATACATCCTGGCTCCACTGTCTGAGGTCCCTTAGACTGCTCAGTCCTTCTGGCTGAGACCCATATTCAGGGGGGCCTGAGTCAGTCCCATGCTGGCTTCCCAGCTATCAGTCTGGTGGCCTGTTAGCTCCTCCTTGTTCAGGTCAGATGTCTCTATGTGTTTCTGCAGCCTGGTCTTGTCCTCTCCATCTGCATCTGGGTTCTAGTTCGGCTCAGTGTTTATGTATAGGTGTTTGCTTCTGTTTCCAACAGGTATTAGATGAGGGCTCCATGGATAAGTTAGTTGTTGGTCTCACTATCCGGGAAGGGCATTTATGGTAGCCTTTCCACGGATGCTTAAATTGTTAGTTGACAGCAGTCTTGTAGTTCTCTAGACCTTTCATTAGGTTCAGTTTTCTCTTCAAACCAATATTGGCTCCCTCTTTTATGTTCTCTCTCTCTCTCTCTCTCTCTCTCTCTCTCTCTCTCTCTCTCCTGTCTTCTATTCCTACCCTGACTCAATCTTCCTATTGCATGTGTTTTCCTCTCCTCCCCCTCTCTTTCTCCTACTTCTCTCTCCATCCACTGCCCCCCCCCACTTCCCATGTGCTCTGGGGGATTTGTCCCTTCCCCCTTCTGTGAGGAACTTTATATGAATCTCTTAGAATACACCTTGTATCCTAGTTCCTCTGGTGGTGTGAATTATAGGCTGGTGATCCTTTGATCTAGGTCTAAAATCCATACATGAGTGAGTACATACCATGTTCCTCTTTTTGTGACTGGGTTACCTCATTCAGGATGGTTTCTTCAAGTGCCATCCACTTGCCTGCGAATTTCAAGATTCCATTATTTTTTTTCTGCTGAGTAGTATTCCATTGTGTAGATCTGCCACATCTTCTTTATCCATTCCTCAATTGAGGGGCATCTAGGTTGCTTCCAGGTTCTTGGTATTACAAATAATGCTGCTATGAACATAGTTGAACAGATGTCTTTGTTGCGTGGATGTGGATCTTTTGGGTATATGCCTAAGAGGAGGATTGCTGGGTCCTGTGGGGGGAAAAACCCCTGTACAATAAAAGAACTTCCGGAGGCATCACCATTCCTGACTTTAAGCTCTACTACAGAACTATAGTTCTGAAAACAGTCTGGTATTGGCATAAAAATAGACAGGTAGACCAATGGAATCAAATTGAAAATCCTGATATTAACCCACACACCTATGAACACCTGATTTTAGACAAAACAGCTAAAATTATACAGTGGGGAGAGGACAGCATCTTCAACAAATGGTGCTGGCACAATTGGATGATGGTGTGTAGAAGACTGCAGATAGACCCATGTGTGTCGCCATGCACAAAACTCAAGTCCAAATGGATCAAAGACCTCAACATCAATCCAGCCACATTGAACCTCTTAGAAGAGAAAGTAGGAGGTACCCTTGAACAAATTGGTATAGGAGACTGCTTCCTGAACATAACTTCAGGGGCACAGACACTGAGAGCAATAATTAATAAATGGGATCTCTTCAAACTTAGAAGCTTCTGTAAGGCAAAGGACACAGTAGACAAGACCAAACGGCAGCCCACAGACTGGGAAAAGATTTTCACCAATCCTATATCCGACAAAGGGCTGATCTCCAAAATATACAAAGAACTCAAGAAACTAGTCAACAAAACACCAAATAACCCTATTAAAAAATGGGGCACAGAACTGAAGAAAGAATTCTCAATAGAGGAAATCAAAAAGGCTGAAAGACACTTAAGAAAGTGCTCAACATCCTTAGCTATCAGGGAAATGCAAATCAAAACAACTTTGAGATACCATCTTACTCCTGCCAGAATGGCTAAAATTAGAAACACCAATGAGGACTCATGCTGGAGAGGATGTGGAGAAAGGGGAACACTCCTCCACTGCTGGTGGAAGTGCAAATTCATACAGCCATTTTGGAGATCAGTATGGAGGTTCCTCAGGAAAATGTCTTGGGGATTCTAAGAAGCAGAAATCCTGGCTGTAGTCTGCAAGGCTGCCTTGTCCCAGCTATTTTGAATGTTGAATCACCTGGGACATTGCTTCAGGGAGTCTTGCTTGATCAAGCCATGTTAGTCTGGAAGGAAGCTACAGCTTTTCATTTTCCATGGAAATAAAAGTAGAAATTCTTTTCCCCAGTAACCTGTCCTTAGACTTAAAATTTGAAGTCAAAGCATTTTAAAATATATAAATTGGATCAATCCAGCAGCATTTCTTTTAACAGTTGTTGCTATTTTCTCAGCAGTTAAACAATACAAAGACAACACAATAGCATATAGTATCCAGACTCTCTGCATTTTCCATCTTCATGTAGTTTTTTTATTACTCTATTTCTTCTACTTTTATTTTTTATTTTTTCATTTTTTAAGACAGGGTTTCTCTGTGTAAATTTTTTCTGTCCTGGAATTAATTCTGTATACCAGGTTTGCTTTGAAATCACAGAGTTCTGCTTGCCTCTGCCTCCTGAGTTCTGGAATTAAAGGCATGTGCCACCACACCCAGTTACTCTCTTTCTTTGTATTTTTTAAAAGCCACTTTATCCTCTGTTTTTTTCTCTCTCAAGCCTAAGTATATTTTAAGCACACTGTAAACCTTTAGAGGTTTTTCTTTATTTGAATCTGTCTTTTCTGTAAATCTTTATCTTTTTCTGGTCAGGAGTCTTTTATTTGCTAAACAACATTGCTAAAATGAAAGCCACAGCTGTTTTAGCTGCCATCTATCCAAGATGGTGGGGGTACGTTTACCGCCAGACTGAGAGCTGTGCTCACTGCCTTGGTCTATGCTGCCATCCAGCAGCATGTTGCCAGCTTGGAGATGTTGTCACTGTCATTGCCAGCTCTCGCACACACCATTTAGTTGTTAGCAAGGTTTGCCATTTATGCCGAGTCAAGAAACCTCCCTTAAAAGAGCTTCCCAAGCTGCCCAAATCTCCGCTTGTCTCTAGCAAAACAGCCCAACCAAGAAAAATGCTGCTACCAAGAAGACTTGTTTGTCTCTGTTATTTTGTTTTTAAAATCCTTTCTTAAGCTTTTGTTAACTTTTAAGTGGAAGTTCTTAGTACCCACATTGTAGGTTGTTACAATCAGTTTTCCCACTAGCCTGGTCCCATTGCTACATCAGCACCAAATAATACACAGAGACACTGTGTAGATTTAAAGCTGTTGGCCTGTTACTAGCATTTCTTATTGGCTAGCTCTGTCTTAAATATTAACCCATCTCTATTTATCTAAGTGTTTCCACATAGTCTTATCTTACCAGAGAGAGGATCTGGACATTTTCCCCTACATCTTGACTCCCTTTTACTACATCTCCCAGAATCCTCCTTGTCTCCTAGCCCCGCCTATCTTGCCTTCCTATTTGCCAACAGTGCTTTCTTCATTAACCAATAAGAGAAACATATTTACAGAATGACTTCTCCCATCACCCAAGGGCCCAGCTGTGGAATTTACTAAGGTTTTAGGGTAGAATTTTGACCTGTAGGATGAGGGTGCCCAGGATGAGTGGTTCTTTGGCCTCTAATTGTACTCTCACTCCATGATAAACATTTACTTTATTTTATTTATTATGTATACAGTGTTCTGTTTGCATGATTGCCTGCATGCCAGAAGAGGGCATTAGATCTTATTGTAGATGCTTATGAACCACCATGTGGTTACTGGGAATTGAATTCAGGACCTTTTGAAGAGCAATCAAAGGTCTTAACCTCTGAGTCATCTTTCCAGCCCCCATGATAAACATTTGAAGATGCCTACAGATAAGGTATACTGAGGTGTCTTAAGATCTAGTTTGGCTTCCTAGCCCATAAACCTTGATCTTTTACTCAAGATGTTGTTAGGCTCCTGGCAGGCTTCTCTGGAAGGTTATTGGTAAGGCTAGACTCTGACAATTGTGAGATCAGATGGATGTCTGCTGAGGAGGGCATTGTGGGAACAGGGCAGGTGGGTGGTCTTTCTAGTCTTATGTGACTGCTGCTGAGTATATGGAAGTCTTATCTGCATGTTTTTTAACAGTGGCAATGCACTGTGGTGTGCTCTTCTCTTGATCATATTTTGAAAACACTAAACTAACCATACCACATCTGACTTTCTGCAATAAAGCCTGGGTGGGTGGGGAAACATTGTAGAAATCTGTAGCAAGATCTGGGAGGAGAAATAGCTGAACAGCACACCTGTGCATACAGTTGTGGAAAGGATTCTTTGTAATGAGTCTTTCTCTGTTCTGCCAGACACTCCCAAATAATTACACAGAGACTTATTATTTATTATAAAAGCCTGGCCCATTGCTTAGGCTTGTTCCTAACTAGTTCTTATAACTTAAATTAACCCATTTCTACTAGCTCATGCTGCCATGTGGCTCATGGCTTATAAGCCCCCCTCCATTTGGCTGGTGACCCCCTGGTACTTCTGCAAACAGTTAATGGCAGGAAGTACATTCCCATTGTTGTGTGCCCATTACTACCCTCTGTCTCCAAATGCCTTTCATATTCCCAAGGAAAGTCCACATGTATCAAACAATGATGCTTTCTTAGGGTTTCTGCTGCTGTGAGGAAACACCATTTCCATGGCAGCTCTTATAAAGGAAAACATTCAACTGAGGTGCTGGCTTATAGTTTCAGAGGTTCAGTCCATTATCATCATGGCAGGGAGCGTGGCAGAGTGTAGGTAGACATGGTGCTGACTACCTCTTGATCAGAAGGCATCAGGAAGTCAGTCCAGCACTGGGAGAAGTTTAGATCTCAAAGCCCACCTCCACAGTGACACACTTCTTCCAACAAGGCCACTCCTTCACTGCCTTTGGGAACCGTTTTCTTTCGAACCACCACAGATGCCTATCCCCATCTTCCCCAAGCTCCCAGTGGCCAACATTCTATTTTTTTGTCTCCATAAATTTGGCTGATTTAGGGATCCTTTGTAACTGGAATCATGAGTTAGGCATGGTGATTCAAGTCTGTAATCCTAACATGTTGGAGGCTGAGACAGGAGGGTCTCTGTGAGTTCAAGACCAGCCTGGGCTATAGTGTGAGACCCCCTCCTCAAGAAAAATAATTAAACTGGGTGTGGTGCATGCCATTAATCCCAGCACTCAGGAGACAGAGGCAGGCAGATCTCTGTAAATTCGAGGCCAGCCTGGTCTACAGAGTGAGTTCCAGGACAGCCAGGGCTACATAGAGAAACTCTTGTCCCAAAAAGCAAGCAAACAAACAAAAACAGAAAAATAATTGAAATCCTATGGGAGTTATCCTTTTGTGTCCTTAGGAGAAGTCTAAAATCATAAGGACAATCAAATGAGAAAATTGGAGGGTGAATCCCGAGCACTGGTGGTATTATTACATGTTCCTATGATTCTAATGGACATCCATGGAGACAAGTGCTTTGCATCTGACTTACTTCCGTGAGCCTCTTCCTATCACAAACGCATCCCAGCACCTGCTAACAGGTCTCCCTCCACATGTGTAAGTATGTGTTATAGCAACACAGTTGTGATTTGATGGCACTGTCTCTCCCAGGCCTGTGGTTTGGACACTTCCTCTCTACTTGCTATTTAGGAGACAGTGGAATCTCTAAGAAGTTTGCTTAACTGGCAAGAGCAGGGGGCCAGGCCATGAAGGTTCTACCAGTCTGTCTGCTCCCTGGCCCACGGTATTGTGAACAGCCTCTGCCACACACTCCTGCGACTGAGATCTGAGTTGTTGGCTCAGCCCTGCTCCTCCACAGTGGGCTGAGCCCTCTGAAACCTGGAAGCAAAACAAATCTGGCCTTCTTTAAGATGTGCCTGTCAGAAATTATGAAAGAGCAATTTGAAAGTAAATCATATGAGCAGCTCCATGGTAACAATAAATCTTCCTCAGCATGGGAATCAATAATCAAGTGACATGGAATGGGTCTTAGACAAAAGGAGTCCCTTCTCACAAAGTCATTCATGGATTTAACTGTGTGTGTCTGTGCACCTGTGTGGGAGTGCCCTAGAGGACCAGAAAAAGGTGTCAGATCCCCCAAGATGACGTTGCTGTCAGTTGTGAACTGCCCCAGGTGGGTGCTAGGGACCAACTCGGGTCCTTTTCACTGAGCCATTTCTCCTGTCCCCCTCCTGAGGGATTTGAAGAAGAGAAATAGTTACACTATGTCTGGCAGCAGCTGGCGGTAGTAGAGGCAGCTGGCCACTCCTCTGTGAAAGACCCTTTGTTCTTTCCCCGCCTCTCTCTGTGGGGCTGGAGCATGGGGCAAGCCAGGTCTGCAGCTGTGGCCCCCTGGTACAGAAGCTGAACTCTCAACCCAGCACACTTCAGTCAGGACATTCTACGATGACTGAAACCCACATCGCTTAGAGGCCCCGCCCTGGGAGTGTCTCAGACATCCGCGATGAGGAGATTCTTGCATGTGGGTGGCAGGGCCAGGCTGCTGGAGGCCTGAGAACCTCTTGTGAGGCTTTTGACGACAGCCGACAGCCGGTGAAGGTGTGTGTGCTTCCTCTGCTGGCTCTGGTCCGGTCGGACTCAACACACAAAAGCCATGGGGTCCCTTGAGGGACACCTGCTTCCAGGAATAGGCTTCTTTCTCTACTCATTGTACTACTCGGTGCTAACATCCTTGGCCCTGCTACGGGAGCAGAAGGTCCTCAAGCACCCCATGCTCCTGAGGAAGCTGTGGGGACACAAGCTGTTTTGGCAGGTATCGTATGAAGCGCTAGTGAAGGTGCTTGTCCCCATCTTTGGCATTTTTGGCGAATTCTTCTACCCTCTAGGGTTAAATCGTCTGCAGATGATAGACTGGAAGGACCCTCGGCGGCCATTTGTTTTCAAGGACAACTGGCAGCATGCAACCATGTTTGGGTTCTTTGTTCTCAGTGGCGTGGTGGACATGGTGAGCCAGTCACGGCTGGCACACTGGGGTGTGAAGCTGGAACGTGCAGCCGAAGCCCTGGCTTTCTATGTGGTGATACTGCTAATGGCAACCCACATCGAGAACAAAAGCTCCATGGAGATCCGAGTGCATCTTCTGTTAATGGTGCCATCCTTCTTGCTTGCTCTGGTGATAACTGTGGAGATCTGGGTCCCCAACCATCCCCCGCTCTGGATCCTCAAGTGTTGGTTGGGGCTGGTGTTCAGCAACTGGATGTTTCAGATCTGTGAGATGTATGTGCCTACCACTGGACAGCCCTGGCGGTCAGACAGCCCTACAGACCATGCATTCCTAACTGTCTTCTTCTGCTGGTACATGGCCTTGGCGGCTGCCATGTTCATTACCATCTATGGCCTTTGCAGTCTCTGGCACTATCGCTATTCTTCATGGAAAAAGACTCCTGGTGCTAGGTACCAGCGGTGCCGGATGGAGTCCACTGGTGAAGAGCTAGAAAAGCTCAGGGCGGAAACCCTGGCACAGGATGGAGTAGTGTAGGACAGAAGCTGTCTGGAGTGCCGTATGCACAATCTGAAACCCACATCATAGCTTTCTACCCCAGGACTAGCTTCTTCACCCTAAATAAAACTTCTAGCTCCAAAGATGACTTCTTGGTTGTCACTCTGTTCCATCCAGGTCAGTGTTTTACCTGTTTCCTTATCTATATGGTTTCTGGTCATTCAAATGCAAAGATCAAAGCATTACTTTACTGTAATAGCTTGGGTAGCTTTTCTTATAGAAGAAAACAAACTTAAACTGAGTCTACTGACTACTGAGAAGTAATGAGGAACTTGGTCACAATGAGGAGGGGTCAGGCAGTTTATCAAGGGCTCGGGCCATGAGCAAGAAGAGTCCAGGGAGGAATTCTTGAAAGTGGTTGTAATAAGGTGATTAAAACACAATTTTAGGGCTGGTGAGATGGCTCAGTGGGTAGAGTCACCTGCCACGAACCTGAGGACCTGAGATCTGTCCTTGGGACACACAGTGTGGAAAGGAGAGACCTGATACGTGAAAATTGTTCTCTGACAATTCTGTGGCACACGTGCCACCACACACACACTAAAAGTGATAAGATGTAATTAAAATGTTTAAGCAAATTTAAGCACTGGGGATGTATCTCACACGTAAATTGTGTGCCTGGGGCTCTGGATTCAGTCTCTAGCCATGCAAAATAAAAAAGCAAACAAAATAATTTGAAGTGACTTGATTTTGGCTGTGATACAAATCAACTTATTCCAACCTCTCTAGGCTATTGTGTGCATTATACCCTGTGTGAGTGCTTCTGGGGAGAAACGGAAGGGGGGAAAATGGATCTTCCTTGAGAATGGGATGGGAGTTGTAATAGCTATGAAGTGTAGGTGGGTACCAATGATCTCTGCAGACATCTCCAAATGAGATGCAGATACCCAACATCTGAAGTCTGAAGCATGACGGGCGGGGGCATGTGGAGAAAGGGGAGACATGGACACCATGAGGCTGCTGCATTTACTGTCTCCACACAGCCATGGATGCTCTCCTTGAAGGACTGAAAGCTACTAGAAGCACAGAGGTTTGCAGATAGCAGACAAGGAAGCCAGTTTTAAATGCCACAGGCACCCTGAAAAAGAAACGGTGATGTGCAGTGTATGGAACATTCTCTGGGGGGCAGTGGAGACTGCTGTGGAGTGTGCAGACTGATGCCAGCAGAGGGGCCTGTCCCCCTGAAACAGCAGGATCCAGGCCTCCTTCCCCCCCACCCCAAACCTTCTTCCCCTAGCATAGCAGTAACCAACCCAAGCACAAACTATTTTCTACTCCAAAATCCCAGAGCCAGAACCTGATTCTGAGACTAAGAAAACTTAAACTTTGAAGGTTCCCGTGAGCCAGGGGTGGTGTTCATATTATCACTGATAATCTGTATATCACAGAACATTCACAAAAGTAAGGATTTCAATTTTTCTCTCTCTAAAAACTGTTCTCCAAGGTACACAAACTATGTTCTCCGAAGAACAACCTGGCTCTGCCTCACCCCACAAACTTAGCACGGGTGTGCTGTCAGGACACGTCAGACAAACCCATCTCTTCTGGATTGACAGAACATTCTTCCTGAGAGGGCAGTGTTAAAACTTGTCCACAT
This sequence comes from Phodopus roborovskii, assembly GCF_943737965.1. Classification (NCBI taxonomy): domain Eukaryota; kingdom Metazoa; phylum Chordata; class Mammalia; order Rodentia; family Cricetidae; genus Phodopus; species Phodopus roborovskii. The sequence goes on along the minus strand of NW_026126469.1, from coordinate 7,134,668 downwards.
ACAGCCTGAAAGTAAAGGCTTAGGATATGAATGTGTTACACACAAGTTGAGAGTCACTTGTTAAAATACAGTTCCTAGGCCAACAAATATAAATGAGGGACTGGGGTGGGGAGTAACTAAGGGGTAATGTGCTTGCTTGATATGTCAGGAGGCCCAGGGTTATAGCACCACCCTAGCACCACACAAACAAACATGAGTGTTAGCAGATCCTAATCATGGCTGAGAAAACGGATTAGAGTTAAGAGAAGATGGGCCCAGGGCAGGAGGCAGGCATAATTTACACAGATTGACTATTTATGTCTCTGTGCTTGGATTTGTCTGCACATCTGGACCTTGTAGAGTGAATTGGTCACCAATCTCTAAAGAAAACAGGATGTTGAAATAGACAGACAGATGGACAGATAGCAAAGTGTGGCATGTCCAAAATCTGTAGGACAGGACAGTAGGATGGAACCGAGTTCCTCAGTTTTGTGAAAATAGAGATCTCTCAGGGAACACTTGTCTTTTCTAGAACCTTCAGTGGCTGCACGAATGAAGCCTGTGATCAATGTAAAGGGTGATCTTCTCGTTCAATGTTAATAAAAAATACCATCACAGTAACATCTACAAGAATATGTGACCGGACATGACAACTGGATAATTTGGCCTAGCCTAGATGACATAAAACCAACTGTCATACCCAGAATATCAGAGTATCACCACTCACTTGAACATGATTTTTAACTTACAAGTTTTGAAGATTTTCCAAAATAACAATACTAATTTCATTTCAGTTGAATTTCATCATTAAGGCTCTGATTAGTATGTTAATATGCATGTAATCTTTCCTGAAGTTTGGTTCTAAGCTTCATCTAGTGGGGGAAGGGTTTATAGATAGGTGACAGTTACCTTTCTGCATGATTTCTTGACACAGGGTTTCTCTGTGTAACAGGTGTGGCTGTCCTGGAACTCACTCTGTAGATCAGATTGACCTCTAACTCATAGAGATCACCTGTCTCTGTCTTCTGAGTATTGTGATTAAAGGCGTATACCACCATGCCCTTCTGGTGACAGCTACCTTTAAAAACTAAAAATCAATGTTCAAGAGATTTTTAAAAATTATTAATGTGCTGTGCACACATAAATTTGTTACTATACATTTTACATTTCAGACATCTTAGAAAATGTTGAAAAGTGTTTTGAAATTTATCCAATGCCATAATCCCAAGTTAATTATTGCCTAGAGGCTAGATGGGTGGATGGCAGGGCTTTCTTGCCGATGACTCAAATCATGCTTGGTGACTAAGTCAAGATAAGTCAAGAGGCTTAGAGGCAACGATCGCAAAGGTGAAGAAACCAAGAGTGGGAACCTAGTGTTGTGGGAAGGGAATTGAGAAAGGTTGACCACAATATGAGGAAATGACAGCCCTGGGTTGGGGAATCCTGGAGTCTTTGTCCTCAGTGAATTCTTAGAGGTCACTTTTTGTCATCAAGAAGCTAAGAAGGAAGGCACTAGGGATAGTATGACCTTCAGGAGGGGAAATGTTCCAGGTTAAGCAGGGAGTGTACTGCTCAGAAGCAGCTGTGGTGATTCATACCTGTAATCGCAGCAGCGCTCAGAGGATCCGCAGCTGAGCTACTCTGGGCTACCGGAGCCCCTGTTCCAAAAATAGCAAATGAGAGCTAGGGAGATGGCTTAGTGTGCTCTGCAAGCATGGGGCCTGGGTTTGAACCCTCGGCACGTAGGCATAGGGACCCGGCTGTGTATCCCTGTCACCCCAGCCTTTGGGGCAAAGACATCAGACCTCACTGGCCAGACAGCCAGCAGAAATGGTGAGTTTCTGGTTCAGTGTCCTGCTTCAGGACAATAATGTGGAGGGGGATAGAAGACACCTCTGCTCTGGCCTCTGCATGGGCACACACAAGCATACATGGGTATACACACACACACACACACACACAGAGAGAGAGAGAGAGAGAGAGAGAGAGAGAGAGAGAGTAAAATACTGCGACCAGTTAAATTTAACAAAGTACACTGGAAACAAAGATGCTAGAGTGCTAGAGCCAGGCAACATCCCAGACCAAAGACACTCTAGAATGACCCCTCCCACCACAGGCTATATTTATATGCAGAGATAACATACAGAAACAACCTGACTAGGAACTTGGGTTCAGTCAGCCTGCCTTGCAAGTTTGAGAACATCCACAGAGAAGCCAGGTATGACCACACGTACCTGTAATCCCAGAATTGCAGGGGCAGAGAGGTGGACTCCTAGAGCTAACTGGTCAGGGAGTCTAGTCAACTGGCACACTTTGGATCAAGTAAAGCCTTACTTGTGGAGAACAAGTAGGATGCCTGACGTTAACCTCTAGCCTCGACATGCATAGATACATATGTGCATAAGGATAATTCCACAAAACACACCCACACAATCACATATGTATTTTATGTACATGTTACAAACACCCTCTCTCCCTTCTCCCCCCACAAGGAGGCAATAGCCTCATTGACTGCAGTTGTCACTCACTTCATATGGTCATATTTTAAACATTTTTTACATTTACTTATGGGTTTGTGTCTGTGTGTGCATAGACATGTGCACACACACACACACACACACAAACACACACATGTACAGAAATAGATGCCATGGTGTGCACATCAAGGACCGAGGGTGACTTTGGGGGGTGTGGTTCCTGGGAGTCAGTTCTCGCTTTCCACTCTGTGGTTTCCAGGGTTGAACTCAGGTATTCAGGCTTGGTGGCAGGCACTTTTACCCACTAAACCATAACATAGACCCCAAATATAGACATATTCAGGTAGCTTTTGGTCTCTGTTGGCTGGAAGTTGGCTGCTATTATTGGCTAAGATCAAGTTACTTGGTTTCAGACTTAGAGTCAGGTTGCTATCCATGACAGTTAATTTGTAACTCAACTGGGCTTGGAGATCCTAGGAGACACACTTCTAGGCATGTCCAAGCAGGCATTTCTGAGAGATTTTAAGCAAAGTGTAGACTTACCCTGATTGGGGGCAGCACCATCCAGTGAACTGAAGTCCTGGACTGAATAAAAAAAGAGGGGAAAATGGAAAGTATGAACAGCTGCATGTGTCTCCTTTCCAACTCTGAACAACTGTGACCAGCCACCTCATGCTCCCACCACCATGCCTTCCCTGCAATGGCAGGCTTGTATCCTCTCAAACTGTGAGCCAAGACAAACCCTTCCTCCCTTCAGTTGCTTCATCAGGTATTTTGTCACAACAATGAAGAAAGTAAATAATACATTGCCCCACAGAGGTATCAATGGAAATAAATGAAGCACTTCATTTACACATTTATATTTAGAAATCATGTTGCACAATTGGTTCAATAAATGTTAGGTTGAGAGATGGAATATACAAGTGGACAATGTTGGCCAGACTCTTTACAAAAACAGAACTATTATTTGAAATCTGCAGCAACCCAGTAAGTTACCTGCTACCTGCTGAGCAGTGCTAGGAGTTAACCCACTACTCACAGGAAATCAGCCTACTACCAACAGTTGCCAGCCCAGAAAGTCTGTGAGCTACCTAAGGTGGTGGGCCAGGAAGTCAGTGGGCTCTGTAAATTCTAGACAAGCTGTAGATGTTATTAGCTACTTCAGTCAATTAGTCCAGAAAACCAAACAATAATGCCTGCATCAACTGACCCCAAATGGCAACGACCTGATTAATAAGACCTATCAGCTTTCTAATTTTTGCCTCATTTTCAATTACAAACCAAGCATACAAAGCCAAATGTACACCCTGGCCAGTCCGATAGGGGGCCTTGCTTCTAGTCAGACCATTTCCAGGTTCCCCAACAGACTCAATCAGGGTACAACGAAGCTCTCTTTGCGTTTTCACCTATCCATGGACCTTGCAGTCTCTGCATAAACACAGGCTGACCTGATGGTGGCTGCCTCCCTGGCAAGTCAAGAATAGCCTTTGCCTGATCCCATTTGATTGGTCTCTGTTTATGGCCTCCATCAATTGATAGTCTGTTCCTCCAAGTAGTTACTCCATATTTACAAAACACCTTTTGCAGATCAGGTTTCATGATGGGCTCTGAGAATAAGGAAGTGACTTGAATGCATGGACCCTGCCTGCAAGCTTCACACAGTTCAATGGGAGGAGGTAGCTACTGAACAGTAAGCCTCAGTAATGGTTTGCAAGCTGATAGTTTAACGGTCTGGAGTTTAGAGAAGGGAACATGCAGAGAGGAAGATGTGAGGTCGATAAGCAAGTGTATAGCTGTTCAGTCCACAGAGATGGATAGTCACCAGGAAATACCATGTAGGGCTGAGAGCTCAGAGCAGAACTCTGGCAGGCATCCTTTTGCCCTGGGAGAGGAAGAGACATCTGTGAGACAGATCAAGAAAGAGCAGCCAGAGAAGAAGCCAAGAGCATGTTGTAAGACAGCAGCCAGACATGGACATGTCCATCAAGGTTCTCACAAAGCCTCCCTTCTTACTGCCCCACCCTTTTTTTCTTCCCCTCCCAGATAAAGATGGCTTCAGGATTAAGGAGGAGCAGCCCTCAAATGAGTGGAACTGGTTTTACCTTTTCCTGTAGAGCTGCCCAATTTACAGCAACAAGGTGGCTGTTGTTGTATTAGTCAGATAATAGACCAGATGATGAAAGAAAATGGAGAAGAAAGGAACATTCTTGAGGCAAAGACTTCCCACTAAGTCATACCCAGATCTGGATTGCCACCTACATCTTGGTATGGTGGGACATAAGTTCATTCCTGGATCACACGGAATATTACAGTGAGAGTATGCTAGGTAGATAATGGAATCAAACCCCTCTCCTTACTGGCCTGTGAAGACTACCACACAACTGACTGTCCCCCACCCATCACTAACCTGAATTCCCATGGCTCCCCCATCCTGATTCTCCCTACTGCTGTGCACTGCCTTCTGGTAAACCTCTTTCCTCATTACTGAAGATGTCCTATGCAACAGATCTCTTTCCTCCATCTGTAATTCCTGGGTGACAGAGGCACTACTGGTGTTGTTCCTCCTCTTGGGGTACCTGACCACCCCTGGCCCCTGGTGAAACAGCCCCTCCCCCTGCAAACCATCTCTCTGAGGATGCAGGAGCCAGGGTATCTCTGAGAGATGCAACCACATTGTTCTCAGTCTTGCAACTCAGACTCCCAGGAGTGGAAGCTGCAGGACAGGACAGGGAGAGACTTGATTTTCATTTCCTTTTTGAGGGGTGGGGAGTTACTTTTAATTGTCTTATCATATGCAAGAGAAAGCATACCAGCAAGCAATGAGCTTTATTTTTTTTCCAATTAAATTTTTTTTGAGTGTCCTATGTAGGCGGCTGGCCTCCAGGCTGGTTTATGGCTGAGACAATCAAACCCAGGGCCTCGTGCATGCTAAGCAAACAATATACCAATATAGCCACAGCCCTAGTCTTTAAAAAAAAATTGAAATCAGACTATAAGGTGTATCTAAGTGATGTGGCAAACTACTGTAATCCCAGCACTTAGGCTAAGGCAGGAGGATGGCAATCTCAAGGCCAGCTGAAGAAAACTTTTGCTGGTAAACAATGCCAGAACTCAGTCCTGTCAGGCTGTCCTTGGCTTTATCCTATGCTCCACCATTCTCCTATTAAAGAGAGCATCAGGCCTGAGAATGAATGGCTCTAGCCCAGGCCCTCCACCTGGTGAGAAGTCACACAACTGACCTCTGCCAGGAAGGATCAGCTAAGGGTGAGGTCCTGCACAGGTCTTAAGGTGTGAGCTGCTATCCAAGAGAGAAGTGTGTTCCACCCAGCCACAAGATGGACCACACCTCTAGATAAGTTTTGACAGGATGGCAGTTTAATTACATGAAGTCGGCCTTGCTTCTCCTGAAGTGGCGCCAAGGACCTGAGATCCCGACCTGCTCAGCCCTTGGGAGGCAGAGGACGCACTGTGGAAGGAAGTGTTCCACTATCCACTTGAGGCCCGAGGATATACGTCCTTCCTCTGTATCTTTGTGGACAAAGGCTCACATGCCCAACTTGAGAGGAAGGAGGAAAACAAATGGGTGGCTTAACTGATGGCTTCAGTGTTTAGGAGATGCAATGGCTATGCACTTCTAAGCTCTTGGGAGGCATGAAAGAACAAACTGAGGTCCCTGCCCTTGAGGAGTTAGGGCAAAAGAATGGTTTGATGGTGAGTTGGTGGATTTACCAAATCACATTGACTCACAGCCCTGAATCTCAACTACCTCCTCCTGTACACGGTTCAACGCTGAAATTCCCTGACAAATTCACCAAGGAACAGCATGTAGCATGGAGATACAGAATGATCACGAATGTGAAGGTTACCTGCCTGGAAAGTGAAGCCTTCCTTGGCAGCTCTGTTCTTCCATGCATAAAATCCCATTTTCCTTAACCCCTGGAACTGTTCGCCGCCTTTTGCATTCACCTCCTTCTTAGCCGGCAAGTTGTGGAAACAAAGACAGGATGGCAGTTTAATCACACAAGGTCACAAAGCCACTTTTGTGCATCCGTGCTGTCTAACAGGCAGTTCCTGGCAGGTTGCCTGGGACACCAGACGTGCAGACAGACGCAAACGATAGGGCTGTGTGAATAGCCCTATGGGATGCAATGCCCTATGGGAGCAATGAGATTCATTGAGCAGAAAACAGTGCTCAGCATACAGTGCTCAGATGACTGGCGAAAGACCCCGAACCAAGAGAACAGGTAGGCTTGCAGCTGGCCCCTATCTGCCATTTCCATATTTAGTATGTGGACTATTTGGAGAGAGGGATGGTGTATTTGACACTAAGCAATTGCTTGAGGTTGTCTGTGTGCAAAGCCAGCAGTTACTTAGGGTTCATCTGCAAACTACACATCATGATTTACCTACAGACAGATCATGATGAGAAAATTATTTATTACTTATTTAAGAACATGATCTTTAATGTCCATTGCAAGGAAAGAGGGCCATATCATGGAGAAGTGAAGTGAGGGGTTATTAGGACTAATTATAGGGCTGAGTCTTTATTGGCAACCTGTCAGGAGATTCAGGGAAGCAGTGCTTTGTTTTGGGTCAGGTGACTGGAGTAGTGTAGATGGAGGTTCTGTCCTACCAGGTCCTGCATCCCTTTAGTCCCAAATAAATATTCAGAGGCTTGTATTAATCACAAACTGTTTGTCCGATGGTTCAGGTTTCTTATCGGCTAGCTCTCTCGTAATTACTAACCCGTTTCTATTAATCTATGTATTTCTACATGGTCTTGGGCTTACCAGTGATGCCCAGTCCCCTCTCTTCCTTGGCAGGGACACAGTGCCTCTCTGGCGGCTCCTCTCTGCCTCCCCAGCATTCTCCTCATCTGGTAGACCCGCCTATACTGCCTGCCTGGCTACTGGCCAGTCAGTGTTTATTCATCAACCAATCAGAGAAACACATATACAAACGGACACACTCTGTCAGAGTAGTTCTATAGCTTGGATCTGTGAGAACAAAAGTTAAATTTGGGAGCCTGTTTGTTTTCACTCCCCTAAGCAAGTATGTTTGATCCTTCTGCACTGGATGTTCTTGGTCTTGTGGGTGGGAGTTTGTGGGCTGGAAATATGTCAGGATGTATGCTCACCTCTAACTGGATGTAGATGGAGTGGGGTGGTAGTGGTAGTATGTAGGTAGGAAATATGTCAGGATATATGCTTGTCCCCGATTGGATATAATGGGAAATTCTGTGGCCTTGTGGGTTGCCTTTCTAAGCCTCTGCAAGACATGACTCATGACCATTTTCTGGAAACCCAGAGATGGACTTGTCCAGAGAATCCATCAATCTGGCCAGTATTTAATTAAAGCTTGCTTAAAATTTGGCTTTAAATTGTTAACTGGTGTGATTAACAATCTATTATATGCAATCCAGAAGATGGAAGACTTAAACCAACAGTAGCAACTCATATTGGCCAAGACAAGGGACATCACCGTCCCTGAGGCCTGTAGACGTGTACCTTGCCTATGTCCAGAGCTTGAGAATAGCTCTTTGTTTGCTAGGCTTTCACCAGCATAGAGGCCTTCTCTAATGTTAGCTCTCTGTGAGCTTGCTTATATGTGAGAAACAGGAAAACATTGGAGCCTTTTGAGTACCTGGCCCACACCCATAAGGCAGCAGCTGTCATTATCCATAGCCTAACTGATTACAAAAGAAGAAATAATACGATATGACCTTCCCACGGCAGTGATCCAGACAGTTGTCCCAGGATGGTACAGCAGTGGTCACATGGTTGCTTTACTCTGTCTGTACTTAAAAACAATAATATTGGAAATTATACTGTACTAAGATAAGGAAGAATGAAGATTGAGAGATAGAGGTTTGGGACATCAGAGTTAAAATTAATTTAAAGATCTTTAATGACACACTAGGATCATTAGCATATGATAAGAGAAAGGAAAAATGACCCTAAGGAAATTCAATATCATGCCAAGCAAATTACAGGCTACCATAAAAGGAAACTAAGATCTGTGTTCTGAATACAACATGGGACTTATTGCTAAGGTCCTGCTGACATTCTCTGTATGTGATATGAAATAAGGTAATGATTAAATCCCTTGGAAGTCACATCTCCTGCATGAATCGCCAATGTTTATTTAAAGGATGTATCCAGGTACTTCGAAGGTCTTGAAGACAATATTCAATTACCTTAAGATAATCCATCTTTTACCACAGATGGATTCACTCTGAGCACTGCTCAAGTCCCACTCAAGTCTGAGTCTAGTTGAAGTAACCTGGAGGGGCTAAAACAGATAAGGACAATGTCTGGAATGCACTAAGCTCATCAAGTAGAGACTAGAGGCTGGAAGAAACTGTGAACTAAGAGAAGAGCAAATCTTAGATTAGGCCCTCAAAGTGGAACTGCTTCCCCAAATGTGCCAGAGTAATAGTGACAATCTCAAGCACAGCAAAAAATCCACTCCCCTCAAAAAAAAAAAAAAAAAAAAAAAAAAAAAAAGGTAACATGCAGTTTTCACAAAATGCTTTTCTCTGATTGTAATAAACAGCTGTGTTTTTTTTTTTTCTTTTGTTTTTGAGACAGTGTCTCTGTATGCACTTCTGACTGTCCTGGAACTCCATCTGTAAAGCTGGTTGTCCTGTAACTCCCAGAGATTCACCTGCCTTTGCCTCCTGAGTGCTGGGATTAAAGTTGTGACACCACACCTAGCCTCCATGTTCATTATTTTAGTGACATGAAGCCCATTTAGCCAACAAATCATACTTGAGACTCAATGTCAGGAGCAACCCAACAATGCTGGAGAAGGAATTCCTCTTTTAACAATGTGGGTTTTAGCAGGTACAAGTGCTCCCCAAGCCTTTGTGTGCATTGACATTACTGTCGCAAGTGTGGAAACTTACTTTCCTTCTCTTTCCCCACCGTACAGACTCTCCCATCAGCTCTCCCACAGATAAATCATGCCCAACTAGCAGCTGACACGCAACAGTTTTTATAGAACAGCATCATCAGAATTCAACACAATAAAGATTATTCTATTATTTTTTGTTAGTCATGCTAATAACCTCTCATTCCTGATACTTTGAGTTTTTTTCTACAATATTAGTTTGTCACCAAACATAGACTTCAGGCCTTATCTCTCTTCTGAGACAAATAAACAAACCACACTTTATAGAACATCTTCTACTGCACTGTGTTTACTGCAGTGAAAACAGATGGTTTGTTATCTTATGTGAACAACATGCTTGGTTGGAACCTGCATGATCCGGGAAGCAGCATTCTTCTCTCTCTCCAAACCCTGCCCACTCAGAGAGTCTCCAAAAAGCCCAGTTCTAAATTCTTGCCACTGTTACAGCTCCTCCCCTGAAGTTGCCACTTGACCAAGTCTCCACCTAAGTGATCAGCTTTTGACCGTACTTGAGCACAAACCCAGCTTGTGGTGGGCACATCATCACACCCAGCCTACAAGCTATAAAGTCTCCCTGCTTTAGTTTGTGGGCCAGGCTTCTCCAGGCTCTGTCTCTGGGACTGGAGAACTTGTCTAAAAGTTACTTTGCTCAAATAAACCTGTTGTTATACTTTTTCAATTAGGCTTGATCAATCTCATGTGTGGATGGAGAAACCTATTATGGGGGGGGGCAGGATAAAGGCATTTTTGTCCTCTCTCTCTCTCTCTCTCATTGTTTTTTGAGACAGGGATTCTCTGTGCCCTGGCTGTCCTGGAACTTGAGGCAGATCTCAGAAATCTGTCTGCCTCTGTCTCTGGAATGTAGGGATTAAAGTTGTGCCACCACTGCCTAATCTCTTAAACACAGTAATTTAAATTTAAAATATAACTTTAGCCCTCACAGAATATTCTGGGCTCACAACACATAAAAATAAAGAAATCTGAAAAAAAAAGTTAATTTGGTTCTTACCAAACCTTACAAACTAATAAACTCATTTGTAAATGGAATTGGTTCTAGTTTCAAATAATTATTTTTTTAGGACAGGCTCTCACTAAGTAGCCAAATTAATAATCCTCCTACCTCAGCCTCAGCTGAAATTAGAGGCATTTACTACAAAATGTATCATATACATAATTTTTACCTAGGAATTGTAGGGTCAACTATACTTGAGAATCAGTTTGGTTTTATTATATACTGTGTTTGAAAGTCTCAAAGGTAGCTAGGAATGGTGCTGTATGCCCTTAATCATATCATTTAGAAACTCAAGATAGGAGAATCTCAATTTTGAGGCCAACAGGAGCACAATAAAGTTTTTAAAAATCTAAGTAAACAAAACAGAAATTTGAAGGACACCAAAGAAATTTTTGCTGGCCCTGCAAAATGCAGCAGTAGCCTATTTATTGTAAGTCAGATCAGAGGCAGAAACGGTCCCAAAATGCTGCAGGAAGCAGGTTGCCTGAAGAGAGCCAGCCAATACTCACACCCCAGGATTACTCACTCACATCTCAGGCTCACTCACATCCCAAGCTCACAACCCTAGCTTCACCTGATTTACTTAAAAAACAGGTACACACAAGCAGGAGCAGGGCTATTTTAAGATTTTAGTGAGACAGATTTAAGTACTCCTGTTTTGAGAGTCTGTATTATACAAAGCATATTAAGATATGCCCTCATTTCACAGAAAGTCTAGCAGTGGTCAGACTTACTATGTGCCAGGTACCATTGATTTTTGCAACAATTCTCTGAAATAAAAACTATTAATATTCATTTTACAAATGAGAAAATGGGCACAAAGGGCCGTGTAAAGAAGAGCAACAGTCACTCCCAAAGGGAGGCTGACATGGATGTTCCTTTCAGGAAATGAGGTTTATTGTAAGGAAAGGGCCTTGCAGCCATAGTTGGAGCATTTGACAGAAACAATGCACTATATGGACATGTGAATATGATGGGGCTTTAACAAGAACGAGGGACTTCACAGCCTGTAGAGGAGCTTCATTAAGAGTAAGAGCGAGGGTGGGGAGAGAGAGACTATGAAAGGGCTGGCTTTTTACCACCTCTTGGGCATGGGGGGGGGCTTACACTACTGATTTAGTTTTGCATAGCATACTTAACAGAGAGCACAGAGAAGGTAGGCACTGCACATTAAGAATTGTTAAGTCACAACACAGATCACTTACTAACTCTGTCTCAGAGAGAACTGCAGCAAGGCATCACCTGATTCACCTAAAGGTACAGGCCAGTGTTCAAACAGCCAGGTACAGTGCCTTGCCCAAAATCACATAGGAGGAGTCAAAATATAAAACTTAACAGTAATTATGATACCACCTGTGAGTTGGCTCAGTAACAATCACTTTTTATTTCTCCTTTGTAAGTTTCAATTGCATTTTTGTTTAGTATTCTGAACCAATTGTTTAATTTAGGATCTCAAACATGATTATAAAAGTGATGGTGTACAGCTTCGACCTCTGCATTCGGATGAGTACAAGATCCCATCTCCAAACTAACTGTGAGTACCAAGCCTGCTACCTGTTACCTACAGCACCATCACCTGGGGTTCTCCAGATGTCCTTCATGCTAACATCAGCTCAGTTTAGGGACAGGGAAACTGGTGCCAGATGATTAGGTATATGACTCATCTAGTGTTGTGAGTGTGGGAAAGAAACTTAATCCTTGTCTTAATAGGTGCAAAATGCTTTTCTCTACCCTGCTCCTAATGGGCTCAGTTCTACCATTTGAGTATTCCTACCACTCCCCTCCCAGGGACAGGAGCCCAGCAAGCTCCCACTGCCTTGTCACCAGTTCCCCTGAAGCAGGGAGCCACAGAGACTGGCTCCTCTCTGGAGCTGCTCAGCCTGTTCCAGAACCGGATCAAGTCTTCAGCTTCTTGTATATCACAGCCAACTTGAGAGAGTTTCACTGGATGGGAACTCCAAGGCAGTTGCCTCAGTGTCAGGCCTTTAGTGCCTTTGTCCAGGCACTGAACCACCCATCACTTCTCTCCAAGTTCTGTGTCTCTGACTGGGCCAAGTTGTCCTTCATCCCAATTGCCTGGATCCCAGAGGGCTTGGTGAATGAAGGGTGGAGGTTACTAATTGCTTCTCTGACTTCAGATCTTTACCTAGGGCTCAGAGGACACAGGGATAGGGGGAACATTTTATTGGGCATGTGATTGAGAAGATAGATAGATAGGGGGAGGGGGATAACATAAAAAGCAAGAGAAAACACTTGTTGCTTGCATTTCTGGTCCCAAACCCTTAGGCTCCACCAGTATTCTTCTTTTACCACAAAGTCCCCCATTTGCTCAGCCTCTGGGCAAGGATGATGAGGAACTAGCTCACCATCCCATGTCCCAGTTGGCCCCTCCCTCCCCAATGGCACTGAAGTGAGCTGCCTGAGGGCCTGTCACGTGGTCATCTCACAACTACTTGCCACTAGAGTCTTACCTGGGTGTCACTTGCTTTAAAAACAACCAAGTTTTGAGGTGTGCATCTGCCTCATAGCCTCTCGGGTCTGGCCCAAGACCCTCCTGAGTCTCTGTAAGACCAGCTCACCAAGGACCAGCCTGCTGTGCTCCTGCTGTAAGCTGCTTGCTGAGTGCTGGACCTCCTCTCCACATATTTACTCTGCCATCTCCACATTCAGAAGTGACACAAACAGTTTAAGGTCTGCCTGGGGCCACCTTCCAGTACTTCAGAGATATCTATTTACCAGAGGCTGCTGAGCTACACAGTGAAGAACCAGACAGCAGGAATGTGACCGGGGTCACAAGCCAGCATCATGGGTAACAGGCATGGAGATGACACATCTTCATAGGAAAGAGTTGAGCAAGTATCACGTGTGTGTGTGTGTGTGTGTGTGTGTGTGTGTGGTGTGTGGTGTGTGTATGTGGTGGGTGGTGTGTGTGTGATGTGTGTGTATGTATGGTGTGGTGTGTGTGTATGTGTGTGTGTGGTGGTATGTGTGGTGTGTGTGTGTGGTGTGTGTCTGTGGTGTGTGTGTGTGGTGTGTGTGTGTGGTGTGTGTGTGTGGTATGTAGAGGTATGTATGTGTGGTGTGTGGTGTGTGTGTATGTATGGTGTGGTGTGTGTGTATATGTGTGTGTGGTGTGTGTGTGGTGTATGTGTGGTGTGTGTGTGTGGTGTGTGTGTGTGGTGTGTGGTGTATGTGTGTGGTGTGTGGTGTGTGTGGTGGGTGGTGTGTGTATGTGGTGGGTGGTGTGTGTGTATGGTGTGGTGTGTGTGTATGTGTGTGTGTGGTGTGTGTATGGTGGGTGGTGTGTGTGTGGTGTATGTGTGGTGTGTGTGTGTGGTGTGGTGTGTGTGGTGTGTGTGTGTGTGGTGTGTGGTGTGAGTGTGTGTGTGTGGTGTGTGTGTGTATGTGTGGAGGTGTGTGTGCGTGGAGGTGTATGTGTGTGGTGTGTGTATGGTGTGTGTGTGTGTGGTGTGTGTGTGTGGTGTGTGTGTATGTGTGGAGGTGTGTGTGTGTGGAGGTGTATGTGTGTGGTGTGTGTGGTGCGTGTGTGTATGTGTGGTGTGTGTGTGTGGTGTGTGGTGTGTGTGTGGTGTATGTGTGGTGTGTGTGTGTGTGGTGTGTGTGTGTGGTGTGAATGTGTGTGTGGTGTGTGTGTATGTGTGGAGGTGTGTGTGTGGAGGTGTATGTGTGTGGTGTGTGTGTGTGGTGTGTGTGGTGTGTGTGTGATGTGTATGTGGTGTGTGGAGGTATGTGTATGTGTGGTGTGTGTGTGGTGTGTGTGTGTGGTGTGTGTGTGGTGTGGTGTGTGTGTGGTGTGTGGTGTATGTGTGTGTGGTGTGTGTTTGGTGTGTGGTGTGTGTGTGGTGTGGTGTGTGTGGTGTGTGTGTGGTGTGTATGTGGTATGTGGTGTATATGGTGTGTGTGTGTGGTGTGTGTGTGGTGTGGTGTGTGTGGTGTATGTGTGTGCGTGGTGTGTGTGGTGTGTGGGAGGTATGTGTGTGTGGTGTGGTGTGTGTGTGGTGTGTGTGGAGGTGTATGTGTGTGGTGTGGTGTGTGTGGTGTGTGGTGTATGTGTGTGTGTAGTGTGTGTGTGTGGTGTGTGGGAGGTATGTGTGTGTGGTGTGGTGTGTGTGTGTGTGTGTGTGGTATGTGTGTGTGTGTGTGTGGTGTGGTGTGTGTGGTGTGTGTGTGTGGTGTGTGTGTGTGGTATGTGTGTGTGTGTGGTGTGGTGTGTGTGGTGTGTGTGTGTGTGTGGTGTGTGTGTGTGTGGTGTGTGTGGTGTGTGTGTGTGGTATGTGTGTGTGGTGTGTGTGTGATGTGTGTGTGTGTGTGGTGTGTGGTGTGTGTGTGGTGTATGTGTGTGGTGTATGTGTGTGGTGTGTGTGTGTGGTATGTGTGTGTGGTGTGGTGTGTGTGGTGTATGTGTGTGTGTGGTGTGTGTGGTGTGTGGTGTGTGTGGTGTGTGTGTGTGTGTGGTGTGTGTGTGTGTGGTGTGTGTGTGTGTGTGGTGTGTGTGTGGCTTTTTCTTCTCTTAAATACTGTTGTTCTGATCCTACTCCTTCCATGGATGGATCTTACATACATAATGATGAACAACAACAACAAAAACAGACATGGTATTACAGAAATCTCTATACAAGAAACCTCAGAGTAGTCTTGAATGCCAGCGCTGTGCTGACTGGGAGAGAGAAGTAGCTAGGAGCTGAGAGCTGGTCATGTGGGTTGATGACAATTGTTTCAAGCTGTGCCTGTAATATTAAGTGAAGCTCATTGCATATTAAATTATATAGCAATCAAAAGAACATCAATAAAATCTGTCAGGAGTGTTGCCCCATACACTGTAATCATAATACTTGACAGAATGGGCAAGAAGGTTGAAAGTTCAAGGGCAGCCTGAACTACTTGTCTCGAACAAACACAACAAACAACAACAACAACAAAAATAACTTGATAGGACCCGCTCCTCCCAAAATTCTTAGGTCCATTCTCCTCTTTCCCATGCCTGAAAATTTTTCTTCCTGGAACTGGTTTGGGCTGAGTGTTACCAAATGGAACTAAAATAATCTTAAGCAAAGGCCTCCGGTCTCAGAGCTCCACACTTGGTGGTAGTCTTGCCTTTCAGCACCATGCGCGATGCTAAGCTGGGAAACACCCTCTTTTGCCAGCTGGTCTGGTGCTAAGTTTTCTCATGAGAAGACCCTGGGATGAAGGTAGAAGCTGATGAGGATGGATTCCCCTCCAGGTTCCGGCATGCTCCTGGCCACATTCAGTTTGTGCAACCAAGAGCAGGTGGCCTTCTCCGTCAGCAGTCAGCACCTATTCCCAATCCCTGCAGCTGCTTCCCAGTGAGGATTGCTGACCCCCCCCCCCAGTCCTCCCACTGAGCACAGATGCGCCTCCCTCAAGGTGGGCCTGGGGAGGTTTGTGCACTCCCACCCAGCTCAAGGACCAGTGACTGATGAATCATCTTATCTGTTGCTCCACTACACATCTAACTGTTCTTCAGAAACTGCTTATAGATTCTTCCTACATGCCAGTCCACTGTTACAGTCAGTAACAAGAACTCCTGGGAAGAAGCTGTGTCTGATGGATTAGGATTACAGTTCTGTGGAGAGATCGGAACGCTGCAGGTCCAGAGGCTGTTTACCTTATCTTGGTCTAGTGCCCTTATTGTCTTATCTAAGAGGGTTTCTATTGCTGTGGAGAGACACCAGGACCACAGCAACTCTTACAAAGGAAACCATTTAATTGGGGCTGGCTTACAGTTCAGAGGTTTAGTTCACTATCATCATGGCAGGAAGTATCGTGGCACACAGGCAGACATGGTGCTGGAGAGGTATCATGAGAGTTCTGCATCAGGATCTGCAGGCAGCAGGAAGAGCAAGTGAGCCACAGGGCCTGGCTTGAACTTCTGAGACCTCAAAACCCACCTGCTAGGTGTTGGAAACTGGCATTCTGCTGACCCCGCCCCCTAACGATGGGTGGGACACGAATGCCTGGCATGGCCACATCATGGCTACAGCACACCTTACTGGACTGCATAAGGACTCAGTATGCATATGCAAACCTCCCTTTTAAATGAGTGTCCCATGTCTCTCTCTGTCTCTCTTTCCTCTCTCCCCTCTTCTGCTCCCAGTCTCTCTCTCTCTCCTCTCCTTTCCTCTCCTCTCCTCTCCTGCTCCCAGTCTCTCCTCCCCCTCTTTCTCTCTTTCTCTTTTCTTCTGTTCCTCGTGTCTCTTTTCTCTTCCCTTTCCCCCTCACTCCCCTTTCTAATAAACCTTGTTACTCAAGCTCTGTCTGCCTGGCATGTTTGTCCTGAAAGACCAGCAGAGCATGGACTTTCACACTCCCACTCAGGAAAGGCAACACCCCAAATCACTCATGAGAAGCGGTCTTGATGCACAAGCAAGAGGACTTTTAATTCCAAGGGCACTGGGGTCCACAGACATGCGCCACTCAGTGGTAGAGGACTGAGGACCCTGAGTACAGAATTGAAACAGATTTTATAGGGTTTAAAACAAAGCCAGTGCATCATAAACCAATCATCTCATAGCATCAAGAGCCCACGTGGTGCGGGCCAATCAATTTAAACCATTCTATAGTTTTTAGACCAATCATTTTAAATTATCCAAGCCTGTGCTTTATAGACCAATCAGTTTTCTGTAGCCCCGGAGGTCTACATTTGTGCGGGCTCCTAGACCTTTCACCTATTTACAGGCAGAGGACAGGGTCTGGAATTTAAGGTATTTAGTATTTTTTGAACTTCTAGCTTCCTGGGGTCATTGGAGAGTTAGGCTGTATTTTCCATTCTTACATTCCCCACTTCTTCTTTTGTTAATAGTTCTAATCTTAGAACTAGCAGGACTAAAGGGCAGCCTCCTCTTGGCTCGGAAGGCTTTTGTACTGTTGTCTAAGTACCATAATCTGAACCGCACTCCCTCATTTCCTAACAACAGTAACAATTTTCCAACAGTGAGCAACAAGAGAGGAATAACAATGACTGCTGGAGCAGTTGTAAGGGGCTGTCCCTGAGTCCTATAACCTCGAGTGGCGTGGGGGTGGGTCCTGTGCAGTGACATTTAACATAGACCGAATCTCCAACTTGGAATCGATGTGGAACTTCCAAGTCTCCTTTCGCTGAGTAGGCCTCCTGGAGCTGCTTCCATGCTCGCTGTCTCACCCACTTGAGCACCTTGAGCCTAGTGAACAGAGGCTGGGAGAACAGCACATCAGCATTATGTACAGAGGCAATTTCCACCAGTGGATAGGGCCATTTATAGGGGGTCAGCCCAAACGGTCCAGGGGTGTTTCTAACCCTGAAAAGCACAAAAGGTAGGAGAGCTATCCAATCATTAACGCCAGTCTCTGCGGTCAATTTAGTGAGGGTCTCTTTAATGGTTTTATTTATCCTTTTTACCTATGCTTTGTGGTCTATATGCACAATGTAATTTCCAATCAATCCCCAACATCTTGGCCAGTCCCTGACTTACCTGGGCAACAAAAGCTAGACCATTGTCTGATCCCACTACCTTAGGTATTCCAAATCTTTGGAAAATTTCCTTCAGTTGAGGTCTCCTTCTTGGTAGGGTAAGCCTCTACCCATCCTGAAAAGGTGTCTATAAAAACTAATAAGTACTTGTTATCATACTTGGCTAGCTTTACCTCCATGAAATCCATTTCCCAGTGAGCACCTGGGTGACTTCCCCTCAGTCTCTTTCCAGGAGGCATTCTTGAAGGATTAGCAATAACCAGCTGACAAGGTACACAATGCCTTTATCTCCTGCCAGTCTTCTAGAGTATACTGTCGTCCAAGTTCTGGGGTTTTGGACTTCTCTACTTCAGGTAGCAAGTTGACACCCTGGGCTGCCTGCTTGGCTACTTGGTCAGCCATGTGATTCCCTTTCAAGATGAAATCTTTGGCCTTCTGGTGTCCAAGGCAATATATAAATGGCCAGTCTTTTTGGCAAATGTAAGGCTTCCAGCAAGTTTAGAATTTTTGTTTGTTTTTGACTTCCTTCCCTGCTGAAGTAAGCAGCCCCCTTTGTTTATAGATAGCCCCATTCACATGGGTAGTCACAAAAGCAAACCTGCTGTCCACGTAGATGTTTATGAATTTTCCTTCAGCTAGCCGCAAGGCCTAAGGGCCATTAGCTCAGCTTTTTGTGCTGAGGTTCCTTCCAGCAGGCTGCTGGCGCAGACCGTGCGGGTTCCGTCCACCATTGGCGCTCCAGCCCTTCTTTTACCTTTTACCATGTAACTGCTCTCAGGTCAACACCTCCAGGGCCAGTGGGATGTCCATAAGATCTTTGCAAACCCCAGTCTCTTCAACCCAACAGTTGATGGCAGTCATGAATCACTGGTTTATCAGTCTCCTCAAGCAGAAGAGTGGGCTTCTGAGGTAGGGTCAAAAAGAGTCCTCTCTTTACCTTAGCCAAATTGGTGGGCCGTCTTGAGGCACCTTGGAGACCCGCCATCAGAACCTGGCAATAGACTTTCAAGCTCTTCCTACCTTTGGTGGTGTTGAAGTACCAAGTGGAGCAAGTCAAAGGGAATCCCATGCCAATGCAAAAGCATTATTTAATGATTTAACTGTATTAACTTGTTTCCTCCATCTGTCCAACACAGTGGGTGGGTGAAGAAGGACCCAAAGGAGCTTCAAGGCAGGGAATTTATTGGGTAGAGCAAGGGGAGTGTCTAGGGGTCTGCAACAGTCTCAGGATTGGCATACTTTCAAGCTTGGACAACCTGTCCTGAGTCAACTGGTGGCTATGGCCTATAGGTCCTCCCAGGGCAGTTTCTATGCTCTGTACACCACTGTTACAACACTGTTTTTGTAAAGCACATCCAGAGCCCGCCAGCTAACTTCTAATTGGTTCCTTGCCATGTAGAGGTTATCTTACCTCCTAGTGACTGGGAGGTTCGGGCAAGGTCAGGAAGCTCAGCACATTTTGCTGAGTCAGAGCCCTACATATTGCTGGATCTTTTCTGCAGCTGGGCTGGATGAGGGTCTGGTCCCTTTACTCACTCAGGATTTTTTTTTCTCACTTCTTTCCATTTGCCTGAGAGTTTTAGGATGCCATTGTTTCTTACTGCTGAGTAGTACTCCATTGTGTAAATGTACCACATTTTCTTTATCTGCTCTTCAGTTGAGGGACATCTAGATTGTTTCCAAAATCTGGCTATTACAAATAGCAACATTATTTGAACATAGTTGAGCAAATGCCTTTGTGATATGAATGTGCATCCTTTGGGTATATGACCAACAAATGTTATTGCAGGGTCATGAGGTAGGTTGATCCCTAATTTTCTGAGAAATCGCCACACTGATTTCCACAGTGGCTGTTCAAGTTTGCACTCCCACCAGCAATGAGTGTTCCCCTTTCTCCACATCCTCTCCAGCATAAGCAGTTATTGGTGTTTTAGATTTTTAGTCATTCTGATCAGTGTAAGATGGAATCTCAGAGTGGTTTTGGTTTGCATTTCCCTGACAACTAAGGATGTTGAGAATTTCCTTAAATGTCTTCCTGCAATTTGAAATTGCTCTATTGAGAAGTCTCTATTTGGATCAGTAACCCATTTTTTAATCAAATTGTTTGGTAGTTTGATGTCTAGTTTCTTGAGTTCTTTGTATATTTTGGAGATCAGCCCTCTGTCAGATGTGGGTTGGTGAAGATCTTTTCCCATTTTGTCTTGTTGACTGTGTTCATTGCTTTACAGAAGCTTCTCAGTTTCAGGAGGTCCCATTTATTAATTGTTGCTATCAGTGTCTGTGCTATTGGTGTTTTACTTAGGAAGTGATCTCCTGTGCCTATGTGTTCAAGGGTACTTCCCACTTTCTCTTCTGTGAGGTTCAGTATGGATGGATTTACATTGAGGTCTTTGGTCCATTTGGACTTGATTGCATGGTGATAGATATATGCATTCTTCTACATGTCAGCATTCAGTTATACCAGCACCATTTGTTGAATATGTTTTCATTTTTCCATTTTATATTTTTAGCTTCTTTGTTAAAAGTTAGGTGTTCATAGGTGTGTGGGTTGATATCGGGGTCTTTGATTCAATTCCATTGGTCCACTAGTCTGTTTTTATGCCAATACAAAGCTGTTTTCATTACTATAGCTCTATAGTAGAGCTTGAAGTCATGGATGGTGATGCCACCAGATGATCCTTTATTGTACAGGGTTGTTTTGGCTATCCTAAGTGTTTTGTTTTTTTCCATATGAAGTTGAGTATTGTTTTTTCAAGGTCTGTGAAGAATTGTGCTGGGATTTTGATGGGGATTGCATTGAATTTGTAGATTATTTTTGACAGGATTGCCATTTTTACTATGTTGATCTTACCTATCCAAGAGCATGGGAGATCTTTTCATTTTCTGATACCTTCTTTCATTTCTTTTTTTTTAAAGACTTAAAGTTCTTGTCATACAGGTCTTTCACTTGTTTGGTTAGAGTTACCCCAAGGTATTTCATGTTGTTTGTAGCTACTCTAAAGGGTAATATTTCTCTCATTTCTTTTTGGCCCATTTATCATCTGTATATAGGAGAGCTACTGATTTTTTTTTAGGTAATCTTGTGTCCTGCCACTTTGCTGAAGGTGTTTATCAGAAGTAGGAGTTCCCTGGTAGAATTTTTGGGGACACTTATGTAAACTATCATGTCATCTGCAAATAGCAAGAGTTGACTTCTTCCTTTCCAATTAGTATCCCCTTGATCTCCTTTCATTGTCTTATTGCTTTAGCTAGAACCCCAAGTACAATATTGAAGAGAAATGGAGAGAGTGGACAGCCTTGTCTTATTCTGATTTCAATGGGACCACTCTGAGTTTCTGTCTATTTAGCTTGACGTTGGGCTGTTGGCTTGCTATATATTGCTTTTATTATGTTTAAGCATGTTCCTTATATCCCTGCTCTCTCCAATACCTTTATCATAAAGGGGTGTTGAATTTTGTTGAAGGCTTTTTTAGTATCCAATGAGATGATTATGTGTTTTTTCTTTTTCAGTTTGTCTATATGGTAAATGATTTTTCTGATGTGTTCTTGGATTTGGTTTGCCAGTATTTTAATGAATATTTTTATATCAATGTTCATGAGGAAGATTGGTCTGTAATTCTCTTTCTTAGTTGTGTCTTTGTGTGGTTTGGGTATCAGGGTAACTGTAACCTTATAAAAAGTTTGGCAATGTTCCTTCTGTTTCTATTATGTGGAACAATTTGATAGGTATTGGTATTAGTTGTTTTTTGAAGGTCTGGTAGAATTCTGCACTGAAACCATCTGGGCCTGGGCTTTTTTTTGGTTGGGAAGTTATTGGTAACTGTTTCTATTTCCTTAGGGGTTATAGGTATATTTAAGTTGTTTATCTGTTCTTGACTTAAATTTGGTACTTATGTAGAAAGTTGTTCATCTCCTTAAAGTTTTCCAAATTGTGGAGTATGGTTTTTGAAGTATGACCTGATAATTCTCTGTTATATCTCCCTTTTCATTTCTGATTTTGTTAATTTGCATGTTCTCTCTCTGCCTTTTGGTTAGTTTGGATAAAGGTTTGTCTATCTTGTTGATTTTCTCAAGGAACCAACTCTGTCTCATCAATTCTCTGTATTGTTTTGTTTCTATTTTATGGATTTCAGCCTTCAATTTGACAATTTCTTGCCCTCTAAAGTTCCAGTGGTGGCTGTAGTAGTGGGGTATCTCGTATCAAGAAATGGCAGTGGATGCTGGCTGGGACACAGGTGCTCTTTCCCAGAGGAACTTCTTGCTGTAGCTCCTGGAAGCTGCTGCTGTCATCTCTCCCAGTGGTCGCTCCCTGCTCCTGGACTGGTAGCTCAGGCCTCCCTTTAATGCTGATGGCAATGGGCCTCCCTTTGACACTGCTCCTCAGACTTACCAATGCACAGACCAAACTGGTGATCCTGTCCTCAGACTGCTCCTCAGACTGACTGCTCCTCAGACTGACTGCTCCTCAGACAGAGCGCCTCAGACTGACTGCTCCTCAGACTGACTGCTCCTCAGGCTGACTGCTCCTCAGGCTAACTGTTCCTCAGACTGACTGCATCCTCAGACTGACTGCTCCTCAGGCTGACTGCTCCTCAGGCTGGCTGCTCCTCAGACTGACTGCATCCTCAGACTGATTGCATCCTCAGACTGACTGCTCCTCAGACTGACTGCATCCTCAGACTGACTCCTTCTCAGACTGACTGCTTCTCAGACTGACTGCTTCTCAGACTGACTGCTTCTCAGACTGACTGCATCCTCAGACTGACTGCATCCTCAGACTGACTGCTCCTCAGACTGACTGCTCCTCAGACAGAGCGCCTCAGACTGACTGCCTCAGAATGACTGCTCCTCAGACTGACTGCATCCTCAGACTGACTGCTCCTCAGACTGACTGCTCTTCAGACTGACTGCTTCTCAGACTGACTGCTCCTCAGACTGACTGCTCCTCAGACTGACTGCTCCTCAGGCTGACTGCTCCTCAGACTGACTGATCCTCAGGCTGACTGCTCCTCAGACTGACTGATCCTCAGACTGACTGATCCTCAGACTGACTGCTCTTCAGACTGACTGCTCCTCAGGCTGACTGCTCCTCAGACTGACTGATCCTCAGGCTGACTGCCTCAGACTGACTGCTCCTCAAGCTCCTTAGACTGCATTCGCAGAAGGGAATTTTGACCTTTGAACTTTTAAATAGCATTGAGGCTGAAAGACTTTGTGGACTTTTGAAGCTAAACTAAATACACTTTGTGTTATGATATGGCTACAAGCCTATGGTAGTCAAGAAGTAGAATGTAACCATTTGAATTGTGAGAGTCAAAGTTATGCTTTAAGTTTTAATTACTGTACCTATAAGAGATCCATAAAGCAAAAATACCTCTAACTTGTAACGCCCTTGCCCAAGGATAGATACTTCCTGAGTTGCTGGAGGAAGTATCTCACATAAGATAACAGCCACATGTTTTCATTTCCCTCAACAAGTTTGGTTGACTCATCTGCATCAGATGTGGCTGGTCACACACAGGCAGAAAGTACATCAGGATATGTGCTTGCCCATGATTGGATGAAGGTTGGAAGTGTATAACCTTGTGGGTTTGCCTCTATAAGCACTGGTCAATGTAGCTCGTGGCTATTTTCTTCTAACGCCAGAATGAACTTGGCTAGAATCCATCATTCTGGCCTGCCTGTCTGTGTTCTATTTTGCTTGGGTCTTGGTTTGCAGGGTCTGTGGAAGAATTAGGGTCACTCCAACATGAATTAGGTTTAGCAAAAGCAGCAGGGAGAATCATCTTGTGGTGAACTGACTACCCATTGCTTCACACACACACACACAAAAAAAAAACTCTGTTATTATTATGCAATTTACACCTTTAGCAAGAAATTTTGGAATACCAAAATCTCTTATCTGGAGTTATTTAAAGGAATCATTTGCCTAAGCAATCTTTAGCCATGAGACTTCCAGGTGGTCTGTCATTAGTAAGTTATACAAAGGCTCTGGAATCCTTCAGGGAGAGCTCAGATAAGAATCAAACACTTCAAACAAAAGGTAACAATTACAAAAGATCCTTCAAAGCCTGGGTGCTACTCTAGAATCAAGCCACATGCAATGTCTCTGTGGGATTTCTTGCTGCACTGGCCAGTATTTAATTAAAACTTGCTTCAACTTTGGCTCAGAATTGTGGTAGTGGTCTTATTCTTATCTAGGGGAATTGACAGAATGAGGATGGTTCTCACAGGCTTATGTGTTTAATATTTGATCCTCAGTGGGTAGATGTATTTGGGAAGGATAAGGAGGAGTGGTTTGTGGGAGGATGTAGTGATATTTTATAATAAGTTTGCCTGAAGATCAGAATGTAGAGCTGAGCCACTCGTTAGCCACATAAGCCACTAGTTAGAGGACTGGCAGTGGTGGTCAGCACTCAGGAAGCAGAGGCAGATGGAGCTCTGTGAGTTCAAGGCCACCCTGGTCTACATGAGAGTGAATCAGCCTGAAAGAGAAACAGAGCTCTCACCTTTGATCCCAGCACTAGAGAGAATATAAGACAGGAGCTCAGTTTCAAATTTTATATATTGATACAAATTTGAGATTAATTGATTAAAACATAGTGTACATATCTTTCTTTTTTTCTTTTTTCTTTTTTGTTTGTTTGTTGTTTGTTTTTTGAGACAGGGTTTCTCTGTGTAGCTTTGTAGACCAGGCTGGCCTCAAACTCACAGAGAGAGATCCAGATCTGCCTGCCTCTGCCTCCCAAGTACTGGGATGAAAGGTGTGTGCCGCCACCACCCAGCCTGTGTATTCATTTCTAATCTTGTTCAAGGTATTGTACCTATACAGTTAATTTAACAATGTAATGCAAATTTCTAGTCCTTGAAAGTTATAATTACCAGCTGAGGTTGGTGAAGAGCATTGCAGTGTACAGTCACTCTGGGGACAGGACTGCCCTGCTTGATCTTAGCCTTGGTAGAGGTAAGAACTCTCTAATGGCTTGGATGCTTTGCTTTTCTGATCTTCAGCTTGAACCCCAATAATTGTCTGTGTGTTTTCATTATTTATGCTACACAGGCATGTCTACAGGCAGATTGGATGGGTGTCAGTTTCTTAGACGAATTCTAGCTTGTGTCAAGTTGACCAGAACAGGCTTCATCATGTCTGGACTCTTTTCCAGATAGTACATTGTTTGTGTATAATGCCTGTTCTGTCATTTTGAGGTCAAATCATGGCCTCAAGGTTCTTTTGCCTATTAATCTGCATTTCTGCCCGAAGTTTGCATCAGATATCTTTCCCTGACCGATCATTGCTCTTCTATTGTGATTTTTAATTACATTTATTATTATATTAACAGTCTCTGTCTTGGGTTTCTATTGGTTGTGATAAAGACCATGACCACAATCTACTTGGGGAGGAAAAGTTTAGGCTTAGACTTCTGCATCACAGCTCATCACTGAGGGAGTCGGCACAGAGACTCAAGGCAGGAATTGAAGCAGAGGCCTGGAAGAATGCTGGTTACTGGCTTCTTCCCATGGCTTGTCCAGTCTGCTTCCTTATCCCATGCAAGATCATCTGCCCACGGGCAGTACCACCTGACGTGGGCTAGGCCCTCCCCTGTCAGTCATGACTACAGGCCAAAATTGCCAGCTATTCTCTCATTTAAGGTTCTCTCTTCCCAAATGGCTTTAGTTTGTATCAAGTACATACAAAACAAACAAAAACATAGCTAGCACAGTCTCATTCTTTAATTTCATCCATTTGCTATTTATTTCTATACTCAGCCTGCATAAAATTTAACTTCATAATACATTCTCCAGAAGCCTTGCTGTATTCAGGTCTGTGGCCATGTGCAGTTGAATAAGAATGTTCACATGTATTTGAATGTTTGGTCATCATGGAGTGGCACTACTTGGGATGGATTAAGAGGTTTTTGGAGTGTGTCACTGGGGGGTGGGCCTCAGGTGTCAAGAGCCGGAGCCAGCCCCAGTGTCTCTCTCTTCTGCGGTCTGCAGATCCAGATGTAGAACTTTCAGTTGCTATGTCTGCCTGCTTCCCTCTGTGAGGACAATGGACTGAAGCCTGAAAATGTAAGCCAGCCCCAAATAAATGTGTTCCTTTATAAGAGTTGGTCACAGTGTCTCTTCACATTAATAGAACACTGACCGAGCAGAGGAGCCGAGCAGTGTTAATGAACTGTACTTGGTTTTAAGTGTCTTATCACATTGCTTATGGATTGATGTTGCTGCCTGTGCAGCTGTCCATTTTCATCCAAACTGGCTGCTACTGGGCACTAACCTCTCAGAGAGGATGGTTCAATAGGAAGATAGCCCCTTCCAAAAAATATCCAAAAGAGAGACTCACATCAGCAAATACACATATTGCAACAGAAACACAGGAAACATGAAGATGCTAAGCAATGCAATTTCTCATAGTACCCCAGCTACTAATATGAAAGCCTGCTCTGGATGAAATGCTAGGTGAAGATTTCAAAGGTTGTGTGTTATTTGGGGCTGGCATGGTGGTGGGACCAGACCAGCAGGGAAAGGCTACTCTTAACAAAATGGAGCTGGCAACATGACTAATAAGAACTTTCACTTAAAACTTAACAAAAGCTTAAAAAAGGTTTTAGAAACAAAAGAACAGAGACAAGCAAGGCTTCTTGGTTATAGCATTTTTCTTGGTTGGATTCTGTTTTGCTAGATACAGAGGCTTGCATGGCTTCTTTAAGGGAGGTTTCCTGCTTCAGCATAAGCGGCAAAAAATCGCAAGGCTTTTAAAGAGCTCTGCTAACAACATAATGGTGTGTATGAGAGTTGATAATGGCAGTGACCACATCTCCTAGCCGGGAGCATGCTGCTGGATGGCAGTGTAGACCAAGGCAGTGAACACAGCTCTCAATTCTGGTGGTAAAAGTACCCGCCGTCATCTTGGATAGACTGCAGCTAATACAGCTGTGACTTTCATTTAACCAATCTTGTTTATCAGATAAAGACTCGTGACCACAAAAAGATAAAGATTTACAGTAAAGACAGAATCAGATTAAGAAAAACCTCTAAAAACGTTTACTGTGTGTTTTAAAATATACATAGGTTTGGGAGAGAAAAAGAAACAGGATAAAATGGTTTAAAAAAGAATAATGAAAAGAGAGTGGCTGGGTGTGGTGGCATTTGTCTTTAATTCCAGCACTTGGGAGACAGAGACAAGCAGATTTCTGTGATTTCAAAGTAAACCTGGTATACAGAGTTAATTCCAGGACAGATAAAAGTTACACAGAGAAACCCTGTCTCAAAAAATGGAAAAAAAAATAGAAGTAAAAGAAATACAGAAAAAAAAAAAAAAACACGCAAAGATGGAAAGCACAGAGAGAATCTGGATACTGTACAGTATTCTATTGTCTTTGCATTGTTTGACTGCTGAGGAAATAACAACTGTTAAAAGAAATGCTACTGGATTAATTCAATTTATATATTTTAAAAATGCTTTGACTTCAAAATTTAAGTCTAAGGACAGGTTACTGGGGAAAAGAATTTCTACTTTTGTTTCCACAGAAAATGAAAAGCTGTGGATTCCTTCAAGACTAACATGGTTTGATCAAGCAAGATCCCCTGAAACAGTGTCCCAGGTGATCCAACATTCAAAACAGCTGGTACAGGGCAGACTTGTAGACCACTACAGCCAGGATTTCTGGGTCTTCTTAGGATCCCCATGACAGAGCCCCCTACCAGCAGGAAGCAGTTTGGAAAGAAGGACGCCCAAATTCCCTAGTATTGTCTATAAATGTTTGTTTTCATTTAAACGGAGTTGGTTATAAATGGTTAATAATCACAACCAATATCTCTTTAAAGGTAAAAAAATGGGATTATGGCATAGATATGAATACTTTGCTTTGGAATGGATTTTCATTTATTGATACATATTTAAGGTCAATTTTATGATATGCATATTTCTCCTCTTGTTTAGGTATTGTGTTTAAATAGCTCATTTAAAAATGTATAATTTAGTTCAGATTTTAGATAGTTACCTATAATAGTCAAAATTTTAGTTAGGTTTTACCTATAATAGTCAAAACTTGTAGTTAACTTAGTTAGGATTACTGAGATGGATAAATATTCTTCAAACCTTTCAAAGACCTACAGAATATGGCATTTAAAATGGTTTAGGGTTTTTCTTGACAGTGAGACATAACTGCTCCTGGCAATATCACCTGCATCAGAAGGGAAGATGGACATCGAAAAAACATGTTATGAAGTTTACTTCCAATATGGCAAGACTAGCCATTTGGGCAAGCTACTGCTCTTGTCTGAACTGTTTGACTTTATGCTATATAAACTAGACATACAGGACCCATAGGAAAGTGACTGCTGATACATGATGGACATTGCTGTAGGGTTCCTGCTTCATGGAAGAGTCTACCAGACATTCTGCAGGACACAAAGAAAAGTGACTGACAAACTGTCAATACAGGTGGACACTTTAAAGTTTCCTGCTTTGCTGAGGAGTCTGCCAGACACACTATGGCCTATGGGCTGAAGGTGGAACATTACAGAAGAACTTCGGGTGACTGACCAGGCAGTGAGTTGTCTCTGTCATTTCCTTCTGTGGCCTTTGAAGGAGTTGAAGACAGATAATTATGGTATAGTTTTCCTTAGTTAGGATTAAAGATAAGTTACATATAAGACTTTAGACACACAAAGGATAGATGATGGAATATTTCTTTATATCTTGCTAAATGTTAATGAACTAAATATTGTTAACTGTGGTTCTTATTTGATAACTGTTTTGTTATATATTTTACTATGTTAAAGTTAAAACCCTTCTTTTTATTTTAGACAGAAAAGAGGAGATGATGGGAGATGTCATTCTGTAAATATGTTTCTTTTTTTGGTTAATGAATAAAGTACTGTTGGCCAATAGGAAAGCAAGATAGATAGGACTAGGAGACAAGGAGGATTCGAGGAAGTAGTAGGGAGGAGTCAACTTGTAGAGACTTGAGAGAACAGAGGTCGGGCCCTCTTTCCGGTAAGATAAGACCTCGTGGAAATACTTAGATTGATAGAAATAGCTTAATATTTAAGACAGAGCTAGACAATAAGAAATGCTAGTAACAGGCCAACAGAATTATATGTAATACAGTGTCTCTGTGTGTTATTTGGGGCTGGCGTGGCGATGGAACCAGACCAGAAGGGAAAAGCTACTCTTAACAGGAAGATACCCCCTTCCAAAAAAAATCCAAATGAGAGACCCACATCAGCAGATACACATATCACAACAGAAACATAGGAAACATGAAGGTGCTAAGCAATGCAATTTCTCATAGCACCCCAGCTACTAAGATGAAAGCCTGCTTTGGGTGAAACGCTAGGTGAAGATTTCAAAGGTTGCCTGGTAAAAGTGACTAGTGAACAAAAGAGCATACAAATGAGCAGGTGTACTCAATTCGTGACTTGGAGAGGAAAACCAACACAGAATGTCAGCAAACGGATGAAAAAATTAGCTGTAAAGACTAAAAGTAGGCAAGAAAGAAGAGAATTCAGTGAGGAAATTGAGGGTTTTTTTTTTTTTTTTTTGATAAAAACAAATGAACATGTTGGAAAGTGAATTAAATAAGAAAGAGTGGAAATTATCGGCAATAGGCTCAACCAAGCAGAAGGAAGGGATAGCAGGCAGAAATGCTGTGTTCAAATACCAGCAAGAAAATAACAAATGAGAATGATTACAATGTCCAGGAATTCTGGGATTCCAGACAAAGATGCCATGGAATGGAAGAAAAAAATGAGATATACAAAGGCACAGAGAGCCTATTCAATGAATTGCAGTAGAAAATTTCTGAGATCTGGAAAAAGAAATAAACATTCTAACAGGAGAGACATTTAGAATTCCAAATAGACATGGCCAGGAAAGTCTCCATGACCGACTATTGTCAATACACAAATGCAAAGCAGAAGAGCTGCCTGGTGCACGCTCAGTGTGCACAGCTGGGGACTCATGTGGAGGTCTGAGTAGAAGTGGGTGTAGTGGGTCCAACAGAAGGAAATATGGCTGCCAACGCATTTGAGCACATTGGTAAGCTGGTCTTACTTTAGCCATTACAGGCGGAGCTCTATCTTAAGTAAAAAGGATGCTGGGCACAAAGCTGTCATCTTTGACTGATTCCATGGAGACAGATGGAGGGACTCACTGTCTCATCCCTTAGGTACAGGAACCACTATGTTTGACCTCCTCTCTTGCACAAGCTCAAGCCAGATAAAACCCCAGCATAGAGGATGGGAAGTGGGCACCAAGTTCTACCTCTAAACAAGAAGCATTTGAAACTGATACTTCTGGGGGCTGGAAATCAGTTTTCTTCAATGGAGTGACACAGGGTACATCAACCACTCTGCAGGGAGGGCCCATGCTCAGGAGTAGTTGGTCAACACAAATTGGGCTACATGCTTTTTAATGGCTTTTTTCTCCTTTGTTTTTAAGAGAGAGAGAGAATATGAAGTCAGGGGGGCAGGCAGGGAGGGGAGATCTAGGAGGAGCTGGAGGACAGGGACTATATGACAAAAATGTTCTGTGAAATAAGAATACAAAAAGAGAGGGAGAGTCTAAACTTGTCAGGCTGGGGAGATGGTACAGTTGGTAAGAGTCTGCTGCTCAAGCATGGAGACCTTAGTGCTCATGGAACCCCCAGCACATAAAAGCCAAACTTAGGATGCCAAAGAGATGGATTGTAGGTAGAGTTTCTCTGTGTCTCAGCAGCCACTTCCAAATCACTACACAGAGACTTATTAATAGTTACCAATGCCTGGCTGATAGCTCAGGCTGGTTACTAGCTAACTCTTACATTTTAAAACAGCCTGTATTTCTTATCTTCCCTCTGCCACGTGCCTGTACCTTCTTTCAACATGGCATGTTCATCTTGCTTCTTCCAGCATCGCTCAAAACTCCTGAGACCCCACCCTTCTTCCTAGCATTCTCCCTGTCCTAAAAGTCCTACCTAATTATTGATCAATCAGATTTTTATTAACAATGAGAACGACACATTTTCACAGTGCCCAGAAGGATTATTCCACAGCAATGGAATAATCGGCTCTTCCTGAGGCTCAATTCCTTGCATCCATAGAGTGGCTTGCAATCACCTGTAACTCCATTTCCAGGGGGCAGGGTCTGGTGCCCTTTTCTGCCTTCACAGGCACCAGGCCTGCAAATACATGTATGCAAAACACCTGTACACATAAACTATAATCTGAAGGATATATTTTTTTTAATGCCTCAAGAAAGAACACAGAAGACAATCATTTAATTCACAAAGGTGGCTGCTGGGGCAAAGGGGAGTAGAATAATTAAGGGAACTTGCTGTTCATACAGAGGACCTGGTTTCAGCTCTGAGCTCCTATGTGGCAATTCATATAGTCCATAATTCCAATTCCAGGGCATCCAGTATTCTGTTCTGGCTGACTCAAGCACCAGGCATACACAGTGCACATAGATATAGGTAGGTACTCATACATACATGAAATCACACACACACACACACACACTGTGACTGTGTGCCTACTTGACATGAACTTGGCATTTGGACTTCTGCTAACAAGGAGGACACACCAGCCGAGTCTTTTGGAGTAAAGCTAAGGATGGCATGTGATGGCAGGAGTGTGGCAGAGCAAAAGAAACAAAGGGGAATGGCCAAAGTCCCATGATCCTCTCCAAGGCATGCTTTCAATGACATCAGGCTCTTCAACAAAGCCCCATTTCCAAAAACCTGTCACCACCTACCAAAATCATCACCCTGTGAGCCAAGCTTTCAATAAATGGATTTTTGGGGGCATTTATCCATGTGTGTCACAGCATAATAAGAATTGCAACAACATATATATGTTGTTTAATTTAATTGAATTTCTAAAAGGTTTTGATCAGACAGATTTCACCATCAGACAGAAGGTATGAGGTAGTTACATTAAGTCCAGCTTGATGACAACTATAGACCATTAAGCTGTAACTGGGAAGGTTGGCAATACAGCTAACTGGTTAGCCTGGTATTTGTGGTCTTTGCAATGCTGCTATAATGACAGGTTTTTTACATTTAAAGTTTATTTCAGATTACAGGTCTGGAAATTAGCAGCATCTAAACTAGATTACTTTCCAGAAGACCCTACACCCCCAGCCTGTCTTCTCAGTTCATTTGTCACAACTGTGTGCAGAGAGTGTAGAATGACCCACCCTCTCCATGCAGATTTCAGGAAATCCTGCCAGCTGCCTTTTCACTGACCCCTAACAGTGCCAAACAGAATATGCTCTTTTCTATGGGCAAGAACTCCAAAGGAGTGTTCCCCTCAAAGACTCGGTCAGGATTTGGTTCACAACTTCTGGGGGGGGTGAGCCAGATACCAAGGTGTTCCTGTATTGGAGGATGCCAAGGGATAGCTAATTCCTACAATTAATAGAGAATAGCTTCAAGTCTGATTACTACCCTGTGCTTTAAAAGCATAATAAGAATTGCAACGACTTATATATGTTGTTTAATTTAATTGAATTTCTAAAAGGTTTTGAGCAGACAGATTTCACCATCAGACAGAAGGTATGAGGTAGTTACATTAAGTCCAGCTTGATGACAACTATAGACCATTAAGCTGTAACTGGAAGGTTGGCAATACAGCTAACTGGTTAGCCTGGTATTTGTGGTCTTTGCAATGCTGCTATAATGACAGGTTTTTACATTTAAAGTTTATTTCAGATTACATTTATAATCCATCATGAAGGTAAATCAGGGCAGGAGCTCAGGCAGGAACTGACAAGAGACATTGGAGAGATGATGGTTACTGGCTTGCTCCCCACAGCTTGCTGAGTCTGGTTTTGTACAACTCAGGACTGCCTGTCCCAGATGGCACCACTCCTCCACTCCTAGTGGGTGGACCCCCCCACATCAATAATTAATCAAGAAAATGCTCCACAGACTTGTCTCCAGGCCAGCACGACACAATCATTTTCTCAATTGAGGTTCGTTTTCCCCAGATGATCTTAGCTTGTGTCCCATTGATAAACTGAAGGCAAGAGTTCTTCATGATGGCAGATGAGATGAGTCTAAAGATACCTGGGGCATTACTGAACGGGGCAGTGTGTCTGTGTACAGAAAGCAGGCCCTGCGAGCTATGTGGCAAACCATTAAGGAAGAGAAGTAATGGAGGAATGAATAGAAGAGCAGGCAGGAGCCCCTGGACCCTCCTGCAGGAGCAGGCTCCAAGAGGGGCAGGTAATACATGCCTCAATCCAGACCTGCCCAAGCTTGACCCCACCCTCACCTCCACAAGCGGGAGTGACCTAGGGAGAGGACCCAGCTTCTTCTGATCCTCAGGGTGTGGCCAAGGGAGGCCTCGAAGAACAACAGCCAGGACAAAGTGGACAAGTGGACAAGGAAGGTACTGTTATTTCATACTTGAAAGGTCAAGCGATATTCTGGAGGAAGCATAGAAAACTTCTAAATAAGATTTCCTTCAGTCTGCTAACTGTAAACTAATACCTGTATTACTAGTTGCAAGTTATGAGATGAAGTTTTTTAAGTTAAACAATTTTTAAAAAAAGAAATGTATTATAATTCCTTATCAAAAACCATCTACAAGAGGGCCATGAGACGGCCGAGTGCTCACCCAGCAGAGTCTGACTTCCATCCTTAGAGCACACATAAAGGAAGGAGAAAACTGATTCCATGAAGCTGTCCTCTGACTTCCACATAGTGTGGAAGTGTGACACACGTGTACCAACACATAGACCATACACACAACAACAACTCTGTAAAATTTACAAAGAGAAAACCTAGCCAGCAGAAATGTAGGGAAGACTAGTCTCTCCCTCCTGGTGGCCAGCTCCTCAGCTGCTGTGCTCAGTCTGCAGACACTACCAACTACTGCTCATCCTCTCTAACCCTTGCCATTAGCAGTGCCCCCTGCTGGTCAGAGGTTTGAGAGGCTACCAGGCCAAAGCTTCCATCCTACACATGGAAAAGTCTTCACACACACACATCCAGCCAGCTCTCTACTCATCTGTGGGGTGCTTCTCTATCTGGAAAGACCTGCTCCCCCTCTGGCTTGTCACTGAGAAGGCTAGAAATAAACAGAAGTCTCAGATCCCCAGAATGTAGCCTTGTGGAGTTGATCACCTTGTTGAGACCTGAACTTATTTCCTGGAAGTAAAGAGAACGCTGTGCTCCAGGCTTATAGGACTGAGACACATGGGCATGTGCAAATCATGTCTGGAAAGCCAGGCCCAAGAGCTTGCTAGACACGGAGAAAAGACCTTCACCTGGACCCCACAGTGAGGTGTCCACCTAGCACTGCAATGACAGCCCCAGCAGCTTGTCACTGACCACCCAGTGATGCTGTCAAGGACTGACAGGCAGAGAAGTCCTGACTGTCCCTGAGGCTCCATCTAGGCTTTTCTCCCCACTGTTGACACAGCTGCTCATCTGGACCCAGCCCTTTAACCTCTTCAGCTGTGCTCAAAGTTGCAGCTTCTTCATCTTGACTCCACAGATACAGTGAAGCAGCCAAGGCGCCTCTGCAGAGCTCTCACTCCACCGGCTCCTACCCGGTTCCCAAACCTGACATCTCAGCTCTCTTTTCCTCTTTAAACTCTTAGAGCCATGTGAAACTGAGACACGTGATAGATAAATAGATAGATACACAGACAGAGAGATGTCGTGGAATATTACTTTACACTGTGTAAAAACGTCACTGTAATTGGTTTAATGAAGAAGCCGACTGGCCAATAGCTGGGCAGGAGAGCCCCAGTGGAAGAATGCAGGGAGGAAGGAGGATGAAGTCTGGAGTCACTAGCAGAAACAGGGAGAAGCAAGATATGCATGCTGTACTGAGGAAAGGAACCAAGCCGTGTGGTAAAGTGCAAATAAGAAATATGTGTTAATTTGAATGCAATAATTAGCTAGTGACAAGCCTGAGTTATTGGCAAGGCATTTATAATTTGTATTAAAATTTTGAGTGGTTATTTGGGAGCAGGCTATAGGGACAGGAAAACTCTATCAACAGCTAGCTATACATTATAGATATGGGAGATATACATTATAGATGATAGGAGAGATGAGTCTTAGTTACTTTTTTATTGCTGTGTTAAAACATCAATACCAAGGTAACTTATAAAAAAGGCATTTAATTTGGCTTATGGTTTCAGAGGGTTAGAGTCTGTCTTCATTAGGGTTTTATTATTGTGAAGAGACGTGACAGCCATGGCAACTCTTATAAAGGAAAGAAAACATTTAGTTGGCCTGCCTTACAGTTTTAGGGGCTTAGTCCATTATCATGACTGGAAGCATGGCAGTGTACAGGCAGACATGGTGCTGAAAAAGGAGTTGAGAGTTCTACATCCAGATCTGCAGGCAGCAGTCGGAGACTGTGAGCCAGGCTGGGTGTAGACTGAGCTTATGAGACCTAAAAGCTTATCCCCACAGTGACAAACTTCCTCCAACAAGGCCACATCCACTCCAACAAGGCCACACCTCCTAATGTCATTCCTTATGTGCCAGGCATCCAAACACATGAGTCTGTGGGAGCCATCCCTATTCATACCAGAGTTCATTATGATGGACCAAAGGAACAGCTGAGAGCTTGCTCATATTGAAGGGCCCAGACCCTCACCCAGCCCACTGCTTTGGCAGCCATACAGGGTGCAGAAAAGACCCAGCAGGGCGTAGGCTGAGCCCCCTACCTTGCCCTAATCACTAGGACACCAGATACTCTCCATATGGTAAGGAACCAATCAGAAGTTAGCAGGAGGGCTCTGCGTGTGCTTTACTGGTAATAGTGGAATGCAGGGCATGGCAGCTGCCCTGCAGCTCAGCTGACCAATCAACTCAGGACAGGTTGCCCAAGCCCATAGGTACACCAATCCTGAGAGTGTTGCTACGCAACTAGTGAGCGAACCCCCAGATGCTCCCATTGCTCTATCCCAATATGTGCCCTGCCCCACTGCTGTTTGAGGTCCCTCCTACTCCACCCACTATGTCTGGTGAACAGAGGACCTGAGCTAACTCATAAATTAAAAAGACTCTTTGCTTTTGCATCAGATCTGGTCTCTTGATGGTTTGGGGAGTTTAGAGTCTAGGCACAACAGTATCTTGTTCCATAATCACAAGACACACAGAAACCCTGGAAATGGCAAGAGTCTTTTGAACTTCTGGGGATGAGGATTGAGACACATCTCCTAATCCTTACCAAACAGTTCTACTAACTAGGGACCAAGTTCAAACATAGAACCCTACAGAGACCATTCTCCATTCAAACCACAATATTCTGAAGGGACCAGACCCTCACCCAGCCCCATGCTTTGGCAGCCATGGCAGCCACACAGAAAAGACCCAGCAACTTGTAGGCCTCTGACTTAGCAAATGTGCTGAGCTTCCTGGCCTTGCCTGTCCTCCCAGTCACTAGGAGGTCAGATACCCTCCACATGGCAAGGAACCAATCAGAAGTCAGCTGCGGGCTCTGGATGTGCTTTACGGTAACAATGGTGTGCAGAGCATAGCAACTGCCCTGGGAGGGCCTATAGGCCGTAGAAACCAGTTGACCAACATAATCAACATGATCAACACAGGACAGGTTGCCCAAGCCTGGAAATGCACCAATCCTGAGATTGTTGCAGACCCCTAGACACTCTCTGTGTTCTACCCAATAAATTCCCTGTCTCTCCACTCATTTGGGCCCTTCTTGCTCCCACCCACCATGTCAAAGGGATGGGAGACCCGAGTTGATACAGTTAACTTGTTAAATAATAAAAGACTTTTTGCTTTTGCATCAGAATGAGTCTCTTGGTGATTTGGATGTTCAGAATTTGGGCACAATCCCACTCCCTGACCCTTGTAGCCTGGTGGGTATATTGTTGGTATCCTGGCAGTATGCTGACTCTGCCCCCTGACAACTGGCAGGGTACACACACCAGCATTCATATACTTAGACAGCTCAAAGGGCTCTGCGTTGCATGGCTCCGCCATGACTACAACATGTGTTACGTGACCACATAAGGACTCTGTATGCATGTGCAAGTTTCCCTTTAAAGGAGCGCCTCCCACCCCTTCTCTCTCTTCCATCGCTGCTCCCAGTTAGCTAACACCTACCCCTCTCTTTGTTTCCTTTCCCTAATAAACTCCACGTGGGTTATGTTGAGTTTTGTGCTTCCTGTTTCATCGCCTGGAGCCAAAACTGAGCAAAAATAACAACACATATCATAATTCGAAATGCATTTAGTCCAACTTCAAAAGTTTACAGTCTTTCAGTCTCAACACTGTTTAAAATCCAGTGTCTTTTGAGATTCAAGTCAATTTCCTAACTGTAACCACCTATAAAATAAAAAAGTAAATTATATACTTCCAACATACAGTGGTGCAGAAAATACATTACCATTAAAGGGAAGAAAGGAGGCATGGTGAGGAAATTACTGGACACAAGGAAGACCAAAAGCAAGCAAGGCAAACCCCAAACTCTGTAGCTCCATGTCTGATATCAGAGGGCTTAGCTGGTTCTGCCCTTCCAGCTTTGCTGCCTGTGACATCTTTCTCGGGCTGGTTCCACTGCCCACATGTACCTCTTTTTGGAAGATATCTTCCAGTTCTGGCACCTCTAACACCCTGGGGTCTCAAAAGAAGTTCAGGTTTCACACACTGACCTCTGAAAACTGAAGGGACCAGTTCCCTGCTTCAGCAGCCATGACAGGCTGCAGAAAAGACACGTAGGCCTCTGACTCAGCACATGTCTGACCTTGCTGGGCCTGCCCTAGTCACTAGGAGGTCAGATAATCCCCATGACAAGGAACCAATCAGAAGTTAGCTGGCGGGACTCCGGGTGTGCTTTGGGCCTCTGAATGTGGTTTATGGTACAAATGGCACAATAATGACGCACAGAGCATTAGCAACAGGCCATAACAACCAATTGACCAATCAACACAGACAGATTGTCCGAGCCAATCCTGAGACTGTTATGTAACCCTAGACACTCCCCTTTGGCTGCCCAATAAGTTCCCTTCCTCATGGTTCCTCTGGGTCCTTCTCCTGCCATCCTCTACGATGAATAGATGAAGGGCCTGAGTTAATGCTCATTAAACAATAAAAGACTCTTTGCTTTTGCATCAGAAAAGGTCTCTTGGTGATTTTGGGATTCAAAATCTGGACACAACAAAGACCTCTTGCCCTCCAGGGGCCTCCATGCAGTTCCTGCCTTCACACATTACCTGGCCTCAGAAACTCTCCTTCCCCACAGAGGAAGAGTCCACTATAAAGCCAGTGGACAATGCCGACAAGTTCAGCTGCTGCTTGGGTGGAGCCGGGGCCTCTAGAACAACATTTGCATAAGCTTTCCTGATGGTTGCTTTCCAGAAGCAGAAAATTTCTCAGGCATTACTTTTTCATAAGTTGGAAGCTTAGCTGGGTGGGGTTTTGGCCTAAGGGCACCCCTCCGTTTATTCTATTTTAGATCAGGTCTCTCTTTATCTCTTTCAGCACATGCCTTGGCTTCAACATTACATTTCCTGGTGTTCTCCTCAAACTGTAGATTTTGTATTTCTTTCTGCCTCATTTGCTCTTTTGCATTGTAGATATGGATAAGAGTGATTGTTAATAACTAAGCACTAGGCTATGTTGACATCTCAACCAATGAATTTTGTTCAAATCTCTTCAGTTTCGCCTCAGTCAGATCCTTAAGACAAGGGCAGAAGCTCTTTGCCAAAATATGACAAGAATGAACTCTAGGCCAGTTGCTAATATTGTTCCTCTCTGAAACCTTTTGAGCTAGGCCTACATCTACATGGCTCTCAGTACTGTCTTCCAAGGTTCTAGCGGACTGGCCCATTATTCTGTTTAAAGAACCCAACCACTCTCCTAGCAGTTCTAAGTCCCAAGGTCTTCCACATTCATCAAAGAGCAGCATGGTCAGGCTTGTTTTAGCAATAGCTCACTCCCTGGCACCAACTTCTGTCTTAGTTATGTTGTGCCCAGATTCTGAATACCCAAATCACCAAGACACCTTATCCAATGCAAAAGCAAAGAGTCTTTTATTATCTAACTAGTTAACTGCTTTACCTCAGGTCTTCCCTCTGCTCCACATGGTGGGTAGATCGAGAAGGACCAAGGGACCAAGGGGTGGGGAATTTATTGGGGTGAGCAAGGGGAGTGTCTAGGGGCATACAACAGTCTCAGCTTGGATGATCTGTCCTGTATTGACTGGTCAACTTGTTTCTATGGTCTATAGGCCCTCCCAGGGCGGTTGCTATGCTCTGCATTCCACGGTTATCATAAAGCACATCCAGAGCCTGACAGCTAACTTCTGATTTGTTCCTTGCCACTTGGAGGGTATCTGGATTTCTAGTGGCTAGAAGGTTGGGCAAGGCCAGGAGCTCAGTACTTGTTGCTGAGTCAGGGGCCTTTGTTTTGCTGGGTCTTTTCTGCAGCCTGTGATGGCTGCCAAAACAGGAGTCTGGGTGAGGGTCTGGTCCCTTCAAGTTATTTTTTGGTTGATGTAATAAAACAGCATGGCTGAGGTAACTTAAAAAATACCATATTTAATTTGGTTTACTATTGAGAGAGCTAGAGTTCATAATGGCAGAGTAAAAGGTAGTTGAGAGCTCAGAGAGAAGACTAGCAATGATATGAGTCTTCTGAAAACTTCAAATCTCGCCTCCAGTGACACAATTCTTACAACATAATCACATCTCATAGTCCTTCCCAAAAGGTTCTAGGTACCTGTTTTTTTCTTTTTGGGGGGGGGGGAGGAGGGCCACAGACTGGCTTCCAAATCATGACACAGAGATTTCTTATTAGTTATGAATGCTTGCCTTTATTCTAGCTCTTATTTTAATCTATTTATTTTTATTTTTTATGCTTTGCCTCAGGGCTTTTTACCTTCTTTCTTTATATCTTTCTTGATGGGGGTTGACCTTCTCTATATATGTTTTCCTATTGGTTCATAAATAAAAAACTGATTGGATGATTGGCCAGGCAGGAAGTATAGCCAGGGTTAGGAGATGAAGAGAATTCTGGGAAACAAAGGCAGAGCAGTGGTCATGTAGGTCACCAAAGGAGTAACAGGTCCAGACCCTTCTCTGGTAAGATAAGGCCACGTAGGAATACTTACATTAATAGAAATGGGTTAGTAATTAAGACAGAGCTAGCCAATAAGAAGCCCAAGCCACGGGGGACAACGGTTTTATAACTAATAGAGCATCCGTGTGTTCATTTGGGGCTGAAGCAGGTGAGGGAAGCTCCGCAACACTTTCTTTCCTGCTGTCTCTATGTCTGGCTGACTGCTGGTTGCCTGGCTCCTGGCCCCTGGATGTCCCTCTTTTTCCTTGTTCTCTTCTCCCTCTTCTTCCCTTCTTTCCAGCCTAGATTTCTCCTCCTACTTATTCTCTCTGCCTGCCAGCCCCACCTATTAGCCTACCTGCCTACCTATTAGACATTCAGCTTTTTATTAGACCAACCAGGTCACTTAGGAAGGCAAGGTGAGACAGCAACACATCCTTACATAATTAAACAAATGCAGCATAAACAAATGCAACACATTTTTCACATCTTTGCCCAGTTAAAATAATATTTCACAACAGTTCTACCAACTGGGGACCAAGTATTCAAATATGTGAGGCCATAGGGGCATTCTCATTCAAAGTAACACATTGGGTAATGAATAAAGAACATAAATTCATTTAAATAATAACCCTGAAGGTTGGGAAATCTTAGAACATGATCCTGCGTCTGTGTGGAATCTGGTAAGGGCCTTTTCATTGCATTATCTCAGGGCAGAGGTGAGATTACCGTGGCAAACAGCTAATTCAAGTCTCTCTCCCTTTTCTTATAAAACCATATTTGTGAGTTTTTCTAATCTTAATTACCTCCCAAAGGCCTCACCTCTAAACACTATTAATATTTGACCTCAGAGATTACATATCCAACCCATGAAATTTGGGCAAACATTTTAAACCACAGCACCTACCAAAAAAAGTCAGCCTCACACTGTTAGTCAGGGCTCTGCCATTTGTA
This sequence comes from Phodopus roborovskii, assembly GCF_943737965.1. NCBI lineage: Eukaryota > Metazoa > Chordata > Mammalia > Rodentia > Cricetidae > Phodopus > Phodopus roborovskii. Next base: position 7,093,802 of record NW_026126469.1, on the reverse strand, counting down.
AATCTCTATTTTGGTTGAATTGTGACAATTCTGGGAACAAAAGTAATTTGTTTCCTAAAACTAAAATAACTGTTTCTCTAGATTATCACCCTCCCTGTTTTTCTGCTAGCCAGGAGAGAAGGTTATTCATCACCTGCCACCCCTTAATTCACCACCTCTGGATACCCCTAGAAATAGTCACCTTCAAAACCACAGAACATTTTTTTTTTTTACCTCCTTCCCACTCTGATTCCTGTGAAAACCAAAAGAGAGACCGTCACTCTGCCACACGGACTTGAACTGTCCTCAGAGCCCCCATAATGCTTCTGTCTTCCTGTCTATGGTATTCATAACTCTTCTTATAAATATCTTACCCCAAAGAACAATCACACTTGGAATCCCTGAAACTCTTCACATACCTGTAATATCACCTGATATCGGGGTTGGGAGGGGACCTAGCAAGAGGTTTCCTAGATTCTTATGTCCGTAAACAAAGAATTGAGCAGACAGTTTATTAGGAGAAGACAGTTTGTTAGGAGAAGCTATACCACCAAGGGAGGAGGTGGGAGAGATCAAAGAAAATCCAATTGTTCAAGCTGCCCTTTATTCTAAGGATTTATACCTTCTCCTCCCTCTAATCTCTCCCATGTTCTACCCTCAAATTCATAGCTACTTTTTAATTAATGTGTGTGTGTGTGTGTGTGTGCACATGCGTGCGTGCATAAGTATATAAATACAACTTTATGTATATGATTTCAGGACTTGGTATTGGGTAACTAATTACAGGACTCATTCCTGGGAAAGACAAATTTTCTCTTTCTCAAGAGTTAGTCAACTAGATTACAGGACCAGGGAAGAATTTTTTCCCTTCTGTTGAGTGTGCCTAAAATTGACCTAGACAGCTGCTGGTCATTGCCAAGATATGAATCACTATTGCACCTTTCAGGATATCTCACCAAGCTGGTCATTGTTGTGGCTTATAGGCATCACAGCTGGGTAGGCCTACTTATTGCTTTCCTGCCTAGGCAGCTTGCATAGCATTTTCCAGTATCATGAAAGCTAGTCCTCAGAGAGCAGGCTTTCAGTTGTGTGTCTGAAGTACATGGTGTTTTCAACAACAGGGATTTCCCTTTAATTTCTGGAAATCAACCAATCACAGCAGCAATGGCCTATATGATTCTGGGATTCTCATGAACTCTCCTGATCAACAACTCAAAAGGTGATTTCTCATACCTTGTAGTGGAGTTTTTGTTAGATAGTCTATGGCTCTCGGGGGAGCATTGTTAGCCCAAGTGTTAAACACACACACACACACACACACACACACACACACACAGACATATTCTCACTCATATGTATTCTATATAAAGTTGAGTTAACAAAATAATGCTTCCTTATGGCTTTTTCAAATATCTTTAGTGTTATTTATCCCTTCACTCACCTCCTCCTCTCATTAGCATTTTAAATGTCCACCTGGGCATTATAATCAACTACAGGTCACCTTCAGACGCTCTGGAATTGCCTCTGTGTCTGCAGCAGTAACTGGTAATCAGCAACCTGTGAGAACCCCAACCTTCATTTTACCAACTCGGTTTTTATATGCTAACCACATACCTGGAACACTTACCAACATATTTATTTGGAATGTGTAGTCTCTCTCTCTCTCTCTCTCTCTCTCCTTTTATATGTCTTATTCTCATTCTTTTTTAAAAATTAGTTATTTAAGAGTTTCATATGTGTTTTAATCCTTTTCATCTCTTTCCCAATTCTTCCCACTTCTACAACCCCTCCCCGCCTAATTTTGGGTTTAAAAACAACAACAACAACAACAACAACAAAACCCATCAATTTGTGTTATCCAAATATCCTTGGATATGTAGTTTTCTGGAGTATGGTTGACTTGCCAGGAGCAATAATGACAAGAAAAAGTACCTCTCCCTCTCCTAACATCCAATGATTACCAATAGCTTCATGTCTAAGGATGGGATTTTGTGCCTAACTGTAGGCAGAGATTTTTGTCTGAACCATCAGCCAGCTCCCAAAGAACCACACTTTTTACTAATTATAAATGCTAAGCTGATAGATTAGGCTTGTTACTAAGTAGCTCTTATAACTTAAATCAACCCATAATGCTTTTCTACACTCTACAATGTGGTGGAACAGCATGGCATGTTCATCTCCTGCTTCCTCTGCATCTTCTGGCCATTCCCTATGGCCCATCCTTCTTCTTCCCGCCTAACCTCTTCCTGTCTAGCTTTTAGCCATTTTAGCCTTTTATTAAACCAATCAGAAGGGACCTTGGCGAAGATACATCTTCTCAGTCTACAAAATGTTTATTTCATAACATTTCTCCCTTTTTGTCTAATAAAAAAGAAAGGCTTTAGCTGGGAGTTGGTGGTACGAGCCTTTTATCCCAGCACTTGGGAGGCAGAGGCAGGCAGATCTCTGTGAGTTCGAGGCCAGCATGGTCTACAGAGCTAGTTTCAGGACAGGTTCCAAAGCAACATAGAGAAAGTCTGTCTTGAAAAATCAAAATAAAATAAAATAAAATAAAAAAGAAGGGTTTTAATATTAACATAGTATGAGAGCAAGGTAAAGTGGAGAGGATGGAGTTAATTCCATCCTCAGAAAAAGCTACCTTGAGAAGTTCCCTGCGTGGCACATGGCTGATTCAGCTCCAGCCAAGGAATCATAAACAGTTCTAAGGAGTAGCCAAACTGTGCCCACCCCGGTCAAAGTGACCCCTTCTGGCTGGTCAGACAATGACTAATTTTGGTAAATAACATCTTCTTGTCACAACTGTCCTTGTGGGCAACAGTTAGTAACAATTTTGAAATTGCCCTAGACCCCACATCAGTGAATCCAAAGGTCAACTACTCTTACCCAATCCTGAACAGCCAAGACAAGTACCACTGTGCTTTCATCCCCCCCCCCCCGCCCTTGATAAACCCCTTTCAATTGAGGCCAGGCACCCTTTTCCTGAAGCTGCTGTGCCAGTTTGCAGGACAGGTTCCCTTCCAAGGCTTGTAACTTAACAATAAACAAATGTTGTGAGTTTGCATCAGTGAGTCAACTCCTTGGTGTCTTTTTGGGGTCTCACGAACTTGGCATAACAATAGTAAAATTATATACAATAAAACAGTCTAAAAGAGAAACAGTTCACACAAGTGATCCCAGCACTTGGAGTGACATGCCTTTTATCCCAGCACTAGGAAGGTGGAGACAGGAAGGGATATGGCTGATGAAGAGAGGAACGTAAGGCAGAAGGAGACGGGATCTCAAGGCAGTCTTAGGCATAGCCTGAGGGTTCACAGAGAAAGATGTAATCTAGTCTAGACAGTCAGTCTGAAGCAGTTTGAGGATTCAGTCTGTGGAAGCAGTCTGAGGACAGGATAGCCCTTTTGGTCTGATGTAGCACAAATAATAAAAACCCAGAGACAGATATTGGGATTCAAGCTGAAGATCAGAGAATCAAAGCAGCCAAGACACCAGAGAGCTCTTGCCTCTACTAAGTCTGGGGAGATCCTGTCCTCAACATGGCTGGAGACAATGAAGGGACAAGGCCCTCACCCAGCCCCCTGCTTTGGCAGCCATGACAGGCTTCAGAAAAGACCCAGTAAGATGTAGATCCCTGACTCAGCAACATGTGGTCCCAAGGATGCCTCCGGATGCTCTTCTGTCCCTGTGCTGCAAGCAAGAGAGCTCCAGGGGCCCCTTCCCTAGACCTAGTTCCCCCAGGTAATGCCTGCCCCTGTCCCCACCCCCAATGGGCATGGTCAGTGCCACAGATGCGACAAAGTGAATATCTCACTACAATTCCCCTTTTAGTCTAAAGAAAAGATTTAGGCTTGATATAAAACTATATACAAAACAGTGAATAACAAGTGTGCTCTAAGAAAAGGAAAATCGAGAACAAAATGGCCTACATATCTAGTCCTAGGGTGAAGGCATAACGGAGTTTACAATAGAGTTGTCCTAAGCTGGAAAATGTAAGTCTAGTACCTAATATATCTAACTAGGAAGAGAGAATAATAGTTGTGATAGTTTAATCTTCAACCTCATCAAAGATCTGAGAAGGAAAATAACAATACTAGGGTAGGCATGAAGTGCGGATGGGCAACTTCCAAATGGTGCAGCGAGGACAGAAACAGCAGGCTACCTGGATAGTCACCCAAGGTCTCATAGCAGTGTTGGTACATGCAGTTTTGGCTAAGGCCTAGAGTACCTGACAGATCACAACAACAGCAGGGAGGTAGAATGGCTGTCTTACCCTGACTTGGCAAGGTCCAGCAGTCTTCTGTTTGTCTCCTGCAAGCACATAGGACCACATATCCAAATCAGTGGTCAAGTTCTTTGCCTAAGGCAGTTCTTTGCTCAAGAGGCCATAGCTGAAGTGAGGATGGACTCCAGAAGGAGCGACAACAGTGTCCAGCATATTTTCAGGAAAGTGCATGGTGCTGTCAGGAGCAATAGTGTCTCATGTCAATGGAGTACTAATTTTAAAACATTTAAATGCCGTGTTCTGAAGGTTTATAATGTGTTTGAAGATTAAGCATCTATGTCTGTCTAATCTCATAGGTATATGGGTGAAGATAATCTGTAATACTCAGGAACAAATGGTTGAAACTTTCCTATGTAATTAGCAAGGACAATGATTTTAGCAATATAACTATATACATATACATATATAAATATACATAAAAGAAATGCTGCTGGATTAATTCAATTTATATATTTTAAAAATGCTTTGACTTCAAAATTTAAGTCCAAGGACAGGTTACTGGGGAAAGGATTTCTATTTTTGTTTCTACAGAAAATGAAAAGCAGTCGATTTCTACCAGACTTTTGATTTTCATCAAGCAAGACCCCCCCTGAAACAGTGTTCCAAATGATCCAACATTCAAAATAGCTGGGACAAGACGGCCTTGCAGACCACTACAACCAGGATTCTGGGTCTTCTTAGGATCCCTATGACAGAGCCTCCTACCAGCAGAAAGTAATTTGGAAAGAATGATGCCCAAATTCCCAAATAATTGTCTATAAATGTTTATTTTCATTTAAATGGGGTTGGTTATAAATGGTTAATGACCACAACCAATCTCTTTAAAGGTAAAAAGAGGATTATAGCGTAGAAATGAATACTTTGTTTTGGAATGGATTTTCATTTATTGATACAAATTTAAGGTCAATTTTATGATATGTATATTTCTCCTCTTGTGTAGGTATTGTGTTTAAATAGCTCATTTAAAATGTAATGTATAATTTAGCACAGATTATAGATAGTTACCTATAATAGTCAAAACTTAGAGTTAAGTTAGTTAGGTTTTCTAGATATGTAAAGACATATTTGAGATGGAAATTCTTCAAACCTTTCAAAGACTACAGAATATGGCATTTAAAATGGTTTAGGGTTTTTCTTAATAGTGAGACACAACTGCTTCTGGCAACACCACCTATGTCATAAAGGAAGATGGACATCAAAGAAACTCGTTATGCTGTTTACTTCCAATATGGCAAGACTAGCCATTTGGGCAAGCTACTGCTCTTGTCTGAACTGTTTGACGTTATACTGTATAAACTGGACATGCAGGACCCACAGAAAAGAGACTGCTAAAACAAGATGAACAGTGCTGCAGGGTCCCTGCTTCATGGGGGAGTCTGCCAGACATTCTACAGGACACAGAGAAAAGTGACTGACAATCTGCCAATACAGGTGGACAGTTTAAACTTTCCTGCTTTGCTGAGGAGTCTGCCAGACACACTATGGCCTATAGGCTGAAAATAGAACATTACAAAAGAATTTCAGGTGCAAGATGTCTCTGTCAATTCTAGAGTTTTTATATTATCCTTCTGTGGCCTTTGAAGGAGTTGAAGACAGATAATTATGGTATAGTTTTCCTTAGTTAGGATTAAAGGTAAGTTACATATAGGACTTTAGACTCACAAAGATAGGATATATGATAAAATATTTTCTTTAAATCTTGCTAAATGTTAATGGACTCAACATTGTTAACTGTGGTTCTTATTTGATAACTGTTTTGTTATATATGTTACTATGTTAAGGTTAAACCCCTTCTTTTTTATTTTAGACAGAAAAGAGGAGATAATGAGAGATGTGATGTCATTCTGTAAATATGTTTTTCTTATTGGTTAATAAATAAAGCCCTGTTGGCCAATAGGAAAGCAATATAGGCAGGACTAGGAGACAAAGGGGACTGGAGAAGAGGTAGAAGGAGATTCAAAATGTAGGACCGAGAGAGCAGAACTCCAGACCCTCTCTCTAGTAAAATAAGACTATGTGGAAATACTTAGATTAATAGAAATGGGTTAATATTTAAGACAGAGCTAGCCAATAAGAAATGCTAGTAACAGGCCAACAGCTTTATATCTAATACAGTGCCTCTGTGTGTTATTTGGGGCTGACGTGGCTGTGGGACTGGACTGGTGGGAAAACCTGCTCATAACAGGTGGCATTTATTAGATCATAAACAATATATCACCACAGTCTAAGGATTCAATAGAAGTAAGAACTAGTGGCTGGCTGTTTGCTTCTCTGATCATTCAGCTCCACTCCCCGCCCAAATATCTGACTCTGGGTTTTTCATTATTCAGACCAAGTAGAATTTGTTCTACATCTGGTGCACAGCTTCTGGAGTACGAATTCACAAACTATTTGCTGTGGCTTTGTAGCTACCAACATAGGCTAGTACTACATGCAGCTAGAGTCACCACCCTACCAGCAAGGTTTTCCTTTCTTCTCTCTAATTGGGCTTTCCCTGGATTCACTTCTCATGCTGCTGCCAAACAAGGCAGCTGCCTTGAAATCCGGTCAGGCTTATAGTGTTCTACACCACAGCAGTCAGCCTCACATCTTCATTGACATCATCGGTAGATTTGCTGAGAAAACTGAGGATTCTTAAAGGGGAAAATTAGTCAAAAAAGAGTTTTTTTCCCATGTATAAAAGGGGGAGGGACACAATTATGATAGAGAAAGTTATGTCTCTGTATGATTACACAATGCAAGATTTAAAAATGGAATAATTAAGTGGAGATGATCAATTTAACTGGGATTGACATACTGTTAATTATCATCTTGATAATCCTTGGTGTCATTTTGATAATTCTTACTTTATCTCTTAAAAAGTTGTTTTGTATGAGTGCCAAGATAGAGGCCGTGGAAAAACTTAATAACACAGATCATAGAGATAGATACTCAAACCCAGACAGAGGAATTTAAAGGAGAACCAACTACAGTATTACATTACAAGGTTAGAGAGGAACAGCCTAAGGTTTTCAAACAACCAACTTTAACATATCCAGTAACCTTACAGTAATTGCTTTTCCATATACATTTTAGAATACTCTTGATGTACTTTTGGGGGGTGGCTTTGTAAGGATGGAAAAATACAGCCTAACTCTCCAATGACCCCAGGAATCTAGAAGTTTAAAATTACTATCTAAAAAGTCCTAAATACCTTAAATCCCAGACCCTTCCCAGAGCAATTAAAAAACTTAATGCTTATTGTAAGAAACCATACTGCTCTGAATGATAGAACAGATATAGCAAAGAGAACAAAAAATTCAGAAGAAAACATAAAGCAAGTATTTTGGCAACCTTCTATAGATGAACAAAGACCAAAATAAAAATATGAATAAATGACATTATATTTGAAGGTCTGGTAGACACAGTTGCAGCTGTAACAATAATTGCACCTGAATCTTGGCATCCAAATTTGCCTCTTCAGGAAGTAAATGTTCTGTAGGAATTAAGACCTTGGCTAAGAATTCACTTCCCCCTGCTGTCCTCAGGGCAGGCAGCTGTAACCGCAGGAACAGGTTTTCTAAGGCAAAATGCTCCTTTGGTTTCCACAACCCTGAAAGCACCCTAACTGGTCCTTGAAACCTGAGATGACTAACTGCTCCCCTCCGCTCCCCCCCCTCCTCCATCTGGTGCTGAGGTATATAAGCCAGCCCCAGGAGTAAAATAGAATAAGAAAAAAAATCCTTCTTAACATCAAGCAAGAGTCCTGTGTTATTAATCTCAACACCCTCCGCAGAATTTCAGCCCCCTGTCATGCAGGCATGACAATGTACAGCTTTTAGGAATTGGAACTTTATCTCAGGTAAAACAGAACACCAGATGGGTGGAATATACAGGACCAGAAGGACAGAGAGAAATATTAAAGCCATATGTGGCCAAAATAGCAATGAATTTATGGGGATGTGATTTGTTACAGCAATCAAATGAATACTCAGATTAACATTCTCCAAGTCTTAGAAACAAACCATAAATTAATGTATGTTTCTGAGGAAAATATTACAAGGTATTATAAAGAACAGTCACCAAGCATTCCGGTTGTACAAGAATAGGGCACAACAGCTGCTGATCTTTCAAAGGTACCAACATCCCTACCTTTGAAATGGTTGATGAACAAACCTGTATGGGTTGTGCAATGGCCTTTAACAACAGAGAAACTACAGGCCTTAGAAATGATGGTTCAGGAGCAAATAAATACTCAGCATATTGAAGAATCAGCCAGTCCTTAGAATCCTCCTGTATTTGTTGTTAAAAAGAAATCTGGAGAATGGAGAATGGTAACAGATCTAAGAACTGTTAATAAGGTGATTCAGCTAATGACTCTCTACAGTCTGGAATCCCTTTGCCTTATTTACAGTTATTAGTTTAAAAGATTGTTTTTTCATGATACCTTGTCCTCTTTACTCAAAACCAGTTTACACATGACTGCCAATGAAGGCAGACAACCTTCCCAAAACCTTAACAAGTGCATCTTGCCACTATATAAATTCCTGTAACCTAGAGGCCATCAAACAGGAAGTATAAAAATCAAAGTGAGAATATGCAGGCTTGGTGAGGCAGAAACGAAGTTGAACCAGAGTCCCAAGAGCAGAAAGACAATCCTACCTCAGGATTCAGGTTTGGAAACTGAATAGAAACAGGGGGCATTAGGACCCAGTGTAGTGTCAATATTGGGCTTCCCTTCCAAGTCTCACAGGCAAGGGACTCTACTGCACAAAAAACAACAAGAAGAAGACAAAACAACTTGTCTTGCATAGAAAAAATTTACCTTGCACTGCACACTGTGGCTTTTCTGACATGGAGTCCTACACTCACTGGTTGGCAGGGTTGCTAGGATGCCTGGGTTCTGAGGGATGGCCAAAGTATAAAAGTGGGAGGGCTATTCTGCTTCTGCACACATTACCCTGCAGCCGTTTTTCGCCCTGTTTCACATGCTGTCCTGGTTAGGACATTATCTTGACTTAAGGCTACAGGACGGGGGAGCCTTTGGGAGAAGGAGAATGGGAGTTAAGTTCACGATTTTGTATGTGGTTGTGGTTGTAAGCAGGAGCTGAGTGGCCGGAAGGAGAATGAGTAAGATGAGTTGAGGGTTATATGGGAAGCTGCCTTTTAAGGCCTGCAGTAGAAGCCAGCTGACCAGCCCACAGTTCGTATCTGAGAGGGGGAGTGTGAATCAAAGAAAGGCTAGCTTAAAATGTTAAAGAGGGAGACACAGAATAGATGTCAGGAGGGCAGATTCAGTTAATACCCCCTGAGTTTATTTTTTACCACTCTCATGTTCCTTAACCAAAAAGGGGAACATAGTATCATGTATAAGGAACCAACAGACTTTTCTTCCTCATTTCTCCAAGGATTCGGTAACCACACCTTAGCTTTAGCTTCTCGTTACCTGGCCTTGAGGGTCAGGAGTAACCACACTTCAGACCAGGTCTGTTGTTATTTAGATAAGACACCCAAGGCCAAGATCAAACATCCTACTGTAGCCACACTTTTGACCTTTAGATCTTATGACTTACTAAGGACAGTTTTTGAACTCTCTGCCCTTGAGCCAAGATGGAGTGAAGCTATCTTTATGAACACTGACAGGGTCATGTTGGGGAGAGGCTTCAGATCACTTTCCATTCCATCTTATGAAGTTATCTAAATCAGTTTAGATTTTAAAATTGAAAGTTTTGAGTTTGTTGAGTGGAGTGTGATGGTAGAAGCCTTTAATTGAGCACTTGAGAGACAGAGTTCAAAGTTAGCCTGATCTACAAGGTGAGTTCCAGGACAGCCAGGGCTATACACACACACACACACACACACACACACACACACACACACACACACACACACACGAAATAAAAATAAATAAAAAGAAAAAGAAAGGAAAGAGAGAGAGAGAGAGAGAGAGAGAGAGAGAGAGAGAGAGAGAAAGTTCTGAATTCAGGCCAGCAGTGGCCATTGCCCAATGTATATTGAAGTCATATTGGAAGACCCAAATAAGAATAGCAAGTCTAGGTCTCCTAAAAGGAGGTTTTGCTTGCTTGCTTGTTTGTTTAGGTTAACCCACCAACAAAGGAGTAGTTTTTTACATAGATAATTTGGAGCCCATGGTGGATGTTGAACAAAGGTAAAAATGGGTCAAATGCAGCACAGCATCCCTGGAGTGCTGGAGAGACCTAACAGGCCTGGAAGGTAAGCGGGCATCCCTAGACTCAGTACCTTCCAGGAGTCAAGACATCACAGGGTCATGCAAAGTTCCTGGAACTCTCAACCAAAGTCTCACAGGCCTACACAAAGCTCCAAGAACCTTAGGCTAAGTCAAAAGATGAAAGCGAGGAGCACTCCCTTGAGTCCCTGAGAACTAACCAGGCTGCCTCTGAGTTAGGTCCTACAAATTCTCTTGCCCCAAAATTTTGGTTGTGTTGGATGCATGGTCTGGTTAAATGAAGAAAGGCCTCCTATCTGCAGGTCAGATAACATCAGAATGAAACAGAGGAGTGAGATGATAGAAGGGTAAAGATGTAGAGTGAAATAAATGGCTGCCTGAGGGAGACAGGTAACCCTGCCAGGCCTCTTCAGAGCCAGGACCAGTGAGTGGATGAGAAGGAAGGCTCTGAGCTAAGGGCTTGGGCAGAGTGCCCTCCTGGGTTTCAGCACCAGATGTTACATTTCCGAGGCAGTGTAAAGAGGAAGGCAAAAAGAGAGCAGAGTGTGACCTAGACTGATGAGGTCACATGTTTATTAGGATGCATGGTGAAGTGTAGCCTCTCTCCCGCAGGAAAAAGAGGGCTTTGCCAGGGAAAAGGCCAGCTGCAACCCTTTATAGGGACAGGGCTAGGGGCTTGGGAATGAGAGATTGCTGTACCGCTACGGTCTGCAGTCTCCCCTTCCTGAGATTATTTGCCTGAGGGAGACTGGCTACCTTGGGAGCCTAGCTGTCTCCACAGTCGTTCTTTTCTATGTTGACCTAAAGGCTGAGCAAAGTCACCTGCAATCTCCTAGGAATCCTGTTTTTGCCACTGAGGCACTCAATCAATGTAGACATCTATTTAACACTAATAATTTTCTTCTTGGGAAGAAAAATGCTGCCCATATAAGATTTCAGACCTTGAGCCATGCATGGTAACCCACACCTTTAATCCCAGCACTCAGGAGGCAGAGACAGGAAGATCTATGTGAGTTTAAAGCCAGCCTGGTCTACCCAGCACATTCCAGGACAGCCAGCGCTACATGATGAGACCCTGTCTTAAGCATTAAAAAAAAAAAAATTCAGGCTTTGGCTCAAAGAAACACTCACCTATAGACCAGAGAAACAGGCCACTGATGTTTTAACCTAAAAGTCAATGGTGACCAAACTTCTTTTCTCTCCCTGCCGTGCCTGCATGGCCAGGGACCAAGAATATGTGGAGGGTGTTGGAATTAACAACACAGAATTCTTGCTTGATGTTAAGAAGGTTCTCTCTGTTTATTTTGTTCAGAGGGCTGGCTTTTATACCCTGGCACCAGATGGAAGAGGAGGAAGCCAAGGGGGGCAGTTAGTCATCTCAGGTTACAAGGACTGGTTTTTTCAGGGCCCCACCCCAAGGTTGGGGAAAACAAAGGAACATCTTGCCTCAGTAAACCTGGTTTTCTTTTCCTGAGGTTACAGCTGCCTGCCCTGAGGGCAGCAGGGGGAAGTGAATTCTTAGGCAAGGTCTTAATTCCCACAATTCCCCCTTTTTTATTTTCTATGAGAGACCCCTGGCTTAGGTCGTGTAGGGTGTGCCATCTCTTACCAGTCCTCGGGGGACCTGGCAACCCCATGTCTTAGGTAGGAGGTTCCCCTACAAGTTGCCCATCATAGGTGATCCTCATTTCTGAAGCATCTGTAACGAGACCTCATGACTGTTAGGAGAGCCATGGGCCAGACTGAATAACACTTGTCTATGTAACTGTTCCTTTTGTGAAAAGGACTGTCGGATCTTGCATACTGCAAGAATCCCTGCCCTGGCCTCTACCAGCCCAAAGACCCCTAGAGACAATGTGCCACCCCCAATGCTGTATCCAACCTCCAATCTGGGCCATGGCCACCAGCCCTCTGCTGAAATAGGAGTAATTAGAGTCTTATTGACCTCTACTATCTGGTGAGCCAAAACATTGGTAAAGTTTACAAAAGACAAGGCCCCCTGCCAAGTACACATTGAGATGGTTGACCCCTACAGATACATTTGCATTTCAAACAAGGTGACACAAGAAGAATGACAAAGTGTGAGCAGGAGGCCTGCTGCACCAACCACAATACACCGACTTGTTCCTGAAGTAAGGCAGTTTGCTGATTTAAGTTAAGGAGTCCAAACTGAATAGGACCATTCAGGGCATTTTGCATAGCCAGAGCTTTGCTGACTGTGCCCGCCAGCTGGTTAATAGTCTCTACGTTGGCGGCGGACTGAGCGACAGCAATCCCTGCAACGGCAGCAGCAGTCGCTGACACAGCATTGGCAGAAATGATGGCAGCAGTAATATCGAAGTCCCTTCTGGGCAGCAGAGGACAATCTCTTCTCTCCCATGTCAGTCTTCAACCACCATGGGGGCGAGGGCAGGAACTCGAACTGTCAGGGCACCGGTGTGCATCAGGGGCCAGCAGTTGCTCAGGAAGCAGGTTCTGGAAGAATAATTGAGAGATTCTCCCTCCCCCAAGGACCCATTAAATGTGGTTCACAGTGTCCCCAGGCAAGTCATAATTTCTGGGGAGCTTCCAGCATAGGGGCCTGGGTCTAGGGGTCTGTGTAGTATCATTCCCCTGTTCCTGCTGGAAGTTTATAAGGTATAGGCCATCTCTAAGTCCCAAGCAATTACTCATACTGGCATTGGGATGAAAATCAGCAATGGAAGCATTACTCAAAGATATGGACGACACTGAGAATGACCCATTGGGCAATTGAGAAACATTAAGCACCCTCTGGAAGCAAAGGCTCCCCTGTGTCAGGAAGGTCAAATTACTCAGTAATAACTTTCCAGCGGCACGTTGGCAGCTGGTAGACCCAGGGAATGATTGGTGGAAAAGAAAGAGGGAAACAGGGAGCTCTCCCGGCTAACTGGCATCAGGATGGGGGAGGGAGAAGATCCTCACCAAGGCCCAAACTGCCCATCCCTCTGTGGGCTGGAAATTCCAATAAAGCAGGACTAGACTCCCCATCAGGATCCACGGGCGAACATGTCATTCTGGTATCCAAATAGGTTTCTCTGTTCCTGGGGGAAAAACACAAACAGCCCCTCGAACCCTAGCTAATGGGGGTGGGGCGGTTGCCATTGTCCTGTAATTATGTCTTTCCATCTGACCCATCCCAATGTTTGAGAGGGTTTGTTCCAATGTCTCTACATGGCAGACAAGTTATTTTTATCTATAGTCAAAAAATTTAAAATATAAAGTATGGTAGAAAATTGAGAATTGGGGGATGTCCTATATCCCCCCCCTTTTTATTTTATTAAAATATTGTTTAAGGGTGGCATGAGTGCGTTCCACGATGGTTTGTCCCGTAGGGCTGTGTGGGATACCAAATGCGTGATTAATATGATGTTCCTTGCAGAAGGCCGCGAAGCGATGACTAGCATATGCGGGGCCATTATCTGTTTTTAAGATATCAGGAACATCCATATAGGCAAAGGCCTGTAAAGAATAAGAGATGACATCTTTAATCTTTTCTCCAGAGTGTAGGGACACAAAAGCCACCTTAGAATATGTAGCCACAGAAACATGCATATATTTTAATTTTCCTGCTTTAGGCAGGTGGATGACATCCATTTGCCAAAGATTGTTAGCCCTTAGTCTTTGGGAATTCACCCACTCATTGGGGGAATTATGATAAGGGGTGCAATCATGGCATTGAGAAGTAATCTGAGTGACAACAGGTAAGGATCAGTTAGTATGAAACTTAAGAGAGCGTGTATTTAGGTGATACTGCTCATGAAGCTGGCGAACATGTTGCTCCTCTGTGAACATGACTATTGGGGGCCTGGTTAAGGAATCAGCAAGTTGATTGCCCTGGGCAAGGGGGTCCTGGGAGGCCTGTATGGGCACATATGTGCCTCACAAATGCAGGGTGTATCCACTGTCAGATAAGATGTTGAAGCTTAACAAGAAGAGAATGAACTTGAGAGGTGGGAAGAAAATATAGAGGAGTTTCTAATGGCTTTACAATATTAGCAACATAAATGCTATCAGTATATAGATTAAAAGGTTTTTTATCAAACAACTGCTTGCCATTAGGCAAGCAACTAAATTGGCACCCTGAGTGGACATTTGCCCTGTAGGTGTCCTCTTTTGCATTTGACCAGAAACTACTACAGCAAAACCCTTAGAGGAGCCATCTGTAAATACTGAGCATGCTCCCTGAAGGGGGAGCCTCCTTTATAACCTTAGGAAAAATCATAGGATGCTGCCTAAAAAGGACAGCAAGGAGCTATTTGGGTAGTGGTTATCAAATTTAGCTCCCGTAGATATGATAAAGAGTGTCCATCCATCATGAGAGGCTTATAAATGCTCAACCTCTTTCTTGTCATAGGGGAGGATGATCTTATCAGGGGACTTCCCAAAGTTTTGGATGCTAAATTAATGTGCTTTCCATAACAATTGTAATATCAAATCATAATAGGGGGACACCACCTTCTTAGGCTGACAAATTAATCCAATATATAGGGGCATTTTGCCAAAAAAACAGCAGTGGGTGAAAAACTAGAGGAAAGTACAACCACAAGGGGTCATCCATAATCTAGGCGGCAAAGATGGGCTTTTTCAATGGTTTTAATAACAATTGGATGGCCTCCTTGGCCTCCGGGGTAATTTGTCTGGGAGAGGTTGGAGCTGCTTCCCCCCGGAAGGATATCATAAAGGGTCTAAACTCTCCTGTTTTAATGGAAAGGGAGGGGCGGATCCATTGAACATCTCCCAAAAACTTTTGCCAATCATGAAGAGTTTTTAAATTTGAACAATCAATTTGGAGCCTTTGAGGCTCAAGGATGGTCTGTTGAATCTGGTGGCCCAGATAGGTGTAAGGAGGTTTCTTTTGAATCTTCTCTGGGGCCAAAATAAATCCGCGGGCCTCCAGGAGCTCCTACAATTTAGCAAACACTTCAAGACATCTCTCCTCAGCAGGCGCTGCCAGTAGAATATCATCCATATAATGGATAATGTAGAGATCAGAAAACTTGTGCCTGATAGGATCCAGGCAGGCAGCCACATAAGCCTGGCATATTGTCAGACTATTAGCCATTCCTTGGAGGAGCACCACCCATTGAAAGCAAAGGGTGGGTTCCCGAAAATTAATCGAAGGAAGGCTAAATGCTGTTGGGAGCCGGCCTTGAGTCACATCCTCTTGCAGAATTACTTATACCTTAAAACTCTAATTGAGCCTTATCTTGGTAAAACAGAAAACTGCTGAAAAAGCAGTCTGTTCCATTCAACCCAGGAACTGAGATGTTTATGCTCCATTCAACCCAGGAACTGAGATGAACCAAGACGCCATGAACTGAGATAAGCAGACATTTATGGTCTGATATTTTTGGCCTAGGACAATGCCAGAGCCCCAGAGTCAGCACAGCTACCGTTCCCCATTTCCTCCCCGCTTTCCTAATAAAGTGAGACCTTGACAAAGATTGCTTGGTCTTGTTCCTTCTTTCTCTCCCATTATTTTCAGGTTTTAGCCCACCTCGACCCACGAATAACTAGGCCCGCTGGTCGGGGCAGGTGGCGCCCAACGTGGGGCTCGAGGGAGGGTTTTTACCCAATGGAGTCCCCCAACCCTGAAGAAAGTCGGTAGCGTTCACCGGGAAGAGTGCCGGACCTGCAGACCTGAGAGCTGCAGCAAGGCCAGAAATTGGAATCCGACCTCACCGCTCATGAGTATCATGAGTACGCCGAATTCCCCCGGTTCCGTTCCATAATAATGGGTCAATCCTTGTCCAAGGAAATTAAGTTCATTAGGGACTTCAAGTCTTCCTTTCGAGAAAGAGGAATTAGAATTTCATGTAAAGAGTTGATAAGTTTCTTTGCGTTCATTTCTAAAAATTGTCCCTGGGTTATTCTCAAAGGACCACATATTCACCCTCTTAACTTGGCAAAAGGTGGGTAAAGACCTTAATAGACCACTTAAAGAACAGGGACCTGAGTCTATTCCATTGCAGACCTTTTACTACTGGAATATCGTTAATGACATCCTTACTGACTCCCCTGGGTCAGCTCATTTAACTTCTGCCACTGAGGAATTCTTAAAACCCCTGCCCCGCTCACAAACTCCTAATCAAGTGGAGCCCCATAAAAGGGCTCCCTCCCCGTGTCCCTCCGTGTCAATCTCTATGCCTTTAGAAGAGCCCAAACCTTGTAAAAATCCCACATTTAAGTCACCAAATGAAAAAGAACCCTCTGCCCCCCTTTATCCATCATTGCGAGAGTTTGATCTCCCAAAATCGCCCAGCCTTAAAATTTTCCCTGTTTTTGCCCCCCGCCCCCGAAAGTGGCCTCGGAGCCGTTGGACCCCGCTGAAGGACAGGAATTGTAGGAGGCTGCGGCTGCTTACTATAATCCTGACTGGCAGCTATTCGCGGGCTACACCGACCCTAAAGGGCCCCCACCTTATCCATCAGTCCCCGTTCCACCCCCTCCCGACACAGTAGAGGCCTTAATTCAGGCTAAAAAACATCTTACCCAACATATATCTAATCTAAAGGAGGTTTTGCAATTACAACAAGAATTTTCTCAATTTACTTGTGATTTAGCTTCACTTCAAACTACTGTGGGACAATCTATATTCGGTGTCCCCATGATAGTCCCTATTCAATCAGAAGGAAGGTCCAAGTATAAATTTAAGACCTCAAAAACTTCTAAAGTTGGCTTTCCCTGTTGTCACTCGCCAAAGCTCAAAAAACCCCAGGAGCCCTCCTCCCATATTGAAGAGGAGGAGGAAGATGCCTCGAATGAGGAAAATAATAAAACAGAAGGGGAAAAATCAGAAACTGAGGAACCTAGGGAACAGGATCCCACTCACAATATTTTCAAAATGTTAAAATTTAAACCTATCAAGGAATTAAATTCAGCAGTTAAAAACTATGCTGCTACTGCCTCCTACACGCTTATGCTTCTAGATTCCCTTGCGGGAGGGGGATGCCTTACTCCTTCAGAGTGGCATCGCGTTGTGCAAGCCGTCCTTAGTCGTGGCCTTTATTTGGCCTGGAAGGCAGATTTTTACGATCGCTGTAGGGAAAGTGCCACAAAAAAAACACTCTCGAGAATCTACTAAAAAATGGACCTTTGAAAAATTAACAGGTCAAGGGAAGTATGCGCCTGAAACCCTTCAGACCAAACTCCCTATTGGCCTTTTGGGGCAAACGTCTCAGGCAGCTATGGGCGCTTGGTGGTCCCTCCCGGGACGAGGATCTGTCCTCACTCCCCTTACAAAAATAGTACAGGGCCCCAATGAACCCTACCTAGAATTTATAGGCAGGCTCACTGAGGCAGCTGAATGAATCCTAGGATCTGAGGAAATGGATAACAAGCTCCTTAAACAACTTGCTTATGAAAATGCCAATGCCACCTGCCGCCGGGGTGCTTAGGAGTTCTTTTAAAAATAAATCCTTAGAAGAGATGATTCGGACTTGTAAAGAAGTTGATCCCTTCTCCTATAAGCTCTCTCAAGGGATCTCTCAGGGGGTTGCCATGGCTATTGGCACCGCTTTTCAAACGCCTGCTGGCGGCCGAGCTTGTTTTAAATGCGATCAGCCCAGCCACTTTGCCAAACAGTGTCCGCAAGGAGCTGCCTTGCCCTTTAGGACCGCTCCCCAAAATGGCCAAGGAAGCCCTATATCAAATTTACCCAAGACTGTTTGCCCGCGATGCAAAAAGGGTAAGCATTGGCTTCAAGATTGTAAATCTAAAACTGACATCCAAGGAAACCCACTGCCTCCCCTTCAGGGAAACGGGAGGAGGGGCCAGCCCCGGGCCCCCAAACCCATCTCCTTCGTGCCATCGGGGCCCAACCCGCCGACACCTGGCCCCCAACCTGCGCCTCCGGACTCTATCGAGCCACCTCCGGGAGCGCAAGATTGGATTTGTGTGCCTCCACCGATTCAATATTAACACCTGAGGATGGCACCCAGATATTGCCTACAGGAATTTTTGGGCCACCGCCTCCAAATACGTGCTTTCTTATTATTGGCAGAGCCTCTTCCATCCTTCAGGGATTTACCATTCACCCCACCTTAGTAGACAATGACTATACAGGAGAATTAAAATTATTGGCCATCTCCTGTTCCGGTCCGGTTTCAATAACAGCAGGACAGAGGATAGCTCAGGCCATATCTCTTCCTTTAGATAATTCCACGCCCATAGTCAGCAATCTAGAGCGTGGTGCCTCAACCCCTGGTTCCTCCGATGTCTTTTGGGTACAAACCATCTCCAAAGATAGACGTATGCTTAGTCTCCAAATTGAGGGAAAAAGATTCCAGGGTTTGCTTGATTCTGGAGCAGATGCCACTGTAATTTCCTCCAAATTCTGGCCTGCCTCGTGGCCAACTCAGCCCTCGTTAACTCATTTACAAGGCATAGGACAATCTAATGATACCTGCAAAGCTCTAAGGTGCTAACCTGGAAGGACTCTGAAAATAACTCGGGAACAGTTCAGCCCTTCATTGTTCCTAGACTTCGCGTTAACCTTTGGGGGAGGGATATCCTTACCCAAATGCAAATAGTCATGTATAGTCCCAGCTCCGCAGTCACCCAGCAGAAGCTTTCTCGGGGCTATCTGCCCAGCCAGGGACTGGGAAAATACAGTCAAGGAATTACCACCCCTATTTCTAGCCATCTAAAAAATTATCGCCATGGAATTGGCTATCAAAATTTTTCCTAAGGGCCGTTGCTCCGCCTGCACTCCGGGCCGATAAGATCACCTGGAAAGATGATAATCCTGTCTGGATCGATCAATGGCCCCTTAATACTCGAAAATTGTCCTCAGCTTTAACGTTAGTGCAGGAACAACTAGCTGCAGGACATATAGAACCCTCAACATCGCCTTGGAATACTCCTATTTTTGTCATTCAGAAAAGGTCAGGTAAATGGCGACTGCTACAAGACCTCCGCGCCATTAATAAAACCATGGTGCCTATGGGAGCCCTTCAACCTGGCCTCCCGGTGGCCATTCCCAAAGGGTATTTAAAAATTGTAATCGATTTAAAAGATTGTTTTTTTTTCCATTCCCCTTCACTCAGATTATTGTAAACGATTTGCCTTTAGTCTTCCCATCATTAATCATGCGGGACCGATGCCTCGTTTCCAATGGAAGGTCCTTCCACAAGGCATGGCCAATAGCCCTACTCTCTGCCAAAAGTATGTTGCTCAAGTTATAGATCCCTTTAGGATTCAATATCCTCATTTTTATATCATTCACTATATGGATGATATCCTCATAGCAGGATCAGATAATAAACAACTTCATTCGGTTACACAACAACTTGTTAAAGCCCTACAAAAACAAGGCCTCCAAATCTCTCCTGAAAAAGTTCAAGTTCAACCTCCCCAACTTTTTCTCAGATATGAACTTTTTCCAAATAAAATTATTTCACAAAAATTTCAAATACGCAAGGATACCTTAATTACACTTAATGACTTCCAACGATTATTGGGTGGTATCAACTGGCTTCGTCCTCATTTAAAACTTACTACTGGGTAATTAAAACCATTATTTGATATTTTAAAAGGAGATTCAGATCCACTGTTACCTCGTAGCCTCACAGATGAGGCAAGACAAGCCCTAAACCTGGTGGAACAGGCGATTGTTCAACAACATATCTCCTATTTTTCCCCAGATAAGCCACTACAATTTTTGGTCTTCCCCTCCCCCTTTTCACCTCCAGGTCTTTTTTGGCAGGGTAGCCGCCTATACTGGACACATTTGCTTGGATATCCCAATCGAGTACTATTTACATACCCTTGCTTAGACTCCCGTTTAATAAAAACAGGAAGGGAAAATAACCTTAGATTATTTGGAAAAGATCCTGATGTTCTAGTACTCCCCTATACACCTGCACAGACATTTTGGCTGGCTCAAAATGAGGACATTTGGGCTGTTAATCTTGTGTCATTCCAGGGGATAATTGATAATCACTATCCTTCAGATAAACTTATATAAAATACCAGTAATATTTCCTTTGGCAACAAAAAAGAGTCCCCTTAAAATGTTCCTTTGGTGTTTACTGATGGGTCATCCACAGGCACCACTGCATATTCTATAGATGGCCAAATATATTATTTCCACATGCCTGCTTCCTCAGCCCAGATAGTGGAATTATTGGCCCTAATTAAGGTTTTTCAAACTCTTTCCTCCACTCCCTTTAACCTTTATACAGATAGTTCTTATTTGGCCTTCTCTGTGCCTTGTTTAGAAACTGTTCCTTACATTAAACCTTCCACAGGTGCTGCCCCTTATTTCTTTATGTTATAAAAGTTAATATTAAAAAGGACCTTCCTCTTTTTTGTGGGTCATATTCGTGCACACTCTGGCCTGCCTGGACCCCTGTCACAAGGCAATGATACTGTAGATAAAGCCACCAAAATGGTAACTTTGGCCCAGGTAACCTCTCCCATACCAGAGCCAGTCGTTCTTGCCCAACAGACGCACAATCTACACCACCTCAATGCCCATACCCTGCGTTTACAATTTGGAATCTCACGTGAACAGGCCAAACAGATAGTTCGCTCATGCAAAGGCTGTCTCACCCTACTTTCAGAACCTCATCTTGGAGTCAACCCCAGGGGCCTGCTTCCTGGCCATCTTTGGCAGATGGATGTTACTCATTATTCACCATTTGGTAAACTTAAATATATTCATGTAACAATGGATAGCAATAGTGGTTTTCTCTATGCAACACTTCAGTCAGGAGAAGCTTCGAAAAATGTTATAAACCATATACTTGCCTGCCTAACCGTTTTGCCTCCACCTAAAACTGTAAAGACAGACAATGGACCGGATATACCAGTCAAGCTTTTAAACAATTCTGTGCTCAGTTACAAATAAAACATATTACTGGCATTCCTTATAATCCTCAAGGTCAAGGAGTTGTCGAAAGAGAACACCAGACACTTAAAAATATGCTTTATAAACTGTATTCTGGGGGAGAAAATTGTGCGCCGATAAAAATAATCCTAAAAATCTTCTAAACCATGCCTTGTTTGTGTTTAATTTCCTTACCTATGATAAATTTGGAAAGTCAGCTGCTGATCGCCTTTGGCATCCAACCACAGCACATGATTATACCCAGACATTATGGAAAGATCCGCTTACCAACCAATGGCATGGACCAGATCCAGTGCTTATTTGGGGAAAAGGACATGCCTGCATATTTGATAATCAGGCCAATAATGCCAGATGGCTGCCTGAGCGCCTGTTATATAACCCACCCAGGGAAAACCCTGAGAAAAATTCCAACTGTGTTTAAATTCCAAATACAAAGATGCTGTTTCTCTGGACCGCCTGCAGCCTGCTGTCCTTGGGAGCTCCTGCCATCTCTAACCAGTATCGAATCTACAACTATACATGGATCATCTTCAATGAAGCCGGAGACGTAGCCATGGTCCTCCTCACATGTTGGGCCCCAACCCTCTTTTGATTCCTTAGTTGTTGATCTCTGTGCCCTGGCTATGGGGGCTTCTGAAACCAGGTAGGGAACACCTAGCTATTACTTGCCCCGGTCCAGACCTGTCAATACAAATACTAGATCTACTTCCCTACCGGGATGTTTTAATGGACAGGCCAGGACTTATCTTACTATGGCACCTGTATATGTCTGCCCTGGTTCCCATCGAGATTGATCTATAGAGGACAAATGTGGCTTTGAACAAGATTACTTTTGCGCTGCCTGGGGATGTGAGATCACTGGGGACACTTATTGGAAACCCTCTCTAGTTGGGACCTTATAACGGTTAAGCACCTAAACCCCCCTTCTTATGAGTTAAATTCAGGACCTGTTCCCTATAATCGACAATGCTCCAATCACTGGTGTAATCCTTTGTTGATCTCTTTCACCAATGGGGGAAAACAATTACAAAATTGGCCAACTTGAGGGGCTCAATGGGGTCTTCGCCTGTATATTTCAGGAGAAGATATAGACCTTACCTTTAAAATACAGCTACAAAAATCTCTTCCCTTGAGCCCTAAAACAGCCGTTGGCCCCAAACCTGAATTACACCAGAAGGGAAATATCCCTCGTAGGCCTCCTGTTAGACCCTCTGCCAAACCTTCCCCTTCCCCCGTGAAGGTCACAGAAACTTTTCAACCCACCTTACCCCCTGGACCTCCTTCCTCTGCAGAATTGATTCTTGCATTAGTCAATTCAACTATTCATACCCTCCATCTGACCAGTAATACAGATCTACAGGAATGCTGATTTGCTTTTCTCCAGGTCCCCCTTTTTACGAAGGGATTGCTGTTTTTGATAATGTTATCTTTACTAATGATACTAGCCAGTTAAGATGGAGCCCTACTTCCCCCACAGAACAAGGCCTAACCGTTGGCCAAGTCTCAGGACTGGATCTTTGTCTTCTTGGCCCTCACATGATTCCTCCCTCCTCATTAATTCCAATATGTAACCAAACAGTCATAATTTCCTCACAATACATTTATGTTACAGCACCAGAAGGAACCTATCTTGCCTGCGCCTCTGGATTGACTACTTATGTCGTAGTCTCAGTTTTTCTAAAGAAACGAGACTATTGTACCTTGGTCCAGTTGGTACCTCGACTTACTATACATGATCCAGAAACCTTCCTTAACTTCTGGGGTCGAGATACTTTCAGCCATGTAAAAAGAGAACCGGTAACTGCCATTACCTTGGCTGTTATTCTAGGTCTTGGAGCTGCTGGGGCAGGGACAGGAATAGCCTCTCTGGTACAGACTAACTCCTATTTCAATCGACTCACAGTGGCAGTAGACAAAGATATTAAAGAATTACAATATGGACTAAAAAATCTAAAGGATTCTCATACTTCTTTAGCAGAAGTTGTGTTACAGAATAGAAGAGGGCTTGATCTATTATTCTTGCAACAGGGTGGCCTTTGTGCAGCCTTAAAAGAGGAATGTTGCTTTTATGCTGATAAGACTGGCTTAGTGGAAGATAGCTTAGATAGAGTACAGAAAAGTCTTGAGGAACGTAAACGACAGCGGGAACAGGCAGAGTCCTGGTATAAAAATTGGTTTTCCACCTCCCCTTGGCTTTCTACCCTGCTTCCTTCTTTCCTGGGACCATTGGTGGGATTATTGCTGCTGCTGACTTTTGGGCCTTGGGCATTCCAGAGACTAACTCAATTGATCAAAACTCAAATTGATTCCATACTCAAAAAACCTATTTCTGTACACTACCATCAGCTTTTGAAAAAGGAACAGGGCTCCTCTGAGGAACCTGTTGAGGATGGTGACAATGCCAATTCTGATCCCCCTAGACAAGGACTTGATTTCACAGGACTCGAACAACAGAGGACCTGATTCTCTCAAATATGGAGACGTCAATGACTGGAGTATCGCGGTGCCACAAAGCGGATGCAGATCCTCCACTTCAGCTGTAGGTCCCTCAACGACGGGATTAGCATGGGGCCATCTCTCAGGAGCCCACTCATCTTGCCCGAGTTTCTTGCCCAATTTTTGACTATGTCTTTGAGTGCTGAGGGCGGATGCACCCGATGTAGCCTAAGACAGAGGTCCTACCCATTCCTCACATAGTGACAAGCCCATTCCCAGGGTCCTGATTGTGGGAGCCCACCACGTAGCCTAAGACAGACCCTCCATAAAAAATAATAAAATAGGGGGAAATGTTGGGAGCCGGCCTTGAGTCACATCCTCTTGCAGAATTACTTACACCTTAAAACTCTAATTGAGCCTTATCTTGGTAAAACAGAAAACTGCTGAAAAAGCAGTCTGTTCATTCAACCCAGGAACTGAGATGTTTATGCTCCATTCAACCCAGGAACTGAGATGAACCAAGACGCCAGGAACTGAGAAAAGCAGACATTTATGGTCTGATATTTTTGGCCTAGGACAATACCAGAGCCCCAGAGTCAGCACAGCTACCCCTCCCCATTTCCTCCCCGCTTTTCTTTAAAAACCCCTCTTTGTGCCTAATAAAGTGAGACCTTGACAAAGATTGCTTGGACTCGTTCCTTCTTTCTCTCCCATTATTTTCAGGTTCTAGCCCACCTCAACCCACAAATAACTAGGCCCTGCTGGTCGGGGCAAAATGCAAACTTGGGGCTATCTCAGGATTGCAGCAGAATGTAAAAGAAGCAATCCTTTAAACCAATAACAGTTAGATGCCAATCTTTAGGAATAGCCACAGGTGAGGGCAAGCTGGGCTGAGGGCTCCCATAGGCTGCATTGTTGCATTAATGGCCCTCAAATCCTGTAGCAATCTCCATTTTCCTGAAGCCCTTTTAATCCCAAATATAGGGGAATTCCAGGGGCAGGTGGAGGGGATCACATGTCCAGCCTCCAATTGTTCTTGAACTAGTTGGCAAGCCGCCTGAAGTTTTTCTGTTGGTAAGGGCTACTGTTCCACCCACACTGGATCATCAGAAAGAAAGCTATGTAATAGATATGGGGGGCTGGCAGCGCAACAGCAACCCTCATTAAAAATGGCCAAAGCCCTTCTCCGAGTATGGAGGGGGACTCCTCTGTCCTTCTGTCCGATCTCTGATTCTATCCCTCTTCAATTCCCTTTTAAGAGCCTAGAACTCAGTGAGCAATTGTTCTTCCTCCAACTGTGAGTCGGGATCTGAATTACTTTCATTTTTTATATCTGACAAGGAGGGGTATAGGCAGCTTTTGTGAGGGTGCCTCTTCTTGAGTCGCTCTTCAGGGTCCTTAGGAAAGGCCCTGTCTTCCCTTGAAGATATGGTCTTTCTCTGATCTGCACGGGCACCCAGCGGCTTCTTGGATACCTTCTTGGGCTCATCTTCCTCACTTTCCGACTCAGAACATAATGACTGCCAGGTCTCCGTCTCCTGTATCTCCCTTAAAACCTCTTTACTAGCTTGTACCACCTGTCTCAGGCGGACCTTATCTGTTAGAAGTGCATCCTTTACCAGTCTCCATAAGAAGGTGGAGAGAGGCAAACTGTCAGACCCCTCTTGCTCTAGCAATTTCTGCAGGTTGCATCAGACCTCCTCTCAATCAGGCATATTCAGGCCTCTGTCCATGATAAGGACTAGCCCGTTGAACGTATTTTAAAAAGCCTTCAAGAGTTTTTGTCTTTACTGTAGTTCCCTGTTCCTCTAGAAGTTACTTTAATTGAAATTCTAATTCAACCTTTCTAGGTGAATCCCCCCCCCTCTCTCTCTACCCCAAAATGTCCCAACCAGCACAAGGGATGACCCAGTCCACTTACCTCACTTTCAGAATCTTGGTGGGACCTCCAATTGCCATGCCTGCATGGCCAGGGACCAAGAATCTGTGGAGGGTGCCGGAATTAACAACACAGAATTCTTGCTTGATGTTAAGAAGGCTCTCTCTGTTTATTTTGTTCAGAGGGCTGGCTTTTATACCCCGGCACCAGATGGAAGAGGAGGAAGCCGAGGGGGGCAGTTAGTCATCTCAGGTTACAAGGACTGGTTTTTTCAGGGCCCCACCCCAAGGTTGGGGAAAACAAAGGAACATCTTGCCTCAGTAAACCTGGTTTTCTTTTCCTGGGGTTACAGCTGCCTGCCCTGAGGGCAGCAGGGGGAAGTGAATTCTTAGCCAAGGTCTTAATTCCCACACTCCCCACCTAGAAGATATGTGGGGAGATCATAACATCCTAGCCACTCAGCAGATCATGGGTTTGTCATTCTAGCGATCAGTTTTCATTCTATAACAGGCAGATTCTATTACAGACATAGTCTGTAATAAGTGTATTCTATAACAAGAGCTGTTTTTTCCACACTAGCTGGAGTCCAACCACACAGTCTTTCTGAATTAGCTAGTTTTGAAATAATTGATGCAAAGGAAATGAAGAAAATGGGGAGGGGTCAGATTCTCCAAACCAGAAAGTTCCTGGAATATGAGAAATATAAATAAAAGTTCAAACCAGTACCTCCAAGCTGGGATTGTGGGGAGTATAGCTGACTCAGCATTCTGTAGGCAGTTTTCCTGTCCTGACTCCTGCTCCCAAATAAACAGTAGCCAGTTCCAAAATTGTTACGAGCACTTTCCCACCAACCAGTCCCGTGCCAGTCCCAAAATAACAGACAGAGAGACAGAGAGAGAGAGAGAGAGAGAGAGAGAGAGAGAGAGAGAGAGAGACTGTATTAATTATGAAATTGCTGGACAGTTACTAGTGTTTCTTATTGGCTGGCTCTGTCTTAAATATTAGCTCATTTCTATCAATCTAAGTGTTTCCACTTGGTCTTATCTTTTTGGAGAGAGGGTCCATTCCTCTTCTCTCATATCCTACATCTTGACTCCTCTCTACTACATGTCCCAGAATCCTCCCTGTCTCCTAGTCCCACCTATCTTGCTTTCCTATAGGCCAAAAGGGCTTTATTCATTAACCAATAAGACATCTCCCATCACCAAATAACTGACTTAGAGATAATATAAATTATAGTGCTCAGCACATTTCTCAGGCTTGTTACCAACTAGCTTCTACAATTTAACTCATTTCTATTCATCTGTGTTCTGCCCTGAAGCTCATGGTTTTTGCCTCTATTCCATTTTGAAGGTCTGACTCATTCTTCATCTGGCATCTCCTCTGACTCTGCCCTTCCTCCTCCCCTCATTCTCAGATTTGCTTTCCCATCTAACTGCATCCTGTTCAGCTATTGGCCAGTCAGCTTGTTTATTAAACCAATCATAGTGATATATATTCACACCGTATACAGCAATGACAGGTGTTCCAAAGAATTGAGTGTGGAGAAACCACAGCAGATGAAGAGAAGTCCCCAAAGTGTAATCCATTTCAGTGAAATGACATCCAAGTCACAGGCACCATTATGAAAGGTCCTAGGTGGGTGTCTGAGAGGGACACTGGGACAGACTATTGGGGCTATGAAGTTTATTAGAGTTACTAAAGCCATGAACAAACAGAGAGAGCCCACAGCATGATGGGGGCTCAGAGCATGGCTAAGGGCCCAGCACCAGAGACAGGCAGCACAGCCATGCACCTACAAAGTCTGTTAGCTAGAGATTCAAGACAATGGTGCCTGCCAGTTTCTACAAGAGAGGGAGGCTGGTACAGGTACTGCATATTCACAGCTTTCAGACTCCTTTGCTGCCTGCAAAGAAAATCTCTGGAAATGTAACACAGCAGGATTTTTGTTGCTACTGTTATGTTGTTTGAACACAAAATTTAGAGTTCATAAATACTTGTCTAATCCATTTTGTATTTCTATGAAAAAATATGTATTTATGTTCAGAGAGCCAAAGAGCCAGACCAAGGCCATGGCAGGCTCCTAGTAGCCCTGCCAGAGACCAGGCCTCAATTTACTGGAACTTAACAAGAAGTTCTTGGAAATATCACAACTCAAGGGCAACCAATCAGCAGACACCCCCACAGCCTTCTGCTAGCTAAAGATAGATTTCCCCACCCTGCTGCTGGAAAGTCCCTAGCTCCTAAGACACATACCAATCCTATAAGAACTCGTAAACTTTTTTGTTTAAATCCACCAATCAGTTCCCAGAGTAACCTCCCCTCCCTGGAATTCCCCTAATATTGCTTAAAAGGAGCCTGCAAGCTTCTCTAAGGGTCACCATTTTGCCACTTTGTCAGATGGTTTGACCACTGCATTCAGGAATTAAATGCTTTTGTTGATTGCATAGGGTCTGGACTTTTATGGGACTTCTCACGTATGTATGTTGTGTGTGATAATTATTGCAGTTAAATAAGGATCAGGATAAACAAATAGGCCAAATAGATGTTTATTCAGGGAGAAATAGCTTACAACCTAGACAGATGAACACCAGGAAATTCCACCCAATGCTCTCCTGTCTGAGTCACGCCAGCAAGAGAGCTTCCCCCCCCCCCCCGCTCTTCCTCCCACCTTCTTCCACAGGTCACTTCTGCCCATGGCTCCACCCCCAATGGGCGTGGTCAGTGCCACAGAAGGACTATCTCACTACAATTCCCCTTTTAGTCTAAAGAAAAGATTTAAGCTTAATACAAAACTATATACAAAACAGTGAATAACAAGTGTGCTCTAGGAAAAGGAAAATCGAGAACAAAATGACCTACATATCTAGTCCTAGGGTGAAGGCATAATGGAGTTTACAATAGAGTTGTCCTAAGCTGGAAAACATAAGTCTAGTACCTAATATTTCTAACTAGGAAGAGAGAATAATAGTTGTGATAATTTAATCTTCAACCTCATCAAGACCTGAGAAGGAAAATAACGATACTAGAGTAGACAGGAAGTGCAGATGGACAACTTCCAAAAGGTGCAGCAAGGACAGAAACAGCAAGCCACCTGGACAGTCACCCTAGGTCTCACAGTAATGTTGGTACACCCAGTTTTGGCTAAGGCCAAGAGAACTTGACAGACCACAACAACAGCAGGGAGGTAGGATGACTGTCTTACCCTGACTTGTCAAGGTCAAGCAGTCTTCTATATTTGTCTCCTGCAAGCACATAGGACTGAATGTCCAAATCAGTGGTCAAGGTGGGGGCAATTCTTTGCCCAATAGGCCATTAGCTGAGACAAGAATGAACTCCAGCAGGAGCAACAACAGTGTCCAACTTATTTTTGGGAAAGTGCATGGTGCTGTCAGGAGCAACAGTGTCTCATGTCAACGGAGTACTAATATTAAAACATTTAAATGCCAAGTTCTGCATGTCTATGAAGTGTTGAAGATTAAGCATCTATATCTGACTAATCTCATAGGTACAGGAAACATGAGTGGAGATAATCTGTAATACTCAGGAACTTAGCTAAAAAACTGATTAAAACTTCCATGAGTAAAGCAGGAACAAATACTTAAACAATATAACTATATACATATACATACATATAAATCCCTAAAATAGAGGTAGAGTAGAAATGTCAAGACAAGAGATAGAACTATAAAGGGCAGCATGATAAATATCCCAAATTGTATCAATATACAAAATGTCTTGAATACAAGAAAAGTATACATACATAGAATATGGTAAAAAAAATAATGTGCATAAAACATCGTTAAGTGGAAAGATTTCACACAATATAACAAAATATAAACTTAATTTTACATAGCTTACCACATATAAGAATACGTAACAATGTAAGCTGTAAAATACTATCTCATTCTTACTCAAATTCACAAGAAAATAGGCTAATCTACCTATATCCCATCTAAACCATGCCTTTCCCAACCATTCCCTATTACTGTCTAAAAGATAAACCCGAGTGTAAGCATCACCTTCCATACCCAACCATAAATAACTAAAACCAACCCAAAGACGATGACTATTATCCCAAAATCCCAAGGGTAGGGAAAGGGGGCGTCGTTATCTTAAGGTTACTTCCTGCTGAAATGGGACCATGATTACTCCAATGCATCCTGTAGGAAGAAAATTTTTAGCAACCAAAATTCTCAACAGAACTGGCTGTGACATATGTAGCTAGTCACTGTGTGGCAGAAAATTCTTGACTGTAGTTCTATTTTAAACTCTGGCCAGGTTGTAATAAAAAGGTGCACCATTACAGCTAGCTAGTCATGAGTTGTCTCAAGCAAAACAGTCTCAAACCGGTTTTAAGGTAATGTTTATAGTTCAGATACATCAGGTTGACTCAAGTGGAAACGATGATGTGGGGCCCCATCTTCTTTCTGGAGAGTTCAAAGACTGCTGTTAGGAATCGTTATTATTCCTTGTGGAAAAGTTACACATCAATATTAAAGTAAAATTTTCAAGTTTTAAGGTATGCATTAGGGAAAGACAACAATAAGCATTAAAAAGTATGTGAGAAAATTAAGATTTCAGAGAGAAAATTGCGTATAAGAAATGAGTCCCCAGAATTTGTTTTCTTCTGCCTTACACCAATTGGCTTCTTGATTTAAGGCAGAAACCATGAATTTAATCTTAACAACATGCTTGAATTTAGAGAAGGAAAGCCAAATCCAACTCCAAAGCCAGCATTGGTTTACATAAATTGGGACTTCAGGAATACTAGATAGTAGAGAGAAATAGATTTCTGTATAGAAATAGTTTACTACAATTAAATATTTTTTTTTTACCATATATCAGATTCTGCTTCATTAAGTGATTGTTTCTGAAGAGCTGTCTTCTCTTCTGTAGGTACCTACATGTTCAGTGTCTTTTGGCTGTTTGATGATAGGTTTTCTTTGTTTTCCTGTAAAAACAAGAACAGAACACTTCCCTACCTTTGAGAGGCCTCCGCACACCTCATGGGACCTAATTTGTTGGATGACTTGTCATTTCTCTTCATTAAGCTGTTTCTCTTGTTCAACTCGGATCTTGATTAACTTAGATGGTATCCATAGTTTTTCTTCTCCTGTAGATACAAATGCAAAACCCCTACCCCAATGTAACACATATCCTGCTTTCCATTCTGAGGTCAGTACATCCTTGAAGTACACTGGCTGATTTAGTTCAGAAGTTTTTTCTATTGTCCAGTGTCTTTCTGTAGCTGTTTTTCCTTTTTCATCAGCATTAAGAAAGTTTAATGTTAATAAAGCATTATGTAATCTGTGTTTGGGTATCTTGGTTCCTCCTGCCTGTTTATGGAGCATTTCTTTTAAAGTACAATTGGATCTCTCAACCACTGCTTGTCCTGTAGAATTGTGTGGTATACCAGTTATGTGCTTTATGTTATAATACTCAAAAAACTGTTTCAATTTGCTAGAGACATATGCTGGAGCATTGTCAGTTTTTATTTGTGCAGGTATGCCATAATGGCCATTACCTCTAATAGGTGTGTGATAACAGAATCAGCCTTTTCAGAGTTCAGAGCAGTAGCCCATTGAAACCCTGAAAATGTATCTATAGTGTGATGTACATATTTTAATTTTCCAAATTCTGCAAAATGAAACACATCCATTTGCCATATTCCATTCCTATTTATACCTTTAGGGTTACTGCCTGGTGGTAAAGGAATATGGTTATAGAATGAACAAGTAGGACATTTCCTTACTATTTCCTTGGCTTGTTCCCAAGGGATAGAAAAATCCTTTTTTAAACCTTTAGTGTTCACGTGGTGTTTCTTATGAAACTCTGAGGCTTCTAGCACACTTCCTATCAATAAATGATCAATTTCATCATTGCCTTGTGCTAGAGGACCTGGCAGACCCGTATGGGATCTGATGTGTATTATATATATATAGGATGAGTCCTCTTTCTGATAGTATCTTGTAACTGTATAAACAATGAAGTTAATTCTGCATTGTCAGGAATAAATTCTGCAGTCTCAATGTGTAAGATGACTCTCTCTGCATATTGAGAGTCAGTAGCTATATTGAGGGGTTCTTTAAAATCCATAAGTACCATGAGAATGGCATACAATTCTGCCTTTTGTACAGAATTGTAAGGGCTTTGAACCACTTTGCTAATTTTTCCTGATTTATATCCTGCCTTACCTGATTTGTTTGCATCAATGTAGAATGTATGAACTCCAGAAATATGTGTTTTTCTTACAATGTGTGGAAGGATCCAAATCGTTTTCTTTATGAATTTGATTCTCTTAGTTTTGGGATAGTTGTTGCTAATCGTTCCCAAAAAGTTACTGCAAGCTCTCTGCCAATATTCATTATCTTTCCATAAGGAGGAAATTTCCTCATTAGTTAAAGGTATTATAATTTCTGCTGGGTCCCTTCCTATTAGCTGAAGAAGTCTTAATTTACCTTTTATAATCAAGTCAGAGATCTTTTCTATATATGTTTTTAGTTTTTTATTCTGTTTATGTGGTAGGAATATCCATTCTAATATCTTCTCTCTGCATCAAAATCCCTGAAGGATATTCTCTAGATGGTAATATAACCAGAATACAGTCTAGGTTTGGATCCACACGGTCCACATGTGCTTCTAGTATCCTCTTTTCTACCCATTCTAATTCTTTCTCAGCTTCAGCTGATAGTATTCGTGGACTATTCAAGTCCTTATCTCCTTTTAGGGCCATTTTCAGGTTTTTCAAATCATGCCCTTCTACTCCAATAATGGTTTGCAGTTGAGAAATCTCTCCTAGTAATTTTTGAAGATCATTAAGAGTCTGGTAGCGATCTCTTCTGATCTGTACTTTTTGTGGTCTAATTTTCTGTAGACCTATTTTATATCCTAAGTAGTTGATAGACTCTCCTTTTTGTATTTTTTCAGGTACAATTTGTAATCCCCAGCGAGGAAAAACTTCCTTTACTTTCTCAAACATTTTTTCTAATATTTCTCCTTTAGAGTCAGCTAACAATATATCATCCATGTAATGATAGATTATAAATTGTGGAAACTGTTTACGAATTATTTCTAACGGTTTTTGTACAAAATATTGGCACAGGGTGGGGCTATTTAGCATTCCCTGTGGCAAAACCTTCCATTGATATCTCTTCACTGGTTGAGAATTATTGTAATTAGGTACCGTGAAGGCAAATTTCTCTTTATCTTGTTCTTGTAAAGGTATAGTGAAGAAGCAATCCTTTAAATCAATAACTATAATAGGCCATTCTTTGGGTATAAAAGAAGGCAAGGGCATTCCAGGCTGTAGAGAGTCCATTGGCTGGATAACTTTATTGATGGCTGTAAGCATTCTCCATTTACCAGATTTCTTTTTTATCACAAATACAGGAGAATTCCAAGGGCTGGTTGATTCCTCGATATGTCCAGCATTTAGCTGTTCCTGAACCAGGCTTTCTAAAGCTTCTAACTTCTCAGATGTCATAGGCCATTGTCTTACCCAGACAGGTTCCTCTGTTAGCCATTTTAAAGGTAGGGCTTTTGGTTCCTCTGTTTGTTCAGCACTTGTATTCTGTTTTTGTACAGCCTGGATATTTGGTATCTGTCTTGTATAGTACTTTATAATAGTTTTTCCACAATCATGAGGTCGTTTATGGTTCCTATCTAATACTGGAGGAATGTTAATCTGTGTATTCCATTGCTGTAATAGATCACGACCCCATAAATTTATCACTACATCAGCCACATATGGTCTCAACCTTCCTCTCTGTCCTTCTGGTCCTATACATTCAATCCATCTCGTGCTTTGTTTTACCTGAGACAAGGTTCCAATCCCTAAGAATTGAACATTTACCTCATGCAGGGGCCATCTTCGAGGCCAAGATTTATTAGATATGATAGTTACATCCGCCCCTGTGTCCAGGAGACCGTCAAACAGTCTATTATTCATCTTAACTATCAATCTAGGCCTATGACTATTTATAGCGGTTTGCCAAAATATACGTTTTTTATTTCCTTCTGTCATGTTTGATTCAACTTCCATCACTAGTTTGTCATCCAGAGTGGTATGAGTTTTTATAATAGGCACAGAATTTTCTAATTGTCCTTTTGGGAGATTGTCTTCCACTGTGACTGGGAATGTTCGGACCACCTGTGACGTGGGGGCCTTCGAGAGGCCCCCCCAAGGAGTTTCCCGATGGTAAAGGGTTTCCTTGCTTGTCTTTGGTCGATCTACACTCATTTGTCCAGTGTCTGCCTTTGCCACACCTTCTATATAACCCAGGAGGCCTTCTGTTTGATTCATTCCTGGGAGTGTTATTTCTAGGAAAGCTTTGCCTACAATTTCTTTTTAGATGTCCTATCTTACCACAGTTATAACATCTGACATGTTGATATCTCTTCAAACCTTTGGAGATGGCTTCTCCTACCCAAGCTTCTAAGTCACCATAGTAAGGAACTCTGTTATCTTGATGTCTTCTCTGACCTTTATATATGGCTTCTCCTACCCATGCTTCAGTCTTATTGTCATTATACTCAATGTTGCCTGTATATAGGACCCATTCATCCAAGGGTGCAGATCGCATTTTTAAAGGCCAAAGTACCTGTTTGCATTGAGGATTCACATTCTCATAAGCTAAAGATTCTATGAGTATTCGCCTAGTATCTATGTCTGCTACCTCTAATTGTACTGCCCTAGATAATCTTTCTAGAAAGACACTAAAGTGTTCTCTAGGTACTTGCCTTATCTTGGTATAGGGTTCTATCCTCTCTCCTAATTCATGAACCTTATCCCAAGCATTCAAAGCTGCTGTACTGAATATAGACAAGATGTGTTCATCATAGGCAGCTTGAGTTTCTGGGTCAGCATAGAGACCCTCACCAAGAATTTTATCTTGGGGAGCTTTATAACCTTTCTTTAAGCCCTGAAGTTCAAGAGCTTTTGCTTCCTCTCTCCATAAAGCCCTCCATTCTAATTGAGAGGAGTTTTCAAGGACAGCTGATATTAATTGATCCCAATTAGGAGTTACCTTGTTATTCCTTGCCCATGATTCTACTAATTGCTTCACATAAGGTGAGTGCATGCCACAAGAGACTACTGCTTCCTTTATACCTTTTAAATCTTTCATATGTATTGGTTCCCACTGATATGCAACGACACCTTTTGGGTGTTTTTTCGTTGCCGGTTTTTCATTAATAGATACAGGGAAAGCTCCCCTGACCCTAAATGGTGTGGAAAATTTTAAGTCTTTTTCATGCCCTGTTACCTGTAGTTCTTCTTCTGATGTATCAGACTGAAGGTCTTCTAAAGCCTGAAATCTATTCACCATTGTTTCTTTGAGTGTCTGAATTTCTTGAATCATATAACTTTCTAGAGACTTCATTGCATCAGTCAGTCTCTTACTTTCTCCAATTACAAATGATTCCATGCTTTTAATCTTCTCATCCTTAGATATTATCTGAATGGCATGTAAACTGCCTTCCAGAAACAATGTTCTATCTGCTAGTTGGCCATTATCCTCAGACATGGAAGAGATTCTATCATCTAGTCTTTCTATCTGATGTTCCAGTTTTTTAAACTTAATAGTAGCTTCCTCCGACCAGGAATGAGCTGTTTCTGCTAGCGTGTTAATGCATTGCATTGTTTCTGTTCTGGTTATTGAGGTATCTGACATGAAACAAATTCTGTTTTTTACTTGGTCATTTTCATGTTCCATGGTTTGTATTCTACCTGTCAGCTCTCCAACGCCATCTTCAATATTCTGAACCTTTCTTTCTATACTTTCTATGCTTTGAATTCTATCATTTTCAATGTTTCGAATCCTTGTTACTAAGTCTCCTATGATTTGTACAAGTTCCTTATTGTTTGCTGTAATCTCAAACCATTTCTTTAAGAATATCATGTTAATGATGAAACCCATTGCTATTACAAAATAAAAGTACATATTGGTCCAGTCATAAGTTTCTTCTGCTAAAATCCCTTCTATATATGAAGTAAAATAATTCCTAAAGTCCTTCATTGTAAAATTATCTGCCATAGTTATGGAACAATTGATCTCAGATATTATATCAGCTTAAATTGCAAAGGATGTTACAATTACCTTAGGTGTAATTCTGCTGTCCTGGAACTTTGATGCTTTTAGTTGTAGATCTCAGCTTGTGGTAGTTACGCCTGGAGGTATACCACAAAATAGCGCCTAGCCGCCGAGGCCCGTCTGATCCCGGTTCTGCCCGGAAGTGTACCGCCAAATATCGTCCAGCAGCAGACGATCCTTCTGATTCCAGTCCCTGTAGAATAGCTCTTAACAAACTATGGCAAGCAAAATTTTGTTAAAAGGAGATTTGTGGAATTGCTGGGACTGCAAGACTAAGGGTGGGAAAACGCACAGGCAGGGCGGGTGCCGAGCGGCTCTGCGCGAATGCAAAGTACGGTGCGGAAATGGGCAAAAAATGAGAAGCGGTGAGTGCCTTCTCAGGTCCGCTTTGGCAGCAAAGATCTCCTTTGCTGTAAGGAAGAGGCAAATGTCCCAAAGCTGTGGTGAATCCACCTGGTTAAACCCTGCCTGTTGGGGAAGATGGGGAGGGGAGCGGTGTCTGCCGCCTGGGTGAAACACAGGTCCCCTGAAAATCCTAATCCCGCTTCTGACACCAGATATTGTGGTTAAATAAGGATCAGGATAAACAAATAGGCCAAATAGATGTTTATTCAGGGAGAAATAACTTACAACCTAGACAGATGAACACCAGGAAATTCCACCCGATGCTCTCCTGCCCGAGTCACGCCAGCAAGAGAGCTTCCCCCCCCCCCCCCCGCACTTCCTCCGACCTTCTTCCACAGGTCACTTCTGCCCATGGCTCCACCCCCAATGGGCGTGGTCAGTGCCACAGAAGGACTATCTCACTACAGATAATATATGCAGAGGAGTGCAGAAGATAATGTCAAATCCCCTGGAGCTGGTTTACAGGTAGTTGTAAGCCACCAGGCACAGGTGCTGGGAATTGAACTCTAAAAAGCAAGAAGCACTCTTGACCACTAAGCAATCTCTTCAATCCTCTGTATAACTGTCTTTTAAAGATTCTACTAGTCAACACTGTTGCATTGACAATTAGTTTTCAAACACACAAACTTTGGGGAAACCATAAACTATCATCATCTTAGATTTCTGTTGCTGTAATAAAACACCATGACCAAAACCAATTTGGGGAAAGGGGGGTTATTTTACTTAGAGTGTACAGTTAGTTCATCACTGAAGGGAGTCAGGCAGGAACTCAAGGCAGGGGCTGAATCAGAAATAATGGAAGAATGCTGCTTACTGACTTGTTCTTTCTGGATTGCTCAGTCTGATTTCTCACACATCTCAGGACCACCTGTAGAGTAGCAGCACCACTCTTAGTGAGCTGAGCCATTCCACATCAATCATCCATCAAAAAAATGCCCCCACAGACTTGCCTAGAAACTGATCTGATGTAGGTGTTTTTCTCAATTGAAGTTCCCTCTTCCCAGATAATTTTAGCTTGTTTCAAGTTGACAAGCAACCAGGAAAACTGACTTCTGGTCAACTTGACACACCAATACATTATTAAACCCCAATCCTGCCTTTCTTGTTTATCCCCAAGATCCCATATTAATATTAATATCACAATATAAAACATAAATAACTTTTTAAAAGCCCCACCATCTTTAAGAGTTAAAACCCTTTAAACTACCCAGTATCTCTTTACAGTTCCAAAGCTTCTCAGTTGTGAGATCCTATAAAATAAAAAGTAAGTCACAAAACTTTCTTACTCCAAGAGATAAGAATCAAGACACAGTCACAAATCAAAGTGAAACTTTGGTATAAAAAGTTTAGTGTGTGGCTTCTGGGACCCACTCCCAATTCTTTGGGTTCACAAAATTCAACAGGACAATCATCACCTAAGTCTAAGAATTTGATTTGGGATGTTTTGTTGCTTGTTTTCATCCTTGTTTTGAGACAAGGTCTTGCTACATAACACAGATCTCAAACTCACAATCCAGTAACCTTCCTGGCTAGAGTCAAGGTATTCTAAGGAGAGATGCATACAGTTCTGTTTAAATGGTGGTTCCCAAGTGCTGTGCATCAGTATTCCTGGGGAAACATGAGCAAACCTCTATTTACCCCAGATAGGGACCTGATGATAGACCAAAGAATGGATGCTGTCAAAGTGAAACTTGGTAAGCCTGAGTTTTATTGGCATTATTTATTGAAAATATTTGTGAGGAGTTAATTACAGGAGCAGAAATGACTCAAAGACAGCTGTATCACCAAAGCCCACCCCAGCAAGGGTGACAGTTTATAAAAGCTGAAGACCTAGAGCTCAGCACCTGACTTGTAAGCAGATCAACAGGCTGGAGAGCGACTTTCTGGGTGGTTTGGTTAGCCTGAGACTCTTGAAGGCAGCTCAGCTTGTCTGAGTGCCTCTTAGTAATCCATCCTACTTACATAAGTGTAAGAAGAGAGAAACCCGGTAAATGTGTTCTGTTTCAGGGGCTTCTTGAAACTTCTGAGTTGTTTAGTTTCTGATCTTAAGGAGCCTTCCAATAAGAGGCCATGTTTCTCCTTCCCTTATAACACTGTTGTTTTATTCCCCTTCTAATTTTAATGTATTTTAATGACCTTGCCTCCCAGATGGAAGGCTTTAATTTCAGAGGAAACTGTTAGACAGCAAAGAGTTGGAATTTCCCCAGAAATCTCATGTTGAAGGAACATAAGCTGAATGAACTGTGCCAGCCAGATCAAGAACTTGTCTCCTGGGAAAATATTTCACATTTTTCTGTCAACTTTTCAGACCACTTTGCATGATAGACTACGACAGATCAATTGTAGCGTCAGTGCTACAATCTATTCCACTAATTGGGCAAAGGCCTAGAGATTTAAATAACAGACAAGACAGTGGGTCATTCATGCAACAGGAATGCCATTTATTGAGGGGAAAGAGCTTATATACTGACTCACAGCACAGCAAAAAACAATCCAGGATCACGATGCAAGTTTTCAGGCTTAGTTCCTCCCCAGAAGATGTGTGTTAGCAAATCAGGAAGATTACTGGTAACAACTGTGGGACAAGATGTTCTAGCTAAGACTGCAGAATGTTCCAGTCAACAGCTCAGGCTTGCTCAAGGTGCCTCAGAGTCCATGCAGGACCCTACAATCAATGGTGGACAGGACAATACTTTGACCATACTGCTTAGTGGTACATTTCTCTTGCCCTCTATTTAAACCTACACCTCTCATCAGTTTCCTAGAAGATGGGCATGACTGGCCCCTGGGCATGGCTTGCCACTGAATCTCTTTATTTGTCCCTCTTCCCAGTATAGCCACACTGAATAAATTCCTTTCTCTGCTTCTCAGTTACTTGGGTTTTTTGTTTGTTCGTTTGTTTTGTTTTGTTTTGTTTAAGTTGTTTGGGTGTCAGAGCCTAGGCTATGCCCTAAAATTTCCATTAACAGACCTGCCTCTTCCCCTCAGCAGTGGGATTATAGTGTGTAAAACCACATCTAATCTCTGTTGTAATTTAAGAAAAGCAGCATATGAGAGAAAGATGCCATGAGACAGGATTCAAGCAGAGGCTTTTTATTTTTTTAAATTAAGGAAAGGGATCATAAAAGGGGAAAGGGTGGGGGAAGACCAACCTCTGGAGACAGGAGCAGCAGGAGAGAGGAGAGAGGAAAAGAGGGGAGAGAGAGGAAAGAGGGGGAAAAAGAGGAGAGAGAGAGCAGAACAGAGAGAGGGAGCGAAAGAGAGAGAAGGATGGGAGGTGGGCAGGGCCCTTTTAAAAGGGAACATAGTGAATATGCACAGGTGGTGCTCTTAGTGACTTCAGTTAAGGGGGTATCCTTTCAGAATCCCTAGGACAGACCAGTACAGATGAATACTAACAGTCTCAGATAAAAATTTCATACTCTGTATTTGTAGGATAACCCTGCTGAATACTATAGCTTCCTAGAGTTCAACATAATAGGTAATTCCATTATATTTTCCTCTCTCTCCCTCTCTCTCTCTCCCTTCCTCCCGCCTTCCCTCCCTCCCTCTCTCCATTTTTATTGAGACAAGGTCTTATTCTGCCTCAGTCTGTAACTCACTCTATAGCCCAGGCTAGGCTTAATCCCAAAATGATACTCCTGTCTTAGCCTGCTGAGTGCTGGGGTTACAGGCATGAGGCCCACACCCACTTTCATTATCTGCTTGTAAGATACATACTGTTGTTAGGAAGTAATTTTCCACATCAACCACCAGTTGGACAAGGAGCTCAAGTCTGTCAAGGGAGCCATACAATTGGTACCCAGCAGAAGTAGCAAATCAGCCTGGATGTCTCTTTTGTTCTGATACTTTAAGTCAGACCACCCCCGTTTGGGATGTTGAAAAGCATTTCTCTCCTCCAAGAAAATATCAGGGAGTTTCTTGGGAGATTGGGAGAAGCAAGAAATGGCTTTTGGGAAAGAGTTTGGCATCTGCATTCATATAACATGCTTCCAGTTATTGACATAGCTCTTGCCTCAAAGAGTAAGGCGTGCTTAATCTAGAGTAAAACGAATAACTGTGGTTTGGGAACAGAACTTCAGGTTACTCCTGAAATCAGGTTCCATCTCTCCAGCCCCAAGTGCTGCTTCTTTATACCATCAGTATTTAGGATGGAAAATGCTCCTGGGACTTCATAGCACAGGCAGGCCTGATGAATTTATTACTGTTGAGATAGCTCAAAGGTTAAGAGCACTGGCTGCTTTTAGAAGACTGTTTTGTTGGAAAGTTTTGTTTGTCTTTATTTTCTGGTATGTGTTTAAGTTTTGTTGCAAACATGAGCTGGTTAGATATTTTCACTGTC
This sequence comes from Phodopus roborovskii, assembly GCF_943737965.1. NCBI lineage: Eukaryota > Metazoa > Chordata > Mammalia > Rodentia > Cricetidae > Phodopus > Phodopus roborovskii. Next base: position 7,053,325 of record NW_026126469.1, on the reverse strand, counting down.
TGTGTGTCCTCAGCCGCCCTCAGAATTTAGCTCTGAGCTCTTTGGTGATTGGATTTGGGTTAGCAGGAGTTCAAATGTCTTTTTGGTGTAGATAACATTAAAGTTATCTTATGTTGTTCTATTTTACTGGAAAGCTAGCTCTAGAGTTGAGCTATGACTTTTCTGTCTCTAGACCTAAGCATATTTAAAAGTTTCCTCTATGTCCTGTGTCAGTCACTTCACTGACATCTTGATTAAAGGTGACCACATGGTGTAGGCCTACCAAGGAGACAACAATAGGTTTCCAAGATATTTTGGATTTGGATGGATTTTTGTATGATAATTCCTGTCCTGTCCTGAAAGTAAGGTTTATAAAACATAGGATTTTAAAAACAATGCTTGTGTAATAAAGTATTAAGCCAAGCAGTGGTGGTGCACACCTTTAATCTCAGCACTCCAGAGGCAGAGAAGCAGATCTCTGTGAATTCCAGGCCAGCCTGCTCCATAGAGTATGGTGATATATTATTTACAATTCAATAAAGATTGCCTGAAGTATCAGAAAGCAAAGCCAGCCACCACTGCCTAGCTTCTACAGCTAACCCAGAGACAGATATTGGGGTTCAAGTTTCAAGCTGAAGATCAGAAAACCAAAGTAAGTAGCCAAGACAGTAGATCTTACCTCTACCAAGCTGAAATGGCAATCCTGTCTCCACAAGTTCTCAGAGGCAAAAGCTGTAAGTTCCTGTGTCCTCCTCCTTATGTTCCTTTCTCTGCCCAGCCATATCCTTCTGTCTCCACCTCCCTAGTGCTGGGATTAAAGACCTGTGATCCCAGATGCTGGGATCAAAGGCATGAGCTCTGTTACTCTTCACTCTTGTGTAGGCCAGGGTGGCCTTGAACTCAGAGAGATCCATCTGCCTGTCTCCTGCATCCCGGGATTAAAGGTGTGTGCCATCACTGCCTAGCTTCTACAGCTAACTAGTGTAGCTGGCTTTGCTTTATGATACTTTAGGCAATCTTTATTAAATCATAAATAATGTATCACCACAATAGAGTGAGTGCTAGGACAGCCAGGGTGGTTACACATAGAAATTCTGTCTCAAAAAAACAAACCAAAACAAACAAAGACATTAAAGATGCACTTCCATGCCTTCATATACAAGAATGTACCTTGTATTGGCAGCCACACTTTTAACAGTCACCCAGTTTTAAAGACAGGAAGGGGTTACAGAGAACAGCTGAGGTTTGCAAATGTGTGGCAGGGCTGCAGTTCCTAAAGAGAACCCAGTTGAAATGGTGGACACTAGCAGGTTTAGAAATGCCAGTGCCATGACACAGTCACCAGAAGCACCAGCCATGGTGAAATGGAGCCAGCTGGGATCTAGAAGGCAGGGGTATAAATGCCACCAAGGGTGGCAGCAGAAAGGAGACCCAAGCCTCTTGCGGAAGCCCAAAGCGTTGCGGATGAACCCCAGACGTTGAGCTTTGAATTGTTTGTACTGTTGGAGCTAAATTTTGCATTATGCAAAATTTATGTGGCTGTGTCCTGTATCTTCCCTCTTGAAGCTAAAAATAAGGTACTTTATATTTTGATATTGCAGAAGCACATAGTTAAGATATTTTTAAACATTTTTAAGAAGAAATTTTGGAGTTTTACAGAAAATTTAAATAAAAATAACTGGATGTTTTAAGGAACAGACTTTAAACATTTAAATGTACAAGGCTGTGGGACATTTTATGTTTATAAAATGTTTTATATTATTAATATATGACCTTAAAAATAAATAAATTAAAAGGTTAAAAATTAGGGCTAGAGTGATGAGCACCAAATACGGAACACCAGAAAACAGGGAGTTCCTTTCTTCAGTTGCAATCTGGCAAAGAGCTTGGGGCAGCAGATCTCAACCCATGGATTGCAGACCTTTGAGGATCAAAAGACCCTTTTGAAGGGGTAGTCTAGGACTGTCTGCATGTCAGATGTTTGCATTACAATTCATAATAGTGGCAAAACTGGAGTTGTGGTTGGGGCAGTCACCACAGCATGGGGATATATGCTGAAGGGTCGCAGCATTAGGAAGGTTCAGAACCACTGGCTTAGAGACTGTCTCTCCTTAACCAAAGTCTATTCACGGTTAAGAGTGTATGTCTAGCCTCCTTGTCTTTACAAGCCTTATTAAGCTTTAGCTATTTTGATAAACTGAGTCATACAAGAAACTGTTATATTGTATAATGTTGTACTATAAAGAAACAGGTAAGTTCCCAGTCTTTCTTTGTGGGCTGTGGTTATGAGATATGATACTAAAAAGAGCTTCAGTTCAGAAATTGTTATTTTTTAAGGCTCAAGCTTAACAGTGATAAAGCTGTAAAGTCCTAAGCTTATAAAAGCTATCAACTTACTGTAAATTGTTAAAGACAATTAAGACATTCAAGTAAATGGTCAAAAATTTTAATGTCTTTAGAACTATACTTGTAGTCATGCTAAACACTAATGTAATAAATTACAAGAAAAAGACTTATTTTGTTTCCTGCATATGTTTTCAAGGTTAAGTCTAAAGCAAGTAACAAAAGCAAGCAAAGTTTGTTAGCTCAGATATACATAGAAGATAACAGTCCTCAAACTTGTGAGAGATCTGAAAAATATGGCATTTAAAATGTTTCATGGAAAAATCTTATTATGACAGACAGAGATTCCAGATTCTAGCAGTCACCCAGAGGTCTCTAAAGAAAAATGACAGGGCACCATGACAACTCCATCTGGATTGTGGTAACACTAACCAGGACCCTGCCCAACTTTCCCTATACAAAGTAAACATCAGTCCCCCAGGCTCCTCCTCCATGGTAGAAATCCCTCAGGTGTTCTGGGCCTGGCAGCTGAAGACTGATGCTGTCCTGGTACCTCTGCCCCTAACAACATGGAAACCACAGGAGCCTGGGTTGATCGTCTAGGAAATGAACTAGTCTGTCATTTTAATTGATGCATGGGCCATTTGGATTATGCTTCCTGCTATAATTTATTCTCCATGCATCTCTGATGGTACTTATGGCTAGGGCAACTATAACTTTGTCAGCTTGGCAGCAGCAGACAACCAGCTTCTTCCTCAAGGCTGAAGCCAGCTTAGTTAGCTCATTTCATATGTAAAAATTAGGCCTTGCTTTTTTCAGAGCTGCTAGGTTTCCTGCTGAGAAAAGGTAGACAGGTTTGCCTTGCCAACAACAGGCTTCATATTAAAAGATAAACAGGTTTCATATGTCACTTTCCACTAAGGGAATATGCTTTGCAATAACTGTTCTCAGTAATAATTATGTCTGTCTCTGGTAAATGATTAGATGGAAAGAAAAGGTTTAAAGCCCATGCAAGTTCTAAGGGTCTCAGAAGATGATTTAAAATGTACAAATGCAACCTGTAAAGGTGTAAGAAAGTGATTTCAGGTATGTGAGAATGACAAATGCTTCAAATTCGTTCCCCTTCTATACTATTGTTAAACAAGATTTCAAAAGTTCAGAGTTTTAACATTGGTCAATGCAGTTCTAGTAAGCTGGTAGAGCATTGATTGCTATTACCAATCACAAAATCAAGATTTTAAATTTCCTTTGGTTGTCTTTTAAGTATAGACTTAAAGGTGCTTCTCATAAGGTCAAAGACACCTCTGTCTTATATCTAGCTTTCTCATCAGGGGAAAAATACTGTTTTTTAACTCAAATCTATAGCCTTTGCTAGACTTCAAAAGTGTGAGTCTACTCCAGCTGTTTTACAAAGGCCTGTTACCTGCTTTCTCTACAATGCTGATTTCAGTACAGATTGGTAATGCTAATATATCTAAAATTTTTATGTCTTTTTTCAAACCAAAAATATGTAAGCTTTAGAAAATTGAGGAGTGAAGATTTGGGTCCATCTCTCAAAGGTAAAATGGACTCCAGATAAGTACAGCCTAAGTTTTCCCACCAGTCTATTCCTGAGGATGGTGTCTGTCTCTCTCCTGATCTTGGTGTCTGTCCTGAGGATGGTGTTTTTCCCTCCTCTTAACTACTAGGACTATGGGCCTGAAAGTTCCAAATATAAGATTTTCCTTTAAGTTCCTCTATTTTAACTTCTGTCCCAAGTCTCACAGATTCCCCTTGGCTGACAGACAGCATCTAAGCATCATCTGACTACAACCATCTCCAAATGACTGCCAGCCCTGGACTTGCTGAAAGCTGATATGGACCAGTCCAGCCCATGTCTTCAGCTGGGTCATCGAAGCAGGTGATTCTGATGAGTGCCCCACTGCTTGAATTCCCTCCTTGTCTTTGACCATCATTCCAGCTCTCCTGGCCCTGACAACAATGTCTTAGTTTCCGCAGGAAGTAGTTAAAGAAGAGTACATGGCCCTTGTCCCCCAACAGGCTGGAATGTTGATAAAAAAGGAAACTCCCTGGAATAGGGGGCAAATAGCGACCTATTGTGCCTATTGGCACACCAGGAAAGGTACCTGTTAAGACCCAGATCTATCAACAGATAGGTTAATTAGCTGAAATAGTTTTACAATATGATGATCACTCAACTTGCTCTATATAAAATGAGGTTATTTTATAGCTTTAAGAGAAAATTGGTGTTTCTATACCAAACACTCAGAAATCATTAGAAACAATCTGGCTGAACAAAAAATAATTGCAAAAGAAGGGGTCCTGAGGTGAAATAAATGACTGGTTCCCATTCTCATTTCCAGGCTCCTCCTAGATAGTACCTCAGTGTCAGCCATCACAGGGCTCTTGGCCCTTCTGCTTCTTCTAATTGATCTTAGCTTTTGCATCACTGATACCTTAATTAAGTGATAGTTCCTGTCTGGGCACCATTAATGTGATGGTTATTAGAACCCAATATAAACAGATACCCATCATAGAGTCAAGGATTTGACTCAGGATACAGCTCAAGGGGGACTGTGAGACCAAATCAGGGAGAATACATCTTGCAGTTTAAGAGTTCTGTGCATAGTTAAGAATAAGTTCCCAAGAGAGCCTCAGCAGCCCAGCAAAAGGCCCGAAAGCTAGAAAAGAGAAAGAGAGCATCACCGGAGAGCAGAGAGCAAGAGGTTGGGAGAGGGAAAGAGGGCCAGTGAGAGGCCCAGAAGCATGATGCAGCTGCTTCCAGAAAATATCTTAAAAAGTGTGATAGGTGAGTAAAGAGACAATGGGCCCAGGTCAGCGCTGCAGCAGGCCACAGCCAGAAACTATTCAACCACCTGAGCCTCAGCCTCACCTGCACCTAGAGGAGCAATTACTGGAGTCATGGCACCAGCTACACCAAAAAGAGAGACCATGTGAGCCTTGGGCCCATCTATACCTGGAGGAGTGATCTCTGGTGGCTCAGCCCTGCCTGCATCTGAAGGAATGTTCAAAGGTGCCACAGCCCCCAACTGTACCAATTGGATGAAGAAGGACCCCCTGAAGCACAGGCTCCACCTGTACCGGTTAGAGGAAGAGATAGGTAGACAACAAGGTAAGAATACACTCAACAACATAAAGAACAACAGTACTAGAAATTAGTGGTTCTACAGTAACAAGACCTGAACATCCCAACACAGATGAAGCAAAAGAAAATGACATTAAATATAACTTTATAAAGATGGTTGAGGCCCTTAAAGAGGAAATGAAAACTTCCCTTTAAAAAATGGAGGAAAAGACAAACAAAAATCAGAAGAGATCAACAAATCCCTTAAAGAAAACCAAGAAAAAGCAATCAAACAGGTGAAGGAAATGATTCAAGATTTGAAAACTGAAATAGAGGCAATAAAGAAATGGAAAATCTGGAACTACAGATGCAAGCATAAACAACAGAATACAAAAGATGGAAAAGAGAATCTCAGGTGTTGAAGATACAATCGAGGAAATAGATTCATTGGTCAAAATAAATATTAAATTCAACAAATTCTTAACACAAAATATCCAGGAAGTCTGGGACACCATAAGAAGACAAAACCTAAGAATAATAAGGATAGAAGAAGGAGAAGTCCAGCTCAAAGTCATAGAAAATGTATTCAACAAAATCATAAAAGAATACTTTCCCAGCCTAAAGAAAGACATGCCTATGAAAGTACAAGAAGCTTACAGAACACCAAATAGACTGGACCAAAAACAAAGTCCCCTTGAAACATAATAAACAAAACACTAAACATACAGAATAAAAAAAAAAAGAATATTAAGAACTGCAAAGGAAAATGCCAAGTAACATGTAAGGCAGACCTGACTTCTCAATGGAAACAATGAAAACCAGAAGGTACTGGACAGGCATTAGGCAGACACTAAGAGACCATGGATGCCAGCCCATACTACTATACACGGAAACGCTTTCAATCACCATAGACAGAGAAAACAAGAGATTCCATGGTAAAACCAAATTTAAACAATACCTATCCACAAATCTAGCCCTACAGAAAGTACTGTAAGGAAAACTCCCACCCAAAGAAGTCAGCTATATCCACAAAAACATAGGCAATAGGTAATCCCACACCAGCTATTCCCTAAGAAGAGAAACACAGATATAATGACATCAACAACAACAAAAACAAAAATAACAAGAACTAGCAATCACTGGTCATTAATATCTCTTAATATCACTGATCTCAATTTGCCTATAAAAAGACACAGGCAAACAGAATGGATCCAAAAACAGAATCCATCCTTTTGCTGTATATAAGAAATACATCTCAACTTCAAAGATAGACACTACCTCAGAATAAAGGGTTGGGAAAATATTTTCCAATCAAATGGACCTAAGATACAAGCTGGCATAGTTATCCTAATATCTAACAAAATAGACTTCTAATGGGAGATGGCATTCTGTAAATACGTTTCTCTTATTGGTTAATGAGTAAAGCCCTGTTGGCCAATAGGAAAGCAAGATAAGGTGGGACTAGGAGACAAGGAGGTTTCCGGGAGAGGTAGAGGAGAGTCAACATGTAGGCCTTGAGAGAAAAGAGGTCTTGATCCTCTCTCTAGTAGATAGACCACGTGGAAATACTTAGATTGCTAGAAATAGGTTAATATTTAAGACAGAGCTAGCCAATAAGAAATGCCAGTAACAAGCCAACAGCTTTATATCTAATAGAAAGTCTCTGTGTGTTATTTGGGGCTGGTGCGGTGGTGGGACCAGGACGAGGAGAAAACATACTCGTAACAAAATGGCGACACAACGTGGACCAGAAAACTTCCACTTAAAACTTAAAAAAAAACTTAAAAAGGGGTTTTAGAAACAAAAGAACAGAGACAAGCAAGGCTTCTTGATCGCACCATTTTTCTTGGTTGGGCTCTGTTTTCCTAGAGACAAACAGAGACTTGTGCAGCTCCTTTAAGGGAGATTTCCTGACTCAACATAAGTGGCAAAAAAACTGCACAGCTTTTAAGAAGCACTGCTAACAATTCAATGGTGTGTATGAGCAACTGGAAAGAGAAGCTGGGCGGTGGTGGCACACGCCTTTAATTACAGCACTCGGGAGGCAGAGGCAAACAGATCTCTGTGATTTCAAAGCGAACCTAGTATACAGAGTTAATTCCAGGACAGACAAAAGTTACACAGAGAAACCCTGCCTCAACAAATAAAAAATAGAAATAAAAGAAATACAGTAATAAAAAAGCCACATAAAGAGTCTGTATGCTATTATATTGTCTTTAAATTGTTTGACTGTTAAGGAAATAGCAACAACTGTTAAAACAAATGCTGCTAAATTAATCCTATTTATATATTTTAAAAATGCTTTGACTCCAAAATTTAAGTCTAATGACAGGTTACTGAGGAAAAAGATTTCTATTTTTGTTTCCACAAAAAATAAAAAGCTGTGGAATCCTTCCAGACTAACATGGTTTGATCAAGCAAGACCCCCTGAAACAGTGTCCCAGGTGATCCAACATTCAACACAGCTGGGACAAGGCAGCTTTGCAGACCACTACAGCCAGGATTTCTGCTTCTTCTTAGGATCCCCAAGACAATGCCCCTACCAGCAGGAGGCAATTTGGAAAGAACAACGCCCAAATTCCCAAATAATTTTCTATAAATATTTGTTTTCATTTAATTGGGGTTGGTTATAAATAGTTAATGGCCACAACCAATCTCTTCAAAGGTAAAAAGGGGATTATGATATAGATATGAATACTTTGTTTTGGAATGGATTTTCATTTATTGGTATGATTTAAGGTGAATTTTGTGATATGTATATTTCTCCTCTTGTTTAGGTATTATGTTTATATAGCTCATTTAAAAATGTATAATTTAGTACAGATTTTAGATAGTTAACTATAATAGTCAAAACTTTAGTTAGGTTTTACCTATAATAGTCAAAACTTACAGTTAAGTTAGTTAGGATTTCTAGATATACAGAGATGTATTTGAGATAAATAGGCATTCTTCAAACCTTTCAAAGACCTACAGAATATGGCATTTAAAATGGTTTAGGATTTTTCTTAACAATAAGACATAACTGCTCCTGACAACACCACCTGCATCAGAGAGGAAGATGGACATCGAAGAAACTTGTTAAGGAGTTTACTCCCAATATGGCAAAACTAGCCATTTAGGCAATATACTGCTCTTGTCTGGACTGTGTGATTTTATGCAGTATAAACTGAACATGCAGGACCCACAGGAAAGTGACTACTGATACAAGATGGACATTGCTACAGGGTTCCTGCTTCATGGAAGAGTCTGCCAGACATTCTACAGGACACAGAGAAAAGTGACTGACAAACTGCCAATACAAGTGGACAGTTTAAAGTTTCCTGCTTTGCTGAGGAATCTGACAGACATACTATGGCCTATAGGCTGAAGATGGAACATTGCAGAAGAACTTCAGGTGACTGATCAGGTAGCAAGATGTCTCTGTCATTTCTAGAGTTTATATATTATCCTTCTGTGGTCTTTGAAGGAGTTGAAGACAGATAGTTATGGTTATAGTTTTCACTAGGATTAAAGATAAGTTACAGATAAGACTTTAGACTCACAAAGATAGGGTATATGATAAAATATTTTCTTTAAATCTGGATAAATGTTAATGGACTAAATATTGTTAACTGTGGTTATTATTTGATAACTGTTTTGTTATATATTTTACTATGTTAAGGTTAAACCCCTTCTTTTTATCTTAGACAGAAAAGAGGAGATGATGGGAGATGTCATTCTGTAAATGTTTTTCTCTTATTTGTTAATGAATAAAGCCCTGTTGGTCAATAGGAAAGCAAGATAGGCGGGACTAGGAGACAAGGAGGTTTCGGGGAGAGGTAGAGGAAAGTCAACATGTAAGATAGACCACGTGGAAATACTTAGATCAATAGAAATGGGTTAATATTTAAGACAGAGCTAGCCAATAAGAAATTCCAGTAACAAGCCAACAGCTTTATATCTAATAGAACGTCTCTGTGTGTTATTTGGGGATGGCATGGTGGTGGGACCAGGCCAACAGGAAAACTACTTGTAACAGACTTCAAATTAAAACTAATCAAAAGAGATGAAGAAGGACATTTCATATTCATCACAGGAGAAGTCCATCAAAAAGAAGTCTCAATTCTGAACATCTATTCCCCAAAGACAAGGATACCCACATTTGTAAAAGAAACATTACTAAAACTTAAATCACACATAAAATCCCACACACTAATAGTAGGAGACTTCAACACCCCACACTCACCACTGGACAGGATTACCAGACAGAAACTTAACAGAGAATAAAGGAATTAACAGAAGCTATGACTCAATTGGGTTTAACAGACATCTCTAGAACATTCTATCCAAACACAAAAGAATAAGAATATACCTTCCTCTCAGCGCCCCATGGACCATATACTCAGATGTACTTGGCAACAAAGCAAACCTCAACAGATACCAAAAAAATGGGAATAACCCCCCCACACCAAATTTCAACAGATCATCATGGTTTAATGTTAGGGTTCAACAACAGCACAAACTTCAGAAAGCCTACAAACTCGTGGAAACTGAACAATGCTCTATTGTATCACCTCTGATTCAAGGAAGAAAAAAGAAATTAAAGACTTCCTAGAATTCAATGAAAATGGCAGCAAGACATATTCAAATTTATGGGACACTTTGAAAGCAGTGCTAAGGGGTAAGTTCATAGCACTAAGTACTACATAAAGAAATGGAGAATACCCACACTAGTAACTTCATAGCACACCTGAAAGCTCTAGATCAAAAAAGAAGCAAACTCACCCAGGAGGAGTCGATGCCAGAAAATAGTCAAATTGAGGGCTAAAATCAATAAGATAGAAACAACCAACCAATGAAACAAAGAATTGGTTCTTCAACAAAATCAACAAGATAGACAAAACTTTATCCAAACTAACCAAAAGGCAGAGAGAGAATATCCAAATTAACAAAATCAGAAATGGAAAGGGGGACATAACAGCAGACACTGAAGAAATCCAGAGAATCTTCATGTCATACTTTGAAAAACTATACTCCACAAAATTCAAAAAATTCAAAAAACTCCACAATTTTCTAGATAGGTATCACATACCAAAATTAAATCAAGAGCAGATAAACAATTTAAATAAACATATAACCCCTAATTAAATAGAAGCAGTCATCAAAAGCCTCCAACCAAAACAAGCCCAGGGCCAGATGGTTTCAGTGAAGAATTCTACCAGAACTTCAAAGAAGAGCTAATAACAATACTTCTCAAATTGTTCCACACAATAGAAACAGAAGGGTCATTGCCAAACTCTTTTTATGAGGCTACAATTACTTTGGTACCCAAACCACACAAAGATGCAACAAAGAAAGAGAACAACAGACCAATCTCCCTCATGAACACTGATACAAAAATACTCAATAAAATACTGTGACACCGAATCCAAGAACACATTGGAAAATCATCCACCATGATCAAGTAGGCTTCATCTCAGAGATGCACGCATAGTTCAACATGTCAATGTAATCCACCATATAAACAAACTGAAAGAAAAAACCCATGTGATCATTTCATTCGATGCTGAAAAAGCCTTGGACAAAATCCAACACCCCCTCATTGTCTCAGACAGTGCAGGGATAAAAAGAACATACCTAAACATAATAAAGGTAATATACAACAAGCCAACAGCCAACATGAAACTAAATGGAGAGAAACTCAATGTGAGTCCTCTAAAATTAGGAACATGACAAGGTTGTCCACTCTCTGCATCTATTCAATATAGTACTAGAAGCTCTAGCTAGAGCAATAAGACAACAAAAGGAGATCAAGGGGATACAAATTGGAAAGGAAGAAGTCAAACTTTCACTATTTGCAGATTATATGATATTTTATATAAGTGACCACAAAAATTAAACCATGGAACTCCCACAGCTGAATAACACCTTTAGTAAAGTGGCAGAATACAAGGTTAACTCAAAAAAATATCAGTAGCCCTCCTATATAGAGAGATGATAAACAGTCTGAGAAAGAAATCAAAGAAACATCACCCTTCACAATAGCCACAAACAACATAAAATATCTTGGAATACCTCTAACCAAACAAGTGAAAGACCTGTATGACAAGAACTTTAAGTCTTTAAAGAAAGAAATTAAAGAAAATATCAGAAAATAGAAAAGATCTCCCATGATCTTTGATAGGTAGAATCAACATAGTAAAAATGACAATCTTTCCGAAAGCAACCTACATATTCAATGCAATCCCCATCAAAATCCCAGCACAATTCTTCACAGACCTTGAAAGAGCAATACTCAACTTCATAGGGAAAAACAAAAAACCCAGGATAACCAAAACAATCCTGTACTATAAAGGAACTTCCAAAGATATCACCAACCCTGATTTCAAACCCTGTTATAGAGCTATAATAATGAAAACAGATTGATATTGGCACAGAAACAGACAGGTAGACCAATGGAATCAAATCAAAGACCCTGATATTAATCCACAAACCTATGAACACCCGATTTTTGACAAAGAAGCTAAAATTATAAAATGGACAAAAGAAAGCATCTTCAACATATGGTGCTGGCATAACTGGATGCTGACATGCAGAAGACTGCAGATATATCCATATCTATTGCCATGCACAAAACTTAAGTCCAAATGGATCAAAGACCTCAACATAAATCCAGCCACACTGAACCTCTTAGAAGAGAAAGTGGAAGGTACCCTAGAACAAATTGGCACAGGAGATCACTTTCCTGAGCATAACATCAGTAGCACAGACACTGAAATCAACAATTAATAAATGGAACCTCCTAAAACTGAGAAGTGTGTAAGGCAAAGGTCACAGTCAAATGGCAGCCTACAGAATGGGAAGCTATTCACCAACCCCACATCTGACAGAGGGCTGATTTCCAAAATATATAAAGAACTCAAGAAGCTAGTTACCAAAACACCAAACAATCCAATTAAAAATTGGGGTTCAGAACTAAATAGAGAATTCTCAATAGAGGGATCTAAAATGGCTGAAAGAGGACTTAAGAAAGTGCTCAACATCCTTGGCCATCAGGGAAATGCAAATCAAAACAACTCTGAGATGCCATCTTGTTCCTGTCAAAATGGCTAAAATCAAAAAACACTAATGAAAGCTAGTGGGAGTCCAAACTTGTACAGCCACTTTGGAAATCAGTATGGCAGTTTCTCAGGAAAATGGGAATCAATCTACCTCCAGCAATTCCACTCTTAGGCATATACCCAAAAGATGCACATTCATACCACAAGGACATCTGTTCAACTATGTTCATAGCAGCATTATTTGTAATAGCCAGAACCTGGAAACTACCTAGATGCCCTTCAAATGAAGAATGGATTTTTTTAAACAATGGAGTACTATTCAGCAGCCAAGAACAATGACATCTTAACATTTGCAGACAAATAGATAGAACTAGAAGAACCCATCCTGAGTGAGGTAACCCAGACACAGAAAGACAAACATGGTAGATACTCACTCATAAGTGGATATTAGACATAGAGCAAAGGATAATCAGCCACAATCCACAACCCCAGAGAATCTAGGAAACAAGGAGAACCCTAAGAAAGACAAACATGGGCTCCCCAAGAAAGGGAAAGGGACAAGATCTCCTGTGTAATGAGAGGTTTTTCTGTTGGCCTGGTCCCACCACTGTGCCAGGTCCAAATAACACACAGAGATGCTGTATTAGATATAAACCTGTAGGCCAGTTACTAGTTTCTGTCTTAAATATTAACCCATTTCTATTAACCTAAATATTTCCACATGGTCTCATCTTACCTGAGAGAGGGTCCGGCATTTTAATCTCTCCGTCCTCCATGTTGAATCTCCCCCCTCCTCCTTCCAGAATCCTCCTTGTCTCCTAGTCTTGCCTATCTTGCTTTCCTATTGGCCAACCGTGTTTTATTCATTAACTAATAAGAGAAACATATTTACATAATGACATCTCCAATCACTCCTGAGTAAAGTAGGAGTGTGGGGAAGGGAGGTGGGAGAGAGAGGAGGGGGGAAGAGAAGATGAGGGATCAGGAAGGATGGACTGGGTGAAGAACAGAGGAGGGGAGCAAGGAAAGAGATACCTTGATAGAGGGAGCCTTTATGGCATTAACGAGAAACCTGGCACTAGAAAATTCTCAGAAATCCACAAGGATGACTCCAACTAAGAATCTAAGCAATAGTGGAAAGCTACCTTAAATGCCCTTACCCTTTAATGAGATTGATGACTACCTTAAATTCTATCATAGAGCCTTCATCCAGTAGCTGATGGAAGCAGAAGCAGATATTCACAGCTAAGCACTGGGCTGAACTCCTGGAATCCAGTTGTAGAGAAGGAAGAGTGATAAGCAAAGGAGTCAAGACCATGGCGGGGAAACCCACAGAAACAGCTGACATGAGCAAATGGGAGCTCACAGACTCCAGCCTGACAGCTGGGTAATCTGCATAAGACTGAAGTAGGCCCCTGAACATGGGTGTCCATTGGGTGGCTTGGGCAGTCCATGGGGCCACTGGCAATGGAAACAATATCTATCCTCAGTGCATAAACTGGCTTTTTGCAGCTCATTTGCTATGGAGAGATCCTATCTCTGCTGAGATACATGGGAGAGGTCCTCAGTCCTACCCCAAATGATCCCCCATGGGAGGCCTCACCCTCCCTGAGTACTGAATGTGGGGTGGGATGGGGAGATTTTGGGGGGAGTGGGAGGATGGGAGGGAGAGGGAACTGGGATTGGTATGTAAAATAATTTAATTTAAATTTTTAATTTAAATTTAAAAAATTTAAAAAGATACCAACTACAAAATTTAAAGAACAAAAAAGGGCAAGGGAGGGCTGAGTGAGGAGGAGGTCATCCAGGAAGGGAGGGGTGAGTGAGGGGGTCATCCAGGAAGGGAGGGGTGAGTGAGGGGGTCATCCAGGAAAGGGGGTGAGTGAGGGGGTCATCCAGGAAAGGGGGTGAGTGAGGGGGTTCATCCAGGAAGGGAGGGGTGAGTGAGGAGGAGGTCATCCAGGAAAGGGAGCGTTCATCCAGCAAAGTGCTTTCTGTGCAAGCCCCAGGGCTGAACTCATGCTCTGACCCAAAGTGCAGGGAGGGAAGAGACTTAAAGTTGCTCTCTAACACTTACATGTGTTTGCTAACATCCACTTGTATGCCATGCCTGCCTCTGTGTGTGTGTGTGTGTGTATGTGTATGTATGTATGTGTGTGTGTGCCTGTGTCTGTGTGTGCCTGTATCTGTGTGTGTGTGTGTGTGTGTGTGCCTGTGTCTGGTGTGTGTGTGCCTGTGTGTGTGTGTGTGTGTCTGTGTCTGTGTGTGTGTGTGTGCCTGTGTCTGTGTGTGTGTGTGTGTGTGTGTGCCTGTGTCTGTGTGTGTGTGCCTGTGTCTGTGTGTGTGTGTTCATCCCTGCATACACACAGAGAGAAAGAGAGTCCCTCCATGACGGCACATACATACACAAGGGGGGAGTCCCTCCGTGCCTGCACACGCGCGCACACACACAGAAAAAGGCAGGAACCCAATTCTGGTTCTCTTTTACTGCAAGTCCCAAATCTCCAGAATAGTTCACGCTTCACAAACCCTGAAAATTCCAGTGAGGTGGCAGCTGCTCCTCCAGGGCAGTATGTCTGGCTTCCCACAACCCAACAGTCAGTCCAGCAGGCCAACCCTCTCCTTGCTGAACTTCAGTTAAGGAAGCAAAGAGCTCAGCCGCCCTGAGATGAGATGCCCAGCACAGTTTTCTTCAAGGATGTCCTCTTCACAGAACCCTTCCATCTCTTTGCCAGTGCTTATTCTAGGGACCAAAAAAAAAAAAAAAAACAGTTTTTAATTATACTTTATTTTTATGGGATGAAGGTACTGCACAACATGGTCTTTTGTCAGAGATGTCAGAGAGCAAATCCATGGAGTTGTTTCCCTCTTTCCACTGAACTCAGGTCATAAGACTTAAGGCGAATGATTTTATACACTGAGCCACACCACAACATTCTTGGGATAGAGTTTTGGCTGTTGTTCCATTTTAAAGAAAAATCATAGGACAAGTTAGCTTCTCACTTTAGATTTTCCCGTGTATAGCATATATTGGTGCTTGATAGAAGATTTATATTAAGGCTGTCTTAGGGTTTCTATTGCTATGACAAAACATAGTGACCAAAAAGCAAGTTGGGGAGGGAAGTGTTTATTTGGATGACACTTAAGCATTGCTGTTCATCACTGAAGGAAGTCAGGACAGAAACTCTCGCAGAGCAGGAACCTGGAGGCAGTAGCTGATGCAGAGGCCATGGAGGAATGCTGCTTACTGGCTTGCTCCACATGGCTTGCTCAGCCTGTTTTCTTATAAAACCCAAGACCAGCTGCCCAAGGATGGCCACACCCACAATGGGCTGGACCCTTCTCCATTGACTGCTAATTGAGAAATTCAGCTTGTAGCTGAATCTCATGGAAGCATTTCTTCAACTGAGGCTCCTTCCTCTCTGATGACTCTAACTTGTGCCAAGTTGCCACACAAAACTAGCCAGTACAAGGGCCCTGTCACACATAAACACATTGACACTTTTCCTTTTTAATGAGTACATGTAACATTTTCCATCCGAAGGATAAGGAAAACTAATTTCTGAAATCTCAGAGTGATAAGGTCAGTATTGCCCAAATATTCAGGTCTGCCTGGCACCTTCTGGCCCCAAACTGGGAGAGAGTGCATGGAGACACATGAGCAGAGCCCAGATCACTGCAGGGACTCTAAGCGCCTTCACAGGTGCTTCATGTCTTACCTCTGCCCCAGTCACACGGTGCTTATCAGGGCCTCAAGGACTGAGAGAGCTTGGGCTGTGGGAGAGACAGGCGGTCCTAGCATCTGGCAACACCCTAGATGTGACTTTCGGCTTAGAAGAGTGTGCCAGGCTAGCTGACTCACCAATCTGGCATCCAAGCCAAATATTGTGAAGATGGGGCTAGGCTAGGCCCAGCCAAGTCTGCAGCTGCAAGGGAATGGGGGTCACTCCAGCCCTGCCTTTGCCTTCATCTTTGCCTTGCTACTTCCTGGTGTGTCTCTTCACAACTTCTGTAAACTTGGGAGTAACTTACACTGTCTCAAGGAGTGGTGCAATCGATGTACACCACAAGAAGATGTGGGAGTCCATGCATCTGGTCCTTATGGTGAATATGGTACCAGCAAATATCTGGGTGTGCCGAGCATTCCCAACACAGGAGGTTGGTTAATAAGCCCATCCCCATAGAATGCTCACAAAACACCTTGGTGTAGAGTGCCTAGTGAGGAGAGGAAAGATGCATGTGCTGTATTACTAAGTAAAGGCTCTGCAGAGTAGGATCTCTTCTTTGTAGTAAAAGTACTCTTGCTTGAACAGGTCCTTTTGTAGGCCAGGCCTGAAAGGCCAAGGTACAGGCTGGATGCACCACTCAGTGGTCAAACAATTAAGTTACAGTCAACCGAATGTTTACCACATCCCTCTCAGAAGGTCTGTTGGGGGCCCAACAGCCTTCAAATACAAAGGGAGTCATTTGCTCAGACAACTGGCTACTCAATGGGCAAGACCTCTCCCAGCTACTCCAGAGGCTCTAAGCACCAGAGTCCACAGGTGAACACCACGCTGGCGACCCAGTGACACCCCACCTTAAAACAACAAATAAAGCAAGCAGGATAATGGCACTCATCTGCTAAATGTTCCCCTCAGTTACCCTGGAGGCCCCACTTCTGATAGGAGCTACCTCTTTGAAGCTAGGATTTAGTTTGGACCCCTCCTCCAGCAAGAAAACACACACACACACACACACACACACAGAGAGAGAGAGAGAGAGAGAGAGAGAGAGAGAGAGAGAGAGAGAGAGAGAGAGAGTTTAGTCCAGGACAGTCTACCTTAAAACCAGCTATGTTTATGGTTTTGTTCCCACACACAAGTGGTTCATAATAGGAAGCTCATGGACCACTGAAGATGGAGCTGCACACAAGTCTAAGTGTGAAATTCCTCTGGAGGCAGTCTGTAGAGATAGGTCTGCCCACTGCAAAGCTGTCTACCCTCTCCCCAAAGTACCCTATAGAAGGGTATCTGCAGGGTGCAACTGTGGGAGGTTCCCAGGCAAGGCTGGGGTCCAACAGCTCTCCCCTGTGCATGGTAACTGCTCTTTTTAGCACCCACTATTACAGGCCTAGGGTTCCTTACAGACTATTTATCTTGATTCTTCCTTGTTGTGGGGAATCCATCAGAGAAGACTGCTTAAACCTGGATTTACACCAGTAGAAAGTCTTTATTAGCCAGTCAATGACTACTACAGGATCCCAGTGTAGCCCCTAGCCTTTCTCCGGGTGAGCTTTAAGGCACAAAAACCATGTTCTTGGTTGACATACTCCAATTAACAAGAACAGCTGGCCAGAAGTAGAACTACAGAAGCCAAAAGGTACAGTTAGTAGATTTAGAAACTTACCCAAAGCTTTGGGTTTTGATGGATTAGACCTTTGTTTTGGTTTTGGCAGGTTGTGCAGTCTACATGTTGAGTGTTTTGACCTGAATGGCACTTCTAAGGTCTCAGGGCCTACTAAGTCTGGGATCCTCTTACATCCCCAACCTCTCTGTTATGAATATATGCTTGTACCTTTGTGCTTTATACACAACAGGGTTTGGAACTCAAACATTCTTACTTTCTTTAATTATTACCTGTGTTTCCTATGGCAAATACATGTTTCTCTACTTCCTCAAAGAAATCAAAGCTATTGGCTGAGCCACCTCAACTCCCAGCTGCACTCCCCTATGGTGAATCCTTTTCTGCTCAGCTACCTCACTTCCTGTCTGTCTGTACAGACCTCCAGACCTCTATGGTTAGCTAGTAGCAAGCTCCGTTCTCTGACCTACAGACAGGCTTTCTTTGTACAGGCAAGATGTCACAACGCTCTTCCCTCTCCTTAGCCCATAGTCACCTCCCTACCTCACCCACTCTTGCCACAAACACCAGAGATTAAGGCTGCTCCCGAGGCTGTACCCCGCTTCCTCTCATCATGTTTTTGCTGCCTACCATGCCAAACCACCCACAAACACAGGTACTGGCACTCTTAGCATAGGATCTGACATATAAGGAAGCTCAATAAATGACAGTGACAAACGTATCACTCCAGGCCGGAGAAGTGACTCAGTCAGCAGAGTCCTTGCTTAGCAAGCACAAAACCTCTCAAACTCTATCCACCTCCCTCCTCCCCCTTCCCTTTTACATTCCTGACTTTCTCCAGGCATCCATTCATGTCATCTGTCAGTCAGTCAATAAACACTGGCTGAGCCTCTTGCTCTGCCTAATCCTGGGACTATGTAGTGAGAATTAATCCCTGAGATGAGGAAACTGGCAATGCAGTGACGTGTTGCTGACAACACCAGTGCACACAAGAACTCAGAAGCCATCCATTCTCTGCGGATTGACAGCTATGGAAATTTAGACTATTATCTGCTGTACTAGTTTTTTAAAATCACATGTACACCAGGCATGATAGTGCATAGTACTTGGGAGGCAGAGGCAGGAGGATCTCTGTGAGTTTGAAGCAGTCTTGTCTTCTAGGATAGCCAGGAGTACATAGAGAGACCCTGTCTCAAAAACCAAAAATAAATAAAACAGAAAACTTCATTTGTGTGTGTGTGTGTGTGTGTGTGCGCACACACACACACTCACACACACACACGCAAGCGTATGCCATGTGCAGAATGCTCTTGGAGGCCAGAGGGGTGTCTGTTCCCCTGGAGCTAGAGTTATAAGCAGTTGTGAGCCACCTGATATGAATTCTGGGAAACAAATTCTGGTTGAGCTGCAAGTACTCTCAGCTGATAAGCCATCCATCGAGCCTCTGCTGTAACATTTCAAAGAAGTAAAGACACTAACAAATCTGGCATCCAAACCCTCAACAACAAGATCTATGGAATTTTAACATTTCTCTTTTTCCTGCATTTTCATACTTTATAATGTATTTGAAATTATATATCTGTTACATGTCATTAAACTTCACATGGAGTATATCATACCTGCCTGAAGAGGTGGCTCAGCACTTAGGGACATTTGCTGCTCTTGCAGAGAACCATGGTTGGGTTCTCAGAACCCATGACAGGTGGTTCACAGTTGCCTGTAACTACAGCTCCAGAAGAGCTAATGGCCTTTTCTGGTATCTACATGAATTTGCACGCACACACACACACACACACACATACACACACAGTGTGGTGGTTTGAAACAAAATGGCCCCCAAATGGAGTGACATTATTAGGAGCTATGGCCTTGTTGGGGGAAGTGTGTCACTGTGGGGGTGGGCTTTGAGGTCTCTTTTGCTCAAGTTTCCCTCAATGTGACAGTCAACTTCCTGTTGCCTTAGCTGCTCCAGTACCACATCTGCCTGCATAACACCATACTCCCAGTCATGACGATAACGGACTGAACCTCTGAAATTGTAAGCAAGCCACACCCATTAAATGTTATCTTTATAAGAGTTGCCATGGTCATGGGTGTCTCTTCACAGCAATAAAAAAACTAACACATACACACACTGCATAAAATTAAAAATAAATCTTAAATGGGTCATACTCTATGTATGTGTTTTAATTTTTGTTTGGTTCAGTTTTTGAGATAGAGTCTTACTATGTAAACCTGGTCAATCTATAGACCAGGCTGGCTCACAGAGATCTATCTGTCTCTGCCTGCTGAATGCTGGGATTAAAGACATGCACCGCCATGCTAGGCTCATGTGTCATTTTTAATGAGTTGGGTTTGTTTGTTTGTTTGTTTTTGTTTTGTATCATATGCTGCATTTTCATTGCTCTGCAAATAAGTTTGGGGGTTTGTTTATTCTCTCTTCTTTTGACAGCTGGGGAGTTGGTTTTCAGGTATTCCCAAGTATGAACAATGTTGCCGCAAATACCTGCAATCCAGATATCTGTAAAACTCAAGTACTTTAAGCATGGCCAAATCAGCTTGTTCAAATTGAATATACCAATTTTTACTCTCACCAGTAAGCCTGTGGAAATCTATCTTCTATTGGTCTTGTATCTAAATGCCTGGTAGCATCACTGCTCCATCGCCAGTGTGAGGGGTATGAGATGGAAGGTATCTCCTGTGGTTTAACAGCCATTTCCTTGACTATTAATGGAGCTATCAGACTGATTTCCTTCTCCGTCTCAGTGCTCAGTGCCTTCCTATTATAGCACAGGGTTTCTTCACAAATGCAGGCACTAAGCTGCCAGTTTTCTGAGTGATGGCCACACTCAGTCCTTGTCTTGAGTCTTGTCTCCAGTTCTGTTTAACATTGCTTTACATGGGAGCCCCTAACTGAAGCCTGTAAAGTGGTACCCTCTCCTGTGTGGTTTATTTTTATATCCTGTTTAAGCAATATTTGGGGTCAGCCAAGATGGACCACTGATTAAGAACACTTGTTGTTCTTGAGGAGGAACCTGGGTTCAATTCTCAGCACCCACGTGGTGGTTCAAAATCATCCGGATCTTCAGTTACAGGGGACCTGATACCCTCTTCCGACAACTGCAAGCACCAAGCATGAATACAGTGCACATACATACATGCAGGCAAAATACTCACACGTAAAGTAAAATGAACAAATCTCAAAAGAAAAAAAGAAGAAACTCTTTTCTGCCAAACATTGTAAAGACCTCTCTACCATCTTTTAAAAACTTTAAATATTTACTTTTAAGATGTTTTGCCACATTTCACTTTTCCAAGCATTACTTTTTTATTTATATATTTTATGTGTCTGTGTGTGTGAGTGTGTGTATATGTATGTGTGTGTGTATGAGTGTGGGTGTATGTATATGTGTTTATGTATGAGTGTGTGTATGAGAGTGTGCATGTGTATATGAGTATGTGTGTATGAGTATGTGTATGTGTGTATGTATGAGTGTGAGTGTCTATGAATGTATGTATGAGTGTGTGTGTATGAGTGTGTGTGTGTGTGTATGAGTATGTGTGTATGAGGGTGAGTATGTATGAGTATGTGCATGTATGTGTGTGTGTATGTATGTGTGTGTGTATGAGTGTGGGTGTATGTATGAGTATGTGTTTATGTATGAGTGTGTGTATGAGAGTGTGCATGTGTATATGAGGGTGTGCATGTGTATATGAGTATGTGTGTATGAGTATGTGTATGTGTGTATGTATGAGTGTGAGTGTCTATGAATGTATGTATGAGTGGTGTATGAGTGTGTGTGTGTGTATGAGTATGTGTGTATGAGGGTGAGTATGTATGAGTATGTGCATGTATGTGTGTGTGTGTATGTATGAGTGTGTGTGTGTGTATGAGTATGTGTGTATGAGGGTATGTATGAGTATGTGCATGTATGTGTGTGTGTATGTATGAGTGTGTGAATGAGTGTGTGTACATGTGTGTATGAGTATGTATGTATATGAGTGTGTATGAGTGTGTGTGTGTTTTTGAGTGTATGGATGAGTATGTGTGTGTATGTGTATGTATAGGTGCTTGTGGAAGCCAGAGAGATTATTCTCTCACTGTGTGGGCTCCAGGTCATTGGGCTTGGCCATGAGTGCCTTTACTGACTGAGTCATTTCTCCAACCCTGCACAAACTATTTCTCAAAGTGATTTCTTTCCCTTGTGATTTGAAATCCCAGCTGCTGTCTATCTTTTGCATATATGCGTGGGTCTCTTGCAGGGCTCTCTGTTCTGTTTTACCACCCCACTCTCTAATTACTATTCCTCCATGATACCACTAAGTCTCATTAGTCTTGTAGATTAAGTCTTCTCCACCCCACTGCCTTGTGTTCTTTTCCAAAATTATCTGCTTGTTGATCTTCCTTGTGAATTTTAAGATCAGCTTGTCAAGTTCCATCCAAAACAACACTCCATTGAGATTTGGGTAGGATTCTAATTAGATTGCAGATTACCGGTAGCAGCATCACCAGGACGCTCAGTCTTCTAATCATTGAATCTTAATTGGATTGCAGACTGCTTGGGAAGTGTTTGTAGATGCCAAGTCTTCAGATCCATGAACATGTCTCCATTTATTTTTGGACTTCTTTTTAATTTCTCAGTGCTTTGTAGTTTCCTCCATTGAAAGTTTCATATCTCTGGCCTGTGAGATGGCTCAGCAGTAAAAGCCCCTGCCATCAAGTATGACAACTTACATTTGATCCCTGGGACCCACATGATGGAGAAAGGAAGTATCCATTCCCACAAACTGTCCTCTGACCACACACCCAGACACTGAAGTAGATAAACATGTAAAAGCACTAATAATTGATACTGTTATTTTTTCTTGGTACTGGAAAGATGAATCTGTGCTTAGGAGCACTGAGCTATTCTCATAGAGGCCCTAGGTTCAGTTCCCAGCACTCACATGATGGCTCACAGGCATCTGTAACTCCAGTTCCAGAAGGTCTGGAACCCTCTTCCGGCCTCTGCAGGCACCTGTACACACAGATGTGCACACATACACTCAGGAACAACCACATACACATAAAAGACCCAGTTTACTTGAACAAGACCACTTGATGACAATACTAGCTGATAGGCCAACATGGATAGGCAAAATTCCACAAGGTTACCCCTAGATGAAGAGCTCTGGGTGGTAAATGGCTCCTGAGAGAATCAGTGTACCCCCAGGAACAAACTCCCATATAGGCTGTCCAATGCCAAGTGCTCATTCCTGGATATAATATCTAAATGGACTCAGTAGGTTGTATACAAATGTGTGTATGAGTGTGTGTGTGCAACAGTAATAAAAGAAGTCATTAATTTGGGAGGAGAGAGGGGACTTGAGAGCTGAAGAGGGAGGATGAAATGTAGTAAATGCAGTGTTCATGTGTGAAGTTCTGAAAAAATTAAATTAAGAATAAATAATTTTAAAGAGAAATGCAAAATAATAAAAAATATAAGCATGCAGGGGGTTTTCATCAGGATTATAGGATCAATAAATCCAAAGCATATGTTTATTTTAAAGTATGGATGAGATAATTAACTGGGTAAAACCACACACATAAGAAAGAAAATTGCTGAGCCAGGCATTGGTGATGCACACCTTTAATCCCAGCACTTGGGAGGCAGAGGCTGGTAGATCTCTGTAAGTTCCAGGCCAGCCTGGTCTACAGAGCTAGTTCCAGGACAGGCTCCAAAGTTACAGAGAAGCCCTGTCTCCAAAAACAAAAAAAAACAAAAAAAAAAAAAAAAAAAAAAAAAAGGAAGGAAGGAAGAAAAATGTTAGTATTATACAAATTACACAGGGTTTCTCTACATAGCCCTAACTGTCATGGAACACACACTGTCGATCAGTTTGGCCTCAAACTCAGAGATCCCCCACCTCTGCCTCTGAGTGCTGGGATTAAAGGCGTGTACCACCAGCCTTAGATGTGTGTTCTTAATGAGCTCATAGGATTATTTTAAATCCATTTGTACATTCTGGTCATTTCAGTCACATATAAATGGTTATTTGCATATTTTGGTTTGCTAACCTTATTTGTTGTTGTTGTTGTTGTTGTTGCAAAACCCCTGCTGTTTCCTGGAGGACTCAGAATTTTATTCTCTTTTGTCTGTGGGTTGGAAACTAAATATTGTATTCTGATTCTCCAGCTTGTCCTTAGCTTTAAGCTTTAATTTTAATCCACTTTATAAAATCAAAAGCTCCATTTCCTTCCTCGGTTTGCTTATTTACTGGTGTGTGTGTGTGTGTGTGTGTGTGTGTGTGTGTGTGTGGCAGGACTCGGCATGGGGTGTTCTCCATCACTCTCTCCACCTTACAGTCTCTCACTTGAGGCTGAGGCTGAAGCTGGAGTTCACCAAGTCTGTTTGACTAGCAGCCAGCAAGCTCCAGGGTCCTCCTGATCCTGCCTCTGTTAATTCCGGCAGCTGAACTGACCTGCCCTTGGGGTTCTGACAGGATAAGCCCTCAGCTGCAGCCACTAAGAGTATCTCCTGCGCACAGTCCCTACAATCCCTTATAAAAGGTGGGCTTTGCCCACCTCTCTTTCCCCCTTCCTCCTCCACCCTGCCTGTTTCCAGAGGCTGCTCTCCCCCTCCCTCCTTTTCCTACTCCCTTCCCCCAGTAAAGACACCCTCCACATGAGCCCTGTCTCATGATAGTGTCTCTCTCCCCTCCCTACCATCCACCATTTTTTAAACAACAACATTGGTGCCTCAGGTGTGCTAGAACCCTAGAACCTGGTCCACAAATCCAACATTGGCATGATTGGTAAGCCCCCTTCTCTACCTCTGGTCATTTCCCACAAGTGAGGACTCATCTCCTGAATGTGATTTCTCACCTTTTGGCCTCATCAAGTCCTGGTACCAGGAAACCATGACCCTCTGTGGCTCAGAGTCCTTGGCCCTGTTCATTGCATGATGACAAGACAGCCTGTGCCTACTTATATGATTCTCTCTGAATTTCTGGGATGCTAGAAACTGCAGACTTTTGGATCTTACTTCTCTGCCTCACTCATAGAAAGTCCATCTACCTTTGCAGTCAGGCCTGGTCTCAATAGCTCTTAGATATCAATTCAAATGGCTGCTTCCTAGCACTCTATATCCCCATATTTTATGGGACTTTTGCAACATTCTGCCAGCAATCCAATAGATAAAAGGAGGTATCACCCTTCACCCTTTCATTCTGCTTCCCCCCCCCCCGCCCTCAGTAAACCTCTTACATTAACTCTGTTGTGTGCAGCATGTTTGCTTAGTGGCAGAGTCCACCAAAAGCTAATAACTTCACGCTGGGACCCTACCCACCTGCTCCACCCTCAATAGATCTGCTCTCTTCCACCTGCAACAAATCTGCTTTCTCGTTTGCTGATGGCTTTGCCTTCCATTCCATACAAACCATTGGGTCTCTGGTGGGGTTATCCACCTCTGACCATTTCCCTGGATGCAAGGCTTCCTTTCTGGAGCATAGTCCTTTCCTCACCATCTGGCCTTTCTTGAAGTCCTGGTACCAGGCAACTGTGTCTCTCTCGAGTTAAGAGCCCTTGGCCCTTGTTCTTGGATAACTACATACTGAAGAGCTCGTGCCTACTCAATCTGATACTCCTTGGGTTCCTGGGACGCCAGTGTATTCAGACCTTTAGATCTTCTTTACCTCACTCATTGTGCCCACTTGATCTCTCCTTGTCTCATCCTTGGGACCTGTGGCATGCACCTCCTCTCTCCCATTGGAATGTCTTTTGGAGACCCACTGACCACACCTTTCAAATCAAATCTGGCCTCAGTATTCCTTGAACCAGACAGTTGGGAACCAAGAAAGATCTTTTGTGTTGGTTTGGTTTTAGAACCCACAGAGATCCACCTGCCTCTGCCTCCTAAGTGCTGGAACTAAAGGCTTGTGACACCAGCACCCAGTAACTGAGAAAATTCTTCACTTTCTTTCTTTCTCATTGCTTCAAAACCTGCTTTTTACTGGATTGGGAACCCTATGGAAATGGATGCTATCCTTCCTGACCCCTCTCCCTGTTCTTTAACAACCACAACCTGCTTCATCAATGTCTTCTCTATGTATCCCCAATGATACATTCAAAAATCTCTGATCAAACAACTAATCAGCTATTGTTACAGGACTATAACTGTTGGCCACAGAGCTGGAGGCACAGGATTACGAGACATGTCCAGGTGGTGGGGCCAACAGCACCTCAGAAATACCTACGTTCCCCCAGAATCAGAAAAGATACTCACAGAGCATATTTTATTGTAAGTCTTTACTATTCTTTTATTTAAAAAGCACTAACTCTGTAATGACTCCCTCAGTAGTCAACCACCTGCATCTCCTGGTAAATTGGACAGAGAGAGGGTGTCCAGGTGATGCTGTGGTGATGGGAAAGGACCAGGTGCTTTAAGGTTTATGTAAAGGTAAGAGAGCTTAATTGGTGATAAGGAAAAGTGACTTCAGACATTTAAGAGTCAAACACCTTCCAGATTTCTCTCACTGTGCTAATCGATGGGATTATGATAAACTAATAATCGGAGACTACTTACCACTATACTACCTTTCCTGTAATGTGGATTTCAGTACAGATTACAAACAGTGGGAATGCTAATGTGTCTAAAACTTAATCTTTTCACAAACTCAAAAAAGAGGGATGTTGGTATTCAGGCATCTGTACTGGCAGGCCCTTAGGGTCCTGATAGGATACACCCTCAGCTGCAGACACTTACAAGTACCTCCTGTGCACATTCACTATATTCCATTATATAAGGTGGGCCCTACCCACTTCCTGTTTCCTTCCCTCTCTCGTCTCTCTCCTCCTTTCTCTCTCTCCCTCCCTTTCCTCCCCTCTGCCCCTTCTGTCTCCAGAGGCTGATCTCCACCTCCCCCACTTTTTTTCTAGTCCCTTCCCCCAGTAAAGAAACTCTCCAAGTGAGTCCTGTCACATGATGCTCTCTCTCTTCCTCTCTCCCTCTCTCTCTCTCTCTCTCTCCATTTTTAAACAGCAGCCTCTCCAGTGCTGGATTATAGGGGCATACCCAAGGTGCTAGGGAGTCAACCTGGGATCCTCAGTTTCTTAGGTATCAAAGGCATCCCTAATCTTTCATTGTCTGAATCAGTGCTTTAAATAACTTTACAGCAGACTGAGGGGGCAGGCCACAATCATAGGGAAAACAGAGGATACAGAGAGGGAATAGCCTAAAACAGCATAAAATTATAAAATTATTTAGCTGTGAATTGTATTAATGTAGGGATATGTTTAGTTATTTTGTATCATTTAATGCTACTGTTCTCGAGTTGTCAATAAAGTGCCTGGTGTTTATAGTTTCTACTGTATGTTCACTCTGCTCCTGGAGACTGCTTCAAGACACAAACCCAGTGCAGGCAGGAGCTGTCTCCAGTCACCACTTATTATCTGCAATAAGGAAGTTGATAGTCAGACACAATAGATCACACCTGTAAACCCAGCGCTTAAAAGGCAGAGGGAGGAAGATGGAAAGTTACAGGCTATCCTAGGCTACACAGCTAGCACAGTCTATAAATAGTCAGGTGCCATGACCAAAACTGAGATAGGGAGAGAAGTGGAGGAGAGGGGAAAGTAAATAATCTAAAGTAAAAAGTACTCGATACCAGAGTAACAACAAAATAATAGGTGTGGAGAGCTGAAAGTGTTTGCTTTAGGGATTAGGAATGGGTGGTGTGAGATGACACAGTACCTCTGATGCAAGCGATTACTCTCCAAGCTTATCAGCTTCACATAACAGTAATCATTTGTTAATCATCCGTAGGTTTCTATTTGTCAGAATCTGGAAGCATTTCTTCCTAGTTCTGATTCAGAAGTTTCCTGTGGTTAGTGACGGGACCCTGGGGACCATCAGTGAAATGGCTAATCTGCCTTCTAGCCTAAGACCTGGGGGCCTCAAACTTTGAGATCCTCCTGCCTCTGTCTCTCTAGTGGCAGGATCAGAGATGTGCACCACTACACCTGGCTAATTTTTATTCTTGGCCCAGCAGAGGCTGTACTTTATATAAATGATGCTTAATCTTAAAGTCTATGCTTAATCTTAAATTCTGACTCTAAATTAATCCTTCTCTTTATATTAAAGTGTTAATTTCTAAACCTCCCCCTTGTTTCGGTAATTCTGTGTGAGTATTGTACAGTGTGTGCTAATTTTTTCTATAACCAAAGTCACTCCCTTGATTCCTAGTTGATTATCTCATCTATCTGTTTTTACTTATGCCTCCATTCATGTTGGTTATTTCCAAATGGATTCTAAATCTTCATTTGCCTTTTTTGCCTTTCTAATGATCATGTTTAACTTTTTATAGACTGTCATAAAATCAACCTAATCTGAAGTAGGTTCATATTCCAAATGTTGGTTTGGGGATTTGGTTTCTTTTAAGCATCAAATTATTTTTCATACATTTTTATTATAATTTCACAGTGAGTTGAAAGATTTTCTCTCAGAAAATATGTATTCATTGTACATGAACATAAAGAAGTTAACCCTTACTGGGAAATCTACTTATTGGTTTTATGAGACTTGACTTATTAGACTTGGGAAGAAGAAATTCAGGCATGTTTCTGTTTCCTGAACTTTCTGTGATGACCTTTGTCAGTGGAGCCCATCTTCTGTCTCCTAGCAGGTCCTTTCCTACTCTCCTCCAACAGTGGAATCAGCAAAGAGTGCAAACCAGAGACACCTTGCCAGTCCCCATTAACAAGATTTGAACAGAATAAAACAACTTAAGACAGCCCATCACATGGGCTTCCAAGGCTGGAAGGTGCTGTAAGAAAAATTTCCTTCTGCCGGTCAGCTGAGGTCGGAGTCTTGGAGACTGCAGCAAGAACTGAGTCCCTCTGCCTGGATCAACAGCCTTGAAGACATCTGTATCTATTGTACTGCCCTGGAGCACCTGTGTGAAGATATTTTATAGCTGTTTCCTTCAAGTTAAAACAGTCACTGCAGGAAGGAGAGAGGCTCACAGGACTCCAGGGCTGATTGATGGGCAGCACAGACAGCAAGGCTTCTCCCTAAAGTTAACAAAAGCCACCGACAGCTGAGGAGAGGAGGCTAGTGGATCAGAGCGAGCTGGGACATAGCTGCTGTATGAGTAATTAATTCCTCACCGATGTCCCCACCCCCACCCCTGTGTGCAGCCCATTGAACTCACCCATTCACCAGGCTTCCTCTCTTTCTGATATGCCTTACCAGGGGGTGGAGAGGTGTTTGTTCATGTTTCCTCAGGCAATGTCACACAACAATGTGATCTTGCAAATTTATGAGACTTCAGATGTTCTTGACTTGGTGGAGGTTCTCATTTCTCAGAAAATTAATGTTTGAAGTTACCTACCAATCATGACATTGCATTCATGGTATTAAAATTTTATCTGAGTGCCTTCCAGTATTCCAGCTCAACACCAAATCCCAATGGTTGAGGGGATCAGGTCATGTGGTGAGCTATATAGTCACAAGTCTGAACCTGAGATTTGTCTCCTGGGGCCATGCTGGCATCAGCAGAGCTGAGACAACTGTTGACCAATCAGTATTTTTTTCTATTTTCCAAATAAGTTACAAAATCATGGAGTTTGTTATGACCTTTTCATACACATACAACATTGTACTTTGCTCATGTTACCCCTCCAGGGATTTTTCACACTAACTCTCTCAAACTGGGATCCTAGGCCTAGTAGAGACCAAATCTTGTCACAGCACTTTGGGCCTCCACCCCTCAGGAACATGAGGTCATCCCAGCTTCACTCAGGCAGAGGCATGGCTTGGCTCAGCAGCAGTGGGCAGTGGGCTTTCATCTTCACACCCTCACATACCTTGTGTGCCTGGTGACCATGACAGCGGAGCTTTCCCCTCCTGGCCTCCTATGACAGGTAGAGGGAGTTTCGCCCAGCCCTGGCTTGAAGGAGCCTTCCTGTTCCCTTTTTCTTGCATGGAGCACCCCAGCTGCACTTAGCAAGAGCTGCACCTCTGGAGGCCCCTGGTGCTTCTAGACTCTGAGGCCAGCAAAGCCTTTTTTATCTGCTTCCAGTACACACAAATATCCATTTTGATCTACACACTACATCTTTTAGTTTGTCTTTTGTTGCTTTTGGTGTAACGTGGGTAACGTGGGGGGGATGTGTGTGTGCATGTGCATGTCTGTGAGTGCAAGTCAGAGGAAAGCTTTTGAAAGTTCTCACCTTTCACCTTAAGCTGGCTATCTCTGGTTTCTGCCACACTGCATACTCTAGGCTAGCCCTTGAGCTTTCAGACAGTTGTCTCTACCTCCCATCTCACGGTAGGAATGCTGACATTGCAAATGTGTATCAGTGGGTCTAGCTTTTCACATGAGTTGCTGGGATGGACTTGTTCAGCTAGCGCCTTTCCTGTCCAGCCATCTCCCTAGCCCTCTGTTGGGGGGGGGGGGGATTACCAGGTGAATTCACTAATACCAACTTGACTACAAAGGAAGGACTGACGTGTGTAGTTGTCGCATCAGTAGGGAAGCCCCATGTTGTCTTTTACTAAATGTAGAAGAGGATCTCTTACAAAGCTTCAGGAGTTTTAACACATGAACACTAGCAGAGGGCGGCAGCTTTCAGTGGAATATACTTCAGGACAGAGGAGATGCAGGCATTGTGCCCCGCCCCCCACAACCACCCCCACCCTCACTCCACCCACCCACCCCCGCCCCCCGCCATCCCCGACCCACTCACACCAGCGTGCACACCAACACACAGCAGTGAGAGTCACAGCGTGCAGACCAGGCCTCTCAGCCAGCCCCTCTTTCTCTTGCCTTCCTTGGAGCAAAGCAAGACAGAGAGGGTCACAGGAGACAGAGACTGGGGCTGGAAGTGTGACTCACTTTAGCAGTTACAGGGTAGCGCCTCCCCCTGGCGGCCACAAGAGGAATCTGCGGCGCTCTCAGACAAAGAAAAACATTCGTATGGAGCCAAGATTCCTATACCCCCAACCCTGCAGGTCTGGGACCTGAGAAAACAACACAGGCAGCCTGAAGGTCCACTTAACCCAGGGTCCTCCCTTTGGCACAGGTTCCATACACTAACGCAGCTCAGGCCCTATTGGCTCTTCTGAGCATCTGCTGTAGAGGCCTCATGATCTAAAGCAGCCATTCTCAACATGTGGGTCACCACTCCTTTCACAGGGGGTTGCCTAAGACCATTGGAAAGCATGTGCATTAAGATGCATACCATATAAAGTAGCAAAAAAGTAATGGGGGTCACCACAGCATGAGGAACTGTATTTATTAAAGCATCACCTTTAGGAAGGCTGAGGAGCACTGATCTAGAGTACTTATTTTTATGTGTTTTGCCTGCATGTATGTGAGTGTATCACATGTGTCCCTGGTGCCCAAGGAGCTCAGAAAAGGGACTTAGATTCCTCACAAGTGGAGTTACAGATGGTTGCTTAGCTACCTTGAGGGTGCTGGGAACCAAACCCAGGTCCTCTGGAAGCCTGAGCAGTCTTTCCAGCCTCAACAGGCTGCTGAGGGATTAGGATCAAATAGGGAGACCCAGATAACCCAGAAGCTTCTCTACATTTAGTCTTAGAGGCCACCCATCTAAGCCCTTCCCTGAGTCCTACAGGCCTGTTAGCTCTTCGGGGTCTCGGGCAGCAGAGATGAAGGGAATTTTTTGAGGACCAGGCCCAAATGGTATGGTATGCACAAGAAGAAGCCCTCCATGGGGGCCAAAGAGCACAGGCACACACACTGCTGGTGTTCCTGGCAAGTGCTTACGGTCTCCCTGTGTGGCCACAGACCTGGACGCTGGGAACACAGGTGCAGTCTGGGGCTCCTGCCCAGCATGCCACCCAAACACCACCAACCTGTGCTTAGGCAGACCAAGGTTGTAGGTGTGTGTTCTGTGTTTTTGTTTGGGAGGAAGGGCACAGCACCCAGGGAAGCCCATGGCCATGCAACTAAGTAACCAGCAAAAGGGACCACAGGTCAAGTCTGCCTGGGAGAGCTGACTTAGCTGTCAGAAGTGAGGCTGCTAGCTGGACAGCTGAATATAACCTCACTGGGTCATTGAAAGTGTTTTCCCTTAACACCCATTACCACACACAAACACAGAGTGTCTGTTCTCTACACTGAGCCCAGGGACAAGAAAACAATCCCCCAGGTCCATGTCCGGGTGACATTCACAGGAAGACTGGGTACTTTCCTGTAGAATATAAGCAACTTCACAGGACATCAACCTCAGACAAGGCTGTGCCAGATCTAGACAAAAACAAGCTTGAACGAACCTGCTCAGCCCTTCCTGACCACCCCACCCCCTACCACTGGGGGTGCCCCAGGCTGTGTTCCCCTTTGATACAAGGAGCAACAAACCAGTGCGTAGTGTGCTTCCCAGCAGGTAGGTTCCTACTGGTCTCAGGGTATAAGTCATCAATAGTGATGATCTACAAGTCAGTCTGAGGAAAATAAGGAGACATGGGGAAAGATCATGCCAGGTAGGCAGAAAAGGAATGCAAAGGCTCCAGGGTAGGAATATGATTGGCATGTTTGCAAAACAGCAAGGTCATGAAAGATGAGTTAAGCCGCGGCTGGATGGTATCAGCTGTGCTGTGTGGCAGACACAGAGAGCATTTGATATGTTCTAGGAAGCAAGACTAATGCACTGTGTGCGTACAGGAAGAGTTCTCACTGCCTGTCACCAGAGGCTCTTAGTAAAGTCTCCACTGTCCCTGAGCCATGCTGAGCCACCAACAAGGACATTTTTCTTAAAACGATCAAAGCTTGAATGGAGCCTCTTTTTTGAACAAGCTTCATTGAAAAGAACTCCACTTGCTTGAAATGATTCTTTTCATGTTATCACAAAGCATCAGACAATAGATACCAACCCCAGAGCTTTCAGGGTGGCCCTGCCAACTTGCCCTCTGATATACAAGGTCTCTAATACCCAAGGAAAGCCTGTCCCTTTGGTTCAGTTCTAACAGGACAAACCAGGCAGCCATCTGTGTGGTCCAATATGATTTAGTAGTGAGCTAATTTCATCACCAGCTGCAGCTCATGCCAGAAAGAACACTGAAGACCAATGGCACCATAAACTGGAAATTCCCAGCAGCGGCTCAAGGCTACCAAGTGCACGTGTGGCCACAAACTGTGCCAACACAGAGCTCTAAGTTACCCAGCTGTCTTGGGGAGCCTGGTGCCCACTGAGCAAGGGTGGGCTGAAACCAGCCAAGCATTGCTTCAGAGCTGGCATTTAACAGGGCAAAGTCAACTTT
This sequence comes from Phodopus roborovskii, assembly GCF_943737965.1. Taxonomy (NCBI): domain Eukaryota; kingdom Metazoa; phylum Chordata; class Mammalia; order Rodentia; family Cricetidae; genus Phodopus; species Phodopus roborovskii. The sequence goes on along the minus strand of NW_026126469.1, from coordinate 7,020,272 downwards.
TGCTTTTTGTCTCTGTGGTGATATATCATTTATGATTTAATAAAGACTGCCTGAAGTATCAAAATGCAAAGCCAGCCACACTAGTTAGCTATAGGAGCTATAGGTGTCACTCACCTTTAATCCCAGGACTCAGGATGGAACTGAGTTCAAGGACACCCAGGGCTACACGTGAGTGAATCTTTCTAAAAGAGAAACAGAGCTCACCTTTAATCCCAGCACTAGGGAGGTGTATAAAGACAAGGGTCCCGTGTCTCAGGCTACATTGTGAAATTTAGTCTCCAGCCATGCTGAGGAGAGGCAGCAGTCTGAGGCTTGGTGAGAGCTCGAGGAGACAGGATCAGCCCTTTCAGCCTGAGCTAGAGATAAGAGCTAGAGTCTGGCTGCTTTGCTTTTCTGAACTTCAGCTTGAAGCTTGAACCCCAATATCAGTCTTTGGGTCTTTTATTTTTTGTCTTACATGTCTCTGCATGTCTGGAAATCTCTAAATTCAATTTAAGGCTCATTGAAATTAACAAAATCAGACCCATTATGATGGTACACACTCCAATCCTAGCACTCAGGAGAAATAAGCAGGTAGATCTCCATGAGTTCAAGGCCAGGCTGGTCTACATAGAAAGAAAGATAAATAGGTAAAATCAAATGCAGCCTAATCTGTGGAGACAGTAAGCCCTGGTCTGAGACAAACCCTAAGGGTTGTGAGCAGCTTGCTGTCTTGCACCCTATTATCAGAGTGAATCGTGGGAGTGTCTTAAACAGGAGCCCTGGTTCAGGCTTGTAGGTTAAGAAGCTTACTCTAATAGAAGATGCTGGTAGATTTTGCCCAGACATCCATCTCCACTTCTTCCTGAAGCCCCTTTATTTTGTTTTCGAAAATTCATACTTCATCGGGTGCTAGATACAGTAGTGAGCACCTGTAATCCAGGGAGGGGAAGCAGGAGGTTAGTAGTCCACAGCCAGCCTCATCCACATAAACAGTCTGAGGACATCTCAAAAGAATAAAGGGATGGGGAAACCCACAGAATCAGCTGACCCGAGCTAATGAGAGATCACTGACTCAGGTCTGACAAATGGGGAACCTGCATAAGACTGCACTAGACTCCCTTAATATACGTGACAATATGAGGCCACTGGCAGTGGGTCCCAGATCTAACTCTAATGCACAAACTGACTTAGTGGAGCCCATGCTATATGGAGAGATACCTTGCCCAGCCGAGACATGGATGTGAGGGTAGAGAGGTGTCTTGGTTCTGCCTTAATGAGATGATGAGAAAGACTTAGTAGACTTCCTAGGGGAGGCCCTACACTCTTCTTGGAGCAGATGTGAGATGCAGCAGGAGAGGGGGGTAGCTGGAGGAGAGAATGGAGGGAAACTGGGATTGGAATGTAAAAAATAAATTAATAAATGTTTAAAAAAAAGAAAAGGAGAAAGGAGATCAGGGAGGAGAAAGAGGAAGGAGAAGAAAGGAAGGAAAGGAGGGAGGAAGGGAGGGAGAGGGAGGAAGATCCAAAAGGTGATGTCACTCGCCACACAAGCCAGACCCACCTTACATAAAGATGGAAAGGGAAAATGCCACGAAGTTGTCCTCTGACCTGTACATGAGCACCATGACTCATACACCACTTACACATCACATACACACTACACACACATCACATATACATGTCACATGTACACCACATACACATCTCATACACATATCACATAACACATCACACACACCACACCACACATACATCTCATACACACCACACTCACATACACACTATACACACATGCCACATACATATCTCACATACACACATCACATACACACCACATACACATCACACACACACCACATACATACCATACTTGTAGATACCACATACATAACATACAAATCCCATACATACACACCCCAGGGTAGAGTGGTAGAGTGCTTTCCTGGCATGTACTGGGTCCTCGGTTCAATATCCAGTACTGCAAAATATAAAGACTAAAAATCCATAAAGGTCAAACATGGTAGCACATGTCATTAAAACTAGTACTCAGGAAGCAGAGGCAGGTGAATTTCTGTGGTTCCCATAGAGATGTCCCTGCCAGCCAGGACACACAGTGAAACTTCATCTCCAAAATAAGCATGCTGGAAGATGGCTCAGCAATGGCTACTCTTTTTTATTATTCTTTTATTTTATGCGTGTGAATGTTTTGTTTGTATGCATATATGTACACCATGTGCATGCCTGCTGCCTGAAAAGGCAGAAGAGGGTGTCAGATCCCATGGAACTGGAGTTCTGGATAGTTGTGAGCTACCATGTGGGTCCTGGAACCTGAACCCAGTCCTCTGCAGGAGCAACAAGTGCTCCTAACCACTGAGCCATCTTTCAAGCCCCTGTACTAGCTGCACTTCTAGAAGACCCAGCTTTGGTTCCCAGCCCCCACAGAGCAGCGAATAACTGTCTGTAACTCCAGTTTCCGAAGATCCAATGTCCTCTTCTGGCCTCTGTGGGCACCAACATGTATGTGGTGTGTGTGTGTGTGTGTGTGTGTGTGTGTGTGTGTGTGTGTGTGTGTGATGTATACACACTCATGCACACACATATGATGGGAGATGCCATTATGTATATATGTTTCTCATACTGGTTAATAATAAAGCACTGTTGGCCAATAGGAAAGGAAGATAGGAGGGACTAGGAGACAAGGAGGAAATAGGAAGTAGGAAGGAGGGGTCAAGATGGAGAGCATGGAGAGACCCGGGAGACCAGACGCCTGCCTCACTCCCTGGTAAGGAGACCACGTGGAAATACATAGAAATGGGTTAATACTTAAGACAGAGCTAGCCTATAAGAAACAAATAATGGGCCAACAGCATTATATCAAATACAGAGTTTCTGTGTGTTATTTGGGGCGGCGTGGCGGCAGGACAAGACCAGGTGGCGGGCGGAAAAACCGTACTCGTTACACACATACATATATATATATGTGTGTGTGTGTGTGTGTGTGTGTGTATGTATGTATGTGTGTGTATACATATACACATATTCAGGCCAAACATACAGATAAAACAAAAATAATCTTTTTTAATTCCATAAAAAATTGGTGGAGGGGTGTAATGCAGCTCAAGGGAGGAATGCTTGCCTTGCATGTGCAAAAACCCTGGGTATCTTTAGCACCAACATTTTAAAAAACAAAATACAGTACCCACAGAACCAACTCACAGGGCCTCACAGAGATTAAATCAACAACCAGCAAGCCTACATGGGACTACACATATGTCACAGCTGTGTAGCTTGGTCTTGTGGAACTCCTAATTGTGGGCTGTCTGTGACTGTTTTGCTTGCTTTGGGGACCCTTTCCCTCATCCAGCTTTAATGTAAGGGAGGTGCCTAGTCTTGCTGCAACTTGATGTGCTATGTTTGATTGATATCCGTGGGAGGCCTGCCCTTTTCTGAATAGAAATAGAGGGGAGTAGATGGAGGGACAGCGGGGAGGAGTGGGAGAGGGACTGGGAGGAGAGGAGAGAGGAGAAACTGCAGTTGGGATGTATTAGTAATAATAATAAAATACAACAATAAAAGGTGAAAGTGGAGAACAATTCTGTCTATGCCCATAAATAAACAATCCCCAGGCACTTCTGGGAGGAGGAAGTAATTCAGATCAAGACTGAGGCTCAGGCCCATCCCACCCACAGCTTCTGTCCGTACCTCCTCATTCTGACAAAGGGAATGATTTCATCCTGGGAGGGTGAAGCTAAGGGTGTTGACACTCACATACCAAGCTACATGAGGGCAAATGGATCAATTAGGAGTTAGAAGTTGAATACAGAGACATGCCCCATCCCAGCCTCTTTCCCTACCTCTCCAACTTTAGGAACCAGTTCCCAGTTCCCCAAGGGGGCACACTGGAAGAGGCTGTTGTCAGCCCAGGGAGAAAGCCATACAGATTGTGAAATTCATACTCCCCATGAAGCAGTCAGGGCTCAGGGCTCAGCCTGCCATGCTTGCAAACAAGCACGCACACACACACACACACACACACACACACACACACACACACACACACACACACACACTATCAGAGAAACCAGCTCTGTGGATGAAAACCAGACATCCCCAGAAAGCAGAGGAAAAGTACAGAGGAAAGTGGCAGAAGTCACTGTTTTGAGCCCTTGGTTGCCTTCTATATTTTTACTTTATTTACATGTATGGATGTTTTACTTATATCTCCGTGCACCACCTCCAATGCCAGAGAGGGCATTGGATCCCCCTGGAACTCCAGTTACAGATCTTGAGCTGCTCTGCAGGCTTCAAGAAGAGACTAGCACTTGCGTCAGTAACTGGGAAGAGAGGAACAGTGTGGACAGGTATCATCTAATCCAGGAGGTGGAAGGAAGCTAGATCCTCCTTTCTTGAGCTAAGATAAGTCTTACCTTAGATGCTGGAGTTCCTGCTTCTCAGACCTTTGGACTTGGACCAAATGACAGTCCAGGTCTGTTGGGGCCCTAGCTTACATACAGATGGCAGATGGTAAGGCTTTGCAATTTCCAAAATGAGTTGAGACAATCCATACTACCTTATCATTTATGTATGTATTATGTGTGTTAACATGTATATGTAGCTCCCTAATGTAAGCTTCATACAAGGCAGAATCAACTAGATACAGTGACCAATGTAGGGGATAAGGGTGAGGTACCAGGCAAGTCCAAGGACACCCTGCTTTATGGCTCAGACAGCCAGTCTGTCCTTCCTCACCAATGCCCTCTTCCTCTCAGCTTGTAGACTTTTCTTGCACTGGTTCAGACCTTCTAGCCATTCAACAGCATTTATATATCCAGTATCCACCTGGTATATGGGACCTGCCAGCCAAGGAGCACAGAATGCTGAGCCTTCATTCAAAGGGAGGTCAGTGAGCATTTTCTTAAGACCAGGATAAAATGTTGCCCACAGTGTTATGGGAAAGGGCCTGTCATTTCTCAAACACTGCCCAAAACATCAATTCTCCTGGGATGTGTAAGCCCTGAGCAAATACATTTTTAAGAGCCCTTGTCAACAAAGACACTTTGCATTTAAAATGCATTGCAAAATACCGCTGACCCTCACTAAACTGAGATGCTCATATGGTTGTTTATCGCCAGGTCAACGCACATGGAGATTCTCCACACCCATAGATACCATCTCTCAGTACAGCCCAGAAACCATCTATCTCTTCATACTATTTGTGAGCAACTGGATGACTTCATAAGTCTCAGATCACAAGGCTGATATTTCTCACAAATGATCTGGCTCTTCTGAGGATGTTCACACTAAAACAACGTAGATCTTCAGGTCTCTGTAGTTCCTTAAGACAATGCCTTTAATACTGGCTCCATCATTACTCATGATGTTGTACCATCCACTGTACAGCAACGGTGCTGACTCACAGAGATTCTCTCCAAGGCTTTCTTGATAAAGATCATGAATGTGAGTAGGCAAAGGTGTGTGTGTGTATGTGTGTGTATTATGTATATATGAATATGTGTGTGTATGAACAATGATTTGTTTTCCTTCTTTCTTTCTTTCATTCAGGTTTTTCAAGACAGAGTTTCTCTGTATAGTCCTGGGTGTCCTGGAGCTAGCTCTGTAGACCAGACTGGCCTCAAACTCTCAGAAATCCTCCTGCCTCTGCCTTCCAAGTGCTGGGACTAAAGAGGTACAACAACAACACCCAGTTTGACTTGTTTTTTTTTTTTATTACACTGTTTGTTACCAGAAATTTTTGTCCAACTGTGCACAACTCCTCTGGCAATCTTTGGCAATAGCCAGTGGCCCTTAGAATGGAATCTCCCATCCTGTGGACCAGGCACCAGCTTCCAAACACCATTAACAGGAAGGATTGGCCAAGGCACTCAAGGACAGTAGGAACAACAGCATCTTTTGGGCTTGCCTACTTGTCAAGTTAAGTAAGGACAATTGTAGTGGAAGTCCCTAAGATTGTAGAGCTTGTTCTGAGAACACTTAGAGGAGACAGATGAGCCACCTCCAGAGGACTGCCTGCCACTTAGTGTGAAGACTGCAGGGGCAGGACTAATGCCCTAGTGCCATTGTCATGATGGGGCACTCATAGATGCTGCCTCACCAGCTGCTCTCAGATATCACAGATGAAGGCAATGATTTTGGTTACAGCCCCAGTGGGGAAGAGCTGGCACATGAACATACAGTCAACTCTAAATGTTCTCAGTGAACCATTTATATCCTAGAGCCTGGAAACTGGGGTACCCCGATCATGTGCTCCCACAAGAGAAATATGCTCACCAATGGGAGCAATCTACCCACTAGCTGTCCTCCTAGAAGTTCAGACTAAGCCAGAGGTGTGCTTTCATCGTAAACCTGAGACAGAAGTCAGAGAATAGCATGAGAGAGTAGCAAGGCCCAGGTTCCACTTGGGTTCTGATGCTGACCCAGCATCTGCCACAAGGGCAGCTCTAGCTGCTCTTAGTCATCAGAGATAAGTTTTAGGAAAAAGCCTCCTGGGGACCAGGAGACCCATACACCCAACTCTGGTTCAATCTCTAGCACAGCCAGTGTTAGCAGCAAAGGGGAGTCTAGAATGTTCTAAGAGAAACATTCTAATGTATCAGACTCTAAGGCCAGCCCAGGCAGTGACCTGCCTGTCCACATGTAAGGATGGTACTGACCCAGGCAGAGTCTTCTCTGAACTCTGAGCTTTTGGGTCTGTTTGTTGTCCTGGTGTAAATGTATATAACTTTCCAATCCTCCTCAGGCTGCCCAGGGCTCTGCTTTCAGTGTCTAAAGCTTAGAGATCAACAGAGAATTGAATTCAGGCATCACTTCCTGTCCTAATTCTCCCAGCTAGGAGTGCTTCTCCTCCCTCATCTGTCCTCACATGACACTTATGCACAAAGCAGACAGACCTCTAACCAGCTAAACAACAACCCAAACTTAAGGTATGTACTGAGCAAAGCCTTGACCAGTGTGAAGATGGAGAGTGGAATCCAGAAAATAAGGAAGACCCTCAGGAGGGGACAGGAATCAGTGGCCCCACATTGAGGAGTCCTGGCATATGAGAAACCAAGGTCTTAGGGTGCCTCCACTTCCACTGCCCTCAAAAAAATAAATAAATAAAAGATGAGCTCTTGATTCCTTGGACATAGTCCCTAGGGTGACTGCCTGGCTCATAATGCCCCCATTTCCTATCACCCACATTCCATTCTCTCACAAAGGTCTCTGGCAGCCATGGTTTTCCTGCATGACTGCATCCACTGGCCAAATCCTATCTTCAGGTATTAGGAGTAGATGCCTCCTCCCCTCAGGACACCGTCGGACAGACAGACAGCAGGCTCAAGCCCAAGGGAACAAGGTAGTCACAGCGTGCACACTGCAGCAGCGGTGGTAACAATCCTCTGCCGAAGGCCTTCAAAGGTGCCCTAACAACCAAGAACAGGCAGAACACGTTCTCTTTTTACATATAACAAAATGTAACAGATAAAAAACCAACATGTGGGAGTTGGACAAGACAAGGAAAAGAGCCCAAGAGAAGGCACAAGAATCAAACTCCATTCATTCGCATATTCAAGAATCCCATAAAAACACTAACTTAGAAGCCATGATATATACACAGAGAACATGGTACAGACCCGTGCAGGCCCTGTGCATGCTGCCTCAGCCTCTGTGAGTTCATATGAGCTTTGCTTGTTGTGGTTTAGAGGACCTTGCTTTCTTGGTCTCTTCAATCTCCTCAGACCCTTAACTCTTTCTGCCTCCTCTCTCACAGGGTACCCTGAGTCCCGAGGGAAGGGATTGGATGGAGACATGTCTTTTAAAGCTGAGTGTTCCAAGGTATCTCACTCTGAATAATGTTCCTGTATTTGGTCCCATTTGCTGCAAGAGGAGGTGTCTCTTGATGGCTGAGCAAGGCACTGATAGCAGAATATCATTAGGAGTCATTTTATTGCTACAGTTTTGTTTTGTTTTGTTTAGAACAATAGTGTTTGGTTTTCCCCCTAGTCCCTGGGCTATTTAATTCTTGGTCAGTCAAGCAGTGTTTGATATGAATTCCATCTCATAAAGTGACCTTAAGTCAGATCAGACATATAGTTATTGTAATTATTCCCACAAGCTCTGTGCCACCATTGTACTAGCATATTCTGCAGTCAGGACACCATTGGAGATCAGAGAGTCTGTGGCTGTGTTGGTGTTTCCATTTCTCTTTTGGTAGCATGCAGAGTACCTTCCTGTACCAAAGACACTAGAATATAGGGGTGAAGGCTTTGTGCCAGTACCAACACAACTTCTCCATGTTCAACGAGTTGTATAGGCATTGTCTTCATCAATGGAGACTTACTGTCAGCTTATGGAGAGCACCTATAGTCTTGGCAACAGTCTGGAGTGTTTGATGATTCCCATAGGGTCCCTTTGGCCAATAACTCAATTAGATATAACTCAGTCCCGGTACTGGAAGCTTCATTTGGTGACAAGAGATGCCTTCCCCATTATTTGGTGATTTCATTTAGATCACCTTCATAGATGTGTATATTTTAGGAAGCTTCTACTGTATTTGGTTTCTCAAATGGCTCTTAACTTATTTATTTCTCCCTGTAATCCCTCCCTCATCCTTCCCTCCCTTCTCCCCCTCCACTTGATCTTCCCATTCCAGCCCATCTTCCCCATTCATCCATATCTACTATCTTTTTCCCTTTCCTAACAAGATCTATCTGTACCCTCCAGTACCTATTCTATACCTACCTTCTGTGATTCTGTAAATTGTAGCTTGGTTATCATTGACTTAAAGCTAACATCCACATATAAGTGAGTGTATACCATATTTGTCTTTCTGTGTCTGGGATATATAACTCAGGATGATTTTTTTTCTAGTTCCATCCATTGCCTGTGAATCTCTTAATGTCTTTTTTTTTTTTGTACAGCTGACTAATATTACATTGTGTATATGTACCACATTTTCTTTATTCATTTTCCTGTTGAGTAACCTCCATATTGCTCCCAATTTCTGGCTATTATGAATAGAGGAGCCATGAACATGGTTGAGCAAATGTCTCTGTGGTAGGATAAAGCCTAACAGCCCACATGATGAAGCTGTAAAAAAAAAAAAAAAACATTCTTACATGTACATTTCCCTACCTCTGTAGAGACAAGTGAACCTAATTGTGAACTGTAGCAACTTTTCATAGGTTCAGATCTGACAAGGTTTAATAGCTTGTCTCTGATTGGTCCAATTTCTTCACCTTATCTGCACTCCTACATTCAGCCAATCAGAGCTCAGCTGACACCCTGGCACCTTTCTATATTCTGACATTCTGGGTCTGACTACAGAGATGGAGCTGCTGTGGGGAAGGGTTGTTCTCAGGGCACAGGAGCCTGGCTTGACATCCTCCCTCTCTCTTCAGCAAAGAAGCCTGAAGACATCAGAATCCAGCTCCCAGCTGACTCACTCATCAGAGGAAAACACTGCCTTGAAGACTCACCAGGGACAGTCTTTTCTCAGGCTGGAAGTTCCCTCAAGCCAGTTTCCAAGACTCTATCAGTGACTTCAGGCTAGGGAACTCATTCCTGCCTCAGCCTCCAAGATTGCTCACTCAGCTGGCCTGGGGAAGGGAAGGGAATTCATTCCTGCCTCTGCTTCCAGCCTCCTGCCCCTGCTACCCCTGCCGGTGACCTGCAAACCTGCTGCAGGAAGGACCACTCTTGGTTGGCACCTCAAGGCCCTTTGGGAGCTCTTGAGCTGTAAAGCTTCTCATGAGTTGTAACAGATCTTGGCTAGCATCCAGCTGCTGAGTGCTCAACCCTGTTTCATTTAAATACCATGTAGCAATCGGTTTTTAAGTTGCTTTATCCCCTGGAGGGCTGTTAATTCCAATCTGATAATAAAGTGCCTCTGGCCTGTACACTTTGCTGAGTGTTCACTCCATTCTTAAAGAAGACTGGGATAAAATAGGTGTCCACCGAATTCAAATACCCAGAGAATCTCCAATTATTACTGGAAATACGTATAAATAGCCAGGCTTGGGGGGGGGGGGGCGCTCCACATTGCTATATTTCAGGTCAAAGACGGGATGAACCAAAAGAAGTTGTATGGGTCAAATTGCACTAATAAAAAGAAATGAGTGTTGGAAACTCACACTTATCAGATTGAGGTCACACATCCTTGAGCCCGCTGTCTTTACATGGGACTTCACATCCCCTCGCCATCTCTTGACCCTGCTTTTGTCTCTTCCCTTTCATAAACATAAGACCTTCAGCAGTATCAGGGCCAGAAAGAAAGAAAGAAAGAAAGAAAGAAAGAAAAGGGGCACAGAGATGGTAGACTGCTCACTTGGCAAGCATGAGCCCAGAGTTGAGATGCCTAGCATCATGAGAAAGCTGGGGCACAGTGACACGTGCCTGTAACCAACACTGTAGGACAGGGGTCTCCACCCACTGCCGCGCCAGCCCCAAATAACACACTGAGACTCTGTATTAGATATAATTCTGTTGGCCCAGTTACTTGTTTCTTATCGGCTAGCTCTGCCTTAATTATTAACCCATTTCTGTTGATCTATGTATTTCTCTTACCGGGGAGCCAGCCGGCATACTGCTTTCTCCCGACTCTCCATCTTGGCTCCTCTTCTTACTACTTCCTCTTTCCTCCTCGTCTCCTAGTCCCTCCTATCTTGCTTTCCTATTGGCCAACAGTGCTTTATTCATTAACCAGTATGAGAAGCATATATACATAATGGCATCTCCCATCATCTCCTCTTTTCTGTCTAAATAGAAAGAAGAGTTTTAACCTGAACATAGCAAAATATATTATACAACAGTTATCAAGTAAGAATCACAGTTAACAATATTTAGTCCATTAACATTTAGCAAGATTTGAAGAAAATATTCCATCATCTATTCTATCTTTGTGTGTCTAAAGTCTAAGTAACTTATCTTTAATCCTAACTAATGAAAACTATAACCATAACTATTTGTCTTCAACTCCTTCAAAGACCACAGAAGGATAGTATATAAACTCTAGAAATGACAGAGACAACTCACTGCCTGGTCAGCTTCTGTAACCTCCCATCTTCAGCCCATAGGCCATAGTGTGTCTGGCAGACTCCTCAACAAAACAGGAAATTAAACTGTCTACCTGTATTGGCAGATTGTCAGTTACTTTTCTCTGTGTCCTGTAGACTGTCTGGCAGACTCTCCCATGAAGCAGGAACCCTGTAGCAATGTCCATCTTGAATCAGCAGTCACTTTTCTGTGAGTCCTGCATGTCCAGTTTATATAGCACAAAGTCAAACAGTCCAGACAAGAGCAGTATCTTGTCCAAATGGCTAGTCTTGCCGTATTGGAAGTAAACTCCATAATGAGTTTCTTCGATGTCCATCTTCCTCTCTGATGCAGGTGGTGTTGCCAGGAGCAATTGTGCCTCATTGTCAAGAAAAACCCTAAATCATTTTAAATGCCATATTCTGTCTTTGAAAGGTTTGAAGAATTCCTATTTATCTTAAATACATCTCTGTTTATCTTGAAAACGCCATATTCTGTAGGTCTTTGAAAGGTTTGAAGAATTCCTATTTATCTTAAATACATCTCTGTTTATCTTGAAAACGCCATATTCTGTAGGTCTTTGAAAGGTTTGAAGAATTCCTATTTATCTTAAATACATCTCTGTTTATCTTGAAAACCCTAACTAAACTCTAAGCTTTGACTATCATAGGTTATTATGTATAATCTGTACTACATTATACATTACATTTCTAACTGAGCCAAATAAGCACAATACCTAAACAAGAGGAGAAATATACGTATTACTTTATTGACCTTAAATTGTATCAATAAATGAAAATCCATTCCAAAACAAAGTATTCATATCTATACCATAATTCCCTTTTTACCTTTAAAACAATATTGGTTGTGATCATTAACCATTTATAACCAATCCCATAATAATGAAAACAAACATTTATAAACAATATTTGGGAATTTGGGTGTCGTTCTTTCCAAACTACTTCCTGCTGATAGGGGGCACTGTCATGGGGGATTCTAAGAAGACACAGAATTCCTGGCTGTAGTCTGCAAGGCTGCTTTGTTCAGCTGTTTTGAATGTAGGATCACCTGGTCCTCTGTTTCAGGGGGTCTGGCTTGATCAACCACATTAGTCTGGAAGGAATCCACAGCTTTTTTTTTCCTGTGGATACAAAAATAGAAATCCTTTTCCCCAGTAACTTGTCCTTGAACTTAAATTTTTGAGTCAAAGCATTTTTAAAATATATAATAATGGCATCTCCCATCACCCCAGAGCTTTCTGGCAAGCCAATCTAGCTGAAATGCACAGCCCCTGAGTCAGGGTTACCACTGCTGTGGTGAAACTCCATGACCAAAGCGACTTGGCGAGAAAAGGATCTGTTTGGCTTACATTTCCAAATCATTGTTCAGTCAGGAAAGGAACTCAAGCAGGGCAGGAACCTGGAGATAGGAGCTGATGCAGGGGCCATGGAGGATGCTGCTTACCAGCTTGTTCCTTATGGCTTGCTCAGCCTGCTTTCTTATAGAACCTAGGACCACCAGCCCAGAGAAGGCACCACCCACAATGGGCTGGACCTTCCCCCATCAATCACTAATTAAGAAAGTTGTGCTAGGACCACCAGAGGAGGAAGAGGAGGAGGACAGGGAGGAGGAGGTGGAGGAGGAGCAACAACCTCTATCATGAAAATCTACAACTGCATTGGAAAGTCTAGATTGTTACACCAAGACCTTAACAGCAGTTATTTCTGAGCACTAAGATTTTAGGTGGGATGTTGGCAAACATGATTGAGGTAGTGAACATGGCTGGGTGCAGACAAGTCAGTATCTTCCTGCTGAAGTGCATCATGTTTCTCCAGTATTACATCAAGGAGCAGGATGATCACATCTATGCATTGAAGAAATCTGACCCTATGGGAGAACAGACTTGTTCTGCCCATCCTGCCCTGTTCTCCCCTGATGACAAATACTCATGACACCAAATCACCATCAAAAAAAAATGTGTCAAGGTGCTCATGACCCAGCAACCATGTCCTGTTCTCTGAGGGTTCGTTAATTTCATGTGCTGCTCACCCTTAGACTGGTTACCAGTAACCAAACAAGTCAATCGTGAGCAGTAAAGCCTTCCCATGCTGTTTGGAATCCTATCTCACTATGTGATTGAGTATGTCATGATGGACATTGCCCGTCAAAGAAACAGTCTGTTTTTTATGCTTTCAATTACGTTATTAAAGATACGATGACTTGAAAATTAAAAACAAAAAACAAACCAAAAAAAAAAAAAAAACCACACACACACACACACACACACACACACACACAGTTTAGGTGACCAGGCATGGGTAGTGCACACCTATACTCCCGGCACTCAGAAAGTAGAGGCAGACAGATTTCTGAGAGTTCAAGGCCAGCCTGGTCTACATACCAAATTCCAGGACAGCACTAGTAAGACACTGTCTAAAAAAACAAACAGATAACTCATTTTTTAAAAAGATTTTTAGGTGATTTCTGGGTGTCTGAGGAGATCAGTGCAGTGGCTTAGAGCACATGATAAAAACCAGAACAATTAAAGTCATTAGGAAAGCGGCTGTAGGCTGAGCATGGAGTCCTCCAGTAGTCCTTAGAAATGCTCCTGTGTTCACCAACCCAGCAAAACCAGGCAGACAGCAATGGCTATAAGCTTACCTTTGCCCACGCCACTGCCATTCCTACAGATGAGCCTCTTATTGTGATAGATTTAAAGAGTGTCTTTTTTTGCTATTCCTTAAGCCTAGCAGGCAGGATAAGACAAAGTTTGCTTTTGTCTCCATCCTTAACAATAAGGAACCTCTATACAGCTCTCAAAAAAAAATTTTAGCAATCTCAATCGCTTTGGGTTTTAGGCCTTGTTGATTTTTGAACATTTCGTTCCAAAAGGCACCATTACAGGAAAGCTCCCTTAAGACACTTAATGATTTTCAAAACCTATTAGGCAATGAATGCTAATTGGATTAGACCATCATTAGGCATATCTACAGCAGGCTTATACCTCTCTTTGACAGCCTTAAAGGTGAGCTGACCTCCCCCTGTGCTCCCAAAAGGAGCCATGAAGCCCTACATTTGAACAAAACGGCATTATAAAAACTAACTACAACTTATCTTTGTCTTCATTTGTTTTGAATGTACCTTCACTTCCTATATTCATTGCCCTCGGCAATCACAGAATGGATACATTTACCATCTTAACCCCAAAGGTCAGTTACCCCCACCAGTGCTCAGTTCAGCTATTAGAGCGATGTCAAGATTTTATTGTTGTCCTTTTGAAGCAGCAAATGTTTCTTCATTATATACTTTTGGTCTCCCATAGCAAACACAAGTAGTCTGCTCTGTAGTGAGATATTCACTTTGTCTGCTTCTATAGCACTGACCACGCCCATTGGGGGTGGAGCCAGGGGCAAAATTGACCTGTGGAACTAGGTCTGAGGAGGAATCCGGAACACTCTCTTGCTGACAGGATGCGGAGAGGACAGCATCCGGTGGAACCTGCTGGTGTTTATCTGTCTAGGTTGTAAGTTATTTCTCCCTGAGTAAACATCTATTCGGCCTATTTATTTATCCTGATCCTTATTAAACCTCGATACTGCTCTATAGGGCAAATCTTACAGCATTACCCCAGTGATAATACTCTACAGTTCCCACAATGCACCTCTTCTGCTATTCCTACCATTGCTTCCTCTTACCCTCTTGCCTGATACCCTCAAAATTTTTACTAATAGTCTCCCTTAGGGAAAACAGCTTATTGGTCCCAAGATAGACATTAGCAACATCAAGTTAATTCCTCCAAGCAGCAAACTGAGTTCTTTGCTATTCTTACAGCTTTTACTGACTTCACCTCTCCTATTAATATTGCTCTAGATTTGTAACATACAATAGAGGTCACAGCCTTCTTTAAAATGTCCAGAATAAAATCAACTCCTTCAAAATCGTGATGTTCTATGGGGTGAGGTGGTACGGGCCTTTAATCCCAGCACTCGGGAGGCAGAAGCAGGTAAACCTCTGTGAGTTCAAGGCCAGCCTGGTCTACATACAGAGTTCAAGACAGCCAGGGCTATATAGAGAGACCTTGTCTCAAAAGACAAACAAAAACATGCAAAGTCTGCTACGGAATAATCTTTCTATACATTATGTGAAGATATGTCGCTATGATAGGTTTAATAAACAGGCTGACTGGCCAATAGCTGAACAGGATACAGTTAGGCAGGAGAGCCAGACTGAGAATGATGGAATGAGGAAGGGCAGTCAGAGGAGTCACCAGAAGACACAGAGAGAGCAGGATGTGAATGTGCCATGTTAATAAGGGTATGACACATGGCAGAGCATAAATAAGGAATATGCGTTAACTTAAAATGTAAGCGTAATAAGCCTGAGCTATTGGCTGAACATTTTTAATTAACACTAAGCCTCTGAGTGATTGTTTGAGAGCAGCTTCGGGACAGGAAATTTCTGCCAACAGATGTCCTGTTTCTAAACTTCAACAAGCCATTCGATGTCACACCCTCTTTCTTTTTCTTTTTTCAATTCACAAATATGCTAATTTTTATTACCCAATCCTAATTATCTAAAACACACACTGCAAACATACAGAAATCTATTCTCTCCACATGTCAGTGTCCACTCATCATGGTTTTGGAAATGGAGAGAATAGGTTCCCCTTAAATTGCAAGTCAATAGGTGTTTCTTTACAGTTTACTTTAGCAAAATTCATACAAAATAGTAATTAACAATGATCTTCTTTACTTGTTAACTCAAAGAAACACCTTCAAAACTGCATTTTTGTTAAAGCTTCTGTACTAAAATGTAGAAAAACTGAACTACACAAATATTGTAAAGCAAAAAATTCCTTAATTTTTTATTCCTGGTACCACTACCACAATTTACAGGACAATATACCTGTAATGAAAAGAAAAAGAAAAAGAAAAGCTGCAACAGATAAAAGATCTCAGGAATGTACATCTAATTGACACTACATTGCATTAATCAATAGCTGCACTTTTTGCAAACTGTGGCTATGACAGTCCTGAACAAGAAGGGTTTGCTATTTAAGCTGCAATAACTTTTCTGACTCTGGATCATCATTCCTCCTGTGGCAGATTTTTACAGTTCCTCTAATGCATTTAGGACGACTGTCTCAAAGTAACCTGCAGCTTTCCTGACAACTCCTTGCTCTCTCTCCTGCTAAGAATGGTAGCCCTTTTCTGCTGTATTTTTTTAAAACCCTCTCCTACCATATCCACCACTCCCACCACCAGATCCACAGTCACCACCACAGGGACGCCTGAGCTTCTTCCACCAAAACTGCCCCCTTTCATGGGTCCATAATTTGATTGCTATTGTCCACTATAATTTCCAAAAGTCATTATAGTTTCCACCACCATAGTTACCTCCACCAAAACCTCCTCCTTCATTGTAACCATCATATCCTCCTCTACCATATCCTCCACCTTGGTTCCCACATCCCTGCCCACCACCACCACAGCCTCCTCTATTACTGTAGCCAGAACCATAGTTGCCACCATCTCCCCCAAATCCATTCTATTCACCATTGCCACCTCCATTACTACCTCTGCTGCTACCACCTCCCCCACCAGAGCCTCCTCTTCCACCAAAGTTTCCTCCACGACCCATAAAGCTGCCAGATCCACCTCCACGACCTCTCTGTGATCCAGCAGACTACATCTCATTTAGAAAGGGCCTTTTCCACTTCCCAATTATGCCCATTAATAGTGTGGTGTTTGTGAACAACACTTTTATCATCGGTGTCATGATCATCAAAAGTTACAAAATCAAATCCCCTCTTGTCCACTCTGCCTGTCTTCCATCACTTCTATGGTTTCAATCTTGCCTACTTTTCAAAGTAGCCTCTCAGATTATATTCTTCTGCATCTTCTTCAATACCACCAACAAAAATTTTCTTCACTGTTAAATGGGCACCAGGCTTTATAGAATCCTCTCTAGAAAGAGCTCTCTTTGGATCCACCACACACCCATCAACCTTGTGTGGCCGAGCACACATTGCAGCATCCACATCTTCAAACAAGAGTAGGTCACAAAACCAAAGCCCCTGGAACATTTTGTTTGGGGGGTCTCTCATTACCACACAGTCGGTAAGTGTGCCCATGTCTCAAAATGTTCTCTTAAGCTATCATCTGTGGTTTCAAAGCTCAGACCATCAATAAACAGTGTCCTTAACTGTTCTGGTTCCTTTGGACCATGGCCCTCCTCCCCTGGGCCTCGACAACGGCTAGAGTCAGGCTGGGGGCAACCGGGCATCAGTTTTACCTCCATTGAGACCGGACTTGCTTTTCCAACTCGAGTTCAATATGAGACTGAGAGGAAAAAGCAGGGCTAGTAGTCTCACACCCTCTTTCTACATAATCCATAACGTATGGTTTCATACTTCACCAAGGCCACTGACTTGTAGAATAGTACAGCTGATTTTCTGGTCATGTCAGTTTCTCATTGAGCTCAAAATTCTCACACTTTGCTATGTTGAAATATTCATCCCTTTTGCAGATGATTTCCTTCACTAACACACACCCATACTACATACATATTACACACACATTACACTACTGCTCAACTTCTGTGGTGTTCCCTTCTGTGGTTAAACCCTTCTGTGGTTTAAAAGTATTTTCTTATTTATTTTTATGTATTTGGGTGTTCTCCTGCCTGTATGTATGTGCACCATTTGCAAGCCTGGTGCCTCTGGAGGCCAGAAGAGAGCTTTGGAACTAGAGTTACAGATTGCTGTGAACTGCCATGTCGGTGCTGGGAACTGAACTCCCATCTTCAGGAAGAACAAGTGCTCTTACCTGCTGATCCATCTCTCCAACCCTAGTCCTGATGGTTTAAAATCCCAACAGAAAGGACAAATGGATGACCCTCAAGTCAAGTCTTTTGATCATTTGACCTTCATGCATGTTTTGGTAGGTCCCTAGTCCAGATTCTCATGGGGGAGGGAGGCATGTATGCCTGTGGGTTATACAACTATGGGGAGGCATTCATGTGTGGTGAGTCACACTATCTTGCTGTGTTGACTGTTTTAGATAGGCACTTCCTGCAGGATCAAAGCAGATAAAAGACCTGCATATACTTCCCAAGCTTTCCAAAACTTTTGTTCCTTTGAGGTTTTACCCATAAAAAACAGAATTCCATATAATCCTTCTGGACAAGCCATTGGTAAAACATACTAATGGTCAGTCCACTTAAAACAAAAACAAAAGAATAAGCTCCTCTAAGACTACTGATTCACTTATGATACTATAAGTATACATCCTTCATTTCTTTCTGTAGGTGATAATGGATGTTCTCCCATGAAAAGGCACCTCACAGGGTCTTCCTCCTATTCTGGGCCATACCTAAAGGTTTTCTGGCAAGATCCACAGGATTGCACATGGAAAGCCCCCCCCCCAGATGTTCCTACTTGGGGTAGGGGATATACTTGTATAAGTCATGACTGTGTTTTGATTCCGGGGTGGGGGGAATGTCTGCTCTGGTGCAGTAAAGCCTAGGCCATGAATGCCTTCAGATCAAGGCTACATCTCTGGCCTGGAGGGAAGTGAAAAAGACATCTGATGGCAAACACCCATACATAAACACTGAGTCGAACTAGAACCCAGAAGCAGATGGAGAGGACAAGACCATGCGGTAGAAGTACATAGAGACAGCTTACCTGAACAAGGAGGAGCTAAGGGCCACTAGACTGATAGCTGGGAAGCCAGCATGGGACTGAATCAGGCCCCCTGAATATGGGTCTCAGCCAGAAGGACTGAGCAGTCTAAGAGACCTCAGACAGTGGAGCCAGGATGTATCCCTGGTGCACAAAAGGACTTTGTAAACATATCCCCCATGGAGGGATAACTGCCTTATTCTAGAGATAGGAGAGAAGCCCTAGTCCCTACTTCATAGGACCTGTCAGATCTACATGACCCCAACTGGATGGCATTCCCCTACATATGGTATTGTGGTGGGGGGTTGGGAGGGGAGGGTGTTTAGAGTGCATGGGAGAGTGCAGAGAGGGCAAAAGGGAGGGAAGGAGGGAGGGAGGGCTGTAGGGGAGGGAGGGAGGGAGGGAGAGGGAACTGGGATCGACATGTAAAATAATAAATTAAAAAAAATGCTTTGACTCCAAAATTTAAGTTCAAGGACAAGTTACTGGGGAAAAGGATTTCTATTTTTGTTTCCACAGAAAATGAAAAGATGTGGATTCCTTCCAGACTAATGTGGTTTGATCACGCCAGACCGCCTGAAACAGAGTACAAGCTGATCCTACATTCCAAACAGCTGGACAAAACAGCCCTACAGACTACAGCTAGGATATCTGAATCTTCTTCGAATCCCCCAAGACAGCGCCCTTACCAGCAGGAAGTAGTTTGGAAAGAACGACGCCCAAATTCCCAAATATTGTGTATAAATGTTTGTTTTCATTTAATTGGACTTTGTTATATAAAATTAAATATAAATAAATAAAAAAAAATAAAAAAAAAAAAAAGAAAGAAAGAAAAAGACATCTGATGATGTACAAGAGTTAAGAGAGTTGAGCCAGCCCCCTCCCCTGCAAACATTTTCTTTATGGTGGTCTCCATTGATATGGGACATTTGATCATACTGTATGAACATGTGTCACTGTTTTATTCTGATTGGTTTAATAAAGAGCCGAATGGCTAATAGCTAGGCAGGGGGAGAATAGGCAGGACTTCTGTGGAAAGAGGAACTCGGGGTTAGACTAGGCATGCAGGAGACACCAGTGAGGCACAGAGGGAGTCAGATGAAAAGGATGGAGAAGAGGCAAAGAACCACGTGACAGACAGAGATTAATATAAATGGGTTCATTTAAGTTATAAGACTTAGTTGGGAACAAGCCCAGGCTAAAGGCTGAGTTTTCATATTTAATAATAAGTCTCCATGTCACTATTTGGGGGCTGGTGATCCAGTCCAAATACACCCCATCATCGGGAACTTGTTTGGTTCTGCATATGAGCAGATTCATTTGGGCACGTATTCCACATCCTGATAGAGCTCACCCTGTCTCTTGGTTTGATGCCCCTTGGTGGCATTTTTAAAATAATACTATATACATGCATGTTTTGGTGAGATTTTTGTCAACACAAACTCATTTGAGATGGAATAAACCTCAACTGAGAAAATGTCCCCACAAGATTTCTTTATTAGCAAGTCTGTGGGGCATTTTCTTAATTAATGATTAATGTGGGAAGACCTAGCTCACTATGGTCAGTGGGCTCTGAGGTGGAAAATTAGCTGAGGAAGCCTTGGGGAGCTGGCAGGAAGCATTGTTCCTCTGTGATATATGCTTCAGTTCCTGCCTCAGTAGGACTAGGACCCAGGGTATGTAAGCCAAATAAATAAAGAAACCCTTTCCTCCCCAAGT
Organism: Phodopus roborovskii; assembly: GCF_943737965.1. Taxonomy (NCBI): domain Eukaryota; kingdom Metazoa; phylum Chordata; class Mammalia; order Rodentia; family Cricetidae; genus Phodopus; species Phodopus roborovskii. The sequence goes on along the minus strand of NW_026126469.1, from coordinate 6,999,856 downwards.
TGCTCTGTGTCAGGGTGTTTCATCACAACAATAGAAACCTAACTAAAACATTGCTTGAACCCTTACTTGCAGCATGGCCTAGAGATAGAGTGTTTTTAACTGCACTGGCTTAGTGTCCCAACCTCCACTATGCATTGGTTAACTTGGATATCCAAGATATTTGATCAAAAGGCTATGTTAAATTTTATAGCATTATTTTATGAATTTTTAGGGATCTGAACCTAGAATTCTTAGCAATGTCATTTTTACTCCAAATACACTTTTCTGTGCTAAACATAGGCAATGGGACCCCAAGAGATGAGCTTTTATGATAGTCAGAATGTGTTACTACACATCCTTGTGATTAAAAACAGAGCTGAAAGAGAACTCATAGATTGGAGACCACACAAAAAATTAGTACATGGATAAAATGGGGTGTGGGATAGGGATTCAATAAAAAACAATGTAATCTCTCGTGCCACATGGTGATTTGCCCCAATAACACTATGAAGTGGGCTATAGGTGGGTTATCACCCTCCCCAACTCTTACAATAGCTCTTGGACCTATGCAAAACCATCTCTGGAAGTTGGAGGTGAGGCCTGTAATGGTGTAGAAAGGAAATTATTGCTGAAACACAACTTAAAATGTTGCTCATTCAAACCCAAACCCAAATAAGCAAGTTCCTGTATACATGTGATGCATGTATCACAAGTCTGAATGTCAGAAAAGCATCTTGACCATTATTTGCAACAATGTATTAACCATACTCACTCAGGAAAAGACTTTGTGTTATGAATCTTAAAAGACCAGTACTGCCTAGGGTTCTGTCTTACAAAGCCCTGGCAAGACACTCCATCTGTAGCCTTCCTTCCTGCAAATGGTGGGACTTGCCAAAGGTTTATAAGGTGGTCATTACAATTATTGTTACAATTGTGTTCTCAGCTACCGTTGTTGCTACAGCAACTGCTACAGCAGTGGCTTTAGGGAGGGGGAGCGTGTGTGTGTGTGTGTGTGTGTGTGTGTATGTGTGTGTATGTGTGTGTGCGCGCACACACACACTTTTCTTTAAGAACTTCAAGTAACTCTACTTAAACTTGACAAGCATAAATCCACATTGGACAAGATTCTCAGTAAAATTCATCAGCTAAAGAAGTCTATAGATTCTCTAGGTGAACAAGCCCAAGGCCTTTAAAGATCAAAGTGTTTGAAATGCCATTTTAATGTCTTTCAATATTATGTGAAATCAGTTGTGTTAACCTTGATGAGGACCAGGGAGCAGTCAACATTCTTGTCTGAGAAAAGTATCCTGCACCTGAGAGCAGCCTGACCCTTGGTACACTAAGGACAGAAGGAAACAGTCTGTACAGTAAGTTCCCAGTGCTGAAGCGGAGGGTGCTGTTTATCAGATGGAAAGGCGTTCTGTGCTCCCATGTATTTTTCTACCCATACTTCCTTGTCTTTGTTCTCCCTGGTGACACATTAATTAGACCCTCCTATTACTTGTAAGCCCGGTTTAAGGATTGTATAGTATCTTAACATACTGTTGCTTCTAATAAAAGCTTAGGGCAAGAGGAACTCTGGCTTCTTAGAACTTCTGGAATGTTCTCTTGGTCCCCACTCCCACTAGTTCACATTCCAGGCATAGATTTTTATTTCATGAAGTGAGCTTCACTATCCTCAGCACTGCTCAATCATGAGGACCTGAGTTCAGATCCCAACACCTATGTTGGAGGGTTCACACATGCCTGTAATTCCTGTTTCACGGAATAGCAGTATCCTCTTTTGGTTTCTACATCCATACACTTCAAACGCGCGCGCGCGCGCACACACACACACACACACACACACACACACACACACGTTAAATAATTTTTAAAGGACTTTGGGTGATTTCAGACTAAGAATGTTGCTTACTTGGTAGGGTGCTTGTCTAACATGCATAAAGTCCTAGGCAATAGTCGGGAACACTGTGGGGACAAATGACTGATGTTAGGCAAACTCCACCATGGCTAGAAGTCTTCAGTGTGTAGATTCTTGAAGCACAGGCAATAGATTAAGGTCATGACCATGCTCCCATCCTTTGTTTTTAAAGATAGTCTCAAAATGCAGTTCATTCAAGCCTTGAACTGACTATATAGACCAGGCTAACTCAAATTCTTAGCATCCTCTTAGCCAAATCTCCAAAGACAGCTACAACCATGACTCTTTTTTTTTTTTTTTTTTTTAGGTATGTAAATATTTATTTTTTTATTTTATTTTATATAACCAAGTCCACTTAAATGAAAACAAACATTTATAGACAATATTTGGGAATTTGGGCGTTGTTCTTTCCAAACTACTTCCTGCTGGTAAGGGGCGCTGTCATCAGGGATTCTAAGAAGATGCAGAAATCCTGGCTGTAGTCTGTAAGGCTGCTTTGTCCAGCTGTTTTGAATGTAGAATCACCTGGTACTCTGTTTCAGGGGGTCTGGCTTGATCAAACCACATTAGTCTGGAAGGAATCCACATCTTTTCACTTTCTGTGGAAACAAAAATAGAAATCCTTTTCCCCAGTAACTTGTCCTTGAACTTAAATTTTGGAGTCAAAGCATTTTTTTTTAATTTATTATTTTACATGTCGATCCCAGTTCCCTCTCCCTCCCTCCCTCCGTCTCTCCTTCCCTCCCTCCTTCCCTCCCTTTTACCCTCTCTGCCCTCTCACATGCACCCTAACCACCCTCCCATCCCCCCACCCCAATTCCATATGTAGGGGAATGCCATCCAGTTGGGGTCATGTAGGTCTGACAGGTCATGTGAAGTAGGGACTAGGGCTTCTCTCCTGTCTCTAGATTAAGGCAGTTATCCCTCCATGGGGGATGTGTTCCCAAAGTCCTTTTGTGCTCCAGGGATACATCCTGGCTCCACTGTCTGAGGTCCCTTAGACTGCTCTGAGACCCATATTCCCCCCTGAATCAGCCTGAGTCAGTCCCATGCTGGCTTCCCAGCTATCAGACTGGTAGCCCGTTAGCTCCTCCTTGTTCAGGTAAACTGTCTCTATGTGTTTCTACTACCTGGTCTTGTCCTCTCCATCTGCATCTGAGTTCTACTTCGACTCAGTGTTTATGTATGGGTGTTTGCTTCTGTTTCCAACAGGCATTAGTTGAGGGCTCCATGGATAAGTTAATTGTTGATCTCACTCTCCGGGAAGGGCCTTTCCTCGGAAACTCAAATTGTTAACAACCATGACTCTTAAGTATACCAAGGTCACTTCTTACTTCCCTGGAGAGCTGCTCAGAGAGAGAGCACTGCCCTGAGAGCCAGTCATGTCTCCTGCCTGTGCCCCAAGTCCTGCCATTTTCATCTTCATCAACTGCATCAGAGTCCCTGGTGAAACTACCTAAGATGCTGGGTGAGCATTCATAAAAAGAGGAATATGGTATGTACTCACTCATATATGGATTTTAGACCTAGAGCAAAGGATCAACAGCCTATAATTCACACCACCAGAGGAACTAGGATAGAAGGAGGATTCTAAGAGATTCATATAAAGTCCCTCACAGAAGGGGGAAGGGACGAGTCCCCCAGAGCACATGGGAAGTGGGGAGGGCAGTGGATGGAGAGAGAAGTAGGAGAAAGAGAAGGGAAGGAGAGGAAAACACATGGGACAAGGAAGATAGAGTCAGGGTAAGAATAGAAGACAGAAAAGAGAGAGAGAGAGAGAGCATAAAAGAGGGAGCCATTATTGGTTTGAAGAGAAAACTGATGAACCTAAAGAAATGTCTAGAGACCTACAAGACTGACTCCAACTAACAATTTGAGCAACAGTGGAAAGGCTACCATAAATGCCCTTCCCGGATAGTGAGATCAACAACTAACTTATCCACCATCATGGAGCCCTCATCTAGTACCTGTTGGAAACAGAAGCAAAACACCCATAACTAAACACTGAGTCGAAGTAGAACTCAGATGCAGATGGAGAGGACAAGACCAGTTTGCAGAAGCACACAGAGACAGCTGACCTGAACAAGGAGGAGCTGATAGGCCCCCAGACTGATGGCTGGGAATCAAGCATGGGACTGACTCAGACCCCCTGAATATGGGTCTCAGCTAGAAGGACTGAGCAGCCTAAGGGATCTCAGACAGTGGAACGAGGATGTATTCCTGTTGCACAAAAGGACCTTGCAGACACATCCCCCACAGAGGGATACTCTGTTAACCTAGAGACAAGAGAGAAGTCCTAGTCCCTACTACAAATGACTTGTCAGATTTACATGACACCACCTGGATGGCATTGCCCTACATGTGGAGTGGGGGGTGGGGGATGAGAGGGGAGGGTGGTCAGGGTGCATGTGAGCGGGGAGAGAGGGTAAGAGGGAGGGAGGGAGGAGGGAGGAGGGACGAAGGGAGGAAGAGGGAACTGGGATGGACATGTAAAATAAAATAAATATTTTTTTTTAAAAAAATTGACCTTGAAAATAAATAAATAAATAAATAAATAAATAGAAAGATGCTGGGTGAGGAGGAGCTAGACAGTCAGGACCCAGATTCAGTTCCTAGCACCTACATGGCAGCCTCTAAGTTCTGTAACTCCAGCTCTAGGGGATCTGATGCCCTCTTCTGGAGTCCATGGGTTACCAAGCATACACATGGTGCACATATGTACATGAGGGCAAACACTCAAACATAAGATAATAAATAAATAAAACCTCTGGATGAAAGGGCTCCCGGGGAGCTGGTTCTAAAATGTGGGTGTTTTGTAAATGCCAGTCTTGAGCTGTTCTTGTAGAGCAGGACTTTAGTCAGTGAAATCTTTACACAACCCTGTGTACATGGGTGTTGTCTTAGTTAAGGTGACTACTGTTGTGATGAAACATCATGATCAAAAACAAGCTGGAAAGGAAAGCATTTACTGAGCTTACATTCTGGCATTGCTGTTCTTCACTGAAGAAAGTCAGGACAGGAATTCCAACAGGAGAGGAGCTGATGGCCATGGAGGAGTGCTGCTTACTGACTTGCTTCCCACAGCTTGCTTAGCCCACCTTCTTACAGAACCCAGTACCAACAGCCCAGGGATGGCCCCACCCACAGTGGGCTGGGCCCTCCCCCACTGATCACCAAATGTGAAAATACCTTACAACTGGATCTCATTGAGGCATTTCCCCAGCTGAGGCTCCTTCCTCTGATGACTCTAACTTGTGTCAAGTTGACACACAAAACTAGTCAGTACTAGTGTATATACAATGATGTGCAAGTCAAACATTTCCAGATTAAAAAAAAAAATGAAGGTATTTGTTTTGAAACAGTTCTTTGTTATACATAAATTTTCATATTTTATTACAGATTAAAGCCAAATTTATATATTAATAAGATGGACATGTTTGTCTATTGTTACATAAGGAATTAATTCTTAGGGCTGAGAGATGGCTCAACAGATAAAGCACTGACTGTTCTTCCAGAGGACCTGGGTTCAATTCCCAGCACCCTCATGTCTGTAACTCTACCTCCAGTGGATTTGACACCCTAACACAGACATGCATGCCAGAAAAATACGAATGCACCTAAGATAAAAATAAATAAGTCATTAAAGAAATTAAAGCTTAGCCAGGCATGATGGTGCACACCTTTAATCCCAGCACTCAGGAGGTAGAGGCAGTTGTATCTCTGTGAGTTCCAGGCCAGTCTGGTCTACAAAGCAAGTTTCATGACAGCCAGAGCTGTTACAAAGAAAAACTTGTCTTAAAAACTGCAAATAATAAAGAAACAAACAAACCCTCAAAAACAAACAAACAAAAAAGAATTAAATCTTAGTCAGGTATAGTGGAACTCTTTTTTAATCCTCGAACTTGGGAGGCAGAAACAGGTGAATTTCTGAGTATGAGGTCAGCTGGTCTACTAGTGACTTCCAGGATAGCCAGGGTATACAGTGAGATCCTGCCTGGAAAAACCAAAATAACAAACAATAAACAATTAAATCTTGTCTTAATGGTTGATGCTGATGCTGCCCAGGAGAGAGCAGCAGAGACTGCAGGGAAAGAAAACTGCACCAACCTGCAGCATCAGGAAAGGCCACAGTGGGTGTAGACCAGGCTGGCCTCAAACTCAGAGATCCACCTACCCCTGAGATTAAAGGCGTGCACCGCTGCCCGGCTTGAACTTGCCCTCTTACCCTTGCATCTCTCCCTCTTTCTCTCATCCTTGTCCCTTTCTCTTCTCACCTGTTAGTTACAACCTTCCATCTCTTTAACAGTCTCTAGCGAACCCTAACAGCTTCCCAACTTTTCCTTCCCAGGAACTTTACCCAACTCATTTGTTTTGTTCTTTTCAAAGTCAATCTAAGCTGGGAGTGGTGGCAAATGCCCTTAACCCCCAGCAGTCTAGAGACAAAATAAGATGAATCTCTGTGAGTTCAAGGCCAGCCTGGTCTACAGCCAGAACTGTTACACAGAGAAACCTTGTCACCACCACTACAATCTAATACTTATCCCTTCCTCATCCATCTCACTTCCCTGACTCTTAGTCTTATTAACTAAAATCTGGGCATGCCCCATGTTATCCTTGGTTATTGACTTTGGGGCTAGTCTGGTTAGTTGACTGGTACATTTGCATACTGGGAATACCCAACAGCTATGGCTGCTCTTGCATTTACTATTCTGTTCTGAGAATAATACAAAGTCCACACCAGACTCCTTGAGCTCTTGGACTGGGGAACTATTTTCTGAATTAGACATTCTACCACCTTAAAGGCCCCGCACTTCAAATAGTTGGCTGAAGAAATATAACTGCTAAAGTAAAAAGCATCCAAGACTGGAGACATAGCTCAATGTTTAAGAGCACTAGATGCTCTTCCAGAGGACCTGAGTTTCATTTCTAGCATCCATATGATGGCCCACAAACATCTGTAACTCCAGCTCCAGGAAATCTAATGCTAGGTTCCTTGGGCATCGGACACACATACATGGTGTAAGCAGGCAAAACACCTGCATACATAGAATAAAATAATAGCAATTTTTAAATAAAAAACCCAAAGTAACAAGATAACACAGAAACATAAAAAAAAATCAAGGCAACATTACTCCTCCAAAACTTACTAATCCTACAGTAATGGCATCCAGTGAAAATGAGTTAGATAAAATCCCAGACATAGGACTTTAAAAAATAATAAATATATTCAAAGAAATGAAAGAAAAAAAAACAAGCTCCCAAGTGTAAAGTACAATAAGGTAGAAAAGACCAAATGTTAGGTATTGATTTTTTGATTTACATAATGACTTACTTAAAGCACTGCTTGTACTGCCTATTTGCCAAGCATGACTTCACTTGTAGTCTGGGACAGAATAGCCTGGATAAATAGCTACAACAATTGGTTGTTGCCCTTAAAAGTGGCATGGTCTCCAGAGGGATATCAGGGCACTGGTTGGTATTTGGTGCCTGGAGAAACAGACAAACTAGAAATATAATGTGGGAAATTACAAATTCTGAATGAATGACAAATACATGTGTGAATGGCCCTCTGGTTCTGTGGCTATGGGATTTGATTAGGCACCAATCAACCTGTGGTTCTGGTGAGGTCATTTCACCTGAGCAGGCACTCACCTTCCATAGTAGGAGGTGACTGAGCAAGGTGATATATGCATGGCCTAATGTAAGACCTCTTAAGTCACTGCAAGGCAGCCAGCCAGGTGGGCACCTGCCTGAGGGTAAAGTTGGTCTTCTCCATTCCCTATGCAACACATGGGACTGGGCACATATAAACTCTCCCAGCTCTTGGTTAGGGAATTTTTCCCATAATGGGGTCTGCATGGTCCCAGTGTGAGACCCCTATAGTTCTGCAAAGACTGTTAAAAAAACACTGAGGAAACAGCCCATTAGCATCTCCTGAGGTTGATATCTTGCCAATGATACTGCTTCCCACTGACTTCCACTGCCAGAACCAGGTAGCTGCAAGAACACCTCTCCCATCCCTCCAAAGACATCTGCCTGATGTGATCGATATTCATCAACCTCCACCAGCCACACAGCTCTGCCAGACTCCAGATGGCCGAGTTTCAGGGACAAGTCTGCTCCAATGTGTCTCCTCATCCAAAAAAGACGACATCTATGTTATCTGAACAATACTTTCCTGAAGAGGAAAGAGCCCCTCCATGACTGCAGAGAAATCAATACTTCCAGAAAGTACGTTTTAATAACTGATAAAGGAGTTACTAAAAATGAGGAAGACTGACTACTATAGGGGAATAATAATTCCTGAGATGATAGCTCCCAGCCTAGTCTGGCAAGCTCACAAAGCTACCCATCTTGAAAAAAAATGCTCTACAAGAATTGTTGCAAAGATATTTGGTGTTCCCAAGTTTGCCATCAGTGACCCAACAAGCTAGCAAGGTCTGTCTACAATGTGCTTGGACCAATCTCAAGCAGGGAACCAAGGCCCCATGCTGACATAAAAACAGGGCCTACCATCTAACATCTGGAAGTGAACTCACTGGCATTCATCCCAGAAGAGGGCTTCTATACTTGCTGGGTCTGATGTATACCTTCTCAGTCTAGTAGACGCTTTCCTACCTGCACATAGAATTGACTTGAAACTGTGCACATGGGCCTACCTTCAATCTTCACACCAAGTTGATGGGGGATGTCCTTCTGAATATATGTTTCTCTTATTGGTTGATGAACAAAACACTGATTGGTCAGTAGAGGCAGGAAGATAGGTGGGGCTAGGAAATGAGGAGAGGACTGGAGGGGAGAGGCAGAGAGGCACCTTAAGGAGACACCATGTAGATACTGAGAAGATAGAATGTTCCAGGTGGTAAGATAAGGCCATGTAGAAATACATAGTAGTTATGGTTAATAATTAAGAGATGGCTAGCTAGTAAAAAGCCCTAGCCATCAGCCAACAGTTTAATAATTATTATGTCTCTGTGTGATCATTTGGGACTGAAGGGCAACAGAACCTGGCAGGACAGAAACTTTCATCTTCACCAAGTTGAGAGAATAGATAGGACTTTTAAAATGATACTGGCCAAACATTGTCCAGAAACAGGCCTCCCTTGGGCAGAAATTCTGCCATGTGTACTGTTGAGGGTGCATTGCACACCCTGTAAATGTGGTTACTCTCCTTTGAGATCATGTTTGGTTACCCACTTCCAGTGCTCCCCAATGACTCAAACCACCTCTGGTGGTTCCTGAAAGATTTAATTGACACGGCACAAAAATTGCCCACCCCTCAAATCTGAAAGTTGCAGGTGTCAAATCATGTACCCACCACATCCACACCAAGGCAGCTGTAGACACAATCCAGGACTGAACTGTGAGAGCTGACCCAGAGCAACCTCTAAAATTGAGAAGCTCAAAACCAGCTTGGAATGGAGACATAGCCCAGCCCTACTCAGCTTCCTGACACCCTTCCTGACCCTGAGTGCACGCATCTGGGGATCCCCATTCAGCCTCTCTGACTCTGTCACATAAATTAGTATGGAGAGCAATCTTGTTCAAGGGCAACTCCAATTCCTGGGTACCATCAGCATAACTTACTGTCCCCAGAGGGGCTCTGCCTTATTTCTTCCAGGTGGCTCTTCTCCTGAGAAATGGACCAGCCAAGGATCATCCCTCAGACCACCATGCCATGATGGAACTGCCCACATCAGGAAAATAGACTGTGACACCTTTCTGAGATGTCCCCAGCTAGTGACAAGTGACCAGAAGAATGACTATGGATTGTGGGGGGACCTATTAGTCTTGTCTTAAATACTAGTTGTACATGGGCTTTGCCTCAAAAGAGGCTTGAAGGGAGCTCCCATAGAAGAGCATATAGGCCACATGGCTTGCCACGTTGTTTTGTCAACTAAACATAAGCTAGTCATCTGAGGGGAGGGAACCTCAATTAAGAAAATGCCTGCATAAGATCAGTCTGTAGGCAAGCCTGTAGGATATATTCTTAATTAGTAATTGGTGTGGGACCACCCAGCCTATGGTAGGTAATGCCAATCCTGGGCTGGGAGTCCTGAGTTTTATAAGAAAACAGTGGTGGTATACTTCTTTAATCTCAGCACTCAGGAGGCAGAGGCAGGTGAATCTACAGAGTGACTTCCAGTGTTGGGAAACTTAAGTACTTGTCCCTTACAGCTCTCTTCCTCCCCACCCAGCTGAAGAATGTCCATACTCTCAAGGTTGAGCCGGTACCTTGACCCCAGGTGTGGGTGGTGCATGACTTCCTCCTATGCTTAGCCCATCCCCTGGCTTGGGTATATAAGCCCATCACTCTCTGTAATAAAGGGAAGCAGCTTCTTCACTTCTCGTGGTGATCTGTTAAGTGTTTCAGTCCTGACACCCTCCACCAGCTTGGTACTCTGGCGGCACTGGCACAGCATTCCAGGACAGCCAAGCTACACAGAGAAACCCTGTCTCAAAAAACAAAACAGGAAGGAAGAGAGGGGAGGAGGGAGGGAGAGAGAAAGGAAGGAAGGAAGAAAGGATGGAGGGAAGGAGGGACAGAAAGAAGGAAAAAAGGAAGGAAGAGGGCTGGAGAGGTGGCTCAGCTGTTAAGAGCACTGGCTGTTCTTCTAGACATCCTGAGTTCAATTTCCAGCAAACCACATGGTGGCTCACAACCATCTGTAATGAGATATGGTGCCCTCTTCTGGAGTGCAAGGACACATGCAAACAGAACACCGTATACATAATAAATAAATTGAGGGAGGGGAGGGAAAGGGGGAGGTAGAGAAGGAGGAAGGAAGGAAGAAGATTGAGCAAGCCAGTAAGAAAGGAAGAGAGAGAGAGAGAGAGAGAGAGAGAGAGAGAGAGAGAGAGAGAGAGAGGGCTGAGTAAGCCAGTAAGCAGCACCCTCCATGGTCTCTGCATCAGAGCCTGCCTCCAGAGTCCTGCCCTGCTTGAGTCCCTGTCCTGACTGCTTTCAGTGATGACTACAATGTGGAAGTGTGAGCCAGACAAAGCCTTTCACCACATTTCTTTGGTAATGGAGTTTCATCACAGCAATGGTAACCCTAAGACAAGGGGAACCAGGGAGAAATAATATGGGAACTGACCATTAAAAGCCCTACATCTGAGGAAAGCCATGTCTCACAGTGCTAGTTTTAGTAAATGCCAGCCATGAGCTCCTTGACCCAGATCAGGACCACTGGGTATGCTTACAAGCAGGCCAGGCTACTTGTACTGAAGTGGGAATGACTAACCAAAGCCTGACTAACATGTTTAACTAAGCCACCTGATGAGGTCATAGGAAAAGCCCAATGTGTAAAAAATTAAAATGGTGTACCAGAGTAAGAACAGTTACTGTTAAAAGAACAGTAACTCTCAGTGGTACACACTTCACGTGATCCAAGGGTATCTACATCTGCTACGCAGGAAACAGTTGTGGACTGATATTCTTGTCTTCCAACTTATATGTACTCCCAGGAATCAAGATCCAGCCATATTTATGTCCCTTAGATTCAAGAAAGAAAAGGAAAACAAAAACTCCTGTACTTTTAGTAGTCCTGCAAGGAACAGCCATGATAGAATCCATGGACTGCTGTTGTCACTACAAGAAGCATCCAACAAGTCCAACAGAGCCAAATCTCTATTTAGATCAAGAAAAACTGAACCATTGTTCCAGAAAGCATAGTCAGACTTCAGAAGGAAACAGATTCATTGACAACAGTGACCTTCCAAAACCCTAGGGGATTAGACTTTGTTGTCACTGAAAGGAGAGATATATATGTGGTCTTAAATGAGAAGTGCTATTCTTATGCTAGTCAGTTGGAAATAATGTGAGAAAATTGCCAGTTATTTAAATGGATTAAGGCCAGAGGCACAAACAAGAGCCAATGGAGGACAGCGCAGGTAATGTACCGGGAATATTTCTTCAAGATAAGTTTATAAGGCACTATGAAGGTGAAGAGGAGGAAACAAAGTAGAATAACATAGCAAAGACCAATTGCAAGATACTGACTTAGCTGATGGTTTACTTAAAGCACTGCTTATACTGCCAAGCATGACTTCACTTGCTGCCTGGGACAAAATGACCTGGAGAGATAGCTCAAACAATGGGCTCCTGCCCTTAATGACCTATTGGCTGCTACATAGGCTTCTGTAAAATCCTGCTTGCTTGCTCACCTCACTTTGTGGTTTCAGAGCGAAAAAGAGAATACAAACTGGACCAGGCATCGACCTACGCCTTTCTCACTGACGTCTTTCTCCAATCTCACTGGTGTCTGGGAGCTTATTGAAGGAAGACCCCTTCAGCCAAAGAGGATGCAACACCTGCATGCAATAAGGAGGGTGTTGGAAGACATTCAACTAAGAATTCAACAAAAAGGTAGAAATAATTTTTAAAAACCTGAAAAAGTACTGGAAATTAAAACATAAATAAATGAAACAAAAACTTCTGTGGGAAGTCTCACAACAGAATGATCAAGGAGAGGAGAAAACATCTGAGCTTGGAGACAAGGTGAAGGAAATTAACAATGAAGCAAGGACCAAGGAGAAATATTAACTGGTTACCAGTGGGAACTGCAACATTCTGAAAAGAATGTCTACAAGTTATAGGCAAGAAGGAAAAGAATCTTGTTCTAAAGGGGAAAAAAAATCTAAAAACAGTCTTTCCAGTTAGAAAAAGAGATGTTGCCCAAGATAGCAGAGGCATTGAGGGCCAAACCCACAAACTGGAGAAAGAAAAAAAGAAAACCAATCTCCTTGTGCTGGATACTTCTATGACAACTTAACATAAACTAAGTCATCTGAAAAAAGGGAACTTCAATTAATAAAATGCAGAGTTATGTAGTGAGACCTTGTCTTAGGAAAAAAAGAAGGAAGGAAGGAAAGAAAGAAGGAAGGAAGGAAAGAAAGAAGGAAGGAAGGGAGAAAGAAAGGAAATGATTGCTCCAAGGGGGTGGCTCAGCAGGAAAAGGCACTTGCTGCCAAGCCCAATGACCTGAGTTCAAGGCCCAGCACCTACACACTGAAAGGAAAGAAGGAAAGCAGTGGAGAGAGACATCAAGTCACAGATAAAGATATACCCATCAGAATAGCAGCAGATTGTCTAACTGAAACTTTAGAAGCCAGAAGTGCTTGCAATGATATATTTTAAGTTCTGAAAAGTAACAACTGCCAACCTAGACTACTGTACCCGGAAAAGTTCTCTGTCATGGTATGAGAAAAAAACATGACATTGCCATGATAGAAAATAAGCTAAAGTTGCATGTGGAGGCCAGAGGATGGCCTCGGGTGGTATTCTGTAGGAACGGAACATCTCTGGGTCCAAGGGATTTGACTCCTTCTTTGGCCTCCATAGCTACCAGGCATACTTATGGTACACACACATATATATGGGAAAAACATTCATCCACAAAAATAAAAAATGTTTTAAAATGTATTTTGTTTATGATTATTTATATATTTATTTTAAACTTTATTATGAAAATACAAATAAAAATAGTATTAATCTTTAAAAATAAGCTAGAGAAATATAAGACCACCAAGCCAGCTCTACAAAAAATGCTTGAAGAAATCTACTAAACTGAAGGCCATAGGAAAAGATAAACCATGTGAGAATAATAGTTAAGTAAGAAAATGGAAAAAAATCCAAACACTAAAAGAATCAACAAAATGACAGGAATAAATACAGACAATACACTGATAATTATTTCAGAAATAATTATGAATGAATCATTAGGTCTCAATTTCCTAGTGAAAAGAAACAGGCTAGTACATTGGTTCAAAATGCAGGCATCATCTCTTTGTTGCCTTCAAGTGAGTAGACCTAGAAACAAGAGGTGTCTTGGTTGTAACCACTGACAAAAATGGATTTCAAACTGGAACTGGCGAGCAAAGGTTAAGAAGGTTGCTTCACACTGACTGAGGGAACAATCCATCAAGAGGACATTTCAATCCTAAACATACAAGCCCTAAACACAGGTACATCCAATGTCATAAAAGGGGTACTGCTAGAAATCATAAGCTAATTCCAGAACAGCAGTGGTTTTCATACCCCTCCTCATCTAAAGACAGGTCTTCCTGAAATAAATAAATAAATAAATAAATAAATAAATAAATAAATAAAGAGAGGATGCGTGAACTGGATGGCCTTAACAGATGTCTATAGAACTTTCCATTCACACACTGAAGAGTACACATTTTCCTCAGCAACCCATGAAACCTTCTAAAATAGATCATATATTACACAAAGCAAATCTCAAAGAAAATGTAAGAAATTGAAGGAACTGCTCATATTCTATCTCACCACAATGGAGCAAGACTACAAATCAGTGAGAAAAACCCAAGAATGCATGTAAACTTTCAGAAATTAAACAATGCAATACTGTAAGGTGAACAGATTATTCAAGAAAATCAAGGAATATAATAGGTCCTGTGATCATGTAAAAATGAAAACAGCTTATCAAAACCTATAGGATACGGTCTCTGTGCCTATCTCCAGTGGATCGTGCTGATCTCCTACAACCCCCCTCAACACCCCATCCATTTCTCTCAGGCACCAACTCCCACAGGCATCCTGGGGAACACAGCAGCCTGGCCAGGCTGGTAGGCAGGTGATCTTCAGAGCTTCACTGGAGAAATCCAACCCCCAACTCCCCCACCCCACCCCCAGTCTCATCACCAGGTCTGTAACAGACTACCTGCTGTGACATCTTCCTTTCTGCCCTCATTCACAGGAGACTGAGCAGACCCTAATGGAAAACCTTGTTTCCCCCCTTCCTGTGGACCCTTCCTCCCTCCCCTTCTAGCACATCTCTGTCTATAGTGGTTACTTTTATTGTTCTAGTAATAAATAAAACTCAGGAGTCAGCTATTAGAGTATAAACCAGATAGATCAACAGAACGATGGAGAACTAATCAGCTGACCCTCCTCAACACCTTCCCATATTGAAAAGCCCTTGAATCTTTCCAAGCCCCTCCTAATTCTATCCTCTTTTGGGTCTGCCAAAAAAACTCTGTTGATTCTGGCCAGCTGAATGTGGACTCTGCCCTCTGAACCAAGGTTTAACTCTATTGGTGGTCTTGAAGCAACAGTGTGAACAAATCTCCCACAACATTTCCCCTTTTTTTGTCTAAATAAAAAAGAAAGGCTTTAACTCTAACATAGTAAAACTGTATACAATAAGAACAAATATCAGATATCATCTAAATAAAAAGGAAAGGTATTAACTTTAACAAAGTGAAACTATATACAATAAGAACAATTACCAAGTAAGAATTACATTCACAATGTCCAGTCCGTTTGTATTTGGCAAATTCAGAGACAATACTCCATTATCTATCCTATCTTGGGGAATCCAAAGTTTTGTACCTTATTTACTTTCTATCATAACTAAGGAAAACTGTAACTATAACTGTCTAGTCTTCAACCCCACCAGAGACCCAAGAAGGATATTATACTACATGACTAAACAGGAAGTGCAGAGCAAACAACTTCCAAAACTATAGAAATGACAGAGACATCTGGCTGTCTGGGCAGTCACCCCAAGGTTTCTCTGCAATGATGGGACATCCATTTTGAGCCTACAGGCCTAGAATATCTAACAGACTTTTCTGTGAAGCAGGAACATTTAAAGAATTGTCTTACCTGGTTTTGGCAAAGTTCTGCCGTTACCCTCTTTTGTGTCCTGCTTGTTCAATTTGGATGGCATACTGTCAGCAGTTGAGGTGATGGCAGTATCTTGCCCAGTGGCTAACTTAGCCACAATAAACACAAACTCCATGTAGAGGCTCTTCAATGCCCATCATCTTCTCTTAAGTTAATTGGTGCTGCCAGAAGCAGACATATCTCACTGTCATGAAAAGCCTTATGTGGTTAAAACATTTTAGATGCCATATTCTATAGGTCTCTGAAGTGTTTGAAGACTATTTTTCTGTCTAAAAATATATGCCTTCTCAGTACCCAAAACATCAAGTTAAGTATTCTCTTGTTAGGCAGGACATGCAGCAACCACAAGGCTGGTTCCATCCCCTCAGCCTAACCATCCTAGTTTGGGAAGCTGCTATGCCCAAGCCGCAGCAGGTGTTTCTAATCTCCTACCCCAGTCGCGCACAGGCTAGTCAAGTGCTTGGCTGTATTAAATGGGCCATGCTGCTATATCCTGCAAGGTTATAAATCTGATTGGTCCACAGAGTGATGGAGAAACAATCAGGTGAACCTCCTCTCTACCCTCCCATATCGAAAAGCCCATGAATCTTCCCAAGTCCTTTCTTATTCCTCCCTGTGTCTCTATCTTCATCTGGATCTGCCAAAAAACCTCCATTTTTTTTTTTTGATACCACAAAGGTTAGGTATCAAGAAAGGGACTAGGATTGGAGGATGGATGTCCCTAGGAAGAGGAAATAAAATAACTAGTTAGAGATGGATGAGCTGTATGAGGGAGTGGGGCCCAGAATGAGAGGATCAAATAGGGGAATAGAGAGGCAAGAAAGGGACTATAAAAAGGAGAGCTAGAACTTAGGGCCATTTGAGGGGCATGTGGGAACCTGTACAGTAGAAGCTTCATAAAATATATACATACATGGAGGGAATCTAAATGAAACCACAAAATAACAGGGGAGGCAAGCCTCAATTAGACACCTCTTGTCACAAAATGATGTTTCTAGTGCCAGGAATTGGTTACATCTAATTGAGTTTATAGCTCTAATTCTACACTAAGATACTAGGAAGAAGCCAAGGCTACACTGAGAAACCCTGTCTTGAAAAACTAAGGGAGGGAGGGAGGGGACGGGAGGAGGGGAGAGGGGAGAAGGGAGGAAGAGAGGGAGGGGAGGGAGGGAAAGAGAGGGAGGGAGGGAGGGAGGAAGGAAGGAGAGAAATCCTTGGCTGCAGAGATAGACTCAGTGGTTAAAGGCAATTACCACTCTTCCAGAGGACCCAAGTTCTGTTGCCAACACTCACATTTGCCTAGGCAGTCCACTATCACTTCTGGCCTCTTTAGGCACGAGCACTTAGGCTCCCAGACCCACACATATGCACATAATTTAAAATACAGTAAACACTATTTAAAAACAGATATTTCAAGCTGGCTCATGCCTTTATTCCCAGCACTCAGGAAACATAGGCAAGCAGTCTCTATGAGTTTGAGAACAGCCTGGTCTACATAGTTAGTTACAGACCAGTTAGTTGAGGCTACACAATGGGACCCTGTCTCCAAAAACAAAAACAAAAAAAAAAAATCCAGAGAAATTTATAGTAAATAATGTAATGATACCCCTCAGAGCCTTGGGAGTGGTGGAACAAATCAGAAAATGGAAAGAAACTATTAGAATCAGGAGGGGGGAAAAAAAAAAGATCAAGGGGTTGAAAATTTAACTCAATGGTAGAGTGAAGCTCTGTTAGTTTGAGGCCAGCCTGATCTACAAGGCAAATTCCAGAACAGCTAGGGCTGTTATACAGAGGGGGAAAGAGAAAAAGAAAGAAAATGAAAAACTAGGGGCTGGAGAGATGGCTCAGAGGTTAAGAGCACTGACTACTCTTCCAGAGGTCCTGAGTTCAATTCCCAGCAACCGCATAGTGGCTCACAACCATCTATTATGAGATCTGATTCCCTCTTCTGGCCTGCAGACAGAACATTATATATGTAATAAAAATATGTTATAAAAAAAGCCCATTTTAAAAAAAAAGAAAAGAAAATGAAAAACTAAACTAAAAAATTAAGACAAAAGTTTTAAAAAATCAATGAAACAAAGATTTGGCTCTTTAAAAAGATAAAGTTCAACAAACCCTAAGCCGTGTGTGTGTGTGTGTGTGTGTGTGTGTGTGTGTGTGTGTGTGTGTGTATGTGAGAGAGAGAGAGGAGACCCACATTAATAACATTAAAGATGAAAAGGAATCCATCCCAGTAGACACTAGTAAAACTCAGAAATTCCATGGGTCTTCAGCTGGAAGATGGCTCTACAGGTAGACACTTGCTTACAACTGACCACCTGAGTTCAGACTCCTGAATCTGCACAGTGAGAGTTAAGAATGGTTCCTAAGAGTTGTCATCTCCACACACATACCATGGCATTCATGCCCCCCACCCATGGAAAAAATACACATGATGGCTATTCTTGGTGTTCAATTTGACTACATCTGTAATTAACTAAAACCCAAAAGGCTGAGAGGTTTTTGTTTGTTTGTTTGTTTTTGTTTTTCTTAATTAAATTATTTGAAGTAGGAAGACCCACTTTAAATCCAGATCTTCTGAGGTGGGAAGATCTACCTTTAATCCGGGTCACACCTTCCAGTGGCAACCTATATGAAGGACGTGGAAGGAAGGAGATTTTGCTCTTTTCCTACTTTCCCTTAATCTTGTGTGTACATATCCACATACTGACAGACAGGCATATACATAGTTAAAAACAAAATAAATCTTTTTAAAACATGTGTCCAGTGTGGTGTGGGCCTTTAATTCCAGCTCTCTAGAGGCAAAGGAAGGCAGATCTGTTTGAGTTCCTGGTCTACATAGTGAATTCCTAGTCAGCTAGGGCTGTATGGTGACTCTGTCATGGATGGATGGATAGATAGATGTAGATAGATAGATAGATAGATAGATAGATAGATAGGTAGATAGATAGATAGATAGATAGATAGATAGATAGATAGATAGATAGATACTAGAGACATGAAGCAACATTTGAGTGTTTGCTGTTTTTCTAGAGGACCTGAGTTGTTCAGCTCCCAATACCTGTTACATAGTTCACAGCCACTCAAGCTCCAGGGGATCTTGCAGAGATCTCTGTCATCTCAACAGACTGCAAAGAGACAATCCACAAAAGGCAAGAATGCAGTTCAGCTTAACATGCCTCAGTAGGCAGTGCTGGTTGAAACTTCAGAAGTCTGACCCCAAGTGGTCTGTTTTGGGGATATTTAGTCACAGCACAGTCTAGTGAAAATTATTCTGGTGATAACTGATTCAATCCCACATGCACAACAAAGCATGCATAGGTCTTCCAGAGAAACAGAGTAAGTCAAGTACAGATCAGATGTGACCACATCAAAACTCTTTGTAAAGTCCATAAAGAGAAAATCTACAGGTTGACTGGGGAAAACAAATTTATAATGAAGGTCTAGGGGAGGATCTGGTGCTGGAAACATCTCTAGCCACACAGTGCAAAGGTCACCAGGCTAGTAACCATACCTGCTCCCAGCCTTCTGGGTGGACAACAGGTATTGCATCCTTTCCCTTGAAGAAACAACCCTGTGTGCTTAACACTCCATGTTCCCCTAGTGCTTATCTGTGAGCTCAAACATACCTCCTATGTTTCCCCCTAATATTTTTAAGGAGAGTGTGGCTGTAATAGAAGTCAAGGATGAATGGTTAGGCAAGCATAACAGAATTGTAAGAATAGCTAGCAGGTGACCAAAGAAAAGATAAAAACATCTTAACCACATGTCCATTCAAAGATCACTTGAGAGATTTTATCTCTTTATGCAGGTCATCGATTTGATCATTGATAGTGTTATAGAAATCTGACACATTAAGGAAGCACATGCCAGGAAATTGCTGACAACCAAGATTATGCTTGAGAAACAAATACTCTATAATAGCTTTGTTTTTAAAACTGTGGTTCTCAGCCAGGTGTTGGTGACACACACCTTTTCTCCCAGCACTCAGGAGGAAGAGGCAGGCAGATCTCTGTGAGTTCAAGGCCACCCTTGTCTATAGAGCTAGTTCCAGGACAGGCTCCAAAGCAATTCAGAGAAACCCTGTCTCGAAGAAAGAAAAAAAAAAAAAAAAACTGTGGTTCTCGACAAGCAGTGGTGGCCCATGCCTTTAATCTCAGCACTCCTAAGGCAGAGGCAGGTGACTCTCTGAATTCAAGGCCAGCTTGGCTTGCAGAGTGAGTTCCAGGACAGCCAAGGCTACACAGAGAAACCCTGTTTCAAAAACCAAAGTAAAGCTGGGAGGTGGTGATGCACACCTTTAACCCCAGCACCTGGGAGGCAGAGGCAGGAGGATACCTGTGAGTTTGAGGCCCACTTTGTCTACAAAGCTACTTCCAGGACAGCTAGGGCTGTTACACAGAGAAACCTTGTCTCAAAAAAACAAAATAAGTCAATAAATAAATACAAAGAAACAAAAGAAAAACTATAGTGCTCAATTTACTCATCTCTTGATTAATTTTTCTGCTAATATATTTGCTGTAATATTAGTAGTTTTATTAATCATACAGGCCATTTTTGAAATTCCTTTTTTATTCTGGTAATCACTTCTGGGACAATCTTTAGAGTGGCAAAACAGCACCAACCTATCTCCTATTACGGACATGACTGTTATCCCTGCTGACCAAAGGCATGTGGAGTCTGGGTTGACAAGCTGAGACTTAACATGTAATACAGTCAGTACACATAGCAGCACTCTGGGGCTCACTAGGATTGTGCCATTGTCTGCCCAAGGTCTCGGCTTGACAAGTTGAAGTCCTGGTGTCTCCCCTTGATAGGCTGGCTGTTTGTCTTCATGTGCTTCCTTTGTCTGCTGGTCTCTGGGATGCTGCCCTGGTTGGAAGCATTGGAATGGGAACCATCTGAGACTTCACTTCCTGGAAAGACTCAAGTATAACCTTGCCACAATGTTAGAACATCTGGCCCTTTCTGTTGCTTAGTTTATAAATCTTTCCACTTAACGTTTACTTTAAGCTGTGTCTCCTTTAGGGAAAAAATGCTTTAGTCAGCAGAAGCATTATCTGTTAAAGTGAAAAAATTTAAAGTAAGCATGATTAAGAGTAGCACACTATGTGGGGATTTAGGTATGTGTATATACCCCCTTTTATTTTTAAAATTTGCTATTTAAGCATTTGATGATGTCATTCCACAATAGCTTGACTCTGTGGGTTGTAAGGCATTCCAGTAACATGATTAATATTTCATAAATTGCAAAATTCCTTAAAGCATTTGCTAGCATAAGCGCAGCCATTATCAGTTTTTAGTTTGAAATGGGAGTCCTAGAAAGGAGACGGTGTATAGTACATGATTAATATCGCCCCAGGTTGTTCCAGCCCAGTGAGCAGACATAACAATCATATTAGAAAAAGTATCAGCTATTACATGAGTATTTTAAATGTCCAGATTCTAAGATATGAGTAATACCTGCCAAATGACATTAAACTTTATCCCACAAGGCTTTATTCGGCCAGCAGAGGGCAGTAAGGTGAAATAAAAAGGAGAAGGGCAGGCTCAAGGCTCATACCTGTAAGATCTTGCATTTTAATGAAGGAGTATGTGAAATATTTGAGCAGCTGGGTAAGAATCAGCTTGAGCACTAGCAGGTGTTAACAGATCTCAAGGTTAGAATGAGCATGAATGTAAGGTATGAAAAACGTTGCTATTGGGGCTGGAGAGATGGCTCAGTGGTTAAGAGCATTGGCTGCTCTTCCAGAGGTCCTGAGTCCAATTCCCAGCAACCACATGGTGGATCACGACCATTTATAGTAGGATCTGATGCCCTCTTCTGTCATACAGGCATATAGGTAAGTAAAGAACTCATATACATAAAATACTTAAATAAATAAATCTTTATTTACAAAAAAGAAAAATGTTGCTATTGTCTTATAGACATCTGAAAGGAGAAAAATAATTGTGAAATAACATTAGGAGTGGGATTGGGGTTAAGTCTTGCAATTTCTAAAAGAGGAAACAGTTTGAACACAATATTCAGAGTTAATGGAAACATCTAATAAAAGCTGATTGGTTAGAGTGAATTCAGATTGTTGAGATGAATAACTCAGGGTGGGAAGTACAATCTTTTTCTTGTGGAGTATATGGAATTTGTACATAAAACATAAGCTCCTTGTCCTTTTGAGGAGCCATCAATAAAAGTATTAACAGCAATATCTATGGGATTTTTAGATATAATTTTAGTTAATATCTATGAGATATACCCAAAACACCTAAAAGGGGAATCTTAGGACAATGATTCTCTATGGATCCCAAGTAACATGCTAATGCTACCTGCCAGCTACTATCAGTGTGGAACAATCAACCTGTATTTTATAAAATGACACAATGATTGCTGCAGGCTCTTTACCAGTAAGTTGATTAAGAGGTGTCCTTCCCACCATTATTAAGTCTGTAATATCTTGTAAATAAAGACTTCCAGATCAATGCAAAAATTTTGACATGCATAAATTCTATAATACATGACTATCTTGCTGGTAAACAATTCTTGTAGGCGATGAGGAGGAAGGGTAAGTAATTAATAAGGAGGTGAGGGATTAATTCTGTGAGCTACCATGTTAGCCAAAGCATGATTTAATAAGCTAGTAACTCACTCCCCTTTGGGTGCTTTGTTTCCTACAGAGTTTAACCTAGAGTCTCCAAGAAGAAATTGAAGAGCAGAGTTAAATCTTGAGTCTTGAGCAGTAATAGGCAGATAAAGTTGTACTCAACTGACAAAGTCCAATTTTTTTTGTAAGTAATTGAGGATGCACTATTTGGGGAGTTTTAAGCTGGGAGGATGATGGTGGTGACTTTGTTGAGTAATAATAGAGCCTAAATAATTAGGAGGTACATATATATATATGAATGTCCAATGCCTTGGGAAATTACGTGGAATTAGCTCAAGTGCTTTCTTATATTATGTTGATGTATAGTGGTGCTATTTTTCATCCCTTGTGGTAAAGTTTTTCACTGATTTTGGCTCACTGGCTGTTTATTGTTTAAAGTAGGGACAGGTAATGAAAGTTGTTCCTTATCATCAGGATGTAAAAAAAAATAGAGTTTGCAGTCATTAAGTCAAGGGTAAAAATGTAATGTCCTTCTGGAATCTTATTAGGACCTGGCCCTGGCTGGAGGGCCCTCATTGTTTACATAGTAGCTTCTACGCCCGGGAGATCATGTAACAGCCGAAATTTACTATTTGCCTTTTT
Organism: Phodopus roborovskii; assembly: GCF_943737965.1. NCBI lineage: Eukaryota > Metazoa > Chordata > Mammalia > Rodentia > Cricetidae > Phodopus > Phodopus roborovskii. The sequence goes on along the minus strand of NW_026126469.1, from coordinate 6,977,058 downwards.
GTGAATTACAAAATAGGGAAATTCCAAAATCTAACTAAAGATTCGGTATGTTCTAGTTGCAGTTGTTCCTGTGGTAGAAGTTAGGCTGTTTCAGTTTTTCTCATGTAGGAGCCACTGATCAATCCATATTGGGTCACACCGCAGTGAGAGAAAAAAAAAGCCAAAGAGTCTCTGGGGCAGCTGAGTGCTGGCACAGATGCTTCAGCATCCCACTCTCACTGCAGCCAGCACTGTCCATCTCACTGCTGGGCCAAAAGGAGGCAATGGATGTCGGACACGCCCGCCTTGGCTGGACCTGGGTGGGGAGGGGATGGAGTGGGCAGAAAGCTCTGAGTTCCCACCAGGCAAACTGCCTGGCTCAGCGATGTCAGTGCTGCTGGGTAGCCAGAGCAGTGGAGGATTCTGTGCGCCCTAACAAGGTCTGTCTGTCTGTGTCTCTGTCTGTCTGCCTGCCTGCCTCTCTCTCTCTCTCTCTCTCTCTCTCTCTCTCTCTCTCTCTCTCTGTGTGTGTGTGTGTGTGTGTGTGTGTGTGTGTGTGTGTGTGTGTGTGTGTGTGATGAGCCTTCTTAGAGGGTCCAAATACATTACTGCAATCCAGACTGCAAAATAATTGACAGGGAGTTTATTCTTTTTTTCATGGGGTCTTTTTTATTAGCTCCTATGTGTTTCCAATTATCAATGTTTCCAATATCAATTATCTTGGTTTCCTTGCTCAGGAAACCAAGAGTTAAATTTCACAATCACTTGTACAAAGGCACAGAACTGTCCCTTTGAATATTTTGATCCCCTGTATTTTTTTAATTGTTTTGGCTTTTTGGATTTTGTTTATTTTAGGGGGTAGGTTTGGCTTGTTTGTTTTGTTTTGTTTGAGAAGGGTTTCTCTGTCCTGAACTTGATTTATAGGCTAGCCTCAAACTTACAAAGATCTGCCTGCCTCTGCCTCCTGAGTGCTGGTATTAAAACTGTGCCCCATTGCCAGGCTCCCCTGGGTCTTAACAGACATCTCAATAATTGTGTAAAATGTTTTACCTCAGGACTAGAGAGATTGCTCAGCAGTTAAGAGCACTGACTGACCAGAATCTGGGTTCACATGGCAGCTCCCACCTGTCTGTGACTCCAGTTCCAAGGGTTCACACATTGAGGCAAAACACATAAATCAAGTTTTTTAAAACTGTTTTGCCTCAGAGGACTGAGAAGGACATATGCTATTTCACTCTCACTTATGTAACTTCTCCATGGGTAAGAGGACCCATACTCATGAGAGAGAGAGAGAGAGAGAGAGAGAGAGAGAGAGAGAGAGAGAGAGAGAGAGAGAGAGAGAGAGAGAGAGAGAGAGAGAGAGAGAGAAGAGAGAGAGAGAGAGAGAGAGAGAGAGAGAGAGGAGAGAGAGACAGAGAGAGAGGAGAAAGGCTTTAATATTCTATCTCAGCCTATTCAGTCAGAATGGCTATCATCAAACAAAAACCAAGCAGCGGCCAATGCTGGGAAGGCTGTGGGAAAGAAGAGCACTGTAGCAGAGGTGCGCTTTGGGGTAGCCACCATGGATATCAGTGAGACACTTCCTTTCTTTTTTCCTTATCTTTTTGTTGTTGTTGTTTTGGTTTGGTTTTTGGTTTTTCGAGACAAGGTTTCTCTGTGGCTTTGGAGCCTGTCCTGGAACCTGTCCTGGAACCTGTCCTGGAACTAGCTCTTGTAGACCAGGCTGGCCTCAAACTCACAGGGATCTGCCTGCCTCTGCCTCCCCAGTGCTGGGATTAAAGTCATGCGCCACCACCGCCTGGAGACACTATCTTAAAAAGCTAAAAATAGAGCTTCCATGTAACTCGCTATATCACTCCATGGCATTTACCCGAAGGTCTCCACGCCCTCCTACAGAGACACTGTGCATCCATGTTCACAAGGAGGAAACAGGATCAACCTATATAATGAAGATGCGGTACATATATACAGTGGAATTATATTTACACATAAAGAAAGTGGAATTTACAAAAGAATGGACAGAACTGAAAAAGTTCTGCTTAGTGAGGCCAGCCGAGCCCAGCAAGACAAACATTACATGTCCTCTCCCAGATGTGGATCCTAACTTCAAATGTTTAGATTTGTGTGTTTAATTTGGAGTGTCTGTGGCCGTCAGGAAGCTAGGAAGGGTGTGTGAAGGGAAGAGGGGAAGAGATCTTCAGTAAGGAGGGAAAGTAGAATGCATACGACATTAGAGGTGTAGGACACTGGCAGGTAGAGGTTTGGGGGCAGGAATGGGGAAAGCAACCAGAACGTCGTGTATGGAAAAGCCTTCTGGAAAACTCAGTGTTTGCAATCTAATTCAAAGTCTAACTTTTTAAAAAGGAGTTTGGCCAAGAGTGGTGGCACACACCTTTAATCCCAGCAATCTGGAGGCAGAGACAGGCAGATCCCTATGAGTTCGAGGCCAGCCTGGTCCACAGTGTGAGTTCCAGGACAGTCAGGGCCACACAGAGAAGCCCTGTCTCAAACCCTGCCCCCAAAAAAGGAAAGGGGAATAAAAGGAGAAGGGAGGTATTGAAGAGGGGTGTCCATTGAGAGAGGGAGGGAGAATTTATAAACACATATATATTTTATATACACACATATATATGAAACTGCCAAAGAATAGTTGCAAAATATTCTTTTAAAAAATCAGCAAATAGGCAGAATGTAGGGCCTCTTCACTATTTTTCAAAATAAATCAATATTTTGAATTTATGATCATCAATGGTAAAAACATCACTTCACATAAACATGTAATAAAAATGCCAGAAGTATATTTAGGGCCACTTTCAGAAATTGTTGGAAATTCTGTTCTAATCCCAAGACAAACTCCTTCAATGAATTTTTTATGAAATTAAAGCCATCATCTCACACAGCAATTTGTAAAAATCCAACATTCTAATGCAATACAATACAAAGATAAACTAATTTGTTGCACTCTTAAGAATGACATAAGGAAAATATTAAAAATCTTTATTTTTCTTCATTAACCAGCACTTGGAAGGCAGAGGCAGGTGGATCTTTTGAGTTCAAGACCAGCCTGGTCTATAGAGTAAGTTTCAGGACAGCCAGCACTACACAGAAAAACCAAAAGAAATGTATACATACAGTTTTTAAAAAACTTAAATTCATAATCAATGGTCTAGAATCTGAGTCAAAAGGTTTCAAACAGTGTTCATTGCCATTGTTTGCATGACAGCATGCACAGTGAAAAATGTGCACATGATGTGTTCAGAGCAAGGCTGAAGTAAAACAGTGACATTGCACATGGCAGCCAGAAGCACCTCAGAGTCCCTGAGCCTTTGATTTTGACTTACTATTTGGTCATCACACATTCAGTAACCTCCATTTTTTTAAGCCTCCATTCAGTTATGCATCCCTTAATGGGATTGTGATCCACAGGTGAAAAGCTGTATTGTCCCATTCTCTGTACAGAGCAGAAGCTTTTGGACCTGTGATAACACAGGCTTGTAGAAACTTCATGAACCAAGTCCCTGTGGATCCTTCCTCAGGACAGTATGAATCCCAGGCATTGACTCTGTGTGGCCTCGAACTGGCTGATATGATGTCTGGAATCTGTGGCTGAGTCAGATCTGCCTTGGGTGACCACTTAGCAAAACCACATTTGCACACCTGACCCAATGCCTTCTTCTGTGAAGTGGAAATGATAGTACCCACCCAAGATGCAACAGACAAAATTAAGAAAGCATGCTAGTTAGTGGTGGTGCTCACTTTTAATCTCAGCACTTGCAATAGGTGGATCTCTTAGTTTGAAGCCAGCTTGGCCTGTTGCAGGACAGCCAAGGCTAGATAGAGAAACCACTGTCATGAAAAAACAAAACAAAACTAATGCATGTCAGGGAATAAAGCGGCTTTATCATCCACACACCTGGGTTCCTTCTCAGAGTTTGCATTTATGTTTTGAAGTGTTTAGTGAACATGCAGGAAAAGCACCAAAGCACATCAAATAAAAATAAATAAATAAAAATTAGCACATTGTTAAAAAAAAAAAAAAATACTTGAACCAGAATCTACACAAGACCCGTTATTTAACTTTCAACAGAAAATCAAAGGTTGGAGAAATATATTAAAAGGCACCAAAAAAAAAAAAAAAAAGGCACAAAAAATTTAGACTGCAGATCATACTGTAGAGACAATCTAGGCTCTCAAAAACATGAATGGCATGAAATAAAGAAGGGAGGAACTACAGTAGAATAAAATTATCTAAAACATAAAGCAAGTTGCTGGAGAGATGGCTCAGTGGTTAAGAGCACCTGCCATTCTTGCAAAGGACCCAGGTTTGGTTCCCAGCAGCCAAATCAGGTGGCTCACAGCCATGTGAAACTCCAGGGGCTCTGACTCCCTCTTCTGGTCTCCTCCAGTAGTGCACTCACACAGAGTACATAATGTCAGGCCCACACACAACAAAAATTTTAAATAACAGAATAAATCATTAAAAAAAAAAAAAAGAAAGGAAGAAATACAATACAAAAGATGCACTTTAACAACCAAGCAGCTTATTGGTTTTAGTGCTCAGAATGCAATTACCTATGATCCTACAATTATCTTGCAGAAGTATATCCAAAGAATTGAAAGTAGAAAACTCAAACATAGTTGGATATCAATGTTTATAGTGCTTTCACTTACAATAACCAAAATACAACCCAAATGTCAATCAAGAGAAAAATCCCTAAAGAAAATATGGGGTGTACATATAATAGGATGTGGTTCATGTCCGTATCCTTTGCATTTAGGAGGCTGAAGCAAGAGTATTGTTCAAGTCTAGCTACCCAGCAAGCACCTACTTAAACTGCTGCTAGTTCATTAGGCAGTAGTGGCACATAACTTTAATTCCAGCTCTTGAGAGACAGAGGCAGGCAGATCTCCATGAGTTTGAGGCCAGCCTGGTCTGCAGAGTGAGTTCTAGGACAGCCACAGCAGTTAAACAGAGAAACCCTGTCTGGAGGGGAAAAAAAACAAAAAACAAAAAACTGCTGCCAGTTCAAGATTTGCATATTTCTGGGTCATTGTCACAATGGGTTAATGAGATATATGACTGTCCAGAAAACAACAACAATAACAACAACAAAATTGCTAGCAAAGTAAGATGGTCTTGCCTTCAGGAGGTTCCTCCAGCCCTGAATGCCTCCCTTCTCACAAAACATCAGTCTACTTGCAGCCAAGGCCCGTTGGCAACCCAAATTAATGCAAATGTTTGTAAACCATTAAGGTAACCATAGCTATCAAAGAGAGAACATGTGGCTTCCAGCAGCTCTTGTCTGACCTTGGCTCCTGCTACTCCCCAGCAGTGGGATCTCACACACTCTCTGACCTCAACCACCTCTTGGGACCTCGGGTGCTCACTGCTCCCGGACAGCTCTCCTGAATCGGTGTGGCGTTTTGGCCTCTAGTGTGTGGTTTGCAGTATATCAATAAATACAGCATGTGATCCCAGGTGCTGAGATCATCTTTGTGTGAGCTGTTTCTCTTTAGGACTGGATCAATTTTCATGTAGTCATTGTGGTCTTGAACAAACAGAGATCTGACTACCTCTTAATCCTGAGTCCTGGGATTAAAGGTGTGTACCACCACTGCCTGATCTCTATAACTTGAGGCTGGCTTTGCTCTCTGAATCCTCAGACAAGCTTTACTAAATCATAAATAATACAGCACCACAAACACATTTATTGACCATCATCTCTCACTAGATTATGAATTCTATATGAGGACTGGGCATAATAACATTTGCCTGTAACCCAACATCTTGAAAGCTAAGACAGGCCTCCCTACGCTTTTGGGTCTATAGCAATCAACTAGAATCTCTGGCGTCGGAGGATCAGGTACCATTGTACTGAGTACTGCCTGGAGTCCCTAGGCCCTGGCAATGGAGAGAGGAAAGGCAACAACTCCACACCACCATCCCTTATGCCTGTGGCCAGCAGTACTCAACCAAGAGCCACCTATGACCCAACCCAAAGCCCTGGTACTGAGCAGTTAGACACCAGTGTGGTGAGAGAGTACCCGGTGGGGAGGTAGGAGAGGGGGAAACAGATTGCTTTGTGGACTGGGGAGATAGGCAGATCTGGGGTGGTAAGGGTAGTGAGGAATTGGTTAACATGAATGATCCAGGAAGAGGTCCAGGAAGAGGTCTGGGCCTGGCCTATGACCAAGGTCCAGCTCTTGATCTGAGGTCCTGGGAGTAGGGGGCCTGTATTGATGATATCTGTCACTCCTGTCATCACTAGGGGCCTGTGCAGGGGCCTTGGTCTGGGCCACCACTTGGGGTCACATTGGTGTCTGAGGGCCATGCTGCTGCTGGGGCCATGCTTGTCCAGGTGGCCTGAGCTGCCACCTGGAACCATGGTGACATTCAGGCCTAGGCTGCTGCCTAGAACCATATCTGGGTCCGTGGTCCTACCACAGCCAGGGTCTGTATTGATGTGGCCCATGGTGCCACCAAAGGCCACCTGTATGGCCTTTGTCTAGGCTGTAACCTGTGGCCATGAGGGTGTCCAAGGTTTATGCTGCCACCAGGAACATCCTGATGTGAGTGGCCAAGGTGTCATCCTGCTGCAGAGGTCATGTCTAGGTCTAGGTCCTTGGCCCTACAGTAGCCAGGGTCTGAGTTGATGTCCAAGGCTGCTATTGTCATCAAGTGCCGTGTGGATAACTAGAGTCTGGTTGGCCATCTTGGACCATGTCAGTTCTCTGAGGAAAATGCTGCATCCAAGGCCATTCTGGGTGGCCAGTACTGCCACCTGGAGCTACACGGAAGAGTGAACCCTGCACTCCACCTGGGCAGCACCCTAGAGCTGACCCTGTTGTCAGGGTCACAGGCCAGCCAGCCCTGAGGTTGTGATAGCAGAAGAGCTGACACCCCCCTACACCACACCACACCCCCCGCACCTTGTCTGGGTAAAACAGTAGAGATGGCCCTGGCAATATGGGGGAAAGGAACCTGGATCTGAGGCCTGAGAGCAGGAGCACTGGCCCTGCTCCTTGCTGAAGGCTGAGAAAGCCCAGTGCTGGAGAGGCCATCTGGGTGGTGGCGATGAGGGAAAGCTACCACCCAGGCCCAGAACCAGGGCTATGGTTTGGCCCACCTCAACATCCATCCAATCTATGAATTGTTGTAGCGTGTGAAGGATATGCACCTACAGATCCAAAACAGCAGGACAACAGCAGATATCCAAGAGAAGCCCCAGTGAGAACCCACTATCAGTGGTGTAGCAGAAACCAGAGGCCTTGAGCCAGACCGATGACTCATGGCAATGAACACTTGCAAGCAAAGATAAACAGACTAAAGGGTAAACTGTATGTCTCAAGGGGTCACACTACAGCTTCCATGACAAGATTCTTCTCTCTCCTTTCTTATTTTTGTTTTGTTTCTTGGTTTTGTTTGGTTTCTGGGTCTTCTTTTAAATTTGATTTTGTTTGGGAAGTGAAGGTTGCAAGAGTGGAGGATGGATTTGAGGGGATGGAGAGATAAGTGGATTGGAATGCATTCTTTGTGAAATCCACAAAGAATCAATAAAAGAGAAAGAAAAAGAGAGGGGGGAGGGAGGGGGAGGAAGGAAGGAAGCTAAGACAGGGTTAGAACTAAATAGACATTTCCTCAAAAAGGGAAGGAAAGAGGGGAGAGAGGGAGGGAGGAAGGGAGGGAGGGAAGAAGAAACAAGCACGCAAGTAAGTAAGCAAGCAAGCTAGCTAGCTAAGACAAAATAGTAATGAAGAGTCCAAGACCAGCCTGGGAACACAGCAAAAATCTATTCCAAATACCCCACATGGGTAGGATAGTTGTTGCTTTTTGTTTCTTCAATTTAATTCAGTGTAACCTCTCCAGCACCTGAGATACTGTACGGTAACAGAAGATGCTCAGTAAATATTAGTTGTAGGGCTAGAGAGGTGGCTCAGCAAGTACAGCACTTCCTATTCTTGCAGGGGATCTGAGATCAACTTTCAGCACTAAATCTGGGAGGTCCATCCCCAGGGGTCAATGGCAATAAAGTGAGAATGGCCCCACAAACTCATGGTTTTGAAAGCTTGGTCCTCAGTTGTTGGAAATGTTTAGGAAGGATTAGGAAGTGTGGCCTTGTTAGAGGAGGATTGAGAACAGGCTTTGTGGTTTCAAGGATGTGAGCTCTCAGCTATTCCTATTACCCTGTCCTCACTCCACCAATGTGAACTCTAACCCTCTGGAACTGTAGCCCAATTAAACATTTTGCTTTATAAGTCGTATTGCTCATGCTATTTTATCAGAGCAATGGATAAGCAACTAACTAACTCAGGATCTGACATTCTCTTCTGGCCTCCATGAGTACTTGCACACACATATACACATGGAGACACATACATATCTATGCACATAAATACAATGTTTTAAAATAAATAGATAAATACATATGAGTTGTGTGGGTAGGCCTCCATAAGAAGCCAGTGGTGTGGCAGCTCTTGCTGACAATGTAAAGTGAGGGTCTGTCTGCATCTCTGTTCCTCTTGGTATACAGATCCCAACACCTAGAAGCTTATCATCAGCAGTGCAGAATCCCAGACATTCTGAATTAGCCTTTGCTTTTCAACAATCTTACAGATGGCTTAGATGCAAACAGGATAGACTTATGCCTTATTGCTCTCAGGTGAGTACTGTCCTCTACACTGGACTCAGCTACTGTGTCTCCCTAGAGTGGGCCCAGATGACCAGGATAGAGCAGTGGGAAGAAACCATGCCCTGAGTATCATTTTGCACCTTTGCCTGTGATCCCTGGGCCTTTAGAAGTGATCATTGGTAACTTTGACATAGGTAAACCCCTTCAGCTCTTCTTCCCGACCTCCTTTCTCTGCATCTTCCTAGCCCATGGCCCAAATTTCCCTTCAGCATAAGGAGTATAATGTCTCTTCTATGGCCAGAGTAGAAGGCAGACAAGATGAGAGGAGGCTTGTTTGTTTGTTGAGACAGGGCTTCACTATGAAACTTGCTAGATAGACCAGGCTGACCTTGAACTCACAAAGGTTCTCTTACCTCTACCTACAGGGTGCTAAGATTAAAGACGTGCGCCGCCATGCCTGGAGAGGTTTGAATTTTAAAGAGTAAGTCCTTGACTTCTTATATTCACGTAGGACAGAGTGTCCTGGCTTCCCTAACCTTCTTTAAGGGCTGGAGTTTCTTGGGGACCCAGGTCCCCGTGTTCAAAGGTCAGAGCCACTAGCAACAGCCAGCTGCAAATGCCATTTCCAGAGTGTTCTTGCTGCGTGTATGGAAAATCACAGCCACAGCCACCTGTTCCTGATCCGTGTTCTTCTCGCCAGCCATGCTAGACTCACGAGGCCTACCAGCTGCTGGGCTGGAAGGCACATACTTGGCAGGGTTTCTTCCCAGTCCTCACACAGGAGCCCTCATTTCTCTGCCTTGAGAGCTCCATGCCAGGATCGCCAGACAGTTCTTTGCCTTGACACCTGCTGCCTTCATGTGTGTTCTGCTTATTCCTCTGCACATATGAGTGAGGAAGTCTCTATCACAGCACAGCTGGGGCCTCATCAAGGAATGGGGCCTTTGAAGGAGGAAGAGAACCCTGGAGTCTCAGTGAGTGAGCCTAGCTGGCCAAGGCGAGCAGATCAGAAGAAACTGAACATCCCACAGCAGCTCCCTCCAGCTCCTCCCCATGATCCCTTGGGCCACCTCTGATGCCCATAGGACAGGGAAACTATCAATATCTGTCAGATGAGGAGGTAAAACCTGTACACACCCCATGTTGATGGACACTTTCAGACATCTACAGCTACAGTTTGAAACCATCCTTCTTAAGTCACTGTCATAAATGATTCATGGCCCAGCATTGCTCTAGTGACTTGGCCAAGGCCCTACCATAACAAAGTACCAGAATCAGTGGCTGTTTGTGGCCTGATATGCCAAACTCTGGATTCTGCATACAAAAGTACATAAAGAATGTCACTAGAAGTTCAAATGGGACATAGCAAAGTAGAACTACACATGAGTTTTCCCTTTAAAAAGCAAGTGGTATCAAACCATCTGTCCTAGCAGCCTATGTGCCCAAAGTGTGGCAGGCTGCCGGGCCTGAACTTCGAGGCCACATGTTGTTGTACTAGTGAGTGTTTGGAGATATTAAGACACTGCCCAAGAATATCACATCTCCAAGGCTTTTGTTGTTTTATGTTTCTTGTTCTTTGGGTTTTGGGTTGTTGTGTTGTTGTTGCTTTTAGTTTGGTTTCCTTAAGAGAAAGGAAGGCCTCCAGCACCATGCAGCTGCTTACATGGAGTGCATGGGGTGCCCTCTTGAGGTCTCTGGATGTCAGGACTTTGAAGAGACCCCACCCCACAGGGCTGAACTTCTCAGGTCCTATCCCATTTCCCTAGGGCTTGGCTTGGGCTGAAATGAAGTCTAGGATGGGAACGGTATTCCAGCCGCTTCTATGTAGAAAGAACAGCCCACAGCCTGCATCCACTCTGTCCACACATTTGCTCAGTGGGTGTCCTGAGGCCTGCTCTGAAGCCACTCTGGGTCTCTAAAGCTAAAGATGGTGGGCAGGGCCCTGTCTCCTACAGCCACCAAGTTCCCCTAACTCAAAGCTCCCTCACTGGTAAGGACAGTATGGTGGCAGTCATATCTCCCAACATGAGACACCTCATGCTCAGCCTATGTTGAAACCCATTGATTCCTTCTGTCTTCTCATCTCTGTCTGGTCCTCATGATCCCCCAACTGCAACAGCCAAGGCTCTGGCCCAGGCCAGCCACCCCCATCATTATCAACCCTTCATCCTCAGCCTAGCCCCTCCGCAGATGTCCTGCCAAATACAAGTCCGTCTCTTGTCTTATTCCAGCCAAGGTCCACTGCAACTAGAGCTCTTTTTCTAACAAATACTTGCCTGGTCCTGGGCTGTACAATGGATGTGCTATGGTTGCATTCTATGAGGAAGATACCTGACTTACAAAAAGGAAGCAGAGTACATTGAAGCAAATTACCTCAGTGAAATAACTGTAGAACTAGAACTTGATGCTTTGAAGGGCTAAGATGGTGTCTGTTAGCTACACTTTGAGTGGGCCTAACACCAGCAGCTGTGACTTCTCCTTCCCTCCACCCTACCAGATTTATCCTGCATTATTCCCACATGCGAGTGTGTGTGATTTCTAGCATTTTGCCCTTGTTTCTCTAGGGGCTTGAAGGAGTGTCTGGTTCCTGGCAGCAGGGATGAGGGGAAATGGGGAAAAGTAAATGAAGGTATCTCATGTTGTTCTGCCCACATAGCCCTTTATCTCAAGATGAGCTCGGTTTTAACAAGATCAGGGTCGAGCTCAGTTCACTCTGATCTGGGCTTGCCCCTGAATTGGTCAGCAGACAGCTGTTCTCAGGAAGAAAAATATGGACCTCACTTTAGACAAAGAATAGAGGCTGGGGCACTTTGTTTCTTTCTTGAGCAGCTTCAGATAATATGGCATCAGCAAAAATGCCACCTATGGGAAACTCAATTTGAGGTTACCTGGGCTCTTGGTACTCCAACCCCTTGATGGACAATCCCAACTCCCTTTATGGAGCCTAGACATGCCATATAACTGCTATTCCTTACGCCCCGTCAGCTCTCAGGGTCAAAGGGATGTGGGCCCAGGGCTCCTCTCTTACTTCCTACTTTCAGATCTCTTTCCACTGTGCCCACTCATGGCCACAAAGAGCCTAACAAATGCAAAGACTGAAAAAGAAAAATGTTTTAATAAATACAAAAATCTCTAATAATGACTCTGCTCAGCTCAGGGGCAGCAGGAATGGTGTGAGGGAACCCTTGGCGCTGAGTGAGGATAAATTAAAAATCCCTATAAGCCATGGCATTATGTACAGAAGAAAAGGGTTAGGCTTCTAGGGCAGAGGCCAAGAGAGTAATGGGGCAGGAGCTAGCATGGATTGGGCCTTGTCTGACCCAGCAGTTCTTCCCCTTGTAAAGCTGTGGCTCCCAGAGGTAGTAGGGAGGAGAAGAAGCAGAACAGAGGCACTAAAGGCACTGGGCTTCCCACAGGAGAGTCAAGGTCCTCAGCACCCCTCCTTCGCCCAGCTCAGGCCCAGTCCTCTTGGTCACATGGCTTTCCAGACGCTCCCTAGGAGCTTTCGGCTTCTTTCTCCATCTCCGGAAGGGTTCTAGTCCCAGAGGCTGCTGAACACAGAAGGGAGTGAATGTTGAAAGAGAAGTGGAGCAGGGTGGCCTGGAGGAAGGCATGGGGGCTGGGCAGAACATTTCTGCTCTAGTCCCAGAAAGGCCCAAATTGTCCAAGCAAGTCAGCACAGACTACCGGCATAACTGCCGTCTAGTCGCTTAATCCGATTTGTAAAGAAATGGCAATAAGTGACAAGCCTGGAGGGGTGGGCTGGGATGAGGCCATAGTCCTCGCTTCCACAGGGGTAACCCTCCCTCCCAGCTACCATACAGCCAGCCCACAGTCGCTGCTGCAGCTTCCTTCACTTACAGCTTTGGGCTGCGCAGTGGGAACAGCATCGACTTTCCTTCCCTGAGCCACAGGACAGTGACAAGGAACAATCATCCCGCTCACAGTGGGGTACCCCTGCCTGGTGCAGGGAGGAGAAATGCTGAGGTTCCTCACAGGACACTATAGTCTTCAGCCTCTTCGGGAAAAGCCATCTCCAGGCATAATCCTCATGCAAGTCCCCCACTTACCCCACATCTGCAAGTAATACAGCTCATCTCCCCAAAGGGGGGCACTGATGGGTGCCAGCTCTGATTCTCTGGGAACCACTGCCCAGCAAAGCGACACCCCCGAGGCCCATCAGCCTGCATGGGGTCTCCCAGATTGGCAAGGACCCCTGACCCTACTGTTAGGAAAGAAAAGACAAAGTCAGCCTGGAAGGGTCAACTAACTAACTTCTCTTTGAATCCCTATCAAATAATAGTTTCTGGTACTTGGTAGGCAGTAAATTGGATGGACAGATGGACGGATGGATGGATGGATGAGAGATGATTGAGTGAATGGATGGATGAATTACAGATGGAGTGGATAGATGATGATGGATGGAGGGTAGCTGAGTAGACAGATGGCTGGATAGATGGATGGATTGATGGATGGGTACACAGAAGGTAGGTGGATGGATGGATGGACGGATGGGTAAAGGGATGGCTGGATAGGTAGATGGATGCATGGATGAATGGGTGGGTAGGTAGATAGATAGCTGGATTAATGGGACTGGAACCCTGTTAACCTTACTTTGCATGCTTATACATCCCCACCATAAGCTTGGTCAATGAGAAGCTCCTCTCCTGCCCCTATCACACACCCCAAACAGGTCAGGGCCAACCCAACCCCAAGCATCTCACCTGGACACTGTTTGCAACAGTCAGTGGGGTTGGCACGGACAGGCTGAGCACAGGCCAAGCGAGGACACTGCACCTTCTCACAGTGCACCTCTCCAGTGGTCCCCTGTAGGCATCCATTGAGAAAGGGTGTCAGCAATAGGGAGTCAAATCCTTCTCTCTCTTTTTCCCAACCTCAGGTGAAATACACGTGCAGCCTTTTACTCAGAGGCCTAAGTTTGCCTTCTAACCCAAATGCAAATCCTCATTGTATCTCATAAGGCAGTGTGCCATGTTTGTCCACAGGAAAGGAAAGAGAAGCTTGGGGGAAATTCAGAAAGCACCAAGGGTCACGTGAAGCCAATCAGCTGGCACAACCACATATGTACCTGTCAGCCTTTCACCCTCTCCTACAATAAATCTGTTCTCAAAACCCAAGGAACACCTCATCACAATACCATCCTCAGGCCTCTCATCAAAGGTGTGCTTTGCTCTCTAGGCATGCCCCCTCTGAAGAGCCAGCCAGGTTATGATACCAGAAAAGATTATGTAGCCATACCTTGCAGGTGCAGACAGCACACTTAATCAAGCCAAATGGGGGCACAACAGGATGCCACCGGGTACCGGCTGCCCTCCAGCTCCGGTCACCATCAAAGTAACAGCCTGGTGGGGAAGAGTACCCAGCTGCCATTAGTACATCACCCACCACCAAGGCTCAGGCCAGTCCCACACCAGCCTAAGCCAAGAGCCAGTAAACACTAATAAGGGCTATCAGGTGTGCTTAGAACCTATATACCTCAGCTTCCCCCAGACACACAGTCTGTTGCCCCCTTGCCCCAACCCAAAAGCTTTTTTGGATCTTTTTACCCCTGGATCCGCCCTCCCAGCTCACCCTCTCCTGGTTCCTGGTTTGGTAGACCAGGAAAATCTCTGCTGCGTTGCTTCTCTGTGGAAGAAAGAGAGGGTGAGGTGGAGTGGCCCCTGCTTCCCACCCTGGAACACTCCTCTCCTGTGGATACCCCTCCACTACCTTTCCTCCCCTGCAGGACATTCACCTGGACACACAGGACAGCACTGGTCCAGAGCCTGCACCGGGTTGGGGCAGCTTGGTGGTGGGCATACTATAGGATCACAGATCACTGTCCGTCTCTGTAGAGAGGGGCTGAGGCTTTGAAGGTGTACTGGACCCCTTGCTCCAGACCCTGAGGCCAACTGTGCCCTACCCAGACATCCTACCTGGCAGGTACAGAGTGAGCAGAGTGGGTCATAGTTGGGGGACCAGCGAGCCCCATGGGGACGCTGCTGCCCCTCGAAGAAGCATGTGTCAGGGTCTCGGGGCCTCCCAGGGCTGCCATGTTTGGCTGGGGCTTCAGGGCCAGGCCCAGCAGGCAACTTAGGTGCTACAGCTGGGTCTCCATTCGGAGCCACCGGCATCCGCATTCCGTCTGAGGCCAGGCGCAGGCCTCCCGCCTCACACTGACTGGCAAGGCGCACCTGCGAAGACAGGGAAACTGAGGCTGACCTGGGGCTCCCCGTCGCATCTCTAACAACCATTGCTGGTAGTTGACAGAGTGCCCAGACATAGACTATTCACTTCAGCACTCACCCCAGTTACAAAGCCAGGGTGGTAGGCTGCCAGCCTTCTTATGCACCTGTGTGCCTTCATTTTTTTCACTAGCTAGAATTTAATACTAGCGCCTAGTGATCGGAGAACACAGCAACTGCACCATCCCCACATACCTGCCCACGGAGTTCTCCTCTGGGGCTACCCTTGGTGGTGATCAACAGGGAGGCAGTGCCCTGTGCCAGGTGCCGAAGCAACACGGGCTCCAGGTCTTTGACCACACCCTGAGCCTGCAGACAGACAAAGTGAGGAAAAGAAACAAGGCACTCTAGGGTTTTGTATCATTTTATTTTATGCATATGAACGGTTTATGGCCTGGTGCCCACAGAGGTCAGAAGAGGGCATTGGATTCCCTAGAGCTGGAGTAACAGATGGTTGTGAGCTACCACATGGGTGCTGGGAACTGAAACTGGGTCCTCCAGAAGAGCAGTCACACCCCTGAGACACCTCCCCAGCCCCACAAGGCACTATAGGACAAAGCCTGCTGTCCCCAGTTTGCAGGTGAAAAAAACATCCAAGAGATTAAAATCTCTAAACTGGAGGCCAGGTCTCTCTGACTCCAAGTCCACAGCAGCCCATCTACTTCTCTAAAGACTCAGGACCTCTATCCTAGGGATCATTTAGGACAGAGGACACAGAAAAGAAGATGCATACACGACAAAGGCTGAGATCCATTTATACCTAGGCTTGACAGACACCTGAGGCCATGCCCACTCTATACCAGGGGCCTGCCCTTTCAGCTAAAGAGTCCACACAGCTAAAGAGCAGAAAATGTCCAAGCTTCTTCCTATCTCTATGCCCTTACCTCTGAGCCATAGAATCCCTTCAGTAGCCGCTGGGGCCCAGGCATCCCAGGCGGCCCGAGGAGATGGGCAGTGACAGTGCCTTGCTCTGAGCCACCAAGCCCAGCCAGTAGAACCTCATAGTGTAAGTGGCAGTGTGTATCCAGGGAGAGCCAGGCATGACCTGCTGCCTGACTCCTCACCGGGGGCAGCACTAGAGCCCCTGCCAGAGGTACCGGCAATCCTGAATCCAAACACATGAGAGATGACAGGTGAGGAGAGTAAGCTCTTACTCTCTGCATCTCCCGCCACAGACTTGGAAGACACTGTCCACAAACCTAGGGCCTGGGGAACAGCAAGTTTTAGATTCTTCGTGTAACGACGAAGGGAGGGCTGGCCAGCAGCAGCACCCCATGTGCCCCCCCCAAATGTCAGCCAGAACTCAGGAGGAAGAGGACACAAGGCTCTGGTTCCCTGGCACTATTCCTTAGATGTTTGGGTGACAGGGCAGAGGATACAGAAGGGCAGCTGGACCCTGAAGCACTCACTGTCATAGCGGGCACTATGCCCACTGTAGGACAGGGCAGTCACATGCCCCCGAAGCTCTCCATCTGGGAAGTCCTTGGTGCCAATATTCAGGAACAGCTCATTCTGTAGCAGCATATGAGCCCCTCGGGCACCCAGGCCAGAGCAGATACCCACAGCCTAGGGGTCAAAGAAGGATGAGGCCTCTCAGCTTTCCATGTTTTATGCCTCTACTACACACATATATCCTTCCTCATGCCAATAATGCTGGACGAGAACTCTGTGGGTCAAGTTTCAAGGCCCTCCTCTGCCACTTCCTAGACTGCTTGCTTATCATTGAGTCTTTACTTCCTCACCTACCGAAGGGTTCTGTGAAGGTCAAAAAAAAAAATACATAAATAAAGCAACCAGTACAACACCTGACACAAATACTCCAAAGTAACAACACATCTACTGCAAGGTTCTCCCTGGCTGATGTCTCCTTTAACTGTGAACTTGCTGAGAATGAGGGCAGGGTCCCCACCTAAGGTTTACTAAAATGTGTCAAGTGGATAAAGGACTCACTGAGGGAGCCCATGAGTGTGTGAACAATACTGCTCACCCCTATTCAACCAACCTGGCTTCCCGCAGCCCATGTATTGGCAGCCCTGGCACAACTCTGCCTGGGGCCCTCACCATGTGTCCTCCCAGCTGGAGTCCAGCCATGTGGCACAGGACAGTGCGCTGGTTCTTCCGCTGAGGCTTGGTCTCGAGTGTCATGGCCACCACCTCGCTACCTGTACCTACTACTTGCACCTGGTGGGCAGGGTTGGGGGGAGGGCAATTGGATTGCCAGCCAAGATCTAGGGCCTTTCCCCCTGCAGGCCAAGGCTCTGCCCTGCTGCCCTCCCTACCTCCTATAGCCTCTGACTCTTACCTGATAGATCAGGGAGCCATTTCCTAGCAGTATGAAGCTGGCTGAGCCAGCAGCACCCGTCTGGACTGGGATCAGGGCATCAGCCCCACAAAGGACGCTTTGAAGGACTGCAGGAGGGCAAGACAGTTGGCAGCGGGCTTGCCCACACCCAGAACCCCCAGGAACTCTCTCCCACATCTTCTTTGACCGTTTCTTTAGCACATGCTTATGCCTCTGAGTTGTGTGTACCCACAGCGCCGAGCCCCACCCTGCCTCACCATCACAGCTCTGCCTGGTGGTAATGTATCCACTGATGCGTAGCTCTGGCCCACCTGCCCTCTCTAGGACCATCTGCAGCTCCCCCAGTACCAGCCACTCCATCTCTTGGTCTGTAAGGCTGGGCAGCACCTCAGCAAAACCTGGCTCCTGGGAACAGTGCAGAATGTGGTGGGCAACAACAAGAGGCCAAAGCAAGCAGCTGCAAAACCCAGGCCTTCCCTTACCTCAGCTGAGGTGTTGGCCTGGAGCTCTCGAAGTGGCTGTCCCTGGTGGAGAATCTGAAGCCTCAGGGGGACCTGGGCTGGGCCTGCAAGAGCTGTACAAGTGAGCATTTCTGAAAGTTGAGATCCTCCCCTAAACTCTCATGAATGCCTTCTCCACTGCTCACCTTCATCCCTGGGTCCCAGCAGACCCCGGAAGAGCAGCAAAAAATGCAAGGAGTCTTCTGTATCACTGAGGGTGAGCAGGGCTATGCCCCCAACACCCCGATGCTGTGGGCCTTCCAGAGTAAGGATGGCACTGAAGGTCTCTGGGGAATGGAGGACATGACAGCCATCAGAGGAGCCTCTCCAGTCCACCCACCCCTGGGATAGACAAGGCTCAGCCCTTTCTGTCTGGGAACTGCTCACTCCCCCTACCTGCAGCCAGAGCACCTTGCCAAATGAGAGGCCCCCAGACTTCTCCTGAAAGGTGAGTGGGTGTCACAAGGGCTACATGCAGCTGTTCTGCCCTCAGGAGCCTCTGAGACAGCCGAGGCACTGCCCGCCACACCCCACAAACCTACAGCATAGGGACAAGAAAGTCTACAGTCACTATGCTGGACAAGCCAGCTAAGAGGCAGGCCCAGTCCTGGTGAGGGGGGGTATGGAAGGGAGATCAAAGACCCTCCTATGAAGGACCCAGGATCCTTGAGTTCAAGTCCTGGCTTACCACTTACTAGCCAAATGACCTTGAACAAATCACATTCTGCTATTCTGAGCCTCAATTCCCTCCTCTGTAAAATGGGCATCATAATGTCAGGGCTTTTCTCCCACCGGGGTGTTGTGAGAACCAAAGGAGGCAATGCAAAGCATGCTCTCAGCAAGTGCCTGTTTTGGATAAGCACTCTCACCAGGCCATCCTGGGTGGGGGCAGCAGGGTGTTCAAACAGGATGTTGCCCGTGGGATCTGTGAACCGAACCCTGCTGGGGCGGTCCAGCCTGTGAAGAAAGGTCCAGTGAAACTGGATCCAGAGCCTGCAGTCTCCCCTTTCCCGCCCCCATTCACTGCTACTAGCCGCTGCTCGCTGCTCTTTCCCTGGTCTCACCGCTGGTAGGAGATAGAGAAGCGAAGACTTGAGCGCAGGAGAGAGACTCGAGCGCGAGCTACCGCCTGCGACCTTGGTCCTGTCAGCAGCGCCACAAAATCTGTGAGAAGAGAAGATGGCCTGAGTACTGTCATCCCTTGCTGCTGGCCCCAAACTCCATCAGGCCCACCTCCACCCCAACCTACCCGTGTGGCCATCAGCACGTGTTCTCTCCCCAGCGCCGGGGTCCCCTCGATCGCTGTAACTGCGGTGCTCTGGGTCCCTAGGATACTCGAAGACTAGGCCAGCTGGCTGTCGGTCCAAATTGCTGCGCTCTGAGTCAGGGGTAAGGAATAAGACCACTAGCTTCAGCAGGGTACCAGAGGGGCCAGTCCTCCTCTGCGATCCAAGCCGCACAAAACCTAATGTTGAGACTTCCACCCTCCCTAACACGGCGTACAGCGGGCCTCACCCTGCGGGCAGGTCTGGCAGCAGTGTCCTGGCAGCTGGCGCGGCTGCCTGCAGGCCAGGGTGGGGCACTGGGGTTTGATGTTCTTGCAGCTGACCCTGCCAGGGCCCCTCCCACGGCGAGCCCACTGAGGCTGATGGCAGAGAACACAGGGAAATTAAGTGAGTGTAACGTGCAACCATCAGACACCAGGATAAGTTCCTCTGCTGGAATCAGTCAACTCCGCTATTTACAAGTTACACGGCCCTGGACAAGTTTCTTAAGATCTCTTAACTCTGCAAAGTAAAGCTAATAATGCCATTTATCTAGCAAGGTTGTAATGGGAAGGGGGAAGTTGGCTAAAAGCCAGTCGCATGGTGGGCGATCAATAACTGTCAACACCGCAGACTTGAAAGGGGTTTCCCCGGATTTGAGGACCAGCCTTCCCCTGAGCATCTCCGAGTCTACTACGGCTTAGGGCGCCAGCGTTCCGCTACCCTCTAGGGTAGGGCGGGCAGCTGCGGTATCCACTCACCGCTTCACAGGCGCACAGCACGCAGCGCATCACCCCAAAAGGCTCCCCCAGGTCCGGGTGCCACGTCTCGTCCAAGGCATAGACCTTCCCGCCGAAGGAGCAGCCTGTGGGGACGGGCTTGGCTGGCGGCCGCTGTCCGGTTGCTCGTGCCGTAATGCCTGCTCCGGGCTCTGCCCGCCAGGCCCTGGGTCCCTTGGCACCGTTGCGCCCCGCCGCCTCTGCTTATCCCTCCCGCCCTCCCGCTGCGCCGAGCCACCTGCGCCCGGGGCCCTCTCCCGGTGGGTGCAGACTTGCCCAGAGCCAGACTCCCCGCCCGCGCCTCACCCCTGGCGCCCACCTACCTGCCGCTCCCCGAACAGGCAGCGGCTCCTTCTCGGAACGGATGGGCAGCGCGGGGGACTCTGGGCCATTGCCATCGGCCGGCCGCGAGCCGAGGAGCAGCAGCCCGAGGAGCAGCCGCGGGGCCGGCGGGGCCGGGAGGCTCGGCATGACGCGGAGCGGACAGCTGGGGAGGCGGGCGGGAGGAGGGAGCAGGAGAGGGAGTAGGGCCGGACCGGAGGCGGGCCGGCGGGAGGGGGTCGGGGCCAGGAGGGGGGCAGTGGCAAGGGGCTCGTCTCGCAGTCGCCTAGTCCGCTCCCGGCCGGGAGGGGCGGGAGAGCTCGGGCGGCTGGGTACTGACCCGGGCCGTACGCCGCTGTAGTGCCCTCGGCGACGGCTCCGGCCGGTTTTATGCCCGCGCCAGGAGTCCCGGCCCGGGGCCTCCTCCTCAGCAAACGGGGCGCGGCGGCGGCTCCGCAAGAAGCCCGGCTGAGCCCGGGGGGTCCGGCCCAGCAGCGGCGTCCGGATCGCGAGTGGGGGAGGGGGACAAGCTGGGACCCGGCAGGGGAGGAGGGAGGGATTGGAGGAGGGGGGAGCGGAGTGGGCAGGGGGAAGGGAGGAACCGGGGGCGCAAAGAGGGGGAGGAGAGGCGGGCTTCGACACCCCCACACACACTCCTTGCGGCCACCCCTGTGGCGGGACCAGGAGGTGGTATCCATCCCGAGACCGGAGCCTCGGGCTAAGTGAAAGGGCAGAGGCTGGGCCTCCGGCCTGTACCAATCATGGGCAGGATGGGCCGCTGGAGGATGAGGACTTGTCTTTGAAAAAACAACGATCTTCCCAGCCTAAGACCCTCCTTCCTTCACTCTGGCTGTATTCCTAGTTCCCTTCTAGGGTCTCTTCTCTTTCTGGAGTTCCCAGGGACAGGGACCAAGCCAGAATGAGGACGTGCTCCCTGCACCAAGTAGAGTAATAACCTCTCCCTTGTAACCTGTTCACAAATTAATCCAACCATCACCTGGCTTTCCCACCCTGCTCCTTCATCCAAAGGATCACTCTTTTCCTCCCCTTTGTCCTGCTTCCCTAGTCCTGCCTCCCCATCTCCTCCACCCCCACCATTCTTCCCACCATCCCAGCACAGGGCTTCCTAATCTTAGGAGGCATCTTTTCTGATTGAACTAGAGAATTCCGGGATCTGGGCCATACTCCTTAGTGGACAGCCCATCTTCAGAGCAGACGGAACAAGGGGAGAGAGAGCGCAAGGTCAGGCCAGGAGATCCCTAAGGACAGAGACTGTGGGCAGGCAGGCACTGAGGAGAAAGCACCCGAGCTGGAGCCAGGGCCAAGTCAAGAAAGAGAAGGCCAGCAGAGTTATTTGTGGGGGAGGCTCAGCAGCTGTCTTTCCTAAGTCAGGGACAGATGGGCCTGGTTATTTCTCTTGTCACATGTATAGTGGTAGGAACGGGAGAGGGCCATTGGGCAATCAAGGGCAGACTTGCACACAGAGCTAAGTGTGGTTAGCTATCCAGGTTTCTGTGGCCCCTGTAGAAGAAAGACACCTAAGTCCAGTCAATCTGTTTGCTTTTCCTTCTTTTTCAGACAGGTTCTCATGTAGCCATGGCTGGCTTGGAACTCACTAGGTAGACCAGGCTAGCCTCAGACTCACAGAGATCAGCCTACCTCTGCCTCCTGAGTAGCTGGGATTAAAGATGTGCTCTAGGCCCACATTAACCATATACCCCATCATTCCCCAGCTCCTCAAACTGTCCATACCTTCTTTCCTATAATATGATCATTTCTAAAATAGGCAACAGCTAAACTGCCAGTGGATAAGGAAAATGCCAGGAAAGCTAAAGTGCTGTTGGATTTCAACAGCAGGTATAGTGTTCAGGTAAAAAGAGATTTGGAGAGCCAGGAATGGGAAACTCCATCAATCTAAAGCAAGATTTCTCTTTCCCATGAACACATGTATTCTGCCAGATTTCTCCTAAACTAACCCTCTCCTCTCTCCCTCATTCAGATCCCAGGTTCTCCTGTCTCCTAGAACATGAGACAGCTCCCCTATGTAAATCTCTCTGGAGTGTGTGTGGGTGGAGGAGCTTGGCTTCATTCATGGACCATGGTCCGGGAAGGAGCTCCAGTTCCAGTAGGTAGGAAAAGAACTCGTCATTTCCGGGGCCTTCACCAGGGCTTGGTGGCTCTCAGCTTTCTGATTGGGTAGAAGTGGCCTAGGCAGGCTTGTGACCCTGCTGCAGGGGAGGGGCTGTGCCCCAAAGAGTGTCTTCCTACCTATCTGCACCCCAGAGAGCTGCCTGCTGTGCACCTTGGTCCTGGATCCCTTCTCTACCCGGTGAGTGACAAGCACAGTTTGGGGTTAAGTTAGGGTATGGTATGAAGAACAAAAAAGAACTGGGCTCTTGGCTGGGGGAGGGGCAGGCAAACTGGAACCTACAGGCACTGACCTTTGTCAAGAAGAGCAGAGCCTTCCCAGAATGGGAGGAGCGGGACAGAGCAGGGAAAGGGGGTTGGGTACTGGTTTATGAGGGACTATTCACAGACTTGGTAGAATTCAGAATAGTCTTAGCTGCCTTCGGGCCATGAGAAAATAAGAAAAGAAGTACATGCAGGGCTAGAGAACTTTGCACTAAGGGACATAATCCTAATCCCCATTCTCATATGGTCATTCTTGTTAGCTTAGGGTTCTGAATCTGGGGCTGGGAAAACTGGGTCAGATGAGACAAGGCCCAAGAAGAGGGTAATGGGAGGAGGGCTTGCATATGTTGACAGACCTACAGGAGATCCCAATATTGAATCAGGTGCAGGCCTCTTTGCTCAACTTGTGAAGAGGAGGGTCCTATTGCCTATTCACTCAACTTGTGAAAAGTGGGGGGGGGGGGTCCTAAGAAGGAACTGAAGGGATCTGGAGGGGGCAGGGAGGTCGGGGCAGCTGAGGAGGATACCTGGGTGAGTGTCTAGGTGAGATAAACCATGTGAGGTAGGTGGTGCCTTGCTCCCAGTGCAACTTGCCTCAGGAAGGAAGTCCTAGTACTATTAGCCCTTTGATTTGAATAACAGGGCATTTCAGAACTTGGAAGTCCAAAGAAGAACCCCAGGTTTTATTTGTGGGGCAAACAGGGAAAGAATGAGAAGCTGGTGTGCTTCTGGTGCTGCTGCTATATCTTTACCCAGTCTCCTGCCTCAGATCCCTGCTAACACTAATACTCTAGCTGTCCTTCCACACAAGTGCCTGCCTGCCACTTCCTCTTCTTAGTCGATAACCCATCTTTCTACTCTTCTCCAGATTTGCACACTTCCTTTCTCTATTCCCTTCTCACATTCTCACCCATTTACACCTAGGTTGCTGGGAAGTTGAGCCCTCTTAAGAGATGTGTATATATGTCATGTCTTGCTGCTCTTGGCAGGGCAACAATTGGTAGACAGGGCACCAAGACCATATCAGAGTCACTGAAGAGCCCTGACAAAGAGGAGGCAGTGACAAGAAAACATGGAGCAGTTGGAGCACTAACAGCCCTGACACTGGCCTGCCAGCGGCGTGGGGCCTCCAAGCCTGTTTCCCCACCCCAAGCAGACTTTTCTTTGAAACCTACTGAAATAGTCACTATTTCTGCCATTTTCAGGATAGATTCCTTGGCCCACCTGTGCCCAACACCACTCTGTGCCCAAGTGCAAAAGTTCAAGCCGCCTCCATGGCCTCAGGAAAGATTCAGGGGAGAGGCCCCATACAGGGAGCTACTCCAGCCAGACACCCTGGCAAGAATGGAGCTGACTGGTAAGAAAACACTTGGGGAGCTAGGAACAAGTTCACGAATGGCTTGACAGGGTAGGATATGGGGACAATGCAACAGGAGTAGAAGCCTGGAAAACTCAGTCTCCCAATAAAAGGGAGCAGACCCCTGGATTTCAGGTCTGCCTCCCAAATGGTAGTCCCTGAGTCACCACCTAAGAAATACTTTCCCTTTATTAACCCTTTAACTTCCCTTCTCCTCATCTAAGATCTGCTCTTGGTGGCCATGCTTCTCCTTACTGCAAGGATAACTCTGTCCAGCCCAGCTCCTCCTGCCTGTGACCCCCGACTCCTAAACAAGCTGCTTCGTGACTCCCATCTCCTTCACAGCCGACTGGTGAGCATCCCCAAGCACTGTGCCTCCTATCCACTTAGTTGATTTCATTTCCTCTCACTCCAAGGTTGTCTTTGATCCACATGTCAAGTGCTGTGATTTGCACTGGTCTCTCCGAAGCTCTGGTATGGGCATGGTACCAAGGGAGACCACCACCCTGCTCTCTATTTCAGCTTCTCTTCCTCCTACCCATCTTTCTTAACAGAGTCAGTGCCCTGACATCAACCCTTTGTCCACACCTGTCCTGCTGCCTGCTGTGGACTTTAGCCTGGGAGAATGGAAAGCCCAGACGGTAAGAGGCATCCAAAGACTGCCTACCTCACACATGCAGGGTGGAGGCTGAGGCGGGATGCTTGCCTTGAGCCTGAGGCCAGCCTAGGATGTATTATGAGTACAGGCCAGCCTGGACTACAGAGTGAGACCCCCATCTCAAAAAAAGAAAAAAAAAGAGAGAGAAATCTCCTATATATCTCTCCCCATCCTTATTGTTCCCTATAGTCTTTAAATTTTTCTTTTTAATGTATATAGGTGTTTTGCCTGCATGCTAGAAATTGAATCTGGGTCATCTGGAAAAGCAGCTAGTGTTCTTAACTACTGAGCCATCTCTCCAGCCTCCTAAAATCTTACCTTAAACTTGGCCACCTTAACCCAATTTACATTCACCAAGACAAAATGGAGACAAATTTCTGACCAATATATCAAATAGGCTGGGCATGGTAGCTCATGCCTGTAATCTTAGCACTCAGGAAGCAGTGACAAACAGATCTCTGTGAGTTCAAGGCCAGCCAGGATGAGATTATATCTCAAAATGTGTGTGTGTGTGTGTGTGTGTGTGTGTGTGTGTGTGTGTGTGTGTTGCACTAAACAGATTTGAAACTGAATACCATGAAATGTCGTTATTAGCTTCTCATAGCTATACCTTTGACCTGTTCTTATTCTTGTTCAGTTTTTTAAATGTATTTATTTATAAATATGGGAGGTTTGCCACGGTGTACATATAGAGGTCAGGAGACAATTTGCAAGAGTCATTCTCTCACCCTGCCATGTAAGTCCCAGAGATTAAATCAGGTCATCAAGCTTGGCCACAAGCACCTCTCCGCTGGCAGCCATCTCAATGGCTCTCCAACCTTCTTAGTCGGCATGAAGGAAGTCTGATCTGCTGCCCACAGGTGACAGAAAGCAGAAAGTACCGCTAAAATAGAGGAAAAATCAAGATTCAAACCCTTGCTGGTCATGGTGACACAAACCAGAAATCCCAGTAGCTCAGAGGGTGGGGCACAAAGATGAGCTGCAGGCTAGCCTAAGCTATACAGTGAGACCTTGTCTCAATAAATAAAAGCAAATCAGGCCAGGTGGCACATGCCTGTACCCCCCAGAGTCTCCTTCCTTTTCAACTCTTGTAGGGGTCCTGAGTCTGGAGAAGGATTAGTGCTATGGATCACAGCTCTAGCTCTGTGTTCGTAACAGAGTCTTTCAGGCTGGCCCTTGAACTTGTTATCCTCCAGTCTCAGCCCCACAAGTGCTGGGATTACTTGCATGTGCCTCTACACCCAGCTCTGCCATTTGTTAAGTCCCTGGCAGTGGTTATTATAATAGTCTTGCTGCTACATTTAGCTTAGAAATTGCTGTGCTACAACTTTGTAACAGAAAGAATAAGCTTGCAGCCCTGCATCCTAGAGCTAAAAGCTGCCCTAAGGTGGGGTGGCTTTCTGACCAAAAGTCTATGCAAGACCAGGCTAGGTTGATGGACACTGGTGTTACTGAAGCAGAGGCCAATGACCAGAGACTGCAAAGGAATTCCTGTGATGGGTGGGACCCTCATCCTGTCCAATTCCCAGCTCCTATGATTATGATTCATTCCGCTGGCTACTCCTATGGGCTCCCCACCCATTACTAGCACGTTTTTTGAAGCAGTTCACTTCTCTCCTCTCTTGTCTTTCTCAGGAACAGAGCAAGGCACAGGACATTCTAGGGGCAGTGTCCCTTCTATTGGAAGGAGTGGTGGCAGCACGAGGACAGCTGGAACCCTCCTGCCTTTCATCACTCCTGGGACAGCTTTCTGGGCAGGTTCGCCTCCTCTTAGGGGCCCTGCAGGGCCTCCTAGGAACCCAGGTAAGTCTGCAGACAAAAGACTTCTAGAAACTACTACCTTCTCACTCAATCCTTCTGTAGACCTGGGGGAGACAAGGGATTCTGGGTACCTTCAGTGTAGAAAGGCTGGCCTAGAAGGAGTCTGCTGGCAATGAACTTTTTCTCCTTAGTCAAGAGAGGCCTGGTATGTGGGCCTGCTCTCTGGCCTCAGGCCCATCCTCTGCCCTCAGCTTCCCCCACAGGGCAGGACCACAACTCACACGGATCCCAATGCCATCTTCTTGAGCTTGCAACAACTGCTCCGAGGAAAGGTGCGCTTCCTGCTGCTAGTAGAAGGTCCCACCCTCTGCGTTCGAAGGGCCCTGCCCACCACAGCTGTCCCAAGAAATACCTCCCAACTCCTCTCTCTAAACAAGCTCCCAAACAGGACTTCTGGATTGTTGGAGACGAACTTCAGTGTCTTAGCCAGAGCTCCTGGCCCTGGGCTTCTGAGCAGGCTTCAAGGACTCAGAACCAAGATTATCCCTGGTCAGCTGAATCAAACTACCAGGTTCACAGACCAAATCCCTGGATTCCTGAACAGGACACACAGACTTCTGAATGGAACTCAAGGGCTCTTTGCTGCAGCCTCACTTCAGACCCTGGAAGCCCCAAACATTCTGCTAGGAGCTTTGAACAAAGGCTCCCTGCCATTCAACCTCCAAAGTGGACACCCTCCTTCTCCTACCCATGTTCCTGCTGGACTTTTCCCTCCTTCACCTACCTTGCCCACCCATAGGTCTCCACCCCAGATCCATCTGTTTCCTAATCCCTCCACCACTGTGCCTAACTCTACCAGCCCTCATCCAGTCGGAGTGTACCCTCATTCCCAGAATTTGTCTCAGGAAGCATAAGGCACACAGGCACAGCCCACAGCCGGCATCTGCAAGGTCTCTCAGGCACAAGCCTTCCCCTGAAGAGGCTCTGAGAGGCAGGTGCACTAGACTTCCTGTCTTCCCTGAAACCCAAAACCCTGAGAAAGGGATACACAGGGCAAACTATCATAGTGTCTTAGGAGCTATTTTTTTTTTTTTAACCTATCAGCAATATTCATCAGAGCAGCTAGTTATTTTTGGTCTACTTTCTGTATAAATTTGAAAATCACGAATTCTCTATATGTGTTTTCTACAAAGGCCTAGACTGGTCCAGCCTCTGAACCGAGATAGAGATTAACATTGTATGAGAAAACAAAAAAGCAGCTTCCTTTGCTTCAAGTTTAAGCCTCCAGTGCCCTCATTCCTGTCACCGTTGTAAGTCTCAGTGACACTGGTCCTCAACAGACACTGCGCATGATAAAGGAATATCGAGTTACCTCTTAGAAAGACTGCCTCTATTTAGAGACAAAACTGAGCCTGTAAGAGAATAAATGAGAGCATCCAAAAGCCAATGAAAACTCTAGGGAGCCATGGTCTTCACTGGGACAACAGATGTCCTGCACCCTACCTCCCCAGAGTGCTGACAGGAAGCTTAGGGAACTCCACACCCCAGGTAAGGCTGTGCAGACGATTAGGTAAAGTCCAGACCTGGAAGCGGCAGCTGAGCAAATAACTAGGCACATCAGCAGCTCAGCAGGAGCTTAGCCAGGCCTGGGCTCCTGCTTCCCTCCTGTGGAGGTCAGGCGGAAGTGCAGGAAGTGGCAAGAGTCAGGCTCCAGAGCTCACACAGCAGGACAAGTGCAGAGCAGTAGTTCTTTCTATTTTCCACAAATGCACCTAAAAAGCAGCCTTGTGTGACCACCACAAACTACTGTGAACCCCCAAAATGAAGGCAGACTCCTGGGGATTTGCAAGTAAGTGCTTCGTTGGTGCTAGAAGTTTACGTTGCATAAAAACAAAGTACTGCTAGGGTCAACCTGGTACCACAGAGTCTGTGAGAAAGCTTCTGGGAACCTCTTCCTCCAGTAAAGAAGGGAAGGCCACCATGTAAGCACAGAAGAAGGCTGTCAGCGTTCCAAACACTGCCACAAAAAAAGCGAAGGAAAGGGGGTTCTTCACATAGGCAGCAGGTGCCCCAGAATCTCCACCACAACTCTGTAGGATGGGTAGTATTATCCATCTGTTTAACACATAAATACACCAAGGCCAGATGGGCTTCCCAGTGGTCACATAGCCTCCAGGCAGAAAAAGGACCCCCAGCCTGAGTGACAGTCCATTCATATATGCAGGGTGATGGTGCCCTGTCTGATATGTGCTTCAGTGAGTCTGTGCATTGCAGGGATGTCCACGTCCTTGGAGGGTAAATACTCTCTTCAGACATCTGGTGTCTCCATGGGCAGGTGTCCCTGTAGGCACAAAGCTAAAAAGTGTTATCAAAATCTCGAGGCACAGTCAGGTTCTACACAAGAGTGTTTCATCTACACTATTAATTCTAGGATCATATAGTATAATTTGTAACACTAAAGGAGGTTAAACTTAACATTTAAAAAAAAATAGGAAGAGCGGGATGGCTCAGTAGGTCAAAGTCCTTAATGTGCAACCTGACGTGAGTTTGATGCCTGGAACCATGGAAAAGGAAAGAACCAACTCCCAAAAATTGTCTTCCAACCTCATTATGCATGTCATCACATGCTGGCTGCACACACACACACACACACACACACACACACACACTAATAAGTAAAATAAAAGGGAAAAAAGCTGAACATGACCGCACATGCTGTAAACTCAATACATGGAAGGCAGAGACAGGAGGATAGGAGTTCAAGGCCACCTTCTGCTATATAAGGAGTTTGAGTCCTGCCTAGAGTACAAAAGACTATGTCTCAAAAATTAATTTGTATTATGGCAGGGACATATCTCAGTAGTAGAGCTTTTGCCTAGCACACCCAAAGTCCTGGGTTCAATTCTCAGAACAATAAAAACAATAACAACAAAAACCACAATCAGCAAGCCAAACACTTTCCAGCAAGGAGAGCTGGCACCCAGAACAAGATAAGCCAGAGGCCAAAAATGTGGGTTCTCGGTGGTCAGAAGACATGTGGGGATTCTGAGCTGGCTAAGGCTCCAGGCATCTGACACGGACTAATCTGAGAAACTGGTTTCTACAATTTAAACCAATCTGAAATCTACCCTCTTGAGACTGACTCTGAAAGTAGGTGTGACGGAGTGTATGCTGGTAAGAGCAGCACTCTGTGGGTTTGGGGCAGGAGAATCACGAGTTCAAGGTCATCTTAGGCTATATGACCAGCTGGCATCTCAGAGAGCCAGCTCAGTGACATGACTGTTGCCTAGGTGAGCCTTGGGTTTGATCCTGCACCATCAAACCCAAAGTGAAAAGTCTAGAGCAGAACCATTCTGTGCCGATGATCCCATCCCGTATACCCCAAACACACACTAAAACAAGAGTTCGCTGGCAAAGGCTCAGCCACTAAAAGTGACCATTAAGACTGACCACGAGTCCACTCTCTGGGACCCACATAGCAGTGAGAAGGGACTTCTCAAAATTGTCTTCTCCCTCACACACACACACACACACACACACACACACACACACAATGAAATGTTGAAAGCTTTTCTACTAAAGACCCCCTTTCCTATGTTGGGGCAGCCTACTGTCCACTCGACATTCTATTACTATTTCTAATGAGGGTCTCTCACTGTAATCTTACCCATCTTTTCTCAACCACTAAAAAACTAACTCCAGGGGATGATTAAAAGATTCTGTTAAAACTCACCCCAACCCCCAATGTGTCACACACACCCTACTGTTGACAGGAAAAAAAAGAAAAACCTTCCCTGCTGAGGCTACTCTCAGCCCATTTTCCTAAACACTATTTCTAACACCTCTTGTAAAGACAAAAAAAAAAAAAAAAAGATGGGGAAGGAAATACCCTAGGCATCCCAGCAGGGTCACCAGGACATCAAGAGAACAACTATGGACCAGGAAAGAAAAAAAAAGGGGGGGTAAAGGAGTTTGTCCTGACATCCTGGGATTAATCAATCCCCAGGCCCCAGATGATGGAAGAGACTGGTCTTGTAATATTTTGGTGAAGAAAGTGGTGTCCAAAGAATCTGCCCAGTGCTACAATGAAGAATTTTGGATAGATTCCCCATGGGCAGAAGACATCTCAAAACAGCCCTAGTATAGAATATGTCATATGATTACTAGTGTTTCTGTTTATAAAGGTTTATAATGAAAAGAAGCAAGCTGAGCAGGGTAAATTGCAAAATGTAAATTTTGAGAAGACCAGCAGTAGCAGTAGAATATAGGGAGTGGTGACCTCAGGGCAAGATCCCACCTAGCTCAGTTTCTAACTTTTGAGAAGGAAGTAAAGAAAATCTCAGTCTGGTGTGGTATGGCACACCTTTAATCCCAGCACTGGGAAGGCAGAGGCTGTCAGATCTTTGAGTTTGAGGCCAGCCTGGTCTAGAGATCCAGTTTTGGGACAGCTGAACTTAGGAGAAAGCTGATAAAAATGTAATTGAATGAGGGGGCCATGCTCCAGCCCCAGTCAGCAGCAGAACTTGGAAGCTTTGAACACGTGGTTCTGGCTTTAGAGTTAGAATAGAAGAAATGGGTTATGGAATTTGCCTCCACACCTAAAGAAAGCCACTGAGGTCAGGCATGTGTCAGCAGTATCCCTAAATGAAGGCCTAGTAGAGAGGCCATTGTGTGAAGCTGTGAAAGTGAAGCCTGGGTTGCCTTGGAGACCCCAAGATGTTTGAGATGCCAGAGTCATGAGACACCTGCTGAGAAGAGCTGCTAAAAAGGAGTAAAAGCGGCCCAAGAGAAAGAAGTGTGTTGCAGTCAGCAAAGCTGAGTGGAATTGAGATCTGAAGAGTGTTTGGACATCAGACATGGAGATGCAGAGGTTGGAGTTTGCCCAGCTGGTTTTCAGTCTTGCTTTGGTCCATTATTTCCTCACTATGCTCCCGTCCTGGCATTTTGGAATAGAGTGTATATCCTGTGCTATTATATAATACAACGCAATAATGCTGGTTCAGAATATCATGTTCATTTCCAAGTCCTCTTTCCTCCCCCCTTCCTTTCTTCCCTTCTTTACCTTCCTATCTCTTAACTTATTGAGCTGCTTTCTTTGAGCATGTACTTGGAGTAAATAAATTAACTAAAAAAGCTGCTCCATAGGGCACAATCTAAGAAAGGGGACCACACACACACACACACACACACACTCACTCCTGGAAATTCTTGCAATCCCAGGCATCATGACAGTGTGAATTAATTTTTCTTTTGTCTCTTCTCTTTCTTCATTGCTTCTTATTCTTCTTGGAGAAGTCCAAAGTAGCAGAGAAGCATAGAGTTCCCTTTTGCTCAGTAAAAGATGGGAGATACTGCAAAAAGATACCTTCTTGCAATTGTTAGTTACCCTTTATACAGAAGATTGCCTGCATCCACATCAAGAATGATGCAGAGCCTTGTCCTGGACTAGGTGTCAGCCTCTGCTAGGAATGAAACAGCCCTGAAGGTGGAGGTGGCTCTGAGAGCACAATTTGAGGAGCTTTTTCTCTGGGCAGTTCACAAGAGCTGTACTTCACAAAGAGATTCTGGACATGAGATATTATTAATTTGGTAGGAAGAACTCTTGACTGCATACTATTTTGAATACATAAGCAGCACTGCCTAAACAAGTCTTTGGTCTTCAAGAAAAGAACACTGAAGTGCATATGAGTTGTTCTTTCTAGGTATTTAGTCTTTTGTTGGTTCGTCTCTTAACAATCACCAGAAGTGTCTGTGAGCCCTACACAGTCAGGGAACTCCAGGAATGTATAAGCTTTCTCAGGCACATTATGATTCTCCCTTTAATGGGATCCCATGTGCTAGGTAAGCACTATAATCAAGGGCTTAAAAGGAATAAATTAGCTTTCAGTTTTCTGTATTCTGATTTCCTGGGGACACCCGCAACAGTTTCATAATCAGAGAGTTTCATGTTTATTTCAAATAAGTATTTATCCAAGCCTGGCTTCAGATTGTAAATATCAAATTTAATTGTACCACCATTTCTTCTGTTTTCCTCCTAATTGTTGATTTAGCAATATGGCACTTTCCTAAAAAATGATTAGTAAAGTAAGAGCACAAAACTATTAATATTGATATTAACTTAGATAAACTGGATCAGTGTTGAACCTTAGCAAGGACACAAGCTGACGCCTGTGCTCTCCTCAGGTGTGTGTGTGTGTCCGCGTGTGTGGTGGCTTTGTGATTTGAATTTGTTTTCACATTTGTGGTGGGTACTGGAGATACTGAGAATTGAACCTGGTTCCTCTCTCATGATAAACACTGGTATATCCTGAGTCTATTATTTACTTCCCACCTACATTTCTTCAGTTTATACAAATGGTAGGAAGGACACAAGAGGAGTTCCAGATTTGTTCACAATAGATATACAGTGCAAGCAAGCAAACAAAGCCTCAGACTAGCCAAACCTTTGCATGTAACTGTGGAGCCTCTCAGGGATCCTGTTTATGCCCATTGTAGTGTGTACATGCCCACTGATGTCCTAGAGAGGCCAAATGCTGTGCCCATGGGTCTTGCTGCTGGTGTCACCAATACACTTACTGGAGAAGCTGGCCTAGAATGTCTGAACTCTGGGTGAAAAAGGGCAGGACTCCAAAGGAGGAAACCAAATGGAAAGCGAGCAATAGGGGACACTGGGATGCTAAAGAATCTAGCCCCAGAATGTAGCCAATGAGAGGCTGAGATGAAGTGGTGTTCTGCCGTGTCCATAGGACCCTACAAGGATGAGCAAATAAACAACGAAGATTTTAAAGCACATAGCTTCTAGTCTGGATGTCTATCTATGTCAAGAGCATTTAGAATTACATTTTATTACTTAAAGTTTTAAAGAGAGTTTCTTTACATGTAAGTGTTTCAGAGTGGGCTGCAGGTGAGTCAGGCATTTATGATGAGTACATATGTCCTTTCAGGTTGCTTATGACACTGTCTTCAATGACACCTGTTCCCATGTTCAGTCCCTTGTGACTCATCTTAGTCAACACCCACTTTCACCCCCCACCCTCCCGTGTAACCTCACTTCCCTTCTGCCCTTTCGCTTGCCCACTTCTAGAGGAAGGCTTTTTAAAGGGGAAAATAAGACAGTAGATACTGGTCAAAGGAGAAGAAAATTAGATTTAAAACATTTAGTGGAAGAATTTTTAACCCATTAGTTTCAGGAAGCATTTAGCTACTACTCTCAAGTCATGGAACAGAAAACACTTTCTTCAAAATCTTATTTGCTTTGGTAAGTGAATTTTAATTTTATTTTTTCTTTTTTATTCATTCATTTATCTTAGTGTATGTCTTAGTCAGGGTTCCTATTGCTGTGAAGAGACCATGACCATGGCAACTCTTAGAAAGAAAAGCATTTGATTGGGGCTGGCTGACATTTCAGAGGTTTAACTGGCACGCAGGCAAACATGGTGCTGGGGGAGCAGAGGGTTCTACATCTTCATTAGCAGGGAGCAGGACTCTGTGTTCCCAGTGGGTGTAGCATGAGCACAGGAAACTTCTATGTCTGCCCCCACAGTGACACCCTTCCTGCAACAATGCCACACCTAGTCCAACAAAACCTCACCTCCCAATTGTGTCACTCTCTATGGGGGGGGTCATTTTCTTTAAAACCATTGTGTATGGTGTATATGTATGGGGTGTACACACAGACACACACACACACACACACACACACACACACACACACACGTATGCTTGTAGGCGAGTTTGGGGAGGCCCAGGAGGACGCTGGGCTCTGCTCTATCACTGTGTACTTTATTTTGTTGAGACAGTTTGTCTCAGGAGACCTCGAGCTATGCTGGCAGCCAGCCCTCACTACAATCCTCTCGTTTGTGCCCACCTTCTAGGCTGGGGTTATAGGTAGGGTGACATGCTCAGCTTTTAATATAGGTGCCAGGGATAAAAATGCAGACCTTTATGTGTATAGTAGGTACTTGAACTCACTACTCATCTCAGTAGCCTGATAAATACAATGAAAACAATGATGATGATGACAACAGCAGCAGCAAACCCCTTGAATTCTTTCTGGTAAAAAAAAAAAAAAAAAAGTGAGCGAGGTCAGGCAGTGGTAGTGCACGCCTTTAATCCCAGCACTCAGGAGGCAGATGGATCTCTGTGAGTTTGAGATCAGCCTGGTCTACAGAGCTGAGTTCCATGACAGGCTTCAAAACAATACAGAAAAACCCTGTCTGGAAAAAAAACAAAAACAAAAACAAAAACGAAAAGTGAACGAGAACTGGGAGCGTGCACATTCGAGCACGAGCAGGCACACACAGGTGGGGGCTGGGGGGATTCCCTTTGTAGCACACAAAAGGGCCTTGGTTCTGATACCCAGCATTGCATAAACCAGGTGTGATGCAATCCCAGAAACCCAGAAGGCAGTGGCAGGAGGCTCAAGTCCAAGGCCAGGCTGTACTATACAGCAAAAGCAAAACCCTGGATGCCCCCACCCCAATTCAAGAGAAGAGTCTGAAAAAGTAAACTTTAATTAAAAAACAAATCATACACAACTTCAGATTCATGCTGAGCTCTACCACTTGGCCTTTTACAGACAAGTCACTTTTCCACTGAATTCAGACAAACTGAAGATGTACCTGGAGTGGACACAGAGCCCAGTCCCTCACACAGACCAATACCACCAGCTTCTGCTCAGGTTCAAATAATGTCCATGACTTGAGTAACCAAGCAGCAAAGCTGGTTTCCCTCGAGGTTCAGAATGCCAGTTTCTTCATCAGCAGATACACTCTGGAATCCACCTCAAATCCATGTAGGTTGTTGGCATCACCCTGAAGCCTCATGAGCAGGCCCCCATAGGACACATATGCAGAGCTGAAAAAGAAGGTCCCTGGTCCTGAGTCTGAGCTGTCAAGCAGCTGCTTCCCAGCATCTCTCCATCCATTTTTTTAAGGCACTCCCCTAGTGTTTTGTCATTAAGAATGAACAACTAGGACAAAACTGAATGCAGACATGCACAATGTTTTACTCTAGTGGAGAAGTAAACACTGCTACTCCCAAAACAGGAGAGTAGTCACACAAATGAAGGTGTCACCATTCACAGCAATGTTGTTCCCACAAATGGAGGTGTCAACATTCATTGCAATGTTACACAAGGTTACACAGCTATTAAGACTACTGAGGAAGGGGCTGGAGAGATGGCTCAACCTTTAAGACCACTTACTGTTTTTAAAGAATGCAGAAAACCTGGATTCATCCTGCAAGTACCCACATGGCATCTTACAACCACCTATAACTCCATTTTCAAGGTGTCCAATGCCCCGTCTGACCTTGGTGGTCTCATGTCTGCACATGGTACACATACAAGCACCCAGGTGCATGCATACATACAAATAAACAAATAAATACTTTTTTGAAAAGGCTAATGAATCAGGAGGACGGCACATGCCTTTAATCCCAGCAGCAGGAGGCAGTCAAGTAGATCCCCAAGTTCAACACCAGCCTAGGTCTATATTGTTAGTTCCAGGACAACCCAGGCTACAGAGAGACCCTGTCTCAAAATAAAATAAAATTGAGGGGAATTTTCACCTGACAAGGGCAAAGCAAAAGTAGAAAACAGAGACAGGGTTTCTCTGTGGCTTTGGAAGCTGTCCTGGAACCAGCTCTTATAGACCAGGCTGGCCTTGAACTCAGAGATCTGCCTGCCTCTGCCTCCCCAGTGCTGGGACTAAAAGCGTGTGCCACTGTAAATTATCTTAAAGGGGAAAGTAAAAAAAGGAAACGAAAACTAGATATTCTCTGTTGTCCCTCACAAAGCAAGGTTACCAAAGTCTCCTGTGGGCTGGGCCACAGGGCCTTGAAATCCTGATAGCAGGTGACATAAGTAACCAAATATTCAGACTGGAAACTGTTTTCAAGATAAATTCTTCTGTGTACGTTTAGGGTACTAGAAAAAAATGAACCTAACACAGAAGTAGAAGCATGGCCCAATTTCACGACAGGGAGGGGGAGGATTTCCCAGACAATGCTACTTACAGACGTGTCGCTGCTTCTGTCGAGGTCTCATCCCCCTCAATCCTGTACACTTTCCCATACATGACATACTCAAACTGGTCAGCCCTACAAGCAACAGGCAAAGTTATTCTTCACAGCAAGAAACAATGTAAAAGACATTTAGAAGTGGAAACTGAGCCAGGTATGGTGGCAAGATCCCAGCCCTCGGGAGGCAGAGGTAGGTAGACCTCTGTGAGTTTGGGGCCAGCCTGGTCTACTGAGCTAGTTCCAGGCCAGCCATGGCAACACAAAGAAACCCTGTCTTGGAAAATCAAAAGAATAAAAATAAGAAATAATTAAAATGGAAACTGATAACAAGAAATGCCACAGAAGGGTGACCTTATTTGGCTCTCACATCAGTTCAGTGACCTGGACATGACTATTTTATCGGTGAGGAAATGGAGGCTGAAAGTAGTGGAAGTGAGAAGGGAAAATTCAATATGTAGTCATGGCTGTCCTAACTGGCTCTGTAGACCAGCCTGGCCTCAAACTCACAGAGCAACTCCTGCCTCTGCCTCCTAAGTGCTGGGATGAAGTATGTGCGCCACCAGGCCTGCTACCCCACAGTCTTTCTATCACACCAAGCTCCCTCCCAAAATCTAGGTGGCTATGTAATCATTTCCTAGGCCTTAAAAAAAGCTACACTTAAAGGGTGTGGGGATACATACCTTTAATTCCAACACTGAAGAGGCAGGGGAAGTGGATGTCATCTGTGAGTTCGAGGCCAGCTTGGTCTACATAGTCCAGGCCAACCAGGACTACAAAGAGAGGCCCTGTCTCAAATAAAACAACTGCAGCTCACAAGCTTCCACTCATTGCTCTCAGTAAGTAATAAAGCAGGTTGTTTGAATTTGTTTTTGTTTTTCAAATTTTTCAGAGATAGGGTCTCTTGGAGCCCAGGTTGGCCTCACACTTGATGTGAAGCCAAAGGCGTTCTTGAACTCCTGATCCTCCTGCCTCATCTCCCGAGTCCTGGAATTACAGACACAAACCATCACACCCAGTTCTGGTTGTGTGAATTCTAAGTGCAGCGATGTTTTTCCCTAGCATTAAATAAAGACTTTTCAGGGGCTCAGAGGTTAAGAGCACTGGCTGTTCTTCCAGAGGTCCTGAGTTCAATTCCCAGCAACTACATGGTGGCTCACAACCATCTGTAATGAGATCCTGTGTCCTCCCCTGGCATTCAGGCAAAAATGGAGGCAGAATACTGTGTACACAATAAATACATAAAGCTATCCTTTAAAAAAATAAAATAAAATAAAACGATAAAGACCTTTCTATGCACTACTTATCTATTTACTTCCTCCTGTACTAACTACTGCCTCACCTGGAAGGCCTGTCATCTGTGGGGTTGTATTCACCATCATCCAAAGTCCCATCTTCATACAAAGTACTAGCTATGACCAATCGGAACTTGTCACCTAAAAAGAACACCAACGCCAGAGTGAAGAAGCAGAAACCAAAGACCAAAAAATCTCATCCTTCTGCCTGTGTTCAATAGTTACCTAAGTCCACAGGGTAAATCTGAATGTTCACATCTAAGATGAGGTCCATCTTGAAAGATTCACTCTCACAGTGCAACCGAGATACTGAGAAAGAGCGACAGACATAATTACAGGCGCCAGGGTGGGGGTCAAATGCAAGAGGACAAATCTCCCAACAGGTCCACTCTGGCTAGCCTCGCTCTGGGACACAAGTGCAGTCCAAATCAGATTCAGAGAAGGAAGTAAAAACCTCAGCAGGTGATAGGATCCCAGAAAGAAGCAAAGCTTCTCAGGCAGTAACCAGTCTCTAGGCTCTAAATACACCTGGATGATTCAGACTAAACTCAACTCGGAACAAGGGAGTCACTTATCCAAGGATCCCCTCTTCCTGGTAGGCACTCTGCGAAGGGAATCGGCAGGGTAGGGCTTATTGAAAAAATCAAGGGTAGGGCTTATTGAAAAAATCAGGGGGCAGGGGTGCAAGCCTTTCATCCCAGCACTTGGAAGGCAGAGGCAGATGGACCCCTGTCCCTGTGAGTTCAAGGCCAGTCTAGTCTACAAAGCAAGTTCCAAAGAGAGACTCTGCCTTGGGAAGAAAAAAAAAAAAATTGTCTCCAGGTAAAGTGACACTAAGAAGAAACAACTTCCGGATCCCTGGGAAAATTAATACACCAAGCAGTCAGCTCAATGAAATTCGGAGAGGACTTGGCAAAGAGCTAACAATTCTTGGAGCAATACAAAACTATGTGTTAGGAAGACAGGGAGGTAACTCGCCTTAAGTAACAAAATAGGTCAGGCATCATCTACCTCTTGTTATAATAAATAGTTAAGTGTGCGAGAGAGGCGTGCGGTACAGCACGTAATACTGAATAGGGAGTTAGGAAGGTGTCCAGGGATTTACCAGCACCAAAGTCAAGGGCCACCCAGGCACCAGACAACGCACATATAATAGGAAAAGCTGTCTCAAGTTCCTCATTATGAAAAAAATTGTTTCCTGAAGAAGATACCGAGAGGGTGGGACGAGCCACTTGGGGTGGGTGGGCATGTTGGCCTCTTTCCTTACCTCCCCTACACACCTTACCTCGGTCAAATTTCTTGCCTTCTGGGTCAATGTCTTTCACATCAAAAATATCCTCGAACAGGATGCCCGCCATCGTAAGGGGCACGAGAGCTGCAGAGGTGCGGAGCGCGCGGCCACCACTGGGAATTCGCGCACCCCCTCACGTGGAAGTAAGAAGACAGGGCAGAGTACCGCCCCAAAAGCGGCAACCAGCCGGAGGGCGCAGGCGCACAGGCTGCAGCAACGCAGCCACTTCCGCTGCCTCCCCCTCGGGGCTTCTCAACTTCCGCCGGGAAAGGCCACTTCGGAGCGGGGCGGACCTTGTGGGCACGTCTCAAAGCGCGGTGACTCCGCCCAAGGCGGGGACGGACTAAATCCCACCCACCGCGGGTACCGCGCTGTGCCCGGCTCTACGGCGCCCTCTTCAGACCCCGAATCCCGAAGCTTGGAAAGCTTGGGGGCCAAACCCAGCCAGGAACCTTGATCCTTGGCCGAGAGGAGCGCGGCCCTAGCCCTTCCCTGCGGTCCGCGTGCCCGCCGAGGGCACAGTCCGTGCTGCAGGCGGCTGAAGCCGAACTCCACCCGCAGAGAGCCCGCCCAGCGAGGATGCAGTGCCCAGTCCCTCCGACTGCCACCAAGGTTCCCCACGCTGGTCCGAGCTGGCTCGGACCAGCTAGCTGGACGTCACCCGAGCCGGGTCGTTCCGGTTTGGGAATTGCCATGATGTCACTCTCAGGGAAAGGAAAGCCCGCATTGTGCCCTCCCCTGGGGCTTCACTTCCTCACCACTCCGGTCTTCCCTTGGCCCTGCTTGGCACTAATTCTGATCCCCTAGAACACTGCCAACTGAACTTGGTACTGCCTGTCACCCCATTATACTACCCTCTTCTGGACACTGATCTAGTGCACTTCCACCCGACATTGGCCTTTCAGTGGAAGACGACAGCTCGCAGTGCCATCTTTCGAGGTGCTACCTCCTTTCATTGCAGCCCCCGTACTGGGCATCGTACGCTCCGCTTGAGCACCCTGTTTCCTGAATGAGTCTTCATCCTGGTACTGTTCTTTCTACACAAATTTCTGGACACCGTCCTCTCCAGTGGCACCAACCTAACACTGTCCATCCTCTTTGTGCCCACGCCACACTGTCCTTATGTCCTTATCCTTCCAGGGTCCCCGAAAGACAACGCAGAGCTCCAGTGAGCCGCTTCCTCGAGGCGTCAGCTGCTATTCAAGTTCCCCCTTTAAGCGATGCCTGGGAGGAGCGACCTCTGCTCCCCCACACCCGCCTCCCAGGAGCGGCCTCCCCCGCACCAATAGCTCCCTTCCATCGGGCCTCACCCCTTCCCGTCCCCTCCCATCTCCACCTCCGCCCCTCTCTCCAGGCCTAGAAGTTCCAGGTGCACCTTCCCGGGGGGGGGGGTAACCCGGAGGAAAAGAAGAAGGAGGAAGGGAGGCGATAAGAGAGCGGGCTCTCAGGGATCCTCCCAGACAGGTCGGAGCCGCCTGCAAAAGCCAAGCAGAGACTGCCGCAGTCGGGTCTGGCCTGGATAGCCCGAGAGAGCCTTTTCAGCAGCCCCCTGCCCCAGCCCTAGAGTCACTACATCCTCAGCCCCTCCCGCACAACGCTGCAACAGCCAGAGAGCCCGTCCCCTCCACGTGCCAGCGGACCCGCCCCCGCCGGGCTCCAGCACCCTCTCAGGGCCGGGTCAGCCCCGGGCCTCCCCAGAGAAGGGGTGCAAGATCGGGTTGCAAGCGCCCCCTGCCGCCTCTCCGGAGACCAGGAGGCGGCTCCAATGCAGACCCCAGCCCGACCGGACGCCCCTGCAGATGGGCCAAGGCGGAGCGGCAAGCAGGGCACCGCCCTCGGCCCGCCCGCCAAGGAGGGGACACTAGCAGGAGGCTGAGCCTGCGGCGCGCGCCCGGAGACCCATCGCACTCTGCACTCGGCCGCCGGGGCTGAGGGGACGGGACGGGTGCGGGCGCAGGCTCAGCGGGTCGGGAGCTGAGTCAAGGCCAGAGCCCGAGAAGCCAAGGGAGGCAAGAGGACAGTGTACCGAGATGGCGGCCGCCACGGCGGCGGCGGCGGCGGGGGAAGGGATGGAGCCTCGGGCGCTGCAGTATGAGCAGACCCTGGTAAGTGAAAGCTACGGGGTGCGCTATGGCACCACTGGTGCAGGTTGCCCTAGGAAGTGTGAGGACAGGCGGCCTACCCAAGCCCGGCCTCAGCCTTCCTCAGCAGTGGAAACTGAGGTTCCGGATCCGACAGCCTGTAGGTTCAGGGTGTTGGAAAGCTGCTTGCTGGTTTCTAGCTGAGGCTGGTGGCCTGCAGAGGACAATGACACCAGGTGCTTGGCCCAGGTGTCCTTCCCCTTACTCCCTTCAGCATACACAATTTTGTTTTTTCACCCAGTACCCTTTAATGCCTCTGAACTTTCTCCACATGCCTATCTATCCACATTCAACACCCTCCCTGTGGCCCTACTATGGCATGACAGTAAGCTGGGCATAAATACTGTAGGCAAGTAGTCAAATCCAAACCTACCCCCTGCCTTTAAAGGCTCAAAGTCCAGCATTGACAAGAACCCCTCAGTCGAACTCTTGGGAAAGGTGGCTTAGGTGGCTTGTCACCCTGGGGACTGAAGCTTGAGAGTTGATGCAGGAAGCAGGAATGGGTGTGAGAATTGAAACCTTTGTTCTAGCTGGATCTAGGCAGGTACCCCACCACCACCACCCACGCCCATGGAGTGTCCCTTGACACTCATAAGAAGCAAGGGTCCTGAGCTTCGCGATGACTCATGGCTACTACTGTTAAGAACCCATTCACCCTCATGTCACTAGGGTGGGGGGCCCAAGCCCTACAGAAAGAAACTGGCCCTATGGCTCTGTTTTATCAGCTCAGGCTGGAATTTGCCCTGAAGGGTGTCAGGGAGGAACCTCCTTAAGAGAGGGCCTGGATTGTAACTGAGTCAGGGAGGTGCCCAATTACCAGAGACTATGAAACAGGATGACTGGGAGAGGTGGTAGGTACGAGCGACGCTAGTGCAGGCAAGCCCTTTTGTTGGCAATGGCTGTTATCCTTGCCATCCACAGGTCAAGGAGAGGGGCATTTGGCCATGGAAGCCAGGCACCTACCCTCTGAAATGGTATCTCTTTTGCACCAGCTGCCACTCCAT
This sequence comes from Phodopus roborovskii, assembly GCF_943737965.1. NCBI lineage: Eukaryota > Metazoa > Chordata > Mammalia > Rodentia > Cricetidae > Phodopus > Phodopus roborovskii. The sequence goes on along the minus strand of NW_026126469.1, from coordinate 6,935,098 downwards.
CTCCATGCGTCTGTGAAAAGAGTTCTCAGGGTCAAGCCGTCCTGCCCTGGCCTCTCCCACTTCCCCTCCTACCCTTTTGTCTTGCCCTTACCTCCTCCCACCTGCTGTGTTTCTATACTCTGGCCTCTTCCTCCTCCTCCCTGCTCGCTGGTCTTTCTCCCTCTTTCCTATGCAGTTCCTTTTCTTCTCTTCTCCTTTTCCTCTATGTCTCACCCGCTCTGTCTCTACCCCCCCACACACACACACAAACCCCAACCCCAACAGGAGCCCTTTGTGTCTTGAAGCTCCGAGGGTGGCAGCCAGAATCTACTCCTCCCCACCCCCCAACACACGCCCAGCTTGGCAGGTCCAGCCATAACTCTCTTCCCATCAGCCTCATATCCACAGCCACAGCCTTGCCATCTGCAGCCTCTGCTGTCCCCCAGACCTGTCGCTGGCCCCAAGTGCGGGCCCAGAGTCTGACTGAAATCACCCAACACTGCCTTACCGACCCAAAGAGGCTTTCTTCTTTCAGCTGGGCTAATGGGAGTTTTGGAGTGGAGAATGAGGACAAGGGGATTAGGGTGGGTGGGAAGGGTGCCACAGAGTTGGTCACAGGCCAAAGGCCCAGCAGGAATGTGATAAGGATTGGGGCTGGGACCCTAGGCCCAGCTCAGCTGTTCAGCTCCACCAGCCTCTTATTGTTGTTCATGCGCCCTTGACCATCCCTTAGTCTCTGACCTTCCCGCCTCCCACTTTCAGACTGTGGCTCAGGTTTTTCCATGTGTTCCCTCCTCTGGACCCTTCCCTCTCCTCCCCAGTGCCCTCACTCCTGGCTTGCTAGCAGAGGGCTGATTATTCTGCCACCCCCAGAGTTGCGTCCCTGTACCTTGTCTGTCCCCATCACTCTGGCCAGGACAGCCCCCGCAGTCTGCAGTATGCATTGTTCCCACACTCTGAGTCTAGTGAGAACTGGATTCAAGATGGGGTACACAGTGTGGGAGCTGAGCGGGGGGGGGGGGGGGTCAAAACCCAGGAACCCTCCCTGTATGCTCAACCACACATGCTAACGCCACATTTTGTCTATCACTCCAGATGTATGGCCGGTACACTCAGGAACTTGGGGCCTTTGCCAAAGAGGAAGCTGCTCGGATTCGCCTGGGAGGGCCTGAGCCCTGGAAAGGGTCCCCTTCTGCCCGGGCTCCCCCAGAGCTCCTGGAATATGGACAGAGCCGATGTGCCAGATGCCGCAGTGAGACCTAGATTGGGGCAGGGACCTGGCTGTTCTATACTGGGGGAGGCAGAGACCATTAGAGCTGCCCATGGGGGATGGGGAGAGGCAGAAGAATAAGAGCTTCTCTATGGGTCTTTCCTTCCCTGCCTCCAGTTTGTTCTGTACGCTGCCACAAGTTCCTAGTGTCCAGGGTTGGTGAAGACTGGATCTTCCTGGTCCTGTTGGGGCTCCTCATGGCATTGGTCAGTTGGGCCATGGACTATGCCATCGCTGTCTGTCTACAGGGTGAGGGCAAAGGCTGGGAAGGGCCAACCTGTTTCCTCCATGTCTCAGTTCTTTAAGTCACTTGGCTACTGGCCCCTTCCTCTGGCCAGGCTGACTGCCCATCTCCAGGCGTAGTTACTGCCACTTGCATAGGCCACACCTTCTTGCCTGCCCTCCAAGTGTCTTATCTATGATTGGCTTTGTCCCGGTGAATGCCTTCTACAGGCTTTCTGTCTCTCTGTGCCCCAGCTCTGTACACTTGTCATATCAGTGTGTCCAAGTGGCAGGCAAGGTGTGGATATGTGCACCAGAAGTCCAGCAAGCATTTCCTGTGCCCACAGCTCAGCAATGGATGTCCCGGGGCTTAAACACCAACATCTTACTCCAGTACCTGGCTTGGGTTACCTACCCTGTCGTCCTCATCACTTTCTCTGCTGGATTCACCCAGATCCTGGCCCCACAGGCTGTCGGTAGGATAGGAGGGGTTGAGGGGGGCTCAAGCTTCCTGAATGGGGTGTGTCAGACAACTTCCCTGGGCATGTACCTCTACAGGATCTGGCATCCCTGAGATGAAAACCATCCTTCGGGGAGTGGTGCTAAAAGAATACCTCACACTCAAGACCTTTGTAGCTAAGGTCATTGGGCTAACTTGTGCCCTGGGCAGTGGGATGCCCCTTGGCAAAGAGGTAATTGCAGGTTGGGGGAATGAAGGAGCCCCTCCCATTGGAAGAAAAGGCCAGGCAAGGTCTGGAAGGCCCCATCCCTACTCACAACCAACCCCTCCCTCCAGGGACCCTTTGTGCACATTGCCAGCATGTGTGCTGCCCTTCTCAGCAAGTTCCTCTCCCTCTTTGGGGGTATCTATGAGGTAAGAAGAGAACCTTAAGAACCGGGGAAGTGGGTGTGCTGGGGTGTGCTGCTGAGCCCAAACTGACATTGTGCCCCCACCCTTGCCAGAATGAATCCCGCAACACAGAGATGCTGGCTGCTGCATGCGCAGTAGGAGTGGGCTGTTGCTTCGCAGCACCTATCGGAGGTAGGCATGGCTCCAATCAGCATTGGCCTCTCCTCCTCAACCCCTCTTCTCCTGGGAGTAAGTCCTCCAAAGGCCAGACTCTGGCCTCAAGGGTGATATCCTCTGCCCCTTGCAGGGGTCCTATTCAGCATTGAGGTCACCTCCACCTTCTTCGCTGTTAGGAACTACTGGCGGGGCTTCTTTGCGGCCACCTTCAGTGCCTTCATCTTTCGGGTCTTGGCAGTCTGGAACCGTGATGAAGGTGGGGATAGAGGGGGTGGTGAGGGCATCTAAGGTAATTCAAATGGGACACAAGTTTATCTGCCACTCTGTATTTCTTCCCTTCAGAAACCATTACTGCTCTCTTCAAAACTCGGTTCCGACTGGACTTCCCCTTTGACCTACAGGAGCTGCCAGCCTTTGCTGTCATTGGGTAAGGAGCTTGCAGGATGGTGTGGGATAGCAGGGAGGTTCCCGTAAGAAGGCCTCCCCTCTGCCCTGGTACCTCTTTCTTCTCCAGTATTGCTAGTGGCTTCGGGGGAGCCCTCTTTGTCTACCTGAACCGGAAGATTGTCCAGGTGATGCGGAAGCAAAAAACCATCAACCGCTTCCTCATGAGGAAGTACGTTGGCCACACTTTTCCATGCTGTTCTGGGTTGACTAAGGGCCACATGGCCAGAGGGGGAGGCATTGGGGGTTTGAAGTAGAGGCCAGTCAAAACCAGGCACTTGAGCCAGTGCCATGCCACGCACCTATAATCCCAGCACTCCAGAGGCTGAGGCACCCAGGCCTACAGTGTGACACTAGGTCTCTCATGTGAGGAGGGCAGCTATGCTTGGGAAATCAGCTAATGTTTTCATGCTGAGGCTATGACCTGTATCCCCAGGAGCCACCGAGGATCTGTTACTTTTGAACTTTAGTCAGGGGCAGGGACACTTGGGATAAGAGGCCAAGGTTTTCAGGCCTGGTGCAGATAGTAGACAGGGTTTGTACCTCAGTTTACCCCCATGACTGGTGTGGATGGACCTTTTTTATCTCAGAACACAGCTCTTTGTGTCATGAGCCTGAGAACTGGGCATGGGAAGGCATGTGGGATGCACATGCTGCTCTCTTCAGAGCTTCCTCCACGCCACCTTCGCTTTGGAGACAGGGTCTCACTGTGTAGCTCAGGCTGGCCTCAAACTCAGAGTGTGCCGCCTGCCTCTGCCTCCCAGTGCTGGGATCAAAGGCGTGGGCTACCACACTCAGCTCACACAGCTCTCACTTAAGTCGCCATTGAGAGTAGATAGTAGCAGCAGCTTCTTTAAGCCTTCATACCATTCGCGCTTCAGCTGGGCTTTTGAGAGCTGAGGCAGTCCCAGCTCAGGCTTCTCTAAGAAAGTGTTAGAGATGGGTTTGCTGTTGCTTCCCCCTATGGGCTCAGGGAAGGACCCCTCTACTCCTAGCTCCTACAGTAATCTCAGTCCACAATCAGCCTTGGAGCTGCAGCTTCAAACACAGTAAAAAGGACTTACTCTTTGGGGAGGGGGGGTCGCTGAAGAGATGGCTCAGTGGTTAAGAGCACTGGCTGCTCTTCCAGAGAGAGGACCTGAGTTCAGCATTCTACCACCCACATGGTGGCTCACAGTACCCTCTACAGAACACTGCATACATAATTAATTAAATCTTTTTTTTTCTAAATAAAAGGATATACTCTTAGGCACTGTGCCTAGATATATAAGCCTTACTCTGATCTTAGTCCTGAGGTATGCAAGAGCACCTGGCCTATGATCAGTCTGTGGGAGGTGTGACTTTTGTCTGATGCTGTCAAAACTCCATCTCTAGACGGCTGCTCTTCCCGGCACTAGTGACCTTGCTCATCTCCACTCTGACCTTCCCTCCTGGCTTTGGACAGTTCATGGCTGGACAGGTAGCCCTTAACAGAAATGTGACTCCCCCACCCCCGCTCCACCCACTCACCCAAATGCATTCCTTTCCAAAGCCAACAGCCCCAGCATGACTAGGACTGCTTGTTCCCATGGACTCCTATGGGACTCTTCCTGGGGTCCTGTGTCCAGCCTAGAGCGCTCTGTTCATTCTAGCTGTCACAGAAAGAGACCCTAGTCACTCTGTTCGACAACCGGACATGGGTCCGCCAGGGCCTAGTGGAGGATCTACAACTACCCAGCACTTCACAGGCCTGGAATCCACCACGGGCCAATGTCTTCCTCACTCTGGTCATCTTCATTCTTATGAAGGTGAGACTCCTTCCATGGCTATATACCACTTTTGGTTTCCAGGCACCTAGGAACATGCTCTATCCCAAGCACTTACCATGCATTCAAAATATTGTGAGGAAGGGACCCTTATCCCTGTTTTTAAAGATGGTGAGGCAAAACACCGAGAAGTAACTGCTAACGCAGTTAGTTGGGTGAGAGGATTTGAACTAGACCCTTCCAGATCTAGAGTCCTTTCTTTTCCCTTCATCTCTGGGGACTCTGGGCTAGCTGGGAAGATTGTACATGGTAGATAGACAAGCTGGGCTTCCCTGAGGCCTCTGTTTTGAAACCATCCTGCCTTCAGTTCTGGATGTCTGCACTGGCCACCACCATCCCAGTGCCCTGTGGGGCCTTCATGCCTGTCTTTGTCATTGGTGAGTCTGCAGCTGCCTGCCTTCCAGCCTGTGCCCTTCATACCCTCTGGCTATCCCTTGTAGATCCCTCCTCTGCCTAAGACTGTAGCCCACACCCCCATTCCCATGGGACTGCCCTATGTACTAAATGGCCCACTGGCCCTCCCCCACCTTCTGACCCTCTCTCTTCCTAGTGCTCCCCTACTACCTCTTTCTCTTCCTAAAACCCTCCCTGAAGGAGCAGCATTTGGGCGGCTGGTGGGTGAGAGCATGGCTGCCTGGTTCCCAGATGGGATTCACACAGATAGCAGTACCTACCGGATTGTACCTGGAGGCTATGCCGTGGTTGGTGAGCACCCAGTTCTGTTTGCTTTGTGGTGCTGGGGACCAAACCCAGGGTGATGTGTTTACAGTCCCAGCAGTGCCCCAAGTCTTCATCTGCAGTGGGAGGCCCCTGGGCCAGCCAGACTCTGAGGCTCTGGTGCCCCCTGCTGGCAGAGCCATAGGCCCAGGCACTGTATGGAGCCACCCTGAGGGCCCGAGGGACTCTAAGCAACCCAACCCTGACCCCAGGGAGGGAAAAAGTGTCTTGGGGAATGAGCACCCTGAGGAGACTGAGCATGGCTATTCCCAGGGGCAGCTGCACTTGCAGGAGCAGTGACACACACAGTGTCCACAGCTGTTATCGTCTTCGAGCTCACCGGCCAGATCGCCCACATTCTACCTGTCATGATTGCTGTCATCCTGGCTAATGCTGTTGCCCAGAGCCTGCAGCCCTCCCTCTACGACAGCATCATCCGCATCAAGAAGCTGCCCTACCTGCCTGAGCTGGGCTGGGGCCGCCACCAGTATGAAGGGCCCAGTGCAAAGAGGGTGGGAGTGAGGGGTAGGCCTCCCAGGACCCTTCCATCCCACCTCCAGCAAGGTCCCGAGGGTGGAAAATGCTACCTGCCCTGGGTCCTCCACTCATGTCCCCTATGGTTCTCCAGCCTAAGGCGTGACACTGGGGTGGTGGTACCCTGGCCAGTCTTGCATGTTGAGCACACACTGAATGCCCGACTCTATCCCTAGGCAGTACCGGGTGCGTGTAGAGGACATCATGGTACGGGATGTGCCCCATGTAGCCCTCAACTGCACTTTCCGGGACCTGCGATTGGCACTGCACAGGACCAAGGGCCGTATGTTGGCTCTAGTAGAGTCCCCTGGTGAGGCCAAGGGGGTCCCAGGTGTTATGAGTATCTCCCATGGCTTCAGCTCAGAAAAGGTTAGGGAGCCCAGAACCAGTCACCTCCTTGTATACAGGTCAACACTTGGGACGCAGGGTTTTCCTTTAGGTGTGTAGTGTCTGTCCAGGGTCCCAGCTTGGGAGTGGAAAGAGGGCCACAAGTAGGAGCTCACTCCCTATCCCTGAGACTCCTCCCTTGTTCTATCTAGAGTCCATGATCCTGCTGGGTTCCATCGAACGCTCACAGGTAGTAACATTACTGGGAGCCCAACTGAGCCCAGCACGACGGCGGCAGCACATACAAAAGCTAAGAAAAGCCCAGACATCTCCACCATCAGATCAGGAGAGCACCCCCAGTTCTGAGCCGTCCATCCGCTTCCAGGTAAGGAAAAATGCTACAGAACCTCACATAACTTCTGAAGCATCATCTTAGAGGTTCTGAGCCATAATCTCCCAGCCCCTTCCTGTCCTGTGGGGTGCAGGTGAACACAGAGGACTCGGCCTTCTCTGGATCCCACGGGCAGACTCACAAGCCCCTGAAGCCTGCTCTAAAGAGAGGGCCCAGCAACACCACAAGCCTCCAGGAAAGCACCACAGGTAACCCTTTTCTGAGCCACCATGGATGGATAGAGCTACCTGGGTGGACAAGGTGGAGTTGGAAAAGCCTCTCCCCTTCTGCTCCTTACCCCTACCCAACTTGCCCCCTCTAAACCACGGGTTTGGAACACAGGCAACATGGAATCAGCAGGCATTGCCCTCAGAAGCCTCTTCTGTGGCAGTCCACCTCTGGAGGCTACTTCAGAGGTGAGTAGCCCGGATACTCCCCTCCTGCCTGCCCAGTTTCCTGTCTGACTCCCCCGCTCTGCCTGCCTCCTACGCTCCTGTCAGCTCTGCCCCTGAGGTGTACCCTTCTTCCTGGGTCTCGTTTCCCCCTTCACACCCCTCTCCCCGTAGCCTAACTCCTCTCTGCTTTGTCTCTGACAAAGTTGGAAAAGTCGGAATCCTGTGACAAGCGCAAGCTGAAGCGGGTCAGAATCTCCCTGGCGGTATGTGTGCCCCTCTCTCTGCAGCTCAAGACCACGGGTGGGTGGGGGGATAAGGGGCACGGGAGGAGGTAGTTATGTTCTAGGTGGGACAAACATCTCAGAGCTAGGGGTACATCCACCTCCCTTCCTGCCTTCCTCCTAGAGTGACTCAGACCTGGAAGGGGAGATGAGTCCTGAGGAGGTAAGATGCCATTACACTCTAGACTGTTTCTTCCTGGGTGGGTTGTATCTTGGGTAATGGATCACAGGGAGGAAAATGGCAAAACCGCCTTCACAGAGATAGGAGAGCAGCTTCAGGCTCCCTCTCTCTGTTCATCAGTCTCTCACTCTCAGATCTTAGAGTGGGAAGAGCAGCAACTAGATGAGCCTGTCAACTTCAGCGACTGCAAAATCGATCCTGCGCCCTTCCAGCTAGTGGAACGGACTTCTTTGCACAAGGTAGGACAAGATAGGTCTGGACTCATGTGATAGTGTAGGAGGAAGGCATGAGAGATGGTATGTTTGATGCTGTTTTTTTTAAAAAACACACTGCTTTAGGCCATGGGAGCCTTCAAGCCAGGACTCTCGAGCCTTGTCCTACTCCATGGTAGAATCAGGCATCAATTTTCCTCTGCTCAAACTTAGCCCAGAGAATTGTGCACCAAAGCAGCAACAAAAACACAGCTTGAACTGGGTGGAAGCCAGAAGGCCGGGCCAGGGTCATAGCTAGGCAGGAGGCTTCCAGAGCCCAGCAAGGCTGATACACACCCATGCTGGAAAAAAAAAGGGGGGGTAGGGTAGGGGGATGAGAAACAGGCCAGATAAGAAAATCTAATAATGAAGCTAACCAACAGTCAAGAAGGATGAACCGACTGCAGCTAAGAGATAAACAGATGAGAGACACCAGGAGAGGCCTTGGAATGCCAGACCCCTGAGAGTCTAACTTCAAGCAAGCAGAAGGGAAACTGGTAGAGGAGACTCAGAAAAGCAGCTCGCCAGAGGGGCAGTAGGAAGGGACAGAGTACATATGGATGGAGGTAGGTGGCTACACAAGGAAGGCAGGGAATATAGGCTACCCAGCCAAGGCTTAATGTTTAAGCCTCCATTGGCAGGCACAGGCAAAATAATAGGTATGGGTCAATGGTCCCAAGCCTTCAGCTTGGGTGGCTAGCTTAGATACAAACTGTTGCTAAAAAGTCAGCATAGCACATACAAGCAGAGGCCATGATGGAAAGGAGACAAAAGAAGAACAAAACAGGGCTGGAGAGATGGCTCAGAGGTTAATAGCACTGGCTGCTCTTCCAGAGGACCAGAGTTCAATTCCCAGAAACCACATGGTGGCTCACAACCATCTATAATGAGATCTGGTGCCCTCTTCTGATACACAGGGATACATGCTGAGAGAACACTTTATACATAAAAATCTTTAAAAGAAAAAACAGCAAGAATAAAAGAACTTAAGACCTTTTAGATAGAGATCAAGTGAGGAACTGCAGTACTATGGCAGAAGAGTCGCCAGAAGAAGCTGCACCTAACCTAAACCCTTAAACCCTTTCTCCCCGGACCTCTACAGTATTCTCAGTCACCAGCATCTTTCTTTTTTTTTTTTTTTGAGACAGAATCTCATATAGCCCAAGTAGGCCTTGAACTCATGACAGTCTGCCTGCCTTGGTCTCTGAAGATTTCAGGCAAACACCATCATCCCCAGCTATGATTCCCTTGATTTTCTGTCACATATAATAGTGGTGATAAGAACACTAGAGTGCTCTAAGTGCTTGCTATGTGCCAGGGGCCATGCTAAGATCTTCACACGTGTAATTTAATTCTCACGACCACACTAGCTGATGGATATTGTGACATTCCAATTTTGTAGAAGAGGAAATTGCCCAAAGTCACACATGTAGGAAGTAGCAGAGCTGGGCCTAGACCGAAGACAATCCAACCCAAAAGCCTGTCATAAGCATTCTAAAACAGGGAAACTAAGTCATGCAGTAAGAAAATCATCTGTCCGCTTCAGTTTAGCAGAGTCAGACCCAGGACCCTGCTCTCAATTCTTTCAGAAGGCCACGCTGTCCTTTTCCCTGTCAGTTCAGTCCACTGTTCCCAGGCCCAAGAAATTTGGGCCTTCCAATGGGCTCCCTGGTATTCAATTAAATTAAAATGAAAGAACAAAGTAGGTTTGTTACAACTTAAACTATCACAGGAAGGGGAGAAGCCGCCAAGGAACCACTAACAAAAGTACAAAGAACTGGAATGATAACATAAAAGATTAGAATTCTAGAGATTAGAGTCTACATTAGAATCTACTTATTAAAGCAGTAAGCAGTAACCCACTTAAGTCCGGGAGGATGCTTCAGAGGGTGAGAACCCCGCAGACCATTTAGGGACCTCATTACTTCAGAGGGTGAGAACCCAGCAGACCATTTAGGGACCTCATAGTGGTAGCTAGCAGTGGGGAGAGATGGGGAGGCCAAAGACTGGCTAGCAAGTCTGGCTAAACCAAATCCTCTCCCCCGGCTGCTTATAAACTTGGCTGTAGAACTTTAGCAAGCTGCTTAGCCTATCTGGGCTTCCTTATCTATAAAGTAGGGGTGACATAAACTGAGTATGGTGGTGTATGCCTGTAATGCTGTCACTTGGGAGAGGATCAAATGGTCAAAGTCATCTGTGAACTACATAGCAAATTCAAGATCATCCTGAGATGTGTGAGACCTTACTTCAAAAAACAGAAGTTGGCTGGACAGCAGTGGCACACTCCTTTAATCCAGCACTCAGAAGGCAGAGGCAGGCAGATCTACAAAGTGAGTTCCAGGACAGCTAGGGCTGTTACACAGAGAAATCCTGTCTTGAAAAACCAAAACAAGGAAGGAGGGAGGGAAGGAGACATGTAAGCATGCGGGGCACAGCAGAATTGCAGGCTGGCAAACCAGTCTGGGTTGACTTAAGAAGGGGTCTCATGAACCACTCTAGGGAGTCCCAGCTGCTGCTCAAGTTCTAGAAAGCCATAGAAAGCCCCACTAGAGAGTGGGGAAGCAGGAAGTAGGAAAGCTCATCCTGCTGTTGTCTCAGCTCTGGTGAGGATAGCCAGGCAGCACTAAGGAGAATGGAAAGCACAGATGTCCCAGAAGTAGAGCAGTAAGCTTGGCAACTGCCAAGCACAAGTTGTTCGCAGGCCTATAAAAGCACATTGCCTGCTAGGTCACTGTGATTGGGAGTGAGCAGGAAAAGAAGGCAAGGCAACTATTTAATAAGCTCCTTGGGAGGTGAGATGGGTTATATGACCAAAAACTAAGAGGTTAAAATAACATACCTTATTGTAAAGATGTATCCCTCTGGGGAAGACAGGGAAATTAAGGTTATTTTGTAGCATGTAGAGTTCAAGTTATATAACAAGAGATTGCTACCTACATGATAATTACAGGTATTGAAGAAACATGAACATGACTTCTTCAAAAAATGAGTTTTTTGGTTGGTTTTGGTTTGTGGGGTTTTTTGTTTGTTTTTTAAAACATTTATGTAAACAACATTCTGCCTCCAAGTATGCCTATAGGCCAGAAGGCAGCACCAGATGTCATTACAGATGGCTGTGAGCCACCATATGGTTGCTGGGAATTGAACTCAGGACCTCTGGAAGAGCAGCCAGTGCTCTTAACCTCTGAGCCATCTCTCCAGCCCTCTTGGTTTTGTTTTTTTTTTTTTTTTCAAGATAGCATTTCTCTGTGAAGCCCTGGCTAAAACTCGCTCTGTAGACCAAGCTGGCCTTGGAACACAGAGATCTACCTGCCTCTGCCTCCTGAGTGCTGGGATTAAAGGCGTGTGCCACCAGAATACTAAATTTTTATGATGGGTGTGGTGTGTCTGTAATCCAATACTTCAAGGCCAGCCTGGGCTAAGTAGTGAGACTTTCACACACACACACACACACACACACACACACACAAAGTAAAATAAGACTGGGTAGGAGACTTACCCAGCATGGATAGCACTATGCCTTTAGTCCCCAGAGCCACCAAACACTTGAGACTTGCTTCTTTATAAGTGTAGCCCTGACCCAGATGGAGGAAATTGGGAAAATTCTGTAAGCCCTTCCCATAATTTAATCTAAGAAAATACATAAGATATTAGGTAGTCAGGAAGCTGTCAGTGCTACACGTCTTGATTCACCTGTTATGCCAAGAGGCTCACAAGTACACTCAGTAGATAAGAATTCCAGGAAGTGCTGAGAGCTGCTTTCAAGACAGCAAATGCAAACTGCTGATAATGTGAAGGCGGCCACATCTGACAGCTGGGAAGCAACAATGTGAGCAGCCTGGAGGCTGTGGGTTCTAAGCTATGGTATGCTGGAACATTCTCATGCCATCTCCCTCCAGCAGGGCTCCCATTCTCACACCCCGTGTGTCCCACACACCCCCACTCGCCCCTTTGTCAAGTGTAGTGTTTCCTCTCCCCGCTCTGCAGACGCACACCATCTTCTCGCTGCTGGGAGTGGACCACGCTTATGTCACCAGCATTGGCAGGCTCATTGGGATTGTGACCCTAAAGGAGGTGAGGTGACAGGGCCAAAGCCACTTCCACGGGAGAGGTGCTGGGGAGGGGTCTAAAGAGGAAGCAGACACCTGAACTCTCTTACCTTTCCAGCTCCGGAAAGCTATTGAGGGCTCTGTCACAGCACAGGGTGTAAAGGTCAGGCCACCCCTTGCCAGTTTCCGGGATAGTGCCACCAGCAGTAGTGACACAGAGACCACTGAAGTGCATGCGCTCTGGGGGCCTCGATCCCGCCATGGCCTCCCACGAGAGGGCAGTCCTTCGGACAGTGATGACAAGAGCCAGTGAACCTCTCACTGGCTTACCTGTGTTCCTTCTGCAAGTGGCAGCAACCAGAAGCTGGAACCCAAGTCCACTCTAGCTGTGTGCCCTCCACCTCCCAGTGGTCCTATATGGAATGTAACTCAACACCTCCCTGCTGGAGGACCAGCAATGCCCTGGCAGGATGAGGTGGGGTTGTGTGGCCCTTGCCCACTCTTTGAGAAAAGGGCAGAACTAAAATGGATTTATACTGGAACCTCCAATGACAAGATGTATATAGAAATTTACAAAGATTTTTATATTAATTTAATAAAACAGAATAAAGTAAACACCTAATTAGCCACTCGTGTATAGAACACTTGTGCTGTTGGCTCATGTTTTCATCTTGGATCTTCTTACCTGCCCAAGCCTATGGCACTCATTCCACAGCCACCTACTGACCCCAGTGTCCCAGAAATCTAGGATCTGCCAGGGGCCTCCACTGCCTGATCAGCAATACCCTGCCTGAGACAGGGCCCCTTAACACTGGCTGCAGCCTTCTATTCAGCCAAGAAAAGCATACCCTCTTTCCCAAGGATAGCCACGCCCTCATGACTGTCCATTCATTGGTACAAACCTTCTGCTACCCTTGTGCTCCTGTGAAAAGAACATGGCCCTCCCAACTCTGTAACAACCAGAGCCAATCCCTTTCCAGTCCCACCCTACTGAGAACTCAATATGTGCCCACAAGACCTTGCCATGCTAGGAAAGGGCCAGGGTCCAGGGGAGGGAGGGGCGTGGAAGGAGGGGATACACCCTTTCATCATTCCAGTGCCTCCCAGAGAAGACCGGCTCAAAGAACAGACCAGAAACTCCCTGTCTTCAGGGAAAAAAGGTTTAGAGACGACTAAGAGGTGAAGCACAGCAGAGCCCAGCAGGGCAAGGGGCCCTCGGGGATGGCTCGGTCTGTAGACTCCCAGAGGGCGGGAGCCGGCCCACAGGTGGAGGTGGTTCAGTCAAGCACTGCACGTGGACTCGGGTGAACAGAGAAGCAGAGGAGGAGGGGCACAGGGAAGGATGGAGGAGGCAGCCAGGGTTCCTCCATTCCCACCCTCCCAGCCCAGCCACAACCCCTTCAGGTTCACATCCCAGAAGGAAATGTGGCATTCTGGTTGGATTCAAGAAACATGAACGTCACTGTCTGCCACAGCTGTAGCCATGCCCCAGGGGTCCCGGGCAAACCCCGGCAAACCCCAAGAGTGGAAGCAGTACATGCGCCCCTAGTCTGGCCCCTGCCTCCTCTCCAAACACTTTCATGCAAAACACACAATGGAGAAGTGAGTGCTCCCAGAGGCCCTCGGAGCTCCAGAGCCCACATTTTGGCCACAGAGAGCAGCAGCCAGGGGAGACATGCCACCACTGGGCATGTCTGGATCACTGGTCCTCAGGTTCCACCTCGTCCTCATCTAAGGATACGACCCCAGAAGAGGCCACATCAGAGACTTGCTGCTGCCTCTCCCAGCTGCCTGAGGGTAGTGGGCAGAGCAGTGGGCAGTCCTTGCAAGAATCAGGCTCCTCCTCGGTAGGGGAAAGGCAGGATTCCGTGAGTGGTGAATTGTAAAGTGAGTCCTGGGCCTCCAGCGGACCCAGGCTGCGGAAGGCACTTTCCCGGCTCGGGGGCAGTCTGGCAAGGAGCAGCTCTTCACCCAACATCTGGGAGGTCATCCTGGCTGGGGAGCCCAGCAACCCATCCTCCAGGCTGCACAGACTAGAGCACAGGGTATCTGGGGACACGGTCTGGGAATAGTCGCTCTCTGGCTCCACAGAGCCCTGGCGCACAGGCCTGGAGAATCGACGACCTGTGAAGAGGTCCTGGAGGTGGGACCCCAGAGGCCCAGCCATGTCTGTGAAGGGAAGAAAAAGACAGCTTTGCTGATCTCATTGGTCAATATGGAAGCCACATGACCATAGACCTCCCACCCATGTCCATCTTTATCATACCTGAAGGGGCAGGGGGAGCTGGATAACCTGAATAAGTCTTAATTTTTGCTGCCTTAGTGGTGGATTAGAAATCCTAATAGTATTTACTTTATAGTGTCAGAACAAGAGTTTGGAACAGAGGAGGCACGCAATAAATGCAGCCCCACTGTATGGCCACACAGGTTGCTCATTACTCAGAGCACTGAGGCTGACTTGCCCACACTGCCCATTAAGTAGGGCATCCTAAGCATAGGCTGTGCCCACCAGAAAAAGCTATGCATATTTAAAATTTTGCTCAAAGATTCCACACACACTTTCAAGGTTAGCCTGGGCTACATACTAAGTAGCCTGAGCTATAGTGAGGCCCTTTCTCAAAAACAAAACAAAATTTTAAAAAAGACAAAAAAGAATCAGAAAATACTGGTGTCTGAGGGTTCCATCTTTGCCTTAGCATTCAAATCGGCCACCTGTGGACCACAGCAGCAGTCCTTGCCAGCTTTAATGCAGGTTTGGCTTTGAAAACCTTGTTAATTATCTAGAGGAGTAGGAACTAATAGGTGATCTTCAAATGTAAAAGGTTGGGGGCTGAGGTCTTGTGAGGCCAGCACCAGAAGCTGCAGCAAAGTTGGCCACATAGTTCAAAGAATGGCGGATGAAAGGGGAAACAGAGCACAGCTGCACAGCCTCCAGGGTTGCAAGCACTGGCCCAAAGCAAGACCCACAGGCTGGAATACAAAGATGCTGAGCTGAAGCCAGAATCCTGCCGAGGATTCCAGACCCAGCATGCCTTCCTGTTTGCTTGGGATCACTGCCCTGGGAGGTGCTGAGCACTGTACTCATCTGTCCTGCCACAGCCAACCAAAGCCTCCTCAAAGACGGAAAGGCAAGGGTTCCACAGATCCTTCTGGAATAGGACTGAACTACTGGGTTTGTTTCTTTATTCTGAGAACTGTAAGACCCACTACTCATAGCGGGAGAAGAGAGCTACAGCACCTACAGAAGAGACTCAGCTGTTCCATTCCTAGCTGCTGGTTCCCCACCCAGTGTCCTTGAGATGTCAAGGTCAGTTTAGGTACTCTGTTTCCTCCTATTTGGAAGGCTACAGTGCTCTGGGAGGCTCAGAGTGAATCACCACACCTACCAGGCAGCACCAGCACAAACTGTTCCTCACCTGTGTCGGTTCCCCCAGTAAAGTCCTCGTCATAGGAGTCATCAGTGGAGTCATCACCATCTACTGAGGACCATGCTCGGAGCTTAGCTTCTGCAATCGCAAACTGCTCAGCAACTCCTATCAGAGAGACACAGCATTCACTGCCACAGGAGCTGAGCTAAGACTAAGGCTTGGTTTACAGACAGATGTCCCTGAGGACTCTGGGCAGAGAGAGGCATGTGGGAAAACTCTAGCCCCACTGCTAGATCCAGTGAGATCAGAGGCAGCAACTCGAGGGCAAATCTCCGGGGCTAATTCCCTTTCTGCTACCCACCTGCTGCAAAGCGAGCCTCTTGTTCACCTTCACTGAGGTCTGAATAGGAGGAAAAGGCTGATTCCAAAGCCGCAGGTGAGTCACTGGGCTTGCTCCAGCCCTTCCATTCGATGAGGTGGGCCACACGGCCCTGGGCCATGGCTGTGGGTTTGGTCACGTGGTCCTTCACCACCTGGGAAATACCTGGAGATGGGAAAGAGAAGTTGGATTAAGGGAAAGGACTAGGGAATGACTTGCAGAGAAGGCAGAGAGTGTTTTTCCATATCCTTAGGGTAGAAAGAAGGACTAGAAAGAATCTCTCTCCTCTCTCTCTCTGTCTCCCTGAGATAGGGTTTCTTTGTGTAGCCCTGGCTGTCCTGAAACTCACTCTGTCCTGGAACTCACTCTGTAGACTAGGCTGGCTTCAGACTCAGAGATCTGCCTGCCTCTGCCTCCCGAATGCTGAGATTAATGGCTTGTGCCACCACTGCCCAGCTAGGCTAGAATTGATTTGCAAAAACCCAGAAAATGTCCACAGGAAATAGTCACACAGGAATCAGTCCCACAAAGACATGAGGGAAGGAAGGAAGGAGGACAAAGTGAGCAGAGGAACAGAAGTAGGATGCATACCATGCAGGGAAGATCTGGCCAGTGCAGCGATCTCCTGGATGGTTAGGGCTCTCCGGGACTTGGGCAGCATCGCGACTGTGTCTCCAACATTCACCTTGAGCAACACCATCAGAAGGTCAGTGCCCCTCCAATAGAAATTACCTTCTTTCCAACATGCTCCTGCCTATTCCAAGCTATCAGTGGGGGGCCGGGAGAATGCCAGGGTGGCACATATGTCCTAGTGGCTACTGGCATGCAGAAAAAGCTAAGAAGGTGGAGCCCATGGGCTGCCCTCCCAGGGAGGGACAGACACTCAGGCCCAAGGGAACAGAACTATAGCTGAGCCTCCACATTCCCAGCTCCCAGCAGGGAAGGAGACAGCTGAAGAAGTGAAGAATCATGGAGTAGAGCCTCTGGAGACAGAGAAAGGCCAGGAGGTGGTGGCCACGCCTCTAATTCCAACTCTCCAGAGGCAGAGGCAGATGGATCTGTGAGTCTAAGACCAGACTGATTTACAGAGCAAGTTCTAGGACAGCCAGGTCTACACAGAGAAACCCTGTCCAGAAAAAAAAAAAAAAAAAAAAAAAAAAAAAAAGGGGAGAAAGGAGGAGGAGGACAAGGAGAAGGACAGCTAAGGTGAAGGAAGGAAGGAAGGAAGGAAGGAAGGAAGGAAGGAAGGAAGGAAGGAAGGAAGACAGCTAAGGCAAAGACTTCTTTAGGTTCTGTCCTCTGTCATTAGATATATGTCCCAGCTCTTTTTGGGCTTTCTACCAGAACCACACATCAGCATAACCAAAGCTAAACCAAGCATTCTCTTCCTTGCATGTGGCTTTGCTTTCCACCTTCCCTTTTATCAACTGCTGTTCTCCATTTCCCTGGGGTCCCTATCTCAGGGTTACCATCCGCTCTCTCTTTCCTAAGCTTTGCCTGCATGTATCTGATCTTAAAACCTAGTGAGGGGCCAGGATGTGGCTCAGCTGGTACAGCTCTTGCCTACCATTCTGCAAGCATTGTGTTTGATCCCTAGCATCTGGTATCTGGTACACAATGCCAGCACCTGGGAGGTGAAGGCCAGAGGATTAGAAGTTTAAGGTCATCCTTGCCTACCTAGCAAATTGAGGCCAGCCTGAGCTACATAAGACCCTTTCTCCACCAACAAAAAACTATTATCGCCAACAACCAAGAATCCTTATTGATTATACCTCCAAACCTTCCCTGGCCCCATACCTGTCTTTTCTGTTCCCACTGCCACCTCCCTTAAGCCCTCGGTGCCCCTCCCCAGGTTAACACAGGTCATCAGTCCCTAACGTTCCATACTTCTTTCTCATACTTCTGGCTGTGTATATAATCCATAGCTGGCCTTTTCAACTTTGTGGTTTTGACTTCCAGGAGAGCTTTCTTAGCTACTCAAACAGTGGCCTGCACTCTCATTGCATCTCCAGTTAGTTAATCACTATTTCCTATCAATGTACCATTAATGGAGTCAGCTTAACAGTTGTAAATATGGCTTCCTTTATTGGTCTTTATCTCTTCGAGGAATTCTGTCTGTTATGATCACTGCTACAACCCACTGTTTGAACAGTGCCTGGTAACAAGTAAATGTATGGGCTGAATGAACAAGACAAGGTATAAATGTACAGTTTCCCAAGAACAAAGTGAACCAAAATGTCATTTCCAATTTTGTACAAAGATGCATATACATGAAAGTGTCAATGAAAACCATTATTTTGACCAGGCAGTGTTGGCGCACCCCCTTAGTCCCAGCACTCGGGAGGCACAGACAGGTGGATCCCTATGATTTTGAGGCCAGCCTGATCTACAGAATGAGTTTCAGGACATCCAATACTGTTTCACAGAGAAACCCCACCTTGAAGAACACCCCTCCTAAAAGAAAACCATTACTTTGTATGCTAACTAAAACTTAATCTTAAAAATTGGCTTTGAGCCAGGCGTTGGTGGCAACACCTTTAATCGAAAAACCAAAATAAACAAATTAATTAATTAAAATAAAAATTGGGTCTCTCTCTCTCTCTCTCTCTCTCTCTGTGTGTGTGTATGTATGTATTTTAGGAGGAAAAAAAAACTTTTTAGAGAGATGGAGAAATGGTTCATGGTTAAGAGCATTTGCTGCTCTTACAGTTCTCTGCCCCAGGAGATCTAACACCTCTAGGCTCCATGGACAAACTCACAAGCAGATGCATACCCATAGTTAAAGATAATTTTAAAATTTTAAAAAGAAATAATATTGTCTTTTCTAGGCTCTCCCTCTGTTACTCTTGAGTCCATAAGGAGGACTCTGCCTCTCCCTGAGCCTCCTTGAATTCCAGCACTCATTTCTCCCCAATACCATTGGGCTCCCCCACCTGCTTCCAGGTAAAGGAACCAGCTTTTTAGGCCAAGAGGGCCATCCTTGCCTTGCAAGAAAATGCTCCCTATCATTAAGGCCACAAGCGTTACTTCCCAACAGACTTACTCATTTTTCTTTACCCGCCCCCCCATGCGCTCTGTTCCATACTGCCTTTGTGTCACTCCCAATGAAGCAGGAGAGGCAGGGTCGGGGTTTAATCCATCTGAGCTCCTAACTCCATCCTGTACCTGACTTAATGCTCCTTGACAAGCCCCAGCAAATGTTTTCCTTGGCTGAACATAATTGATGCACACACCCCCTTCCCAGCATTACCTAATTCTCCTCCATCATGGTTGGTTCCACCTGATACAAGCAACCTCCTCCTGCCCCTTGACCTCAGGCCCATCAATCCATCCCTCTCCTTCAGTACCTGGCTGACAGGGCCTCCAGACTGTCGCCGATAGCCCCTGGCCAGGCCTGTGGGAAGGAGAACCTACCGGGTGTTTCCTGGCTCGCGCTCTCCCTCCCTCCCTCCCCTTGCTTCCCCTAGCCGCTGCCATCCATGCAGGGGCGACGCTCCGCGCAGCTGCGGCCCTGGCCCAGAGAAAAGGTGTATATCTCCGTGGCAACCCATCACCATGCAACAGGGTCTCCCGGGATACGGCCTGGGATGCGCTGACGTCAGCACCAAAGGCGCTAGCAAACCAGCCCGCTGGCACCAAGCAGAGCCGAGCAGACCGGCGCGGGGGCGGCCTGCCGGATAGCGCCTCCGCTTGCAGGAAGAAGGATCCGAAGCAGGATGGTGAGGCAGGAACGGGGAGGGGTCACATGAACCCTAAATGTGAACGCCCCCCCCCAACACAAACATGCACAAAAAAGGCCCAGCACCTCTGGCAAGTCCTGGCTGTCTACAGAAGAAGGACGCGGGGACCGGCTCCAGCCTCGGAGAGTCCGAGCAGATCCCAAAGAAGACAGAGAAAGACCTCGAGGGAGTTCGATCCACTCCACAGCCCAGGCAGGGTCTGAAGCCACTGAGGAGTCAGAGGAATAAAGTGTTCCATCTGGATCCTCACTTCTACCAAGATTCCCATTTTCATTATGTTGCCATGTCATTTTTAGTACCCCTCCCCCATCTCAATCTGAGACCCCCTTATCCCACATCTCTAATTTGGGGCCCTTTTGTGGCCGCTCATTGAACACATATTTTGCCATCAAAACGTAAGATGAAGTCCAAACTAATTCTGAATCTTCCCCGTTTTTCAACCCTTGGAAAGTACATGAAATTCTCCCACCAACACTATCCCCATCTCCTTCCCTTCCGCCTCCCTCCTCCCTTGGCTCTTCCCTCTCACGGATCTCAACCGGTCTATCACTCTGTTCTTTTCCAACAAACCCATGTTTTTTTTAAGTTTTCACCCTTGTAAGTAATTTCCTAATAGCCCCAGCCTGTGTCTTCCCAATATCTACACCACACTGGGTTTCCTCTCAGTATCTGGTGTACCTTCCTCCTCAGCTTCCCATCACCTCCCGTATCACATCCATGGTCTCTGGTCTCTGGTCTCACCTCTGCGACTTGTCTGACAAGTCCATCTTCCTCCAGGCCCTTCACGCTGCCACAGAAACATTTTACCCAGCACAGAAATCATAGGCATGCTGGCTGTGTTGATGCAGAGAAGCCAAAGCCTGACTGCTTCAGGCTCAGCTCCCAGTTCTATTCTTGTTTTGGCTCCGGATGCTGAGCCAGTCCCCTCCCCACTTGGAACTTGTGCCTAGTCACATAAGGAGAACACTCCTGCCTGTCTCATAGCTTTGAGAAGTGGGAGTGCCAGGGGCCTAGCCAAGTTCTCTGGGGTATACGGAGCTGCAGCTCATCCTTAGCTTACACAGTGCCAACTGGCCATGTACATACCAACCAACCTTTTAGCTGGAGCAGCCGTCTCTGTCCCTGAGCCTCAGCCAGATGGTGGTCCCCAGAAATGCTACCAACCAGAAAGGAGACAAGTTACTGGCTATCCTTAACCCCCACTGGTACCTAATCAGGGCCCTCAAAGCTAGCCCTGAGGTCAGCCAAACTCTTTCCTGAACTCCAAGCAGACCAGGAAAATCACAGCACCCTGCTCCTTCTCAAATTCATACCCCACGAGGTTAATCCTGGGACTACAAATCCCAGAATTCATCGAGAGAAGTACAAATCTCAGCCAGAATTTAGTTGTAAAACACCTCAAATATAAACCACGAATGTGTTTTGTGACTGACCACCTGCTTGGAAAGTCTAGGACCCATGCCAAATCCATTCCTTGACATAGACACAAGGTAGGCTGGCAAATCTCAGATGCCTAGAGCTAAAGCAGGACACCCCCCATGTGTCTACAGGGGAACCAAGGGCCTGATCAGGGGTTAACTGCTTTAGGGAGACCTGATGGCCTACTTGAACACTTCCAAGAGTAAGGGTGATGGGGGGGGGGATAGAAATATAATTATCTGTGAGCATGAGAGAAATTTATCAATTTGCTCACAGATGCTCCACATGAGGCTTCAGTCTCTTTATTCACCACCTGGTTCTGAAGCCGGGAACAAGTGTTAGGCAAAGACTCCATGGTAGGGTGAGCTCTTGGCCAGTATTTACAGGCTGACTCCTGAGGATGACAGCACCCACAGCTGGGAGCGGCGGCTTCACAGCAAAGAGCCACTCCTAAGACAGTGAGATGAGAGGTAGGTGTAGGCAGAGGAGTATGTAGATACAAGACTAGTTGATAGGAGCCAGGAAGGTGGGGGCCGCCGGTTGCCCAGCAGATCCCAGGCTGTGTGTGCTCCTGAAGTCACCCTCAGCAACAGGAATACAGAAGGAAGGTGAATATACCACGGAAAAACCCAGCAGAAGGCAGGCCACAGAAACAAGCCAGAGTCGGTTAGCCCCCACCCGGTTCGCTCATCTGGCCCGACCCGCCTCCCGGGCGCAGGCTCCTCCCTCTCCTTATACCAGCCCCCTCCTCACTGCCCCTACCACCCACGGCCCCACCGGGTAGATGTGCAGCCCGATTCCCTGTCCATGCTCTGGCCTCCGCCTCTTACCCTGACCGGCTGGGCGCCGAGAGCCAATATAGCCCATGGCAGGGCACCCAGGCACGCTAGCCCGTGTTTGGGACACGGGCCATCGCCTTGCAGAGGGTCGGGCCGCGGTCACCACCGGGGAGGGGACAGCCTGTGAGAAGGGGAGGGGGTGGGAGCAGCGCGTCTGCTGCCGCTCCCGGGAGAGGGGAACAGGGTTGGTGACGTAAGCCCGGGGCTGTGCCCATCCAGAACAGGCGGGGCAAGCCTACGTCACAGGCACTACCAGTCTAGGTCTTGAAACAGCCTGTATCTTCAGTCCACTGCGGTGCCACACTTAAGGGAGAAGGCGCTAGGCCATGGGGGTCACAGGATGCCCCCTTATAGCTCCTATAGCTTCAAAACCAGGGTGTGGATCAATCTGGTAGGTGCAACAAATGCCAAGTACTCTATAGCACTTATCTCCAATGTCAAACCAGAAAGCCCTACCCTCCAGAAAAATCAATTCCCTGGGTCCGTTCTCCCCCATCACTGACTGGGAGAGGCAGGTTATCACTGATACAATGCCAAGTCTGGAGAGGAAGAAGTCCACCTACCCATACTACTCCGTTGGAGCAGATCAGTAAAGAGACAATGAACTTAATTGAATTCATGTTTAATAATTACAGGCACCGTGCCCCCCCCTTTCCCCTGCCCAGGCAGCAGCAGGGGTTGGTGCAGGGGCTGGGGCATATGCCCCCAGCAGCGAGGACGGCAGTCCCAAGAGTGATTTCAGAAAATAAAAAAGGACCCTAGAGGCAGGCGGTAGTGCGCCCCCCACCCCCCGCAAAGACACACCAAATTTCAAGACTTTATATATATCTCTGTGCCCCGGGGGGAGGAGAGGGACACTTGGCAGCATCCTGGAGGGGGGGGCCCAGGCAGCCCCAAGCCATCCTGCCTCATCAGCCACTTTATTAGCTCAGACACATCCCACTACAGGCACCCACTGCCGCTGCCGCCACTGCCACCGCCGCCCCCCTGCAGTCCAGGCAGCTGGCTGGCTAGGCCATCCACGTGTCCATGGCTCCAAGTCCCCGGCCCCACCCGCCATCAGTTGTGGTCAGACTCTTCCTCCTCAGCCTCTCGAAGCCAATTGAAGAAGGCTGTGACAGATTTTAGGGCCACACCCTTGCCCTGCTGCTCAGCAGGGTCCTTGCTGCTTTCCCAGCTGTAGAAAGCATCTTCCTTCACCACGTCCTCATCATACAGAGCATCAAAGAACATCCGAAGCAGGTCTGCAAGCCACAAGGACATCAATTAGGTGACCAGTCTGTACCCAGAGGTCCCTCCCAAAGACACTGTAAAACTATACCCTGCCCTACCATCCTGGTATTCAGAGTGACCAGGCCTCTGACAGAATGCTAATATCACAACACAGAGACTACCAGCCTAAGAATTTGTTATTTGGACATTAGCAATCCTCATAAAATAACCGCAAATATTTAGGAAGCTAAGGCAGAAAGATAAGGATCAAAAGTTTAGGGCCAGTTCTGGTTATTTAGCAAAACTATCTGAAAAGGGGGGAAGAAATGAGGCCAGGTTTGGTGCATGTCTTTAATCCCAGCACTCAGCAGGCATAAGTGAGCAGCCTGGTCTGCACAGTAGTTCTACACAGTGAGATTATGTCTCAGAGAGGTAAGGGGAAGGGGGGAAGAATAACATCACATGTAGAGTCAAATTAGAGATGAAATGAACAATGTTAGGCATGGTGGTTCACAACTGTCATCTTGGGAGTATAGAGGCAAGAGGTTCAGATGGTAAGACAAGTGCTTAAACAGTTAAGACTGCATCTAGGAAAACAATTGGAGACCAGACATCTCAATGGAGACAACAGGCACAGATCCTGACAAACACTTGAACCCTCTGTGGCTTCTAAGTTCTACACTCTTTGCCAGAGTTCCTCAGGCATTGCCTCTGACCCGTCTCTAGTCAACAGAACACTGTCTATCCCATTCTGTACAAACTACAGCAAGTGAATGATGCACAAGGGACTCAAGCCCAGTTTCATGGTGAAGTCAGTAATAGCTCACCAACTATGTGAAGTTCAGGCCAAGACATCCCTCTGGGCATTCCACCTGTGGGTACAGCTAATCCTTCCCTTATGCCACATGTGTGCTTGAAAACCCATGCACATTCTGAAGACCCTATATAACTGCTTATCTACCTTGCCCCACATATTTAACCCCATTCTTCTCCAATTGAAACTATAGCCATCTTTCAACTACCCTACAGCTAAACAAAATTTTTACACAATTTCTTCCTTTCTCAGTCAACTATGTCCTTTTCACTTCAGAACTGGACCCCTAACTCTACCAAATACTCAATTTTGCTAAGATCTCAATGTTTTAATGAAGTCTTCAATTTTTAGCTAGGCTCCTATCAACCAGCATTTTCAATCACTTTTTCCCAAATTCTTTCTTTTGTTCAGAGCCCTGCACTATCCAAGGGTGTCTCCACTTCTCCAGTATCTATCCCTCCTGAGGTGATCCCATTACCCTGTTGTGAAAACATGTTGGAGAAAGTGAGAGTTCTAGCAGGTCCTTTTGAAGCAAGAAGCCCCAGTCTCCCCTATGCAAGTAAATAGCTAATATTTTAAAGGAACTTATGCGTCAAGTGCTGTTTTGATGTCTGTCTTGAACTCAAGAGACCTATGTTCTCCAAAGTGTCACCATGACCAGCTGGGGGTAGAGTGGGGATTTGATGAAACAAGGAGGCCTAATCAGTGTAGGTGGGCTTCTGGTTCGAGGACGGTAGGGCACCCTTCTCAGCTCGAATTCTTTGCTTACAAAGTCCTGCCCCCACCCCCGTGGCTAAAGCACTCTTCATTTCCATAGCTCTTTTCATGTCTTCATTCCAAATCAGTACTTGCTCCATCTGTCAGTCAACTAATTCCTCCCTACCATCTCTCAGACTAATCTCCCAACACTCTCACAGCTGACTCCAGGCCAGCACACAACTGTGTTCTGCTTCCTTACTATGGTTATCTAACACCTGAACATACCCTTGTGTTCAATTTGTAACCCTCAGTCTTACAGTGTAGAAAGAGGAGATAAACCCACAATGGCTATGAGATAAGGCAAGGTAAGCCAAGCAATTTAGCCTTGTGCCAGACACAGTGGGCACATGATGTCTGAAAGATACTACTGTTTATCACTTTTTGTTGCTGTCACCTACTGGCCAAGCACAAAGGCTGCAGGTTAACAACACTCAAGGCTAACTCATTCTTTGTAGGAAAGGAAACATGCACTGGGTAGGATAAGGTATCAATCAAACCATCAGGGCATTTTGTTCTTTACCCACCTTTCTTGGGTTGAGTACTTTTCATGACCACCCTCTTCTATCTGACATCCCTCTGTCCCACCCACCCCTGCAGCCTGGCTCTTACTGGCAGGCTGCTCTAAGGTCACTACAAGGGCTTGGAGAGCGTAGAGTGCTTGTAGCTCCTTCTGTTCATCACACAAGTATTTCTGTAGCAGTCTCGCTCGCAATTTCAACACTGCAACATCCACTCGGAGAGGAGTCTCAACTACATTGAAAAAGACAAGGATAAATGGAAAAATACACACTGTACTTGGCTTAGCCCCAGAATGCCAAAGCCCCCCTCTCCCTCCATTTGTCTGTCTGGCCCACCCTTGCCCCACCATCTCCCTGGCTCCTTACAGATAATTGCAGAATAACAAACAGTTGTCATGAGGGCTCGGACTAATGTATTGGATGCTATCTGCTGCTCATTCAGGTTAGCCTGTGCAGAAAAACAAAGGCTTGTAAGTTCTAAATTATGCTTCTTAATCATCCACTCCTGTTACCTCCCAAATTGAAACACACCTCTATCCAGTCAAACACCCGCTGGTTACTGCTGTCTTCCTTCAACAACTTCTCTAGCTGCCTCCGCAGCTCCTCAAAGGCAAGGGCCCTCTGGCCAGGAGCCTCAGACTCTTCTCCCAAGGTATACTCTACTTTCTGTAAGCAAATGACCAACAGCCAAGGTTAGGACTGGTGTAAAAGATTAGGAAAGATGAGATGAGCTAGCCCCAAATAGAGAATAACTAAACTCCATTCTCAAACCTGTTCAGCCACAAATGTGCTAACATCTTGGCCTTCTGCTAGAAACTCCCTCCAGCTCAGCCCAGCCTCTCGCCACAGCATTCCCACCTTTTTGGGACCCTGGAAAACAAAAGACCAATTCAGCATCTCAATATTTACCTCTACCTATCTATGGCCTCTAGCTCTCAGGACTCAATAGTTCAACAGTCATCTAAGTATACCACATAGATACCAAACAGGTACCACCCTTCCATGACTAAACCAACAAACATCCCAAGCAATAGGAGCTCACCCACCACCACAGTGGTGAGACATTAGGAGAGGGAAAAGCCTGTAGGGGGAAAAAAATCAATTAGCATTTGTAAGATTCAAGAAATCACTAGGTCTCAAAAAGGTAAACAACCAAATCTATACACCTCACACTAATATATTCCTACTGTATATGTAGTATATATATTTCACCTAATTTTTTTCCAAGCAGCTTTGTTGAGTTTGCTTTGTTTTTTTAATATTTATTATTGTTTGTCAGACCTGGCTTAGCAGTTAAGAACACGTGTGTGGGTCCCAGCACCCACACGATCGTTTCACAACTACTCATATGGCCAGTTTTAGGGATCTGACATACTCTTCTGAACTCTGCAGGCACATGGCATACACATGATCATGCATACACACACATACACAAAATAAAAAGAAATCTAAATCAAATCTCTTAAATGTATTGTTTTCCTCTTAATCATTGAGCTTTTTTTATTAACCCAAGTAAATGAATGTTTGCTTTAAAAAAAAAAAAATTGCCAGGCTGTGGCATACCAAGACATAGATCTTGATTCTCACACACAAAAGGAGCAGATATGCCTATTGGTTTAAGTTCAGAAAAATCCTAACAGCAGTAACACCCCACACCCTCACCAAAAAAAAAAAAAAAAAAAAAAAAAAAAATCCCTTGAGTCCCCTTCAATCTTGTTTTATCTCTCCAAGTTCTAGATACCCAAACTCTTGAAACCACATGTCCTGACTTCTTATACCATGGTCACTACTCTTGACTTGCTTGTTTCGAGGCTTTACAGTCTAGTCACTTCATTAACTTAAATTAGCTCCCTTGCTCTTCAAAGGTCCTCTACTGTAAAGGCTGTCAAATATTTCACAACTCCACAGCACTGAGACACCGTTTTCCTAAAGTTACTGAAGCTGCCACCTCTTGCTTTTTCCATACCAAGATGGAGTTCATACCGTTTAACTGTTGTTCATGCTGTGTGTGCACATGGGTATGTAATATTCAGTGAATGTTCAAATAAACATTGATCGAATGAATAATGAATTAACCACAGATCTACGGTCTTTCTTTGCCAATCTTCCTTCTGCCCAGGCAAAATCCATGACAGAAACTGCCTACTTAAACTTCTTCTCAAGTACCAAAGGCTATCAAAGAGCCAAGAAGTTCCATGGCAACCAGAGGCATCGCAAATCATGTTAAGTCCCTGAATACAACATCACCCTCTGAAAGGCCAAACTTACCATGCTCTTGCATAAGAGACCCAGGATCTCCAGCAACAAAGAAGTAGCTTTGCCCATGGGTCTCAGAGGCTTCGTAATTTCCCTGTAAGAGAAATCATCAATCTTGATGACCCCATAGCCCTCTTCAAAGGTATTCAACTTGTCTCACTCCATTATCTCTCTTGCATCTGCAAAGGGAGGGGGGAGGTTACCTGAAGAGCTCTCCCATGGGTACCCCATCTTCCTGGAGAATGGGTGTTATTAGTTCTGCCAGGTAAAGCCATACATGAGGGATGTCAATTTCCATGTCCTCAGCTAATTCTAGTGTTTCATACAGCCTGAAAAGGGAAGGAGAAGTCAGGGTATTTGGGAATATGAGCTAGATTACCCTGCCTTCTGGGTAAATATAGCATGACTAAGAGTCAAACAACATTTTCCAGACACGAGACAATATAAAGCTAAAGTTACCTTCACCCCTCACATAGCTAACTGGAATGGTTAGCCTATACACTTAATGCAAAGCTCCAGTAATTCCAGAAAAGAGAAGGCATTGGTGAGCATGTGGACATGGAAGACCCGCAGAAATCATCATACCCTTGGTAGTACTGGGCAGTAGAGAGGTGCCCCGCGCAGAGCAGCTGGTGCAGCAGCCGTCCCATATGTTCACGAGCAATGGTGCTGCGTTCCAGCGTGGACTCAATGCCATGCCGCACAAAGATGAAGAGCAAGGAGGGTGAAGCCAGCTCCTGGACACACTGTACTGCCTCCTGGGGAGGGCAAAGCATACAAGAGAAAAAACCATCATTGCCTGGCCCATAACCATACCAACTATGCCAATCAGCATGGCTCCCCTCCCTACCCCTACCAGCAATCACTGATCCCTTCCCAGTGCCAACCTTCATGTCATTGAGATGGAGATATTCCTCAATGATGGCCTTAGATTTCTTCTCCACCTCATCCTCAGAGAGTGCAGCTTTTGGAGGGCTCACTGGAGGTAGAGTGGCTTCCCGCTTCACTACAGGAGAACTTTTCAGTTATTCATCTTACAGAGTCTAGAGCTCTCAAAGATAGTTGGAGAGCACTCAGTCCCACACCAGCCAGTAGCCTTCGCCCCCATCCCTTTGCCAGCCTTCCCTTCTTTCTCACCAGGATCCCGACCACGATCTTGTGTGAGGCTGGCTGCCTTGCGCAGTCCCTCGGGCTGGGAAGGCCGCTCTCTACTCCGCTCCTCCACTTCCTTGCTAAAACTTCTCTTGGTGGCTGGTGTTCTGGCACGATCAAGTCGGTCCCCACGGTCACCTCCCCGCTCACTCCGCTCTAGTCGGTCTCCCCGGTCCCCAGCTTTCTCACCTCGTTCCCGGCTTAAGCTACTCCTAAAAGAGATACATTGTTTCTCACCTGTACTGGCTCAGGCACTTTCATGTGACTATCCAACATGCAGGGCAGCTGCTGGGTCTCATTCTTGGCATCAAGGACATGTCCAAGCAATACAGGTATGAGAAATTTCTATGCTTTGACAATCAAAACCCAACCACAGTATCCTATGAGAACAACCACCCCATGCCCTACAACTCACCTCTGAACGACACGCCTGTTATCTGTGTTCTCTGTGGGTAGTGCTTGTTGAAGAGCAGAAAAGCGATTCAAGGTACTAGTAGCTGGACGAGTAGCTTCTGATGCTAAGGAGACATAAAAGGGCATTAACCCACTTTCACCTTCCAAGAGTTGGGTTACAAGAGTGCACCACTGTGCCTCATTCACTCTTGGTCGCAGTATTGAATTAAGTAGCTCACTCCCTGGCATCATATATATGCCTCCTGTATTCATCCCCTAATTACTTATTCTGAGTTTCCAGTGGAGGAAAGGGAAGTGAGAATAGCAACTACCCAGTTTCCCATAGTGGCCTCCATACCTGTGTCTGAGGGCTTGGCTCCCGAGCCCCCACTGCTGCCCTTGCCCCAACTCAGTCGCCCTCCCGGTGCAAAGAGCTGGTTGTTGGAATCAATGGAACCAGGCTGCAGAAGGAATGAAAATAAGACTCACACTTCTGACCTAGCTTAAGCCCTTAGCCAACACCACTACACACACCCATGAAGGGCTGGGGGGGAGGGTGAAGTAAACTTTTACTATATAGTTGGACAGTAAATATTTTAGGGCTTTACAACCCACAGCCTATGCCTATTACTCATTCTGTCAATACCATGTGAAAATAGTATAATACATAAAGGAATAACTTGGTATATCCCAGAGTAGTTATTCATACAGTGGAATTCAAATTCTACATACTGAGTATACCATAAAGTATCAATCACCCTTTTATCTTTTTTTTCCCCAATCACTTAAAGTGTAAAAACTGTTCTTCGTTTTGGTATTCTTAATTTACTACGACCAGTGTGAACAAAGCCTGTAGCTGGAGCCCTCTTTATCTACCTAGTCTCCAGCAATCTAAATAGTCTAAGAAGAAACATTCAGCTATCACCATCCTATATGTGGGGACTAATGTATGGTTCATCCCTTTTCACCCTCCACCTCACTTTCAGAATACAACCCTACCTTGGTGATCTTGGTGAGCCGTGAGGTGTCAATGGGGCGGCTGCCTTTGCTAATTGGGACTGTATTCCAACCACCATCATCCACAAGTGGAAGGCCACGGCCTGAGACCCAAAAAAAAAAAAAAAAAAAGAGGGGGGAGGAGGGGGCATGTTAGAATGACAGATCCTGACAACCCCCTTCTTGGGCCACCCTCAGCCTCTCTTCCTCAGATCCTCAATCCCATCATGTGGTCTCAGTGGCCCAGACACGTGGCACTAACAGAAGTCATCAGTGGAAAGCAAGATACCCTCATACCCTCCAGGAGCTTCACTGTCTCCTCCTTAGTCCTAGCCTCAAACTCACTGATGGGCGGGCCTGGAGGGCCACCCCGACGCTTGTCGCTGCCCTTGGCCATGAGCTGCTGCACTTTGATATGTTCTCGGTGCTCTTCCATCTCAGCCTCCTTGTGGATCTGATCGATAGTCTTGGGACCCTGATCTCCTCGGCGAGGCACCCAATTGCTCTTTGGGAATAGAACAAAAAACAGCAGTTACTTGGGGGTTGGAAGGGATCAGACAAGGCAGTGTCGGGAACTGGAGCAGCAGATGAAGTGGGGAAGACACACCTGCCGCAGATCTAGTACATCCTGCAACATAAAACGAATTCGAGACGAGGTCTTCTTTTCTTTAATGATTTTTTCCATTTGGTTGAAATACTGATCCATTCGAGGCTAGGAAGCAAAGGATCAAGTCAATCACCTTGTACCACACTCTGACATTGGCTAAGTAGCCCAGACCCCCTAGGCTATATGTTGTCAGCAAGCAGGAGGTCCGTTCGCTTCACCCACTCCCCACACCCCAGGACCTCTACCTTGGCTTTTGCGAAGTCCAGGTCTTTGCCAATAGTGGTGAGGAGGCGACAGAGGCATTCCAGAGACTCTTCATCATGGTTCTTAAGTAGTTTGACCACACAGTCATGCATTATTGCTTCTGTTAACATCTTCAGCTTGAATAACTCTCCAATGA
The DNA here is from genome assembly GCF_943737965.1 of Phodopus roborovskii. Lineage (NCBI taxonomy): Eukaryota > Metazoa > Chordata > Mammalia > Rodentia > Cricetidae > Phodopus > Phodopus roborovskii. Next base: position 6,904,373 of record NW_026126469.1, on the reverse strand, counting down.
ACTTAATATTTCCTAAAGAGCGTCGACGAGCGATGTCCCGGGCCTCTTCTAGCTCTTCTTTCAGGCGTCCCCGTTCTTCTGCCTATCAGTCATAGGACAAAGATTGTTTCAGAAAGATAACCAGTGGGCTAGAGACATGTGACTGGCTGCTCTTGCAGAAAACCTGGCTGCATTCAGTTCCCAGCACAGCACCCACATGGCAGCTCACAACTATCTGTAACTCCAGTTCCAAGGAATCTAGTGCTGCCTTCTGGCCTCCTCTGGTACCAGAATGCATGCACGCGCGCGCACACACACACACACATCACACCACGCCAGGCAGTGGTGGAGCACACCTTTAATCCTAGCACACACACACAAGAGGCAGAGGCAAGTGGCTCTCTGTGAGTTAGAGTCCAGCCTGGTCTACTGGTCTACAGATCCAGTTTCAGGACAGCCAGGGCTGTTACACAGAGGAAACCCTGCCTTAAAAAAAAAAAAAAAAAAAAAAAAAAAGCTAAGAACAAAATAAAACAGTTACTTGGCTAAAGCCCCCTTTTCTCTTTTATCTAGATGGCAAGCCTAGCATTAAACGCTCATGTCCTAAGGTTTAGAGAGCCCTCAAGATCCTTAATACTATCCCCAGGCCTCTAAAGTCAAGCTCTAACTTTGTAGGATAGGATGGTGAGCATAGAGTAGAATTGGCAATACACTTTCTCACCGTAGCAGCTTCATCCATCTCTTTCTGCTTTTTTTCAAAAACTTCATCGTCATCTTTGTCTTTCTCAAATTCCTTCTGGCATCGATTTAACAACAGTTTTCGAAAATTTACAGTCACTGTTGGCTTTTCTGTAGTGGGCACTTTCAGCTGTTGGCCAAAGAGAATAAATATCACACAAAAATCAGTACAGGTCTTTCAAGTCTCCTTGACCCAGAAGTCTATACTGTACCACACTTAGCTGCTACAAAGGGCAAAGGGGAACCAAGGAAAGATGGATTCCAGTATCCCCAGGAAGATGTAGGAAGGTAGACAGTAAGGTTTACACAACTGGGTTAGCAAACAGCTCAGTGGGCAAAGAAGCCTGCCATGCAAGCTTGGCGACTTTGAGTTTAATCTACAGAATTCACATACAGGTAGGAGATCCACAATGTTATCCCCACTGCCAAACATGCACTGTAGCAAACATACATCTATGTACACCCAGGCACATAAAATGTTAATAAAAGCATAAAAAAAAAAAAAAAAAAAAAAAAAAAAGACAAACAGTGGAAACTAACCGCCATGAGGCAGCGGCACATGTTGGCATAAGCCACAGAGAAATTGGGTTCTGAAATGGCTTTCTCAAAGATGAGGTCAATAACTCCTTTGAGGCGTTCCTCGGTGTCAATGGCCAGCTGTGTCACCTGCTTCATCAGCTGCTGGAACATCTGGGGTGTCAGCTTATTCAGAATAGAGCGAACCCTGCGGAACAGGTCCTGTGGGGAAAAAGGTAGAATAGACATAGGATCTAGTTTAGTACTCAAGATAAACACAGGCTGCTAAGTAAGACAGGACAAAATGGTTTAAGGACTGAGCCCAGACATTAGGAATAAATACGGTAGACACAGAATAAAGTGCTCAGAAGGCACATCTTGAGGAGCAAGAATGGAGCAAAAGGCAGGATGTGTCAGTACCTGGGTTTTGCTTCCATCAGCATCTTCTTCCCCTCGATCCTTATCAGCAGCTGTCCGTTTGCTGCTGGGTTTCCAAGCCTTCTCGGCTTTGTTCAGTTTTATGTCCTCAGTCATTATCACTGAGGAGATGATCTTGCGTGTTTCCTTTCGTGGGCCCTGCTGAGAGCGCCTGGGTCCTAGGCCAGCCTGCTAGACAAGGGATGAGGACAAATGAAGACAGAGAACAAGTACAGTATGTGACCCGTTAACACACAGCCTCAAGAGACTTTTCTCACAGGATGAGACACACAAGATCCTACTGTTACCCATCTGCCCCTCAGCCAGCCCCACTCACCGGCCCTCGGGGCAGCTCCCCACCTGGCCCACCCCTTGGGGGCCCACGGCTGTTGAGGGTTGGTCGACCAAGGTTGGCAAAGGATGGAGTGAAATCTGGGCCAGAGTTTATGCCAGGAAGCCTGGAGGGATCCAGCGGCCGAAGTGGTGTTTTATTGGCCTGCAGAGAAGATGTGTGTCACAGAAAGGGGTTACAGACTTCTCTTTGGGGGTTTCAGGCACTTCCAGGTCAAACCAACTTTCCTCACAACACCAACCTTGTCCAGGACCACATCGGTTATATGGGGCAATCCTTCTGGTTTCTGCATACTGGCAAAGATAAACTGAAAACCCAGCAGGAACTCTCGGTCATAGCGCTTCTTCTCCTCAAGGTTCAGTGGCTTCCACTGATCTGCATGACAGGGTCAAGTCACACGCCTATGTCCTTCTATAGGGATAGCCATTTCTCACATAAACAGACAAGTATTGTTCAACCATTTAACTCTTCCTTAAACACACCTGACTTATACTCGTACTTCTGTTCCCCAGGCTGGATGTTCTCAGCATTGTGAATTTTGTCTTCCTTTGAGTCCCAGGTTTCATCTGCTTCCTCAGGCTGTTGGGGCACAGTGCTGCCCTCTGATTCTGAGTTTGGGGTGCTGCCTGTGGGAGGCTGGTTCTCTACCTCTGGTACTGCTGGGTCCACCTTCAATCACAGATAACACCCATTCAGTTGCATGGCCACTGCCCCCAAACCGGCCATCTTCCCTTCAACCAATTCTTGCTCCCTTACCTCCTTGAAGGCATCCAGAAGATCACCTACAGCCTCCTTCTTATTTAGCTCTTTAATTTTCCGCCTCCTCTTTGGCACAGATACTGCCACTAAAAGGAGGAGAAAGAGGAGGACCAATGTGTGTGTGAATGATTTAATAAGTAACCCTAACACATGGAAGAAAAAACAAAATAACGGCAGCCACAGAATTCCCTCTATCCATCATTCCCACTCTAGGCTCTAAAATAGTTATTGCAAGCCAGGCATCATGGCACATTTCTATAAACTCAGAACTTGGGAGTCAGAGACATAAAGGTCAGGTAAGGATTAAGAGTTCAAGGCCAGCCCAGGCTAAGACCTTGTCTCAAAAAGCTTACTTCTTAGGGTCTATCACAGGTCCAAAAATGGGAGCTTGCATAAAAAGGTGGTACACGCCTTTAATTTCCAGCACTTGAGAAACAGAGGCAGGCAGAACTCTGAGTTTGAGGTCAGAGTTCCTGGACAGCCAAGCTACATATATATACCCCGACTCCAAAACAAAGCAGAAGAGGTTCCAAATGGGAGGTCAATGAAGAGAGCACCCCAGGGTGAACAACTATCATCTAGCTACACCTCACCTTGGGTGGCTGCTGCCACCTCTAAACTCTGAGACAACTGGGCTGGAGTGCTGTCAAGGGGGAGGTCTTCTGCGCCCTTCTCACTCTCAGCTTCCCCACCTTCTTCTTCCTCTATTTCTTCCTCCTGAGTAGAAGTCTCTGAAGGAGCCACAGGTGGAGTGGCACAGAGAATGGTGGCCAGTGCCACAGACGAAACTTCCCTGACCTGTTCCTCTGGCTCACTGACTGGGCTTAAGTCCACAGCTGGTGGCGAGGGGGCTCCATTGAGCAGTTCCTCAGGTTGGGCAGTTGGAGCGATGGGCACAGGTGATTCAGAAACACAAGCTGAAAGAGGAGGAGAAGCTGGCTCTATGCTTGACTCCACCTCTGATTCCAGATCCTCAGATGGGACCATGCCATTGGGCTCCTGAGTTTCCACCCTGTGAGGCGCCAGGGCCGTGGAACCATGGAGAGGACTGGAAGAGAACTCAGATTCTGGAATGGGTTTGCTGAGTGTCACTTCTACTTCCAGTATGGGTTCAGCAAGAGTGGGTTCTGGAGAGAGGCAATATGGCTCCCCAGTTTCACAAGAGATGGGAGTCGATTCTTCTACAGACATTTGTATCATCCCCGTTGTCATAGTGTCCCCAGGAATAGAGAGGACTCCAAGATTAGACTCAGACCCCGGCTCCAAAATTGGGGGTGGTGATGGGGTTGGAGAAGGCGAAGAAGGCTGAGATTCTGTGCCAGGGCTGTGCTCTGGGCCCGACAGTCCTGGCCGCCCCCCAATGGCTGCTCCCTGTGACCGGTCATCTGTACAAGAAGAATGAGAATTCATGGCAGCCAAGTCCTTCACTGCTGCTTTTCTTCTTCCTAGCCAAAGTTACTTCCAATTTAACACTCTCACACCACAACCCAATCTTCTCCCACTAAGGCTGTTTTTCCCTTCTCTTCCAAAACAGTCTACCTTCAGACCCACCACATGAAACCTACATTATTCTCCTCTGGTACTCTGTTCACATCACTCCACCTCCTTCAAGTTTAAATATTCATACTTCACCTCCCCATAAAAGCTATGCCACTGCCTTCCTCACCTGGCCGGATAATGACAGCAACCTGAGGCGACTCCCCATTAGGCTGAGGCTCCAGACTGCCTCCCGTCTGCAGGACACAAAGCAGCGTTATAAGTTTGCACTCAAGAGTTCCACGCCCTTCTTTACTAGAGTCATTTCTACTTTAGCTCTACCTAGAAATCCAGGAAAGCAGGGAAATAAACCCCTTACGTGAAGGAAAAGATCAAGTGGCTTGGGAATCCAGGGCAGAATAGCTGTCCAGACTAAGGTATCACTCAAAGAGTTGACAGTACCTGGGGAGGAGTGGGTGTGGAGGCAGTGCGGGCCCCAGACATGATCTCTTCTGTGATATCCTTCCCTCCTTGGTTTGGGTCTCGAATTCGGATCTGGGGAAAAAAAGCTACAGGATGAGCGGGAAGCAGAAGGAGCCCACCTCTCCACCCTGTCCCACTCCTAAGACTCTGGGCCAACCTCCCACCCCTACTGGGAAGCAGGTGGGTGGGTGCCAGAAACCCCATGAGTTCTACTGTCAACCCATCCGGCTGCTCTTGTAGTTGATGCCCTAGCCCCCACCCCTAAGACTCTTGACCTCACAGAGCAGCCCTGTACATCACAATGCCCCTCCCTCCCCTCTACCCACCAGCAATCCCTAAGTCAATGGCTGCACACCCTGGGGCTCAAGACCCCCATCTAACAACCAGCTAGCTCACTTGTGGCTGGTCGGCCTGATCTCTAGGGGTAGGGCCCAGATGCAGTGGGTGGAGCCAGGGTGACTCAGCGGCTTCCCCAGCCCTGGCACCCTATTCTGGGCATCATGCCCAGGGCTCGAGGACTGAGCAGAGGCGTAGGCCTCCAGAGCTTCCAGGACTAGGGGGTAAGGAGCACAAAACAAACCATTTCCAAAGCTAACTACCAGCCACCCCAAACCAATCACAGGTCTTACAAACCTACAGGAGCCTAAATCTTTTGGGAATGTCCTTGCTGTTCACTTTAGTCTTCCCATGAGTTCCTTCTACACTGCAATCACCTTACAAGGAACCTTTGTAGTAGTACTCCACAGACCCGATCACTGCTTAAACTCAGATGAAGGTGTATGATGTTCTGCACTCACAGGCACAACATCTCAGTGACACCAGACCATGATTTTCCCTTCCCAGGTTATCCCAGAGCCCCTTGCTGCTACTCACCGTTTTCCGCTCCCTCTTAGGAGCGATCTGGGGTGGCTGGTTCATCAGAACTGGGGCAGGAGCCACACTAGCAGGAAACTGCTGCACACCTTGGGCTGGATAATAGGCACCAGCTTGAAGGAAGAACAGAAAGGAAGATTCGGGACAGCATCAGGACCCAAACATATACTAACGAAGGTCTGCTTCAACGCCTCCCACTACAGAACCTCTCATCAATCATAGCCGGCCCCTTGCCCTGCCCTGCCCTGCCCGCCTCTTTAGGGAATTAGGTGTCTGTCAAAGCAGGGGAACCAGTTTGAACTGCATTTACAAGAATTCCTCACATAGACACACACACCTAGTAGGCAGGAACTCCTTCCTCTCTATGCTATAAGGTACCTGTTTTACCCCACAAGGCACTCTTATTTATGTATATGCTCACCCCAGCAACACACATTCACCCACTCTACTTGAGACACAATCAGCTCTTTGGCAAGGAATGAAAAGGGTTCCCCCATTCCACTCAACCTGACTCCAAGTTCCAATTCAGCCCTTTGCAAGGGGTAATGTAACAAAAAGTAACACTAGACCCAAAAAAAATTAAGAACTCCCTGAAGCATTGTTTCCAAAATGGGGTGCCCTTATAAATCCCTAGTTGCCTATGGTAATTATCTGTTTCAATCACACATATAAAACTGTAAATGAACACACTTAACATCTTCCCAATGGGAAATTTTAGATCCTGCTGCATGCAAGCTGCATGGTGGCACACTTGTAATTCCAACAATGGGGGGGGGGGTTACTTCAACTTTCAGACTAGCTTTTATATAGCAAGTTCCAGGCCAAGCCAGATCTACAAAATTAAGACCCTGTCTCAAAAACAAAACCATCGGCCATACAGATTATAAAGATAGCTAAGAAAACCACTCAAATCCATGTTATCTCCCATCTATGAAAGAAGCAGCACAGAAAAAGTCCACTAACTTTGTTTTTAAATCAGAGTCTATATTCAGTTTATTCTTACACGCCTGTGTGGGGTATGTATATGCCTACGGATACCCAAAGGGGCCAGAGACTTTGGCTCTTCCAGGTGTTCAAAGTTTTAGATAGTTGTCAGGTGACATATGGGTCCTGGTACAGAACTTGGGCCCTCTGCCAGAACCTCTAAGTCACGGAGCTCTGTATCTCCAACTCTTTAAATGATCAGTTTATTCATTCATTCAGCATATGCATGCCTGAGTGCCATGGCTTATGAGTAGAGATGAGAAGGCAACTTAGGATTCAGTTCTCTCCTTCAACCCACCCATGTCCCAGTGACCAAAGCCACCAGGCTGGAGGCAAATGCTTTTAACCACAGAGCCATCTTGAAGGCCCTGGTCCTGGTTTTATTTCAAAAAGGGACTTAATACATAGCTCTGGCTGTTCTAGAACAGACTATGTACAGCAGGCTGGCTTCAAACTTAGAGATCCACCTGCCTCCGCCTCCTGAGTGCTGGTGGGGATTATTAAAGGAGTATGCCACCACTCCTAGCTTGATCCTGTGTTTCTTAAGTGGAAAAGATTCCAATTCTCTTGGCAAAGGATCAAAGTTTCCCTTACCAACAGGAGTTAAATAGTAGGCGCATGTATTAATCCTATCATTTTAAAAACCAAAAGCATGCCTAGGAAGGTCTTAGAAAGCAAACCACTTAAGTGTTCCGTAGGACGTACTCTCACCACTGACTCTTTCCCCTGCTTACCGTAGGTCCCAAACTCGGTAGGGCTTGCACCCGGATAGAAGCCTGGGGCTCCTGGCTGCACAGGGTACTGCTGTGTTGGGACAACATACGTAGAACGCCCCTGATGGGGGTTGGAGAGAGGGAAAAGAAGGAGATGAAAGCTACGAATATCAGATTATGAAAAGTAGGGTAAGCCAAGCCCAGGCAATGACTAGAAGTCCCACCTCTATAAGAGAAATGGATCTAGAAGACCAGGTAGGAGAGGTGGAGGATTACAAGTACAAGATAGTCTGGCTTCCACCCCCCAGCCTCACCTGTCCAGGGATATAGTAGGCTCCTTGGGAGGCTGAATAGGAAATCTGGGAAGGGATCATCATTACTTGGGATCCAGCAGGGTAGACATGGGTGGCTGGGCCAGGACGGGCAGGGGCTGCACTCTGCACTCGGGAGGCTGCACTGCTCGGGGGCTGGGCCCGGCTAGGGTAGAAGTGCTATTAGGAAGGAGGAAAGCAGTTGGGGTCAAGAAGGACAGGGAGTGAACAGCAAAATCAGCACTCCACAATGTATATACAATCTCAGAGTACTGTAGGCTTCAGAGCATGGACACCAATCCTTCCACACAATGAACCAATGCTAAGTGGCCTCTTGTACTAACACTTGCCTCCAAACTTAGATGAATACTTTGTATCCTGTACTCCCTCACTGCCACTCATACTCTGTCACCTCTAGACCATCCCCCCCCAGAGTCTTCCTAATACCAAGATGCATCATGCTTAGTAAGGCCCTTGAGGGCAACATACTCCCCAGCATGCACTTCAAGTACTGATTAACTGCTACATGCAACAATCTTCCGGTTCTGGGACACTTGCTCTTCAACAGTTACTCTAACATGCAGTATTTGGACTCAAACTGAAGACCTAAAGAGAAAACAAGGCCCCACCCTGAATATCCCATCTGTGTCTAGCTATGGACTAGGGTGGACAGGGTGGCACCCAGGTGGCTCAGGATTAGGAAAGGGGTATTACCTGCAGAGACCTGAATCCTCCCTGAGAGCACATGGGGACAGGAAAGACGACAATTATCCCCAAGGTGATGAAAGGGGTTTAGGGGGAGTGGAGTAGGTAGGGAAAGAATCCTTCCACTTAGGAAGAACTTGAGAACAGGGGGAAAAAAAAAAAAAATGAAAGCACAGCTGGAATGTTTATCTCATCATAGTTCAAAGAGAAAGTGAAGAGGAACGGGGTAATGGCAACCTCCTCATCTAATAGGAAAGAGCTGGCAGCAAGACCCACAGTACTGTCCCCAAATGTCAAAGGCATGAAGACCCAGGAATGTCACTCTCAGACTACAAACTTCACAAAGAGTGAGCCACCATAACTAACTAACAGCACAAAAGAGCACAGAGCAACTGTCAGGAAACTGGGGGCAAGTACACAGCCTCCATAGTTTCCATACCAGTCCCAAACCAACAGCAGATTTTCCCGGTTCCCACCCAGAGACCTACTCTATCCACAGCCCCTCACCTGGCGGGGCTGAGAAGGCGTGTTCATTTGTGTCGCTTGTGGCGTGCTAAACACCACCGGTGCAGTCTGCCCCGGGGGAAACGCTGGCTGAAGGGGAGAGACCAGAGTTCAGCAAGAGGGGAAGCCTGGGTGGGGCCGAAACCCAAGCTGGTGAAATAAGGGGAGCAGACCTGCAGCAAAGCCTCAGCAGTCCACATGTTCCCTCCCTGTGACAGCCCCAGGGACAGCCAGGGGCCCTATCTCAATTTGGCAGCAGGCAACTGCACTTTGCCCTGACAGATGGGGGTGGGAAAACTGAGAGCTAGTTGCATGACCTCCACCCCACCAGAGTCCTGATCATTTTGCCTTGATTACCTGTGGGAGTCCAGGGGACCTGGCGGGTGGGGGGCCTGTGGGCTGAGGAGCTTTGTTCATTTCATTTGGTGCCACATCAGGGTCCCCCCAGCACCTGTTGGAAAGAGCAGAGCTCGGAACGGGCAAATGACCCAAGCTTATGGCAAATGGGCTGGGGGAAAGGTATCAAGAGCTACGACAACGTGGATCACGGGAGATACCAAGGGAATGCAGAAACACAAGTGGTCCAGACTATGGATCCCACCAACACACTGCAACACCCCGACCCCACCCTTGCCTTGCTCAAACAGCCCCCTCACTCACCCCCTCGGTTAAGAATAAGTCCACAGTGCGGCCTACAGGTTCTGGGCATCCGAAGGCCTGGGGTTGGGAGGTGAGGGGTATCAACCTGGCTCCACGGGGCCCAAGACCAACCAGACCGGAAATTCCAGGTCTCGCTGGCACCAGGCTCCCGGATCACAAATGAAGTCGGCTGCTTCGGCCGTGGTGTCCCCACCCCCCACCCGGGGACACTGGGTTCCGAGACTGCCGCGGGGCACTCGCACGGGGCCGGAGAGGCCTGAGACCGCCCGGGAACATGAGCCAGGAAGGGCGCGAGCCTGGCCCTACCAGCAGGACTGGCAGCGACGGCCGCGGAGCCGGCTCGGGGCAGGCGAGGGTCGGCCGCCGGGCGGGGCTGGGGGCTCCTCCCTGCCCGCCGCCGCCTCCCTGCCCTGCGCAACGCGGCCAGTGCCAAAGAACAACGTGTCACTTCCCGGCGGCCGCCCGGGCCCCGCAGGGGGAGGGGGCGGCGGGTCTGCGCCGCGAAGCCTGCGCCGGGCCACGGCCCGGGCCCAGCATAAGTGGCTGTCGCGCCGCCGCCCCAGAGCCCTCCCCGCCGGGGCCGGCCGGGCCCTGCTCCCCACCCCCACCCGGGCCGGCCCGGCACACGTGGGCCGGGGATCGGCCTGGCGAGTAGGGCCTGGGCGCGGGCGCGGGGCCGGGGCGCCGGGGCGGCGGCGCACGGTGGCGGGCCCCGGCCCGGATGGCGGCGGATGCGGGGGGAGGGGTGGGGGGCCGGGTCGGGCCCGGACATGGCGGCTTTACCTTCAGTCTCCTTCAGTCCGCGCGGCCGAGCCCCACGCAGCCGCACAGACGTAGTCCACAACCATTTCCGGCTCCCCGCACAGATCCCGCTCGGCGGCCACCGCTTCTCCGCAGGCGCAGCCGGCGCCCCACGTGACCGGCGCAGAGGGCGGAGCCGCGTTGGCGCTGGGGAAGCACATGGGATTTGCTCCGCCCTATCACGTGATGCTCACTGCCCGCCCTCGTGTCCCCTCCCGAACTTTGGAACTCCCAGGCCGACCCCCTCTGAGGCTCTGGCGGTTCTTTAGTTCATTCATACTTTGCGTAAGCATTTATTGAGCGCGTGAATGCTAAGCGAAGTGCCGCTGGGGAGCTGAAAGTGCTGTATTTAAACGTAGTCCTGCCCTGGAAAATGGTACAATACAAATTATGTAGCCTCTGAAAAATGCTGTAGATTTGATCTGTGATAGGTCTATAACAAAGGAAATTGAATGCACCAAAAGAACTGATGCATTCTAACTGAAGGCGCAATTTTACATTCACTGTTTACAAAAAAACAAATTGCTGCTAGGGAAAGGCAAAAATCAATCACGAAAACTTTGGAATAATGAAACAAACAATCCCAAAAGTCGAGTGTACAGGTGCATGTCTGTGATCCCAAAATTCTTTAAGGCTAAGACAGGGAGATTGGCATATTGGTTAGAGCACTAGCTGCTCTTCAAGAGGATCTGTGTTCAGTTCCCATCACCCCTATGGCAGCTCACAATTGTCTGTAACTCCAATTCTATAACCTCATGATATCTTTTGGCCTCTTTAGCACCAGGTTTGCATGCAGTACAGACATACATGTAAGCAAAACATTTGTACAAATAAAATAACTATTTAAAAATAAAATTTTAAAAATAGGTACATTTGAAACCAGACTAGCTCAAGTTTGAGCTTTTAACCCTCTTGACTTTTTTGTTGTTTTGGTTTTGGCTGGATGTGGTGGTGGGTGCACGCCTTTAATCCCAGCACTTGGGTGGCAGAGGCAGGCAGATCTCTTTTGAGTTCAAGGCCAGCCTGGTCTACAGAATGAGTTCCAAGATAGCCGGATCTACACGAAAAGGAAAAAAAAAAAAAACTGAGTTGGGCCAGGTGGTGGTGGCCCAAGCCTTTAATCCTAGTCTGCTCCTCTCAAAACTCACATTAAAAACTGACCAGGGTTTGCAATACCAGCACCAGGAAGGCAAAGACAAGATTTCCCTGGGGCTTAACAACCAGCCAATCTATCTGAACTGGTTGATATCCATATTTATGAGAGATGTTTGTCTCCAAAAAGAAAATACCAAGTGACCTCTGACCTCCACATGTACACATTATGAATGTACAACTGGATAACACAAACATAAGCAGGGGGGGAGATTAGTAAACTAAGGCATCACTCTAGAGACTTGAGCAACAACAGCTCTGAAGAAATAAAAGCAGGTATACACTTAATGGAAGGAAACGGTGAAAATGTGAAGTGTTTCCTGACTTTTCACTTGTGTTGGTGACCAATATCATGTAGGGCCTCCTTCTCGGCTGGCTTTTTCTTTTTCCCTAAACAAACTAATTAATAAAAATCAATTACTGTGTGAGTAGACTGGGATGGGGAAGCGGGAGGAGGAGGAAGGGGAAACACACACAAATTTTCTGGGCATGGTGGTGAACGCCTTTAATCCCAGTGCTCAGGAGGCAGAGGCAGTGGGATCTCTGTGCTAGGACTAAAGGTATGTGCCACCACTGCCTGAATTTCTAGCTTCATTTCTTTTTCCCCATTTCCCTGGACTCCATATACTTAGCCAAACAAAACTAAGCCTGGTCTCTGAAACAAATAGCTTTTCCTCCTGGTTGCCTTTGCCTCTATATATATGTCCATCTCTCTCCAAGTCTCAGACTCCCCTGCCTGAACCAGGTACTTAATACACTTTCTTTTGGGGGTGGGGACTAGGCATTATTGGGCACTGAACCTAGGGCCTTGTACATTCAAAGGCAAATACTCCATTAAGCTATATCCTCCGTCCTCTTTTTGTTTGGGACAAGGCCTCACTATGTTTTGTCCAGGGTACTTTTAAATGCATTATGTAGCCCAGACAAGCAGTGAACCTTCTATCAGATTCACAAGTAGCTGGGGTTACAGGCCTATAACACCTGGCTCTGGCCTTAGGCTATCTCAATGGTACCAAGTACCTCTGTTCACATTCCAGTACATTACTGATCACAACACAAACACACAATTGTTTTCATGTGATTTTCATTGCATAATTCAGGGAGGGTGGGGACCAGGCTCATGTTAAACCTTGGAAATCCTTAAATATCAACTTTCTGAATGTTGGGATTACAGGTGTGAGCCAAACATGCCTGGTTTACATTTGTTTTAAACATTTTATTACATTTGTATCTGGTGGGGGGATATGCATGTTCCAGTCAACAAACAACTGCAAATAGTCAGTTCTCTTTCCACCATGTAGGTCCAAATATCATTATCAAGCTCAAGTCATCAGGTTGACTCCAAGTACCTTTACACTGAACCACCTTCCTGGCCCCAGTTTTTGTTATTTTTGAGACAGGGTCTCATGTAGCTCAGGCTGGTTTTAAACTCAGTATGTAGCCAAGGATGACTGGTTACTATCTCACCCAATTTATACAATGCTGGGGACTGAACCCAGGGCTCCAGGCATGCAAGGCAAGCACTCTACCAATGAGATACACCACTAGTCCACATCAAACCTTTTTTTTTTATAAACAAGATCTCAATATGCAAACCAGGTTAGTCTAGAACTGAGATCAGCCTGTCTCTTCTTTCCAAACTTACCTTATTGTCACTATATCTAGAAACCTGGGAAGGTAATTAATTGTATCACTATTAGACAACAGGCTCTTCCAGTCAGGAATCACACTGAAGGGGCACAATAATGACATCCAAGATTAAGCCTTTCACACAGCTGCCAAGTGAGAGCAAGATGACTATAGTGACCTAAAGTTACTGTTGCTTCTCCAGCTAAGATCCTGAGTTACTGGGGCACTGAGAGAAGGCTGCAGTAGTTTTCCTATACTGACCACCTGCTCCCAAATAACAGACAGAGGCTTATATGACTTATAAATGGTCAGCCAATAGCTCAGGCCTATTACTAACCAGCTCTTACAACTTAAATTAACCCATTTCTATTAATAGAACCAGGCTTTACCTTTCCTCCGGCATGTCCTGCTCCCTCTGCAGCTCCTGGCGACCCCTTCTCTCCATCCCTCCTCATCCAGTATCCTCAGTTTGATTGTCCCACCTATGCCCTGCTTTGCTATAGGCTAATCAACTTCTTTAATAACCAATTTGCTATAGGCCAATCAGCTTCTTTAATATTAGAGTAATACATATTCACAGTGTACAGAAGGATTATTCTACAGCAGATGGCTTGGTGGTTAAAAGCACTGGCTGCTCTTCCAGAGGACCTGGGTTTAATTCCCAGCACCTAGATAGCATCTAATAACCATCTGTAATTCTAGTCAAGGGAGATCTGATGTTCTCTGTGGTCACTTCACACACACCTAAGCGTAACACCCCTATACATAAAATAAGAAATCAAGCCACCTTTAATACCAGCACTAGAGAGACAGGTAGATGATCTCTGAGGCCAGCCTGGTCTATATAGTGAGTTCCAGGGCAGGGCTATATAGAGACCCTACCTCAAAAAAACAAAAAAGGTAGGGTTTTGTTTTAAACCAAGGGAGCCCTATGTCTCAAACCCCAGAAACATATTACCATAGTTACTAATGTATGAGATACTTAAGATACCAATCCTGGTCTCTACTTCTCATATGACAGTAAACAAGTTATCAATCTCTAAGGAAAATATAGGTCTATACTCACCTCTAAAATTGCTGCAGTTTCAGAAACACAACAGTTATTCTCCTAACATTTACAGCACTTACTGAGTACCATTTACCATTCAGAGATTAATTCAAGGTAAGTGCAGGATAAACATTATCTGTGATTATATGGTAGGATGATATGCCATTCCCACTGTCAAAAACGCACATCCAGAGGGGACTGGGCCCCGCAGTAGTGGTTATACTTGTACCAGTCACACCCAGAATGAGTGCTGCCTATCAGTAGTGACCCCTT